>NC_072736.1:163715812-164349854 GCF_026930045.1 Uloborus diversus
TCCTTTACTATTTGTACTGTTTGTCTCCAAATTTTTAATATTACCACTTACATCGCTTTGCTTCTCACTGCTTCAAATGCTTTCCTGAAATATTGAAGCGAAACTTTTTATGGCTTTGAAATTCTGATCCGCAATCTATTTGTGTGACGGAAGTGACGAAATTGTGTTTTACTTGTTGCCAAAAGCAATGAAAAGTAATAGTAAATATAAGATGAGTTTTGTCGAAAAATTTAACAAATTAATTTCAAAGATGAACCTAAGCAAGCATATATTTGTAGATTTCAGGCATTTTAAACTATTCAAATAAGGCAGATTTTACAAGATATCATTGATTCATGTGAAGTGATTAGTTTAAAAGCATAATCCACAACGCTTAGGTTCAGCCTTCAAATTAGTTTGTTAAATTTTATTAACAAACCAGTTGCATCGTCCAACTTTGCACGGTCTACTTCATATTTACTAATAATAAAGCTGAAAGTCTCTCTGTCGGGATGTCTGGAGGATGTCTGGATGTCTCGACCTCTGTGACGCGCATAGCGCCTAGACCATTCGGCCGATTTTCATGAAATTTGGCTCAAAGTTAATTTGTAGCATGGGGGTGTGCACCTCAAAGCGATTTTTCGAAAATTCGATTATGTTCTTTTTCTATTACAATTTTAAGAACATTTTTCCGAGTAAAATTATCATAAGATGGACGAGTAAATTACCAAGTTATCATAACGTGGAACCGTAACATGGGCAAGCCAATTGGCGAGAAATTCACCATACATTATTTGTAAATCTACAGGCGAACCAAAATACCTTTTATTTTTTCTACTGCGGGCAAAGCCGTGCGGGTACCACTAGTCAAAATAAAACGGGTGAAAATTAATTCAACATTTGAACGAAGCCATTGCCTGTTTGGTGATATTTTGATAGTTGAAATTTTAACCCTAACTCCAGTAGGTAGCGTTCATTGTTGACCACTTTTTCGTTTCTTCGTTCTCCTAAAATGATAGTCTTACCAGAAAAACTAAAGTTACCGGATCAAGTTCAGCCTTGTCAAAATAAAACATTTCCCTGCATGTGAAACATTTCCGAAAAATATTATCAAATTATCACACCGTAGAGGGAGTTTTATTGTTGATGACGTCAGAAGCGTTACTCGATCATTCGCTATTATGTAAATGAGAATATTGGCTTTGGAAACTGAAAATCCTTCATAATCTTTTTGACGGCGGGAAAATTCTGTGATAAGCGTCGTTTGATGCTGGAATATTAGTCCGTCTTTTGATAATATTCTTCCTTTTCACGTAGAAGTACGAAATCTGCATACTTATATTCAAATAAAGCCAAGTAAAGTTATCAATGGCAGGTGAAAACATCTTGTAGGGATAATGAGTTACAACTTGTTATTCATTGCTTATCTCGAGTGTACAAGCGATAATTATAGAAATTTTCCATAAATATAGGCTTAAGAGACGCTTCGAAGAGAATTATGAGAATTGAATTTGCTGCAGTGATTTTTCCCTGATGAATAAGTTTGCAATAAAAATCATTTCTAATGACCTTTAATTATACAGGTAAAGAAAAGGTGTCAATAAAGTGCGATTCCGATTTTTGCTCAGAAATTTTTATGGTTTCGAAACAGCAGTTGGCAGTGTTTTGTATAGAAAAGCCTTAATTGATAATAATGTGCTCATTGAAAGGGTAGTTGGCAATTAGAATAAGGCAAGTTGTGATTATACTTTGGGATATTTTAATAAAGGACTATTTTGCTGTTAGTGCAAAAAAAAAAAAAAAAAAAAAAAGAAAGAAAATCGGTACAAAATAGTATTTCATTATGAAAAAAGAAAGCAAATGAAAAAGACGAAGCATCAGTAGTCTAGAGCAGCGTTTCTTATTTTTATTTGATAAGTAGAACTATTTTGAATGCTAATTTCTTTCGTGGAACCCCTGTTTTTCCCTCAATAGTATAGTTTGAATGCAACATACAGTGAAACCTGTCTACAACAATACTGTTTGTAACGATAAACCTATCTATAACGATATTTGCCTTGGTCCTAGCAAAAATGTCAGCATAAATAATCAAACTATTTATAACGATAACCTGCCTACTAACAATATTTTTTAGGTCCCAACAGTATCGTTGTAGACATGTTTTACTGTACTAGAAATGTTTTATTTTCAATAAAAGTTTTTTTTTTTTTGTTTGTTTTTGTTTAAGACAAATGTTTTTCGACTCAATAGAAAGTAATTTCAAAATTAGCCCAAAATTTCTCTAAACATCTCCCCTCGTTTCAAACAAGTTTTAATTTTAATAATATGAGTGGTACATGAAATACACCGCCAGCTCAGTCATTTCCAGCCGGCATAGGAAAGTGACTGAGCTGGAGATGGAAAACCTGAGCTGGCGGTGTATTTCATGTATTTCTGCTTTAGCCCTGGCTATTGGGTTGTAATTTACTGAATATGAGTGGTGCCTATTTTTATTATGGCGTCACTATATCCTATATATAATATGTCCTATAACGCTTTATGGATAAAGTTGCATTCTCAGATCAGGTTCCGCACAAAGTCTGTTGTGATATTTAATTTTTGTCGACACATAAGTTGAATGAATTTGTTTTTAGTTACTTTTTAATTTATTTGTGTTTAGTTTATTTGTTAGTTGAACATGCGTTTAGTTGCAATTTCGCGACAATTGAGAACATTCGTCTTTTAAATTGCACCAGAATTTCACTGAATGGCATTAATTTAAACTTCTGGTGCGAGTTAGGATCAAGTGTCATTTCAATAAAAGAATCGAATTCCAGAGCTGATATAATTGAAGGCTATACACTGTCATTAAATGACTTTTTAATCCACTATTCATCTTTTCTCGGCTGTTCATTCGGAAAATACAGCAAACTCCTGATTATCGACGGTCGGATTATCCACGGTTCAGATTATCCGTGGGTCTTCTCACAATATTTTCCCCCTTAAATTTATGAATATGTCATTGTTCGCTTTTGGATTTTACATATATTTTTCTATATTCAATGTTGATAGATGCAATGTAGCAATGCTTTTAGTTATAATTTAAATGTATGTGTGAGTGTTGGTTCTGCACCAATAATAGTAATGAACGATTAATAATTTATGATAGTATGTTTTAAATAATATCCACCAGTTCCTAACTGAACATTAATCTGATGGTAGAAAATCGAAGTTCCTATACAGAAAAGCAAACTTACTTTATCATTTACTGTCATTGAATGCTTCTTTCAGTGCCAGAATAATATCGAGATGGTTTTAGGTATAGGCTTGCCAGATTTCTGACATGTTCAACCGGGACACCCCCCCCCCCCCCCCCCCCCCCATCGCGAGTCATTGAAAAGAAACATTTTAAAAGTTTTTTTAAACAATTTTTTAGCTTTAAAATGTGTTGTCATTCCAAAATTTTTGGAAATTTCGGATCGCAAACACTTCTGATGGGAACACACCCCTAGCTGGTTTTTAGCGTGTTTTAGAGGGTATAGTTCATTCTCAATGCTATGAATAACACTAATAATTATGAGCCTAAACCAGAGGTGATAATAAATGACACAAGCAGATAAATTTTATTCTTTACATATTTAATGTTTATTAGTTACTTTAGTAAGAAGAAATATTTTAAATAATGAATAAAAACTTGAACAACATTTGCATGTATTTTTCATTCGCTAGTACTTTTTTTAGTCTCTTTTGGTTTTAATCTTGTAAAAATCCTCACAAGCTGATTCGATATTAATTTTACAAGTCTATGTTTAAAATGACAAAGTAATTATCCAAAATAATCCTTCACGGTTAATTATGTTTAGACGTTTTCAGTCATCTAATCATATTTATCTTTTACCGGGACGTGAAGTAAACCGGCCGGCACACCGGGATTTTGACTGAAAACCGGGACTGTCCTGGTCAAACCGGGACGTCTGGTGGTCATTGTAACCTACACTGTTAAAAATTCAGGAAGATTTTCTGGTAATTGTTACTGTAAAATTGCATCGCCGACGCATCGCTGATTTTTACGGTAATTTATACCGGAGAAATAAGCGATCCCAGCGCCAACTGGTTGCTGTGGCCTACCGAGGAAACCGTAAAATTTTACAGTAACATTTGATTTTTACGGTAATAGTTACTGGCAACATGGATGCCAGTAACAATTACCGTAAATTTTCCGGAAAATTTTTAACAGTGTAGCGGCAATAAGAAAAACTGATAAAATTATTTTCGCACTTCTGACGATATAATACAGCTTTTTTTCTTAGAAGGATTTACTTTGCTTTTAAACAACTGTTTTTCACTGGTGAAGAGGAATATATGAAATATCTAATGTTGTAAACGTGCTAATTAGTAGAGATAGAAAGGTCGTTTAGTTTGGATAGAGCTGTTATAATTAAGTGAATTAATTTTAAAATGTTTTAAAAAAAATATGAACATCATTTTAAGTCCTCTAAAGTTTGAAACTGATCTTTTCGCACGAAAGTTATTTTTCTCACTCTCATTCTCCTCAGAAGAAAAAACACTTCCTATCAGAATAACGGTGAAATGGATCTCATCTGAGACATCAAAGATTACTCTAATCATTCTGTAATAGTGAGAGGTCAATATTAACTATACTAAGGATTACATTTTCTCCAGAGTATTCAAAGTCAAACGAATACTCAACTGATATTTTACATACTGCATAATCGCACAACATGAATGTTGAGGATTTCACGCATTTTATAAGAGTGAGAAGTCAAACAATTAACTATACAAAGATTTCCATTTTCACGAGAGTGTTTAACGGTAAACTAATACTAAAGGTATCTTTTACATGGCCGAATAATCACACAACACGAACTCTGATGATTTCCTGCATCTTGAAAATCTCCCGACTGAAACCAGGTTTGAACTTGCGCTTTCGGGCATACGAGGTAAACGATTTTAAATATATTTATGAAAACGTTGTTGTGTAATCAAATTTGCCTTATGTAAAAACTTTTAGGCTTGTTCTGTTGAAAATCATGACATGATTCATCAAAATTCACAAAATTAAGCAATGAGTATACAGTGGACGCCGTTTAATTGAATCAGTGGTAAATTGAATCAGCCGCTTCAATGAATTAAATTGTCAAAAACAGAATAAAATCCAGCTTTATTGAATTAGCCGTTTTATTGAATCAGCCGCTTCGTGAAATCAAAACTGTTTAGAACAAATGTGATTCATATAAGCGGCGGCCGCTGTATAAGAACAAGAAATATTTTACATTTGCTGCAAGAGAACACGGAGAAAAGAAAATATGTAGGGGAATGTGGGGCAAAGTGAAATGGTTAAGATAATTGAGTTTTTTCAAAATGAAAAAAATCGGAAATTTGTTTTGAAAATTACAGTACATAAAGAAAGAACATTGTATTTTATAATAAAACTTACGTTGAAACAATATTTTTTATTTTTGGCGGTAAATTTGAGCCTTCAAAAAAGAAAAAAAGTGGAAAATTTTCACTTCTTTTTTCATGGGGCAAAGTGAAAAATGAAATATTTTTAATGAAATATTTTCTATTCGATTATAAAACATATTTTTCATCAAAAGAATCAGTAAATAAAAGGTTGAATGAATAAATGAAAAGATAATGAAACAATAAACGAACGATTAAATGAATAAATCAATTAGTATAGAAGAAAAATAAATGAGCGAGTAAAAGAATGAATGAATGAGAAAGTAAGTGAATGAATGAATAAATAAGTGAATTACAAATGAAGGAATGTGAATGAATCAATTAATAAATGAAAACGTAAGTGAATTACAAATGAAGGAATGTGAATGAATCAATTAATAAATGAAAACGTAAGTGAATTACAAATGAAGGAATGTGAATGAATCAATTAATAAATGAAAACGTAAGTGAATTACAAATGAAGGAATGTGAATGAATCAATTAATAAATGAAAACGTAAGTGAATTACAAATGAAGGAATGTGAATGAATCAATTAATAAATGAAAACGTAAGTGAATTACAAATGAAGGAATGTGAATGAATCAATTAATAAATGAAAACGTAAGTGAATTACAAATGAAGGAATGTGAATGAATCAATTAATAAATGAAAACGTAAGTGAATTACAAATGAAGGAATGTGAATGAATCAATTAATAAATGAAAACGTAAGTGAATTACAAATGAAGGAATGTGAATGAATCAATTAATAAATGAAAACGTAAGTGAATTACAAATGAAGGAATGTGAATGAATCAATTAATAAATGAAAACGTAAGTGAATTACAAATGAAAGAATGTGAATGAATCAATTAATAAATGAAAACGTAAGTGAATTACAAATGAAGGAATGTGAATGAATCAATTAATAAATGAAAACGTAAGTGAATTACAAATGAAGGAATGTGAATGAATCAATTAATAAATGAAAACGTAAGTGAATTACAAATGAAGGAATGTGAATGAATCAATTAATAAATGAAAACGTAAGTGAATTACAAATGAAGGAATGTGAATGAATCAATTAATAAATGAAAACGTAAGTGAATTACAAATGAAGGAATGTGAATGAATCAATTAATAAATGAAAACGTAAGTGAATTACAAATGAAGGAATGTGAATGAATCAATTAATAAATGAAAACGTAAGTGAATTACAAATGAAGGAATGTGAATGAATCAATTAATAAATGAAAACGTAAGTGAATTACAAATGAAGGAATGTGAATGAATCAATTAATAAATGAAAACGTAAGTGAATTACAAATGAAGGAATGTGAATGAATCATTTAATAAATGAAAACGTAAGTGAATTACAAATGAAGGAATGTGAATGAATCAATTAATAAATGAAAACGTAAGTGAATTACAAATGAAGGAATGTGAATGAATCAATTAATAAATGAAAACGTAAGTGAATTACAAATGAAGGAATGTGAATGAATCAATTAATAAATGAAAACGTAAGTGAATTACAAATGAAGGAATGTGAATGAATCAATTAATAAATGAAAACGTAAGTGAATTACAAATGAAGGAATGTGAATGAATCAATTAATAAATGAAAACGTAAGTGAATTACAAATGAAGGAATGTGAATGAATCAATTAATAAATGAAAACGTAAGTGAATTACAAATGAAGGAATGTGAATGAATCAATTAATAAATGAAAACGTAAGTGAATTACAAATGAAGGAATGTGAATGAATCAATTAATAAATGAAAACGTAAGTGAATTACAAATGAAAGAATGTGAATGAATCAATTAATAAATGAAAACGTAAGTGAATTACAAATGAAGGAATGTGAATGAATCAATTAATAAATGAAAACGTAAGTGAATTACAAATGAAGGAATGTGAATGAATCAATTAATAAATGAAAACGTAAGTGAATTACAAATGAAGGAATGTGAATGAATCAATTAATAAATGAAAACGTAAGTGATTTATATTAAATGATTGAGTGAATAAATGAAACAAACTATTTCACTTTGCCCTGTCTATACTTGACGAATTGTACAATTTATTTTAAATACAAATAAACTTAATATAAACAAAACTAATACTGCATTGAATATTAGGAGGTCCCATTTAATATTTAAAATGTTAATAACAAGAACTTTATCATTTCATAATAACAAAAAAAATTTTTTTGACTTGCAACAAACTATTACAATATGAGTATCAATTTTTTAAAATTGTCTGTATTACCAAATTTTTTAATCTTCGGCGGTATTTTTTTCCTGACTGGAATAGACTACATATGGTACTATATAGTTAAAATAATACCAGATAGGTGGAGCTAAAAGCAGAGTAAATATTTCACCATTTCACTTTGCCCCATGTTCCCCTACATATTAAAAATATACCTCGTTAACTGAGGGTTAAATGAGCATGAAACAACTTTTGCATCAGATAAGTTTGAATGATTTATGTTGCAGGCTGTTGCTAAAAATTTTCTGAATAATTTATTACTTTCAAATAAAAATGAGATTCGTGCACACGGACTCAGCTGGCTTATTATACTTATTCATTAGGCTCATATTTCATGAAAAGCAAGCATTCATCCGGCATTTCTTTAAAATTTAATCAACTCGAAACTACTTATATAATTACTAATTCACTGTCATTGGTTGAATATTTTATTGCATTATTTAGGAAGCAAGATTCCTTTATTTATTGTCTGTTCTTTCCTTCACGTTCTTAGTAGAATAATCTGTCTTTTTTTACTTATCCGTTACAACTGTTCGCAATTATTAACCGAAACTAAGGGAGGCGCTAGCATATTTCTAATTTTTATTCATTTGAGGGCGTTTTTTCATCGCTTATAACTCAAGGATATCTTGATCTTTGACACTAATGAGCCGAAAAAAAGTTATACTGCTAATTTTTATATGTACCAACCACCAACCCACGTTTGCAGGTGTGAATTAAGATACAGCGAGGTGGGTCTAATGAAGATGGCAACTCATAAAAGAAAAACACATGAAACGAATTAATTAAAACTGAATCGGGATGATTTATCGTCCCTTACTATCCTTTGCATATAGCACAAGACGTACGTTGTCCAAGGAAGATAATTAATTGACTGGTTAGCGTGAAATTTTAAAGTGCTAATGTTGTAATGAGAACAATGGAAGCGTGGTTTGGAATGCGGTTGCGTAAGCTTCTCCTTGGAGAATGAGCAGATTGATGACTGAACATTGACTCATCTTCATACATGGATCATCAATGTGAATTGTTTTGACATTCAGATATTTTCTGTTTGAAAATTTAAACAACTAATAAGCAGATTGATGACAGAACATTTTAGACCAAGGGGTCGGTGTCTCATACGGTGGGTCGCGACCCCAAGGGAGGTCACGGGATGTGTCCAGGGGGCAGGGGCGGATCCAGAAATGTTTGTAAGGGGGGTCAAGTTTTAATGAGTAGACCTCCATCTTTAAAAAAGTATCAGTTAAGCAGGTGTGCTCATCGATCCAAGGGTGATGGAGCTCCCCTCTCATATGCTACGGAGCACCCCCCACCCCAAAAGAGACAAAACCCCTTTCAAATTGCCACCCTTCCTCCTAAAACTTCTAATGCACCATGGATCACATTCCCTCAAATTTTCGTAAAAAGTCACATTTCTTTAGGCAGACAGGTTGGTCACGTTGGAAAAAGCACGCGCGCACACACATATGCAATGCACGGTTTGAGATGAAATACTGCTCTGAAAAACGTTAAGCTCATTAGAGACGATTATTCTTTGGAAAAGGAACAAAACACTCAAAATAAGCAGTAGAACAGTAAACGAACCTAGTCAATCCTTTGAATTAAGACTCGCTGAGAAGAAATACCTTGCTTTGCAGAACCAAGTTTAAAAACGAGCTGATGTGTGCATCACATGACTTCCTTTTACTCCAATTTAATGTCATTTCCCCATTACTGGCAATTTTAATGTGATTCCATTGTTTACTCTCTAAATATCACCAACAGTGGCCATATTAAAACCAAAAAAAAAAATCTCAAAATTTGTTGTCAAGTTGGCAACAAAACTTGGCGAACAAAAGACTGGCGATATATCGCCAAGTGTCCGACAAATTATAACACCACTTGATTGAGTTTACATCGAAATTAATAATGTTTTCCCCCCAAAAAGGGGCAAAAGACCCCCTTAGTAACAACCGAATGCAACCAAAAGAAAAGGTGCACAGCTAGGCCCCACTAGGAGTCTACGTACCAAATTTCAACTTTCTAGGGCATACCGTTTTTGAGTTATGCGAGATACATACACACATACGCACGTACATACAGACGTCACGAGAAAATTCGTTGTAATTAACTCGGGGGTCGTCAAAATGGATATTTCGGGTGTCTGTAGGTTCCTAGGCATAAATCCACGTGTGGTCGGATCGGAGAAAAAAACTCAACATTCATTCGGGGGTGAGAAAAATGGAAATTAAGGCCGATTTTTGAGTGAAAATTTTTTCGCGAATACAATACTTCCTTTTTTGTAAAAGGAAGTAAAAAATGGTTAACATTGATTCCATGTACTATTTTTTCGAAATTAAAAAATTGAATTTCAAAAATTATCCCAATAAAATTCTTGTCACAGGGGGGTCAGATGACCTTTTGACCCTCCCCTGAATCCGCCCTTGCCAGGGGGATACTGAGATATGGAATAAAAGTTTAAAGAAAATTAATTTATTGCTGTGTTTTTCTTTTTTTAAAAAAAAAAGTACACATAAAGCTTTTAATACACATGAAAGTTGGTTTTTGTGTTCTATTAGTTTGTGGAATACATGAGCTTGGTTAGAATTAACCGATATTTTTAATTTTTGGAATGAGCTTTGTAACACACTAATAAACAATGTCATGTTCCAGTGTCAAACGATTTCCTGATTTTGTTTTTAAATTCATCACGGTGGATAATCCTTGTTCACAGATGTAGAAAATGGCATCAAAGTTTTTAATGCTGTTGTAGGCACTTCTGGGTATTCCTTTTTAATACTTATCCAAAATTTGTCGATATAAGCTGTGTTAAAAGTTACTATAGCTGACTGATCACTTGAAATCTCTATCAGTTGGTCTTGATGACGGGCACTTAGCTCAGCTTTTGTTATTTTTCTTTTCCGTACTGCGTGAAATGATAGAACTTAAATGAGCACAACTGTCATAAAACTACTGCAATATTATAAAACCAGTAAGGTTTTATAATATTGCAGTATTATTAAATCTTATTATTTCATAACTGTCTCCTGTTATGAAATAATTCAAGAGACAAAAATTAATGTTTACAGTCGGATCCCGCTACAACGCGATCCGACTTACGCGAAATGGCTATAACGCGAGTTTTTCATGAGTAATGAATTTTTTAGTGCGGACACAAATTACTCGCCTGCAACATGAAATTTTTCGGAAAAGAGCGGTGGAGAGTTAGAATGGGCTTCGTTGACACTAAATATTGGTTTTGTGAATGAACTTTCATCCCTTTAGCATCACTGAAAGCGGAAGTTCACCCACTGTATTATTAGTCTAAACAACGCTTTGCTTTAGTTTATACAATAAACCGCTCCGATTCTTAACTTCTTTTTTTTTCATTTTCTATATGAAAGTTGATAAAATACATTCTGATAACATTCTGATCGCTCTGCATAAACCTTCTTCATTTTTCAAATTATAAATATATTTACTATATCTATACTGTTAAGTGCTATAATAATGCTGTAGTGTACATACTGCAAGTACCATACTGCTTTATTTTAAGTTTCTCTCCTCCATTAATCATTGATTTTGTGCAGAATTTTATGTCAAATAATAACGCTTTTTCTAAAATACAGAAGAAGTAGGTTCTTTGTAAAAGATACTGCAATATATAGTTAATAAATGGTTTGAAACAGTATGAGAGGTGTTTACAAACGTCTGAAACAATTGGGTATGCTTATAAAAAATTACTAAACATACCTTGTTCCACAACGCGAAATTCCGACTTACGCGAGGTGTCTTGGAACGCATCCCTCGCGTAAGTCGGGACTCGACTGTATTTTACTAGTTACTTGTGTTTCAAAGGATAAAACAACCATTTGTGTCGTTTTGAGTTATTGCTTTATGATTTAGACAGAGTTAAAACTTCGGGGGATCGCAAAAATACTTAGTCTAAAAGAGGGGTCGCAATGCTTAGTCTGAAAGTTTGAGAACCCCTGTTTTAGACATTATCAGCTTCATACATGGATCATCAATGTGAATCCTTTCTAAATCCTGACGTTTTTGGTATTTGAAAATTGAAATAATTCAAAAGCAAATGGATGACTGAGCGTTTTTGGCATTATCACATCTTCATACATGGATCATCGATATGAATTAGCTCCGAAATTTGAGTATTTTCTGTTTGAAAATTCCATCAATTAATAAGCAGATTGATGATTGAACAACATTTTAGACATTATCATATACGGATCGTCAATATGAATCGTTTCGAAATTAGAAATCGTTTGCGGTTTGATTTTACTCATATTTTTCCAGTGCTTAACTCAAAAAGTTTTTTTTGTGTGTGTAAGATTACATTTTTTCAGGAAAAAACACCTGTATAAATGTACTCAAAATGCAAAACTTCAAATAAATGCAAAATTTTCAGATTACAAATTTCCATCAAAGAGATTTTCGATAATTTCCAGATTACAAATAATCAATCTTAATGATTGATAAGAAAAAAAATACATAACGTTATACACTGCAAATAATCTTTCTTATAAGTGTACTGGTGGATATCAGCTATAAAATCTGTATCTTTATTACCGCATCCTAATGAACATTTCTTTTTTTTTTACGGATATGGCTCGTATTACCTGCTCTAGAAAACACCAGTCAAAACACCAGTTCGCACCCAGGGCGGGTGCAAATTTCTTCTCCATTTCCATTCCATTCCATTTGTAGAAGCAAGAAACACAACGAGCAGGGTCCTATCGCCATTCGTGATAGCGAAGAAAATAATTTGAATTCAAGACGACAAAATTCAAATGATTTTTTTAAAAATTACTTCTACTTTTACTTTGTTGTTGGAACTTCTCATTAGACGATGCATTAATGCGTGAGTTAGTCTGTTCTGTATATAATCTTTGTGTTCGCGTTGTAAATAAATAGGGTAACGGCAGCAGAGTAACAGACATGCTTGAGACATCGCTCTCCAGGATAGCTCAATTTTCGGAGCATTTTAATGTATTTAGAAATTTAGAACTGTTTTTCGCTCATGCAACTACATCTCATTTAACGTTTGGCTGCTTCTGGATCCTCTGGATTAGTTAATTCCATTTTTATTTGCTCCATTTTGAAAAAAGTTCCGACCCCCAGTGACAGACATCGAAAAACCTGATGCTACTCAGTAACAGATAGGATGAGGAAAGGATGAGTCATGGACAAAATTCCCTTTTTCTCTTCAAAATGTGCAAAAGTTCTTTATTTTCAGAACTAAAGCCTTATTAATTTCAAATGAACATGAAACACCAGTTGATCTCGTGGCGTCTGTTCATAACCTTCCACCACTGCCTTGTAAATACCAACTGACTCATAAAATGGTTACCAAGGGCGCCCATATAGGGGGGCAAGGGGGCTCAAGCCCCCCCCCTTGAAATGAGAACTTCCTTGCTTTTAGTGCTTTTTTCTTTGCAAAAATATACAAAAATTTCTTTTCCAGCCATTAATGAATAAGTTATTAAAAATGTCAAATTTTAATGTCTCTAATCTGTACTGAAATTGGTTATTGGTTTTTCATGGGTGAAATATTCTGCTAAACCATGGGGAAATTTTTTGAGCCCCCCCCCCCCTTAAAATTTTGTATATGGGCGCCCTTGATGGTTACACCGTATTCATGAGCCACAGCAACATCAGTTTTTCAGTTTTACCACCTAATAAAAGGCTCATTATTCCAATCTAAACTTAAGACTGTCTGTTTCTGGTGCCTTTACCTTAGTAGTGTTCGTCAGGACTGTCACATTATTATCGCAAGAATTACCGCAAAACATGAATAAGAAGATACAGTCGACTCCCGCTACAACGCGACTCGACTCACGCGAAATGGCTTTAACCCGAATTTTTCACGACTAATGAATTTAAGAGCTAAATGCGAATTTTTCGCCCACAACACAAGTTTTTTGGAAGGAAGTATGTATCAGCTTCGTTATTGGCTACTAAATATTGATTTCGTGAATGCTACTACATCCCTGTAAGTATCACTGACAGCCAAAGTTCCCACACGAAACTAGTCTGGTGCGTCAAATAACTACTCAGCATCTTTCATTTATTTATTTTTTTCATTCTAAATATAAAAGTTGATGAAATATAATGGCACCGTAGTGTCACCTTCATCTTAAGTTTGTGAAGATGGGAAGGAAAAGAAAGTTTCTGATAAAAAATTTTTTAAAAAAGGCTAAGATTTTCGATGTGCTTGAACAACTACAAAACGTCGACGGTAGCGTGACAATAAGTATGGGTGAATCTTCCATACGTACAATTAAAAGTCAAAACAAAAAGACATCCGAACTTCAGAACTTAGTTTCAATATTGAAGCTTGCAGTGCAGTTTAGCTAAGTAAGTATTATGAA
Source organism: Uloborus diversus (assembly GCF_026930045.1). NCBI lineage: Eukaryota > Metazoa > Arthropoda > Arachnida > Araneae > Uloboridae > Uloborus > Uloborus diversus. The sequence goes on from NC_072736.1 coordinate 163,729,876, forward strand.
AATGGAAGCTGATCTTGTATTGTGGATTAATAAAAAAATCAGGAAGAGGAGATGTTGCCACAAATTGAAACGTTATAAAAGAAAAGGCGAAACAATTATATTTAAAAATGTATTGCATAAGAATAACGATCTGATCATGGAGCATAAATCATCACTATCTTCATTTTTTAATCCTTAAATATTGTTACTGTATCTGTATCTACTGTACAGTAGAGATGAGTTTGGGCTTATTTTTGAGAGTCCGGGCCCGCCCGAGTCCGAGTGATATTGTCTCGGACCAAAATGCGAGCCCGAAGGAAACTTTCTTGTATCAAAAACTGAGCCTTCTACAGTCTGACATGATCTCTCTGTTAATGAAAAATGTTACGTCAAATGTTCTTCATTAACAGAAGTTTCTAAATTTTCTTAAAATGCTAAACTTCAAATGCATTCCTGTATGACATATTGCAATAGTAATCGCAAAAAACACTATAAATAAGCGTTAATTAATTAATTAATTTTTTGGGAAGGGGGGGGGGGGGGGGTAAATTTGACATTGATTGAACTGATTTAAATATTTCTTTTATTTTCTCACAGTAGGAAAATGTTCATTTGCTTTGAATTTGTATGGAGATCGGCGATTGAATATCGGTGCTTGAGCCCGAGCCCGAAACCTATTTTCGGTTCTAGAGCCCGAGCCCGTTTCGGGCCCGGGCTCGGGCTATCGGGCCCGGGCTGAGCCCGTCTCATCTCTACTGTGTACAGTACTATTATAGTGCATCATTTTAATTTTACTACATGCTGTGCGTACCGTGTTGTATCATTTTATGTCGCTCATTCCCATTGGTCATTCATTCATTTTGTGCAACTTAAAGTATTTCATGTTAAATAGCAGTTTTTATTTTTTAAATGCAGTAAAAGTTCAGTTTTTTTATACAAGAAACTGTAGTGTATGGTTAAGGAATGCCTTAGAGCAGTTTGAGGGGTGTTTATAAGTGTCTAAAACTATTTTATATGCTTTTAAAAAATTGTATGCATATATTTTTCCACAACGCGAAATTTCGACTTACGCGAGGAGTCTTGGAACGCATTCCTCGCGTAAGTCGGGACTCGACTGTATATGAATCGGTTTGAAAGAAAGAATTATTTAAAATCTTTTATTATTACACATGCCTGATTTCCTATTCGGGAAAATGATTTGTTAAATTTAACAGCGTTGATCAGAGTGTGGGTTTCCCTTCAATACATTTGCATATTTTTCCCACTTTCATGTCGGGCTCATTTGCAAAACATTCACCTGCTTTCAACACGATGTTTTCGTGTCTATCAAAAGCAATATTTATTTTTGCCCCGGGGAACAAGTTAATAACAGCTGTCATTATTTAACTCAACATGATTCTCAATCTTTTTGAGCAGCTTCCTGTTGGAAAAATGCTTGTTTAAGGTCGTATGTTATCATATCTTTATTTTGAAAAATGCATTCGTACGAACTTCTAGAATCCTCCCAAAACACTCAGACCACACTGTCATTTTGGATCAAGAAAATTTGAAAGTACCGCATTAGGTGTGCTATCGCTTTGTCAACCGACTTCAAAAAGGAGGCGGTTATCAGTTCATACCGTATGTATGTTTTTTTTTTTTTTTTGTTTGTTTGTTTGTCCACTCACAGCGTCTCACATAGTGAACCGATTTTGATGATTCTTTTTTTAATGGATAGGGGATGACTCAACTTAGGTCCCATTACTTTGTTGGACCATATTTGTTCTTTAGAAAAAAAGTTATGGGCAAAAAACAGTAAATTTTATGCAATTTCCCTATTAAATGATTAAAATGATATGAAACGCATTGTTTTAAAAGTTTGGTGCCATATAACAGTAACATTAATAGTAATTGTAATGCTAATTTTGAATTAAGGTTTCTCTGAAGCAATACAATGATATAGAGCCGAACTTCTTACTAGGTAACTTCTTATACTTTTATCGAAATATCCACATTTACACTAAAAAGAATAAAATAAAGAAATTTTGAAAAAAAAATAGAACCGACTTCAAAATTGCTCTAAAAAGTGAAAAATAATTTTATTCTTTAAACACCATCGATAATACTTATCAACATAATTTTTGAAGTTTTGCGCAAAAATAATAGATAAGATCATTCACAGCCATAACTCAACTACAACTATAAATTTAACCAGGCCTAGTTTCTTCACGACCACATACATTATGCATTGATAACAGCCTATTTGAGTAAAGATATAAATGTTTCGTTCGTAACTTTGGATGATTATGTGAAAAAAATTTAAACGAAGCATCGTTACACTGGATTTTACTTTTTGTTTTTGCGCCAACTTCAAAAATTATGTTTATAAGTATTATCGATGGTGTTTAAAAAATAAAATTATTTTTCACTTTTTAGAGCAATTTTGAAGTCTGTTCTATTTTTTTTTTTCGAAATTTTTTTATTCAGTTTAATTTCATGTTCCATGCATTATTTTCCCAACCAAATAAGAGATGATATTTGAGAAACTAAAATTTTTACAATAGGTTCGTATTTAGGAAAAGTTTGAAAGCTAGCAAACACAAATTATATTAAATACTTCGAACATTAAAATATGCAATTTATTTTTTTCTGAACATTGCACGAATATTTATTGCATGCATTCAGTTAACTTTTCTCAATAGTTTCACTATTTAATCTACCAACGTAAAATGACATGTTGGAAAGGCAGCATGAGTATAGCAAAATGAAATTTGTATGAGAAATTTAAATGCGTAATGCGTCGATTTTGATAATTATCAAAAATATTGCATGGAATATTTTTGTAGTATATTAATGTTTCAAACGCTTCTTAAAGAGTATTTTCATCAGTAAATCCTACTGCTTTTTAGCAGAAAACTGTATGATTGTTTCTGGCGCAGGGTAACTGCGCCTATAATCTCTTATACTCACCTGAAACCTGTACTACACCTGAAGCGGATAACGTCTTTGAGGCATAAAATAAGCCTTTCCTTCCGATTCAGGTGGTCCCCTGAAAATTTAACCACTTTTTTGGGGGGTGGGGGAAGGAATGGGAGAACTTAGGTAGGAAAATACTTAATACCTTTGTTTTACGGAAGACTTTACACTGTTAAAAATTTTCCGGAAAATTTACGGTAAATGTTACTGGCATCCATGTTGCCAGTAACTATTACCGTAAAAATCAAATGTTACTGTAAAATTTTACGGTTTCCTCGGTAGGCCACAGCAAGCAGTTGGCGCTGGGATCGCTTATTTCTCCGGTATAAATTACCGTAAAAATCAGCGATGCGTCGGCGATGCAATTTTACAGTAACAATTAGCAGAAAATCTTCCTGAATTTTTAACAGTGTATCCGCTTCCGGTGCATGAATCAAGTGACCGATGCTTGTTGATTCAATGGCGGACATAATATTTTAGCAGGTTTTGAGCCATTGACCTGTATTAAGGTTTAAAGTACTTTAAAACCTCGCCAAAAGGAACTCAAGGCTAGTGAAATAAAATTGTTCAAAGCGGCAATGGTTCTTTGAATTCTAGGAAACTACACAAATAATACAATAATGAAAAAAAGTTCAAAATATAGCAATCAATCAAGCATGTTGAGACATATTTTTAACTCAAATTTTATTTGCTCCCGTCCGCTCATTATCACGATATACTGGCTTAAAGTGTGCCAAGAAGAATGCCAAATTTAAAGATTTCGTGAGAAATGGATCCCGCGCAATTTCACCGTCTTTCTAACAGATATAATCGATAAATTCTTTGACTTTTCTCAAAATTTCGGCAGACTTTAAGACCTTATATTTCGATAACGGGGACATGAGGGCAAAGAAATTTATGCATCACGAAACATGTTCTACAATGATCTCTCGCTTGCTACGTATTTTTTTTAAAAATATTTTTACACTGTCGTGTGATTTCCTGGTGAGGATCAAAATCCCTTCTGGGTGTATTACAAGAATTCAGATTTCTTCCGGTCTGAGAGCTGAAGTGTTGCTTCAGGTTCCTGCCAGTGGTGCACACAAGGGAGGGGGCCCAAAGGTCCTTAAGGTATCCGACTGCGTTAAAATCGACATTTTGGATGAAATATTCGTTTTTTTTTTTTTTTTTTTTAATGATTTCGTTTTGTAGTCTGATTTATTAGCTTTCCAAAATTGCCTTTGTTTTTATTCTACATGAATTACAACTGAAGTTATAACTGTCTTATTACAGAGTCGTACACTAAACACCAGACCGGAAGTTGCATTTAAATTTGTTTTCTGAAGAATGATATTTTTGAAGAAAGTTGTCTACTGTAACAATGATATCTCAAAAAGTTATTCGAGTATTGATGTGAAATTTTCTGAGATAATTCTCTGTAATATACTTGATGTTTTCCTCTAAAATCTAAGCGGAATTTCATTAAGAAAGAATATTTTCATGTGGACAAGTTTAAACAAAAGCGTTTGTTTACGAAAAAATACCAGTATAGAAATTTTGTCCGACGATATTTCAGAACTTTCTTGAAAAATAAGAAATCTTTGGGAGCAAAACACACATTAACGTCGTACAAATGTATTACTACAAGGATTTATGCGTAATTAGAACCAAATTTTGTAAATAGCTGTTAGCATAAGACACGTTTTTTCGCTATTTTTCTTCAAATTTGTCCATTTTTTTTTTAAAATAACAATTTGAAAGCTTGATTTTACATTTTTTTCTTCATAGTTTTGAAACATATGTAGTTAAAAAATAACATTTTAAAAAATTAAGAAGTTATTTTTTTAAAAAATGTCTTCGAACGCAGTCGGATACCTTAAGCAATATGCTGTGCAACGGTATTTGTTTTATGAAGGCTATAGCAGATTTTTATTCTTCCAATAACAAGCAAGGAAACAATGACTCAAAAATAAGCGAACATCAGACCCAAAACATTGAGTACACTTCTTCAAGAATAAGAATTGAACTAACAAATATTCTTATAGAGGCAAGTGTATGAATCAAGAGAGTTCTGTATTCCTAATGTATGAGTCAAAAGAGTTCTCTACTTAAAACAATCTTAATAAGCGGATTTGGGGGGAATGGGGGGGGGAGGAGCTTTTCCTCTTCGTCAGGCGAGCAGAAGATAGCAAACTTTAAGAAAGAAATACCTTCGCGCATAAAACATAAAAAAAAAGCATTACAACGTAGATTATTAGGAAGAGAACTGCATGCACGTGTTTCAAGGTCAAATGAACCTTTTTTTTTTAATTGCAAAGAGTTGAACTAGGGAATGAAAAGATATCCGACAATTTTTAGCACAATCTCCTGCGATTCTAAATAGAATTCGGCATACCTCTTAAGAGAAAAACCATTTCCACTTTGTACAGACAATGTCTAACACCCTCCAGAAATGAGGACTCTCGTATTAAGCGATTTCTCGGTCTAACGGAGATCGTAATAAGCTGATTCTGTCGTGTCAGACGAGCAAACGATGACACTGCCAAAGATGTGCGAACATCCTGGCCTGAAAGGATTTAGCACGCTCCTCGAAGAGCAAAGAACAAAACCAAAAATCCACAAGGTGTACAAATAAATAACCAACTCCCCTACAGAAGCGAGAAGACTGGTGGATCGCGTGCAGGGAGTGATTGATCTTTCTTTTACCTACTGACGTCACCCAGCGAAGGAACTAGCAGGGGTTGGGAAGGGGGCAAAGAGAAAAAAAAAAAAAAGGTACCAAGACTGCAATCAACCACTGACATATACCTCAAATAACATCACCTTTACAGCGATAACAATCTCTCTGATGCACCGCGCCGCTTCGATACAAGGAAATTTTTTCCCACTTGAGTTTGTACTGCATTGTTAGTAAAACGGTTCGTGATCGGTTTTTACCGTCTTATTACCGCTTCTTCATCGTCTTCTCCAGGGGGAAAAAAATCTGTTTTTCGCCTTTTATTGGATGGAAGCACTAGCGCAGCCCGAAATACCTTCAGGAGGGGTATTTTTTTTTAAATCAAAAATACTTTCTGGAGGGGAGTTTTTTTGATCCAAAATACCTTCTTGGTTTTTTTTTGGATCAAAAATGCCTACTGGGAGTTTTTTTTTGATGAAAAATACCTTTTGGACGGGGTTTTTTTGATGAAAAATACCTTCTGAAGGGATTTTTTGTGATCAAAAAATACCTTTTGGACGTTTTTTTTTTTTTTTTTTTTATGAAAAATACCTTATGAAGGGAATTTTTTTAATAAAGAATACCTTCTGAAGGTTTTTTTTTTTTTTTTTTTTTTTTTGTGTGTGTGTGTGTGTGATCAAAACTGCAGTTTCATATGCATAAACTACTTTATTAGAATTTGCCTTTACGTTAAAACCAATAACTCTGAGGGGTGTTTGCATCCCTAAAGCCCCCCTTCGCTGCGCCTCTGGATAGAAGTTTATGGCTGCTTTTGGATATACAGTGAAACCCCAATTTTACGTACTCCGAATCTACGTTTTCCCCGCATTTCGTGTTTTTTCATCAGGTCTCAGCTTTTCCGAATGCTGATAATAACGCTAATTGAACCCGGATAAAAAGTTAACCTCAAGGTGATCTCAGAAGTTAGACATTAGCAGGTGAAGTGACTATTGTGGTGCAATTTCTAGTTCACACATCGCGATTCTTATTTGTGAGTTTTCTTTTTGGAAAATGCAGCAGTGTTTTTGCTTCCAATCAGTGGCGCACCCGCAGAGGGAGCTAAGTGGCTTAAGCTCTTCACATAAACAAGAAGGAATTCATAAAAAACCGTTACCCCCCTTGACTAGACATAAGAGACCGAAAATTGCGTTCTTTGGCCCTTAATTTCGGAAATTTAAAAAAATGTTTGAAAATTACTTCTTTGGAAACATGACTGCTTCAAAAACCTTGCCACCACTGTGGTTCTTCTTTTTCTTTTTCTTTCTTTTTTTTCTTTTCTTTTTTTTTTCTTTTTCTTTTTTTTTTTTTTTTAATAATATTTGCTGCAGATTTTTTTTTTTTTCTTTTTTTTTCCAAGTTTTTTTTGCCCCCGAATTTGAGCATAGTTAAGTTGCTGTGTGTCTTTTATCACTTATAAGTTTAAACTGATTTTTTAGTTCGATAGATGGGGAGAGAGAGAGAGAGAGAGAGAAAGCACTGAGAACAAGAAAGAATACTATTTTATTCTTCGCTGACATTTTACAAAGTTAGCATATAATTGAAATAACACTGTAATAAAATTTTACTAATACGAAATTTAAAAAGGAAAATCCACATAAATCAGAGAGGTGGGAGGCTGTTGAAATTTCACTGATTTTGCCTCTCTCACTTCACGTATATCAGATGTCCTTAAAAAACTACCCATTCCAGAAAAAAAAAATCCTGAGCGCGCCACTGCTTCCAGCTTTTGTTTTCAAATGATGATGATCATTTAATTAATATCTGATATAATGGTGGTTTAAAAGGTTAACTAACTAATTCAGAGGAGATTTAAGTTGATAACTAATTTCAATATTCTCGCTTACTGAAGAAAAACTGACTCCTCATTATTACTTTATTTATTTTTTTTTTTTTTTTCAGACCATGGACCATGTATAGATTTTTAGAAGAAAAGTGCTCTTATGTAGAGTCTATGAACTAAGAACCCGTACAATCACAGGTAGGTAACCGAGAAAATTTATTGCAAGATGATGTCAGGTGATTTTATTGCACATTTCGATAACACCCCATAGCTCGCGTCACAAAGAGCAACCTGGCGATACGCTGCGTGAGAATTTTTTCTCGCCACCTATTTCTTTTAAAAGTGTTTAAATGCCTTTCGATTGAAAATACTTAACTTACTATTTATTCTTAACACTACAAGTTATTCAGAAGAATTTTATGATACGTTTTTTTAAAGTTTTTTTTCTTCTTATTTTTAGTATTTTGCTCATGACACGAGTTCTGGAAGGTGAAAATAATATTTAAATTGTATTTTCATGTACGAGTATTGTGATGGTTGTTTGATGGCAAAAGTTACTTTAAAAAATACTTAAAAAAAAAAACCCTTTGTAAAAGAGTAATAAAACGAAAATCAACGCTGTTGCAAATCTAGAGAGAGAGAAAAAGGTAAAAAGACTGGAGTAAAAGAAAAGATTCTGAATCTTAGAAGCAGTTTAAAATTAACAATTAAAAATAAAAACCATGAAATTCACTCTTATTCAAGTAAATTTTATGTTAACGAGAGCAACGTAAAAATCGCACAATAAAATTGACGCAGCTCTATATGGTTCTCTTTTCCCACCATCGCTTACTCCTTTTCTCAGACTCCCGACAAAGTAGCGTCAAAATTTTAAGTAATCCTGCAAAAATGATCCAAATTTTTGTGTATTTTATGCTTCTTCTACAATCTACACTATTACAAATCTTACAAAATATTGAATCAGCTTCTCCCCGATTTTTGTTCAATGTTTATTTATTTATTTATTTATTTAAACCCCACCAATCACCACCGTATCAACCTCGGTGAGGGTTTAACCGGATGTGGTGACTGGGGGGAACATAACAGATCACGAGCGACACTCGCTGGAACAATTTTGATTATTACAAAAACCAATAACAATAATAAGATAACAAACAATAAAAAGAACTAATATACAAGTGAAGAAGCTAAATGAGACTGGGATGGCTGGTAAATACAATGTAAACACGCAGTTTTGAAAGTTTTTAGGCTGGATATTTAAAGTCATCTGCTTGAGAAATGAGAAGCGACATTATTTTATGGATATTCTTGCGTGTAACTGGATGAGATAGAATGTGTGAAATATTTTTGGAGAAAGAAAAGTTGGAATTATAAGGGCAATGGAAAGAGCTGGTTAGAGGACAGTTGAATATGTAATGTTCAGGAGTTCCAGGTTGACTGCATACACATAATGGTGAGCTAATTAACTTAAATCTGTGTAGATACGATGGAAATGGTCCATGTGCACTTAGAAATTGTACTTCTACTGGATGTTTGCAGCGATGTTTTAGTTTTACTTTTGGCAGGAAATCATGAACTCTCCGACCAGTTTCTGCAGTGTCCCAGATTTCCTGCCAATTTTGAAGAAGTTCAGACCAGAGGAGATATTTGAGGAAAGATTTTGGCAACGGAATTTTATAGACGAATTGTTCATTGTTTAACAGATAAATCAACAGTGAACAAAATTAAGCAAAATTCTGTCCTCGAAACATTGTTTTTAAATTTTTACAGCACTTGAAGCATGCTGCGAAGAAAACCACAAACACGTTTTACTGCTGCATTATACTGGGTTACAACATAAATACAGGAAATTGGTATTGCTATGTCTTTATATTTTTCATTGTAACTAACCGAAAACATATCCATTTTTCCACTTGAGGTCATTTTATTCCATTTTAATTCTACCTCTTTTGCTTCACTGAACTTCGTGAAACTAGTGATGAGAAAATTTGTACTCTGCACATCTTATCCAGCAGCTCATTTCCCCTCAAAAATCTCCACAAGTATTATAAAGTTATATAATATTACAATAGAATTATTACTTATAAAGTTATATAACCATTATAATAGAAAGTTTCATATCCACGAAAAGAAGTTGCTTGAAACACATTTCCATATTTTATGCCTCTTCAGAATAATTTATGGAGCTTTGTTTAAAAAAATACAAAAGGTGCTGAAAGCATTCTTTCAAAACCCGTTAAAAACTTCAGCAAGTTGGATTTTAATAAATTACCTGCAATAACAAGATTAACAGTGGGTCTCATTTTCTGCCTTTTGTTCCAACTACAATATTTTACACGAAGTACCACACAGCTATCATTTGGTCACCTAAGTAGCAAATTCGACACACTTTGACAAACGCCAAAGATATATCTGTTGCGATTTTCGTTTCACAATTCTTCGCTGATTGGAGAGCTAAATTTCAGAGTTTCTAAGGCCTTTTCAAAAAAAAAAAAAAAAAAACTGCATCACATCCAAATTTATTACGCACAGCTGAGGGGATAACTCGTTAACCTACTCAAGCCAATTTCCAGAATGTTTGAAGAAGAACGTTTCGTAATTATTCCCCATGCATTCCCGAAGGTACGTGTGGAAAAAGGGCTTGGTCGGCGAGAGGTGGTAATCCCCTCCCCCTTCGGCTTTCTTAAAGTCGTACCGCCAAAAGATTTATTACTGCACACCTGGATTTCTCGCAGTGTCTCTACCCTCCTCGGGAGCTCACATTATGGTTATACTCTATAAGACCAGCGCAGTCTTTTTCCCAGAATTGGCAGGTCAGCGCTATTCCTGGGAGAGTTTATTTAACTGCGAATCAACAAATTTAGCTAGTCGAAATACTCGGAAATATGTGGGATGTTTATTTTGCGAAGGTCAAGAGGAGTCGTTTTCGTATTTCTTTGTTTGCTGCTCCAATGTGTATATAAATTCTTTCAAAAATTATGGGTAAAGATGTCTCACCTGTTGTGAATATGAAGAAGCTAAAGCAGAATAGAAAAAAGTGGTTAAACTGAAGAAGAAAAATCTCAATATTTTGGCTCTAGTGTTTGCTTTTTACTCGTGATGTTGTTTTTAAAAACTGGATACAATAATCTAAAGCTTTGTAAAGAAAAAAAGAGAAAAATGACGTGTTTCTTGCAAAAAAAAAAGTTTTCTTTAAGGAAAAAAAATGCTCCATTTGGAAAAATGCTCGAATAATATAGCATACAGTAAACTTCCGATTATCAGCTGTCGGATTATCCGCGGATCTTTTCACATTTCTTTTTATTTTTTTATTCTTTTAACTGTCATTAAATGTTTTTTAAACTTATGATTGTGTTGTTGTTCGTTTTTACCTTTCATTACATATTTTACATTCAATGTTAGTATATGCAATGTAGCAATGTTTTTAGCTATAATTTAAACATGCATGTGAGCGTTATTTATGCATTTTAACTTTTGTATACAGTAGTATCGTTTTTTACCTATTTTTCGGATTATCCGCGGTTTTCGCTTATACGCGGTTACCGTGCCACCCTATTCCAAGGATAATCGGGAGTTTACTGTAGTCCCATAGATATTGCACAGGTACGCTGGCAAAGGTGCTAGCTGCCCCCCCCCCCCCCCAAAAAAAAGGATTTATGAATGTTCTTTCTAAAAACTCAGCTTCTTGATAATATCTCAAATGGTAAATGATACCAATTGAATTCAATTTACAAATTGGTTACAATTCTCTTCCAAATTATCTCTATCTAAAATAGTTATATTTCTTAAAATGTCATAAAAAATTACTTATCCATGCTAATTGCGACTGACAGATTCCGTGTTCAGAAATTTGTATCCAACATGGCTTCACGTTTGTACAAACAAGCAGTTTGTCAAAAATAGGAAAAATGAAAACATACAATTACAAATGAACAATAGAGTAGTTGAACAAGGTAATTCATAATGTCCTCTCGGTTTCCGAAGTGCTATAGTCAAAAACTAAAACAAATACAGCAAAAAAAAAAAATATTTAAATGATTACGGGGGGGGGGGGAGAGAGAGAGAGAGAGAGAGAGAGAGAGAGAGAATCAAGTTTTATTTAAAGGCTACTCCAAAAAATGATCAAAAATCGAAGTCTTGAAAAATAAATCTTCAAAACCGAATTTTTATTCAAAATACCAGAAAAAAATTGTTTTCAGCTTATCTCATAGACAATCTATTTGTAAATAATAATAATAATGATGCAACTAATAGCTAAAAAATATCCAAAGCGTAATAACAGTGGCCGACTATTTAACTTGGGTTATTTGGCGAGGAATGCTTCCAATAATAATAAATTTAATTTAATCTAAGTAGATAAATAAATTTATTAAAAATGTAAATAGCAACAAAACCAGGGCCTTTGTTGTATCAAAGTTTTAAACTTTATTTTCAGTTATTTGTTGCCAACTACCAATATTACATTGACTGCATCTTTCCGGCGCAGGTAATTAGGATAAACCTTCCAAAACCATTGTCGACAAACAAGAATAACGCATCGTTCGATCACTTTCTTCCACAATTCGAATATCACCGTTCACCCCTTAAAATTCCGTTCAAAAAGGAGGGATTTTCTTGCTCTCCACTACCCCAGTGCAAAGGTTGAAAGTCAGTAAATCTTCCATTGATCCCTTCCTCTTTTGTTTCCTGATTCTTCCCATAAAAAGTTCAGTCAACAAGGCACTTCCGAAACTCCTCCTTTTTGACGAGATCTTTTGTTCTCATTGATGGAGAGAGGGGGCGAAGACCACGCCCCCTTATTTCCACAGCTGCTCCACTGAAGAAGTTAAATGAATATGGTTCTGCAGGGGAGGGAGAGAGGATCCACCTGCAAGCCGAAGAGAATGGGAACTCTATGGGAAACTCGCACCTGTGTGAAAGAGAAAGGATTGACTTCGAATTGAATGATGAAGTGAAAACATTTTGATTATTTTCTGATTTAACTTTTTTTTTTTGAAATCAGCTTTAGAGCTAGTCTAAGGTAACAGACGAATCAATTGTTGCAATAAACATACAACAGGGTTATTTCACGTCAAATCGCATAAAGTCATGTGCCGTCGCAATTTTTTTTTTTCACAACACTCTATGAGCATTCTCTCTCTCTCTTTACATCAATATATATATTTATTATTATTATTAATATTATTTACTAAAATTAATTAAAATTGTATAAATTTTGCAATTTATCCAAAAACTTGCAAAAACATTAATTGTTCTTATGCCAGAATTGAAATCACGATAAGAATAAACTTTAAAGTACTTGAAACAACAGTAGGGCGGTAAAATGTTCAAATTAATAAATGGAAATCAATACTTGTTATTACTTTGTTTACTATATTAATGAAATAAATCAAAATGCACACGAATTTTTATCACCAAAAGCTCGAAACTAGTCATCGTCACTGCTTACTCGATACCTCTCGTCATCCCTGCTTATTTTGGAACCACTTCGTTTTCTCAAAGCGCGTTCATCTTCGTTCATCTTTTAAAAAATTGTTCGAGTTAGCGTTCTGGGGGAGGGGGGGGGGGGCACGGGCCCTGTGTGCCCTCCCCCCTCTGGTTGCGCCCCTGTGCCGTCATGTTTCAGATCTTGTCAACTATTTTTTTACGAATAGATATTTGTGAGAAAAGCTCTTTTTTTTTTGAATGAAAATTAAGCTTTGGAGAATTTTTTCAAATATTCGATTTTTGATCGCTTTTTGGAGTTACCTTTTTGGTATGAATGGAGAAAAATCTCTCTAGTTTCTTTCTTTTCAACCAATTAAACTGAATAAGGTATAAACTACAAGCTAATACAATCGCTTGCAAGCTCTTTCAGTATAAACAATGAAAATTACTCTATTAATAGTAGAGTGGTGCCACTCCTCATCTAAAGTCAGTTTTTATGCTTTTTAAACTAGCTGCCTGCCCGGCGTTGCACGGGCTACTTAAAAAATGAAAGAGATGTCCAATTGATGTTTTTGTATTACTCTGACATCAGTTTCCAAAGCGCTAAGGAGTAAATAAATACGCGTAATGCGAGGTTTCAAAACACCAGTAGAGCATATTTTTGGCAGAAATCTCTTTAACGTTGATCATAGTTATCAATGATACAAGTTAAGAGTATTTTCAATTAGCACAAAAGAAGAAAATATATATGCATTATCAACTATAATCTGTACTCGCGTTAAAATGAATTACATCTGATAGACTAATTTATGTACAATTACAATCAGCTTTTTACATAAAATGACACACACTTTTTGGTTGATTACGTGAAACTAAAGCACCAAGACTAAATAAATACCAATAAGCATTAATTTAATACCAAGTCATCAGATTCCAATTTAGCTTTAGTTAAAATCCTTAAAAACAATCTTTTTTGTTCAACTCTGTTTCACTTAAAGAAATCCAAACAATCTTAATTTAACATGTTCTTTTAACGATACAAACTGTGTTTCAACAGGAAGGAAAAAGAGTTATTACAATTCGAAAACTCGCCCATGTAACGGGAAAAAGTCCAACAAAATAAACATAATTTGTCACACATCCTAAATGTACCAAAATATGAGGCCGGTGAATGATAAACTTACACTACAATCAATAAACATAGCTAAAGAAACAACTTTCATATGCTGAAAAGAGTTAAGAACGTTGAATTTAAAAAATAAAAAAAGACAGACGATAAAATAAAAGCTATGTCCGAATAGGGCAACCAATTTTAAACTAATTTTAAATGAAATTCTAGATGGAAACGTTGTTTTAAGATTTGGACAGCAGCCAAAAAAATCTCTTTTAAAATTATTAGAATTTTACTTGCTCACCCATATGCAAAATGGCAACAGGAAAGAAATAAAAATTCCTGAATAACGTTATGTTAATTAACGTTTTAATTAATATCTTCGCTAATTAAAATCGCACAATTACGAAATTGGTCCTATTTTTTTCTTTGAAAAATTTCGAATTGATCGGTATCTCGTTTGACTCTCGATTCGCAGCGGTTCTCGAGAAAATCGATCTTCAGACAGACAGACAGACGGACGCGAACAGATTTTAATATTATAGTGGATTGCGAAATTTAATTAGTCATATCTCCGGAGTACCAAGTAATATCTGCATCAAATTTTTTGTAGCATGATTAAATCATTATCTTGCTTTGCTCAAAAAATTACTAGGGTGTTTTTTATTGTTTTGACTTTTTTTCACAAGTTCCGCTGTTTTTCATAAACATATTAATTAAAAAAAAAAAACATGTTGTCTCACTTCTTGTTACCCCCTCCTTCCCCTCGTCACAAACTGTTGAAATTTCACGACTCCCCACCCCCTCCTCCCTTAAAGCATGACATCATTTGTAGACAGATTCAAATTACATGAAATTCAGGAAGAACATGGACTTAACTTCTACATAATGCAATTAATTTTTCGAAGATTCCAGACGTAATATTTGAATAAATATTTTTGTTTAGTAACTGATGTTCTCATAAGATACGTATGTTACTGAGTTAAGAAATATTACTTAACAATTTCATCTGCAAAACTTCAAAATTTAATTGCGTCACATAGAAGTAGAGTCCATGTTCTTCATGAACTTCTTGCAATGAAACAAGAGTCAAACATATTTAGAGTCTTTGCGGGAAATTTTGTGCATCAATTTGATATGTATAATCATGATGGAATAGCCCCTCAGCAAAATTTTGTTCTTATTTATTTTATTTTATTTATTTATTTACTTATTTATTTATTTTTGTTTATTTATTTATTTTTGCACTAGTCTCCACAGTAAGAATTAATTATCTCGCAAAAATCAACGCGCAGAGCATTTTTTTTTTTTTTTTTTTCTTACCTGTTCGGAAAAGGAACTTTTTTCCTTTGAAATTCACCGTTTATTTTGTAGCATATTGAAAATACAGCAAATAAAACGGATATTATTAAAGTTATTTACATATTTTATTATAAAAGCCATTTGGTGCGGCTTTCCTCCACATTTAGAAGCATAAAATAAATTTTAATACAAAGAAACAAGCTATTTCTGGGCAAATGAGTGTAAAACTTACATAAAAGGAGAATGAAAATAATGTTACCAAGATATATCATCATTTTGTTATATAATATTGAATATTGATATATACTCTGTTGTCTTATTCTCAAATGTGAATTGAATACTATTTTTTGATAAATAATTGCGTTTACTTTTCTAAATATCTTCCATAAACGTATTTAGAAAATATTTATGAAGGCTTCAGAAATATTGATTGGAAATTGAACTAGCACAAATGTTTTCAATTTTAGAAAAACATTAATACAGTAAACTCCCGATTATCCGCGGATTAGAATGGCACGGTAACCGCGGATAAGCGAAACCGTGGATGATCCGAATTATAGGTAAAAAACAATACTGGTGTATACTATAGCTGAAAAATAGGAATAAAAATCACACATACAGAAAAGTTATAGGAGCAACAGTAACATTAATTCAAAAAAATGTATGAAAAAGCTAAAAACATGCAATAACAAATCGTAAATCACCACCGTTGAAAAAAAAAAATGTTAAAAGCCCCGCGGATAATCCGAACCGCGAATAATCCAACCGCCGATAATCGGGAGTTTACTGTATATATTCATTTTAAAATTGGGATTGGGACGGATACTCCGAACAATGAGGTACACTTGCTATGGATTTATTCACCTATGATGTACGAGTAATTTTGAGTATCTCTATCTATATCACTATTAACAAGACAGTAATCAAAATTTTTTCCACGGTATACCTTTTATAATTGGCTCTTGAAAACTAAAAGTAAACCGAATTGTTCTTTAACCGGTTTTAAAGATCTGACTTTTTTGATGCTTATATAGACTACAAACTTTTTTTGAAACCTGAGGTGTAAATGGCAATGTTTTTCGTGTCAGTAGTGTTTCACGTAATACAATAACACAAGAAAGACACACTAAGACAGTTAAGAGCAAATTGTATGGAAACTGCAGAATTCTGACGCTATATAGGGGAGGGGAGAACAAATTTTTATGATTTTTTTTTTTTTTTTCACAAACCCGTTTGCTACGAGCACTCAGTTATCAGGAGCAAATATTGCAATCCCTTAGCGCTCGTTATAAGAGAGTTCGACTGTATATAAAGAAGAAAATCATTCATCTTAATATATAAAAATCAATGTCCTGAGATAACATATATATATATATATATATATATATATATATATATATATATATATATATATATATATATATATATATATATATATATATATATATATATATCAACGCCCAGCCGAAACCGCTGAAGCTTCAGACTTGAAATTTGACAGGCATGTTCGCATGATTACGAAAGTAACCACTAAGAAAGGATTTTTCGAAATCTCAATTAGTTCGGGAGAAATTAATTAAAACCTCCTAATTGCGAAATGAAAACCTGTCATTGAATTCAAATCCCTTATTTTCGAAGGCTTTCCTCCATTCAAATCATTATTCAGTACTTCATCTCAACTTTTGGTCGATAGGGAACTATAAATTTGATATTGTTTTTGTTTCTCACGTGGTTCTTCGAGGCTTTTCTCAAGTCAAATCATAATGTTTCTGTCTTTTGCTTTCATTTTTTCAAAACTAGAAACGAAGTTTTTAAGAACATCATCACAGACGAACTATCCTTTTGAATTTAGAAGACTGCAGTTTCCTGTTAAAGTTTGCTTTGCAATAACCATTAATAAGTCACAAGGGCAGACATTAAAAGTAGCAGGGACCGATTTAAGAGAAGACTTTTTTTCACACGGCCAATGTTATGTAGCTTGCTCCAAAGTCAGTTAGTTCATCAAGCAGCTTAATAATTTTAGCACCAGAAAAAAAAATTAAAAATGTTGTATACAAAAGTTCTTGCTTAAACATAGGTATATCAATAAAATGTGGATGGCCTGTGTTTGCAAAGATAATCAATACTTTAAAAGGATCGTTAATAAGAGTTAAAGATCGGTTAAGGACAAAGGCATATATGCAAGGAGTCCAGGGGCCCCGGGATCCTCCCCAAATTAGAAAAAGTTATAGGTAATAAGTAATTATTATAGGGGATTTTCGAAACTAGCTGCACCAAGCACTGTTAACCCCTGCTAATTCCATTACCCGAGCAATGCCGGGTACGGGAATGCTAGTTTAATATGTATAGTATAGCTCAGTGTTTCTCAACCTTTCCACTACTGAAAACCACTTAGTAACCTTCCGCATCCTAGTCAGATCACATACGGTATAAATTATTTATTCACAACAATTGTGTTCGGTGATATGAGATGAATCCAAAACTTTTTAGAAATAAATTTAGTTAAAACTATAAAAACGATGTAGATTAATTTTCACTAGCTGTTCCAAGGACCACAGGTTGAGAATTATTGGTATAGCTGAAAAAATAAAACAGTTTCTTGAATACAGAAAGGAAATTGTTAATTCAAATTCATACGTTTTCTACAGCAATATCTCGATTTCACTGAAAACCTCCGCAGAACAAAACAAACTTCCCTTCTAAAAAGCGGGGATAATGAAGAACGTGTCAACTTGGCAGGTACTCTCCAAACCCCCTACTGTTATGTACTCCTCCCCCTGAACACGGGGGTTCTAGAAGAAAAAGAAAGCCAATTTTGGCACTTTTGTCCCAGGTGAAATGCCGGGAGGGGGCGTTCACGGTCGGAATGTATTTCTCATCCCCCACTTGGAAGTTCGTTTCTGGCAGACTGCGCGGTTCCAGTTAGCTCTGGAATCCGGCTGCAATTCTACTGTTTTTCTTTTTTGTCTTCTTCCGTGAACCCCCGATCCCTCTCCCCAGAAAGGAAGACCTTGAACCGTCTTGGTAATGAGTTGTGTATGGTTATGGATGGGGGGCCAAACAGGGGTGCCCATCCCCCCAAAGTTCAATGGCGCAAATCCCCCCCCCCTTTTCTCAATCCTTTTCCCCTTTTTTATTTTATTTATTTTTTAAAAAATATTTTTATTTTTTATTTATGATAATAATAATTATTATTTTATAAGAAAAGTTCTGTGCAACGCCAATAACATACACACACACAAACTAAATAAATAAATAAAACAAAATATAAACAGAAAAAAAATAAAATTAAATAAATAATTTAAATAAAAAATAAATCAATAAAGAATTTAAATAAATAAATTAAAAAGTCTCCCCCCCCCAAAAAAAAATTGATGGCGCAACTTGCGCCATAATCCCCCCCCCCCTGTGGGCACCCCTGATGCCAACAAATGCGCATTCTTCGATTTTGTATGTCACAAATTATTTAAAATTATTTTAAAGTAATTAGAAAATCGCCCGTCAAGGTATGACGGGTGAAAATTGCTTCTACCTTTGAACGAAGCAATTCACTGTTGGTGATTATTTTGATGAAATTTTAAACTTAACTCCAATGCATTAACCCTAAACTCCAGTAGATAGCGGTCATCAGTGGCGCACACAAGGAAGGGGTCCAGGGGGTCCGGACCCCTCCCAAAAATCTTGCTTTTTTTCCCCCTGAGTGATTACGGTTCTATGTATTTTGTACGTAGATGATTTCAAACAAATGTAACAATAATTTCAGTTCTAATAAGTGAAAAAATAAAATCCTCATGTTAAAAGATTTTTTAAAGTGTTGTGCACTTTTCCTATAAGAAGAAGGATTATAAATGAATACACTCTAATAATCATGTAATTAGTTTTGGTTGGAAATGAGATTCTATAAACTTGAATCCATTTTTTAATTTTGAGAAAAATAAAAGCGTAAATTATTTTGCTTTCTGGTTTTTTATTTAAGTATATTTCATTAAATAATGTTAGTTATTTATTCAATAGTTTTACTGTTTTTAGTTTTCGGGAATCGATAAAATGAAGTCAATATGTTTGAAATTGACGGCGTATTTGGGTATGATATGAGATTGAGGCTTCGACCTAGGACCCTCCCTTTGGAAAATTCCTGTGTGCGCCACTGGCGTTCATTGTTGACCACTTTTTACTAGACGTTGAATCCCGATTATCACAAATTTGCCTATTCAACTGCGCTTGCGCGCGGACTTAGGTTTTTGGGCTTTCTGTTTTAAGATTTTGAGTTGCTTGTTTATATTTAGGCTGAGCGAGAGTCCCACCAAGACCAAATTAATGAATGCGATTAGAATATTTTCACAGCGATTTCGTGATATATTATATGAAACTACGGATATGAATAATTGATAATCTTAAGAGAAAAATGACACTTCAATATTTATTAGTTTGGAAATATTTATTTAACATAAATGTAAAACACGTTGTGTACTTTAAAAATGAAAAATGATTGGAATATTAGTACAGAAATCCGTCTTTTGCAGATATTTTACGTTAGGCATAAACAACTTACTATTTATACATTCTTATTTAGGTTGAGGGTTCGGCTTTGTATTAGAAGTGATGATGCAATTCTAGTACGCTTTGCTGAGGTTAAAAATTTGGTCCTGAAATGGGACAGACAAATCAGACACCGAATCCATTAATAATTAAGACCCAAAATTCAATCTTTACCGAGGCCTACAAACTAAATCAGAGAAAACTTTGTGATTTCTAATTTTATCTGTTGCCATCTCATATTTATTACCTAATTTAAAATATTTGTAATTAATTTTAGCAAGATTTTTGAAATCAGCTAAGTCCGCGCGCAAGCGCAGTTGGAATGGCAAATTTGTGATAACCGGGATTTAACGTCGAGTCCACTTTTTCGTTCCTTCATTCTTCTAAAATGAGTCTTACCAGTAAAACATTTAAGATACCGGATCCAGTTTAGTCTCGTAAGAGAAAGCATTTCCCTGCATGTCAAGCATTACCAAAAAATATTACCAAACTATCATGCTATGGCGCGAGTTTCATAGTTGGCGACGTCAGTGTTACTCGATCAGTGAATTGGCTATTATATGAATGAGGATGTTTTATGTATCGTTGAAAAAATTAAGGAATAAATAAGTAGGTGAAGATTTAAATTTGAAAATAATGAGTTATTTAGTGGGTGCGTAATTTTTCAAAGAGTAGGGGAATGCGGGGCTAAGTGAAATAGAGAGGTAAAGTGAAATGGTGAAGTATTTTACTCAATTTGCGGCATTAACTGGCAATATTTTAAATATTTTCTCAAACATGTAGTTGTTCCCGATGACAAAATAGTTATCTGTGAAGATGAAGGTCATATCACAATAGAAGCACAAGCCATTTCCGCAATTTGACACTCATATTGTAATATTTTGTGGCACACCAAAAACAATATTTGTTTTTATAAAATGTTAAATTTCTTGTGATAAGCATTTCAAATATGAATTAAGATCTACTGATGTAGTATTTTTTCTTTTAATATTTCGTATGTTTTACAATTTGCAGAGTGCATACGACGGTATGCGGGGCAAGGTGAAATAGTTCATTTCATGTATTTATTCATTCATGTATTAAATCTTTTACGTATTTATTCATTAGTCAATTTTCATTTAAGTATTTATTCATTCACATACTTTTTTATTCATTTACTATTTTATTCACTTTTATGCCTTTATTTAATCATTCCACGAATTCATTCATTTATTTCATCACTTTTGATTTCATTTATTTATTTATTTAAAGAAAAATATTTTTGATAATGAAATATAAAATATATTATTCGAAAAAGATTTCAACTATCACTTTTATTTGAAAGTACAAATTTACTCCCAAAAATGAAAAATAATGAAAAATAATTTATGAACTGTAATTTTTGAAATAAAATACTGATTTAATCATTTTGAAATAAGCAATTTATCTTAACTATTTCACTTGGCCCCACATTCTCCTGCAAACGGTTTTTGATGTTTTGATCTCATTTATACCAATTTATTTGCTTTGTGTTTTCCAAAGCAGCAAATGTTTTCAAAAGTAAATGCAATTCAACATAGAAATTTTTCTTCACTAGCTCAAATTTCCTTTCACTAACTTAAAATTTTAGGTTAAAAGCTCGCTATAATTTTGCAATATTTTAATAATATTTTTTGAAGGTTTGGATTTTCAAGAAAACTTCCTTTAGCTAAAGTGAAAAAAAAAAAAAAAATAACGAATTACTTTTATGCGCGTAACGCATCGCTTTTTTCTGTCATTGCCCGCCGATTGCTTCTGCTTTCATTTTACTTCTGCTTTCATTACTTCTACGTTCGTCACTTCTACTTTGATTACTTCAGTGAGTAATTCAAGCTTACCGGAATGCATATAAGAGTTTTGCTCTAATACTGCACTTTTGTGAGATTTTCTTTGGGTTTTAAAAATCTCAAAATGAGAAATAGATGAGAGGACTGAAATATTAAACTGTCGGGCAATGTGGAATATCGAGGCAGAGCCACGTGGGAAAATCCCGAATTACCCAAAAAGGTCTCCCACGATACAACGCAAGGAGAAAAAAATCATTCATGTTTACTGTAAAAATCAGTTCCTGTAGAAATAAGTATTTTAAAGTTTTGAAATAAAACTCAACTGAATAAAATGCATAAAGATTTTAGAAATTCCTTCTTCGTTTCTCTTGGTTCTGCTCTCTCGTTCTCTGAGCTGGGGCGCAGAGAGGAGGGAGGGGGCTTTGGGGCTCGAATGATTAGCATAATAAAGAAGCCAGGGCTGCCGAGAGACAGGCTGGACCCCTTGCCAGTTTGGTATACGTCCCCCCCCCTCTCCCATAAAAGTTATAAACTTATACTACTCAGATTACGAGCCGGGTCTCCCTAAGGGCCAGGTCCCTAGTCTACAACTAGGCTGACAAGGCCTCTCGTCGGGCCTGCAAGAAACTGCTGTAGAGTTAGAAACGCATATCTTTTTTATCATTGCATGTGTTTTTGGCTAGGGTACAATAAAGGTTTAAACTATCTAAACAAAATATCAGATATCAATAAATGATTGTTTTGGTTGTAAACACCACATTATTCCACCTTTTAAATTGTTTATGATTTTAAATATGATATAAACAAATCACAACCATATTTCAAACTATTTTTCATGTGGTCCACAACTTTTGAGGGCCTGGACCTGGAGGGCCTCTAGGCCGGGTCACCTGAGTCTAATAGTTAACCAGGCTCTGAGTATGGTAGTTTGCATACGTTTGACCATACCGCTCCAAAAGGTAAATCCTGTCCTTAAAGAAGGTAAATCCCGGCTACGCTAGTGTCTCTGAAAAGTTCAATCATATCAAAAACAAATCTATTTTCTGCATAATATAACGTTTTCTTTTCCAAAAATTAGCTTCAACTTCTTATAATCTTATTCAATAAATATCTTCCATTAAGAATTAGCGAAAACAGAAACCATCTCCGTAATAATAATAATTAAAAAATAATAAATTAAAAATAAAAAAAAAACTGCGTAATTTCAGTCAAAAGAAAAATGCGAAATAACATCCCAGAGTAACCTGCATCATCTACATTCCAGCAAGTGTTATTCCAGTACTACTAGACTGCTTGGCTCTGATTCCTATAGCCGCAGGAGGTTTGGAAACTCCTAAATCCCCCCTCCCCCCCCCCTTTCCAAATGCTCTTTGTAAGAGCCACTTCGTTCTTTTAAGCGCCACCCATTGTTAAGCCACTGAGCTTTTATCAGTTAATCATGAGACTGGAAGAAACAATTTTTTCTTACAAATGTCGGTGCTGCTTTCATGTCCACTTATGGCTCTAATCAATCAAGGATTTGAGCCCTAACTTTGAGGAAGAAGAAAAAAAAAAGGTTCTGTTACACGCAGTTCCCTCCCTTCTTTTTTTAAAGATCTTTTTTATATCTTTTATTCTTGTAGCATTCCTGTGTCGGAAAAAAACACTCAAACTCTATTACAAAAATAAATAAATAAAATAGATGATGATAATAATAATAAAAAAATTAAAAATCCGATTATTCAATTACCTATATGAAATATGAAAATAAACAGTAAAAAAGGATTCAAAGTCCTGTGCTGTTCATTATGATGTTTTTACGGCTTTGTTTTGTCCTTTCCGTGATAACATTAATGACATCGTGTATCGAAATCGTAAAAACCATTACTACTACTTTAACTTACCGTCAGACAAATTACTCAAAGAGAACTTTTTAAAGTCCTCATAGTAGTTATTGCAAAAGAAAGTTCTGTAAGCAATATATATATATATATATGAAAAAAAAAGACTACACTTTTTATAAGCTCAGAATAAAATTAATCCTATTGTCCTGGCAATTTTCCTCATACCATTGACCTCATTGTTGTATTTAATTTGTGTATTTACATACTCTGCAATTTAAATGCGACAGTAAATAAATTTTATCGCTATACGTTTTTATCCTTCACTTGTTTTGCAATTACAGTGCTTTTAAAGTATACAAAAACATGTTTTTCCCCCTTTTGCAGTACATTGTTCTACTATAGATTTCAGTAACCGGAATCTTTGAGGAATGAAACTAATTAATGTATTGGAATGTATCTATAGATTACTACGTCGAAATCTCTTTATTATGGCATTCGTGTCAATAAGATTATGTGATTTTATACTCTAAGAGATGAAAAAAAAAAAGGAAAAGAAAGCGGGGGGGGGGGGGTATTTTTATTGAACTTTTTTTCAGAATCTTTGTCGGGACTACTGTATGCTTGATCACCTCATGGCTCATGTTGAGGTAGTTGATTTTCCCCAAGATCAAAACACATATTGTGGTTAGTAGAGAGTGGTGTAAGTCAGTAGTTCTGTCATAGTTTCGAGCAAATGAAGGGTTTTTTAATAACATCAAAAAAGTCAAGGTTGAGGACATTTGGAGGGACAAGGTTGCAGTTACATTTTTTTTTATTATTATGCATCAATTTTTATCAAAAGGTTTTTATAACTTGCTTAAAAGTAACTTTACACAACTTTTATCTCTTGTCAGCCTTCATTTACAATATGTTTACTAAAAGGAAGTCTAATACTACGTACAAAGATTTTTATATATTAAAAGAATAGCAGAAAATTCTGTCTGGCTACTGGCACAATCAGCGGCATGGAAACTGACTTTCACTGATATCATTCTCACCCATAGACTAATAATAAGAGTAGACCGAGCTATGGCAACCTTTTGCTGCTCATGAACCAAACCATGTGACTAGTGGATATCCTAGCAACAGCGGACGTTGATCGTAGCAGACGATCAACGCCAGCGAGAAATAAAATAAATACAATTGATGGAACGCGAAATATTTATGGAGTCCGATTTGTAAATTTGTTATTCTAAGTTGTAAATATTTTGTTAATATAGTGAGTTTTTCGTTTAGATAGTATTGTGCATTTTCTTTAGTCAATTTCAATAACTTTCTAAGCAATTAAAGATGCATGCGCCCAAATAGAATCGGCAAACGGTAAGATTTTTACCTACCATTTCAATTTAAGATTCCGATTAGTACATTTTTGCGTTAACACAAAACGTTTACTCCATTACGTTCACGCCAATGCTGACGTAGCAGTTCCAAATGAAATAAAAGTTACTGAAAACTGTGATCAAAGACTAATTACTAATGTCAAAATAATTCATAACTAAAAGAAAAACAGTTCAATCTCTGCACCTGGAAAGAAATTATAATGAAAACACATTACTTAAAATAAGTGTCGAGTGCCAAACTATAGATAATGTTGCCATCTAGCAACCATGCCGCCAAAGTTTTCGCCAAGCCTTCCACCAGTCACATGATGTATCCATGAACCAATTTTTTCATCAGCAAGTCTGGGAAAGCTCGGTCTACTCTTATTATTAGTCTATGTTCTCACCTGAACAAGGTTCAGGTTAGTGCAGGGGTTTCCAAAGTGGTTTCCGCGGCACCCTGAGGTACCGTACGCAGTGGTGAGGGAGGCCGCGAGGTGTCCATGGTATCAATGTATGCAGGGGCGTGCACAGAAATTTTGGGACCCGTCACAAATGTCTTTTGCGGTGCTCCCCTCCATACTGTTAATCCCTATACTTCACCCCTAGTGTTAAAAATGTTGGGCCCCCTTCAGGCTCGGGCCCGGACAAACTGGTTTCCCTTCTCAAAAGGATTGTGGAACTGATCAGTGAATCTGCAGAAATTCATTTGAGGTGCTAGACGAAAGAGATGGACGTATCTGAAAAACTTTATATTCGGAATGATTAATTCAAAAACTGAGTCGTAAGTTCAAGTTCAAATCTTGATCAAAGCGTAGAAAATTGTTTAAAATCACATAATTATTGTGAATGTAAGTTACTTTACAAATATAAGTCCTGTGAATAACTACTCTTGGAAAAAGCAGGGTCGAGCACAAAGAGCAACTACCTACTTTTGGTAGGTTCTGGGTTATTAATACCATAAAATATAATTGCATTTTCAGCATGAGCGCCGATATAGAAGGGAAAGTGGGGGGCTCAACCCCCCCCCCCCTAGAAAGGAGACTTCCTTGCTTTTTGTACTTTTTCCTTTGCAAAAATGTAAAAAAAAATTCATTTCCAGTTATTATTGAATAAGTTATTAAAAATGTCAAATTTTAATATCTCTAATCTGTACTGAAATCTTTTTCCATGGGAAATATATCCTGCTAAACCATGGGGAAAGTATCTGAGCCCCCCCCCCCCTTAAAATTTTTGCATATGGGCGCCCATGACAGCCAAGTGTTGTTTAATGCACATTTATTGTTTAAAAAAACATAACTGGGATCTAAAAGAAGAAATACTGCAATGTACAAAATAAGATAAAAACGTCAGTTTTTGGTTAATTTTGCGTAACTTGTTAATTTCGTCAATATTTAATTTCGTGCAATTTTTTTTCTTCCTTTTTCAAAAAAGGAAGTATTGTATTCGCGAAAAAAATTTCACTCAAAAATCGGCCTTCATTTCCATTCCCATTCCCCCAAACGAATGTTGAGTTTTTCTTTCAACCCGACCACACGTGGATCTATGCCTAGGAACGTACAGACACCCGAAATATCCATTTTAAAGATCCCCGAGTTAATTACAACGAGTTTTCTCGTGACGTCTGTATGTACGTATGTATGTGCGTATGTGTGTATGTGTGTCTGTATGTCGCATAACTCAAGAACGGTATGTCCTAGAAATTTGGTACGTAGACTCCTAGTGGGGTCTAGTTGTGCACCTTCCTTTTTGGTTACATTCGGATGCTTCAAAAGGGGTCTTTTGTCCTTTGGCGGGAAATCATTGTTAATTTCGATGTAAACTGAAGTGGTGTTATAATTTGGTGGACACTTGGCGATAGATCACCATTTTGTTCGCCAAGTTTTGTCGCAACTTAGCGACAAATTTGGCGATTTTTTTTTTAAAATCTGGTTTCAATATGGCCACTGTTGGTGATATTTAGAGAGTAAACTATTGAATGACATTAAAATTGCCAATAATGGTAAAATGACATTAAATTGGAGTAAAAGGAAGTCATGTGATGCACACATCAGCTCGTTTCGTTAGATATTTAAGGTAAACACACCAGTAGTGGCCACTTCAAGGCTTATATTTGGAAAAATGGGATTCCAAGTCTCCCAAATGATTCAAAGTGCAAAAACTGTGCAGGAGGTCCTCCTGCATGTTTAAATCCATTGGGAAACCTGGAATCCTATTTTTTCAAATACAGTAGAACCTCTCAATAAGGGATACTAATGGGACCAAACATTTTGTCCCTTAAATAGAGGTGTCCCTTCTTCGGAGGTATTTTAGTTTATTCTTGCAATGTGTTAACTCAATACATACAGTAAACTCCCGATTATCCGCGGAATTGGGTGGCACAAGTGCCGCGGATAATAAAAATCGCGGATAACCGCAAAAAGACTAAAATGGGGGACAAATCAGGTAAAAATTGTCCTATCTCAAATTCTTAACTGTATTGATGCATAACACTTTCTGCAAACAGTGAAAATATATATAGAGTACAGTACAAATGTTTTTGTATTTTTGCACAACCGAACTTAACATCAATAACAAACAAGTGTATGTACGATGAAGAACGCACAAAAAAGTAATAATAATAGTAATAATAATAATAATATTAAATCAAATCAATCAATCAAGCAAAAAAACTGAGTGTAAATTTACAATTTTTCAAAAAAAAAAAAAACAGCCACTGGTATTCGCTTTTTACTGCGAAAATACATGTTCGTGATTGTTGATTGATTCGCGGATAATCCGCCCCGCGGATAAACCGCTCGCGGATAATCGGGAGTCTACTGTATATATATATATATATTATGAACTTGGACTATTAATGGTTAAGATTAAATACTATGCATTTTTCATACACAACTAAATAAAATTCACACTTAATAACTTTTTTTTAAAGTTTTTATTATTTTATTAATTATAATTGAGTCAAAAATTTGGTAAGTCCAAAATTTTGCAGCATAAAGTAATTATTTTAAAGTAATCCATTGAATGAATTTGATTCATGTCATGTAATTTACAATGCAAGGCAATGTAAATTACAATTAGTGTTTCCATTTCAATTATTACGTAAAAAGCTAGTCAGTTTGTGCCCTCTCCTTTGGCCCTGAGCCTACTTGAATCAATATCTTGTTGGGCAAATCGTGCATGTAACTTTCAGCAAGACTTTTATAATCAGCAAGACTTTACTTGTTTCTTTAACATATGTTAAGATTAAAACTCTCCTCAATTAATTTTTAGAGGAAAAGTGAAACTTGAATTCTAGTAAATTCACTCTTTCTTATGCACTTGTACATACTGTTTTGTAATTTTTTTTCTCTGTGACTGTCCCTTAAATAGTATGTCCCTTAATTAGAGGCAAATACATGGAGGTCCCCATTCAAAGGGACTGGGACCAGAAAAAATGTCCCTTAAATAGAGGTGTCCCTTATTCGGAGGTGTCCCTTAAGGGAGGTTCCACTGTATAAGCCTTGAAGTAGCCACTACTGAAGCACTATTAAGTCCTAGCCACAACTGGTGTGTTTACCTTAAATATTGTAAATTTTCAAGTCATCGAGCTTTTGTATTTATTTGATTTGCTCGAACGTTCGATGTTGTGCAAGTTGATTTTTAATGCGTACTTTTTGACAAACAACCTTTTTTTTTCGTGTTTGAAAATAAATGGTGAGTAAAATCAACAAAACGTTTCTATCAGTTTGAGATTCACGAGCTGAAGAGTCACAGGGGCCAAGAATGTGATCTATCATATACTATGGGAAAGCGCAAAAAAAAAATGATAAATTGACAGAAATAGAATGGAACCAAATATTATTCGATATGTACTGCATAATTTTTCTTAAAACAGCACTCCAAAAATCCATTGAAGGCATTGAAAGCGCTTTTGTAAAAACTGGATTAGGAAGAAAAAGATATACGAAATCGGTTGAAGACGTTTTGAAGCGTTGACAATGAAAACGAAAAGCAGTTTCGCCACATAACAGGAATTATTGGGTTTCTTTTGAAGAAGAAAAATCTCTTCTATTCGCATCCTTCTCAAACTGACAAACAGTCGAATGACTTCACTATAAAATGACAACTGAAATAATTGCTCGAATTGTCCACTCTTTGAAATTCTTTAGCTCTACAAAACAGAGATGCTTTAGATAGTAATCGAACAACATTAAGTATTTTGCCCGTTCAATGAAGTTATTAGATGACAAATGATAGGATCGGTATATTTATCTTTAAAATATATAAATTATGTTTCATCTATGTATTAATTATGGTTGCAGCCGCAAATAAATCTGTAACACGTGTTCATTGGAAGTTGATATCATTGGTAAACTAGAAAATCACTCGTCGAGGTATGACGGGCGAAAATTGCTTCTACATTGGAACGAAGCCCTTGACTCTTTGGT
Source organism: Uloborus diversus (assembly GCF_026930045.1). Lineage (NCBI taxonomy): Eukaryota > Metazoa > Arthropoda > Arachnida > Araneae > Uloboridae > Uloborus > Uloborus diversus. The sequence continues at coordinate 163,759,080 of NC_072736.1, forward strand.
GATATTTTGATGGAATTTTAACCTTTAATCCAGTGGATTAACCCTAAACTCCAGTAGATAGCGGTCATCAGTGGCGCACACAAGGGAGAGGTCCAGGGGGACCGGACCCCTCCCAAAGGTCTTGCTCCCCCCCCCCCCCCCGATTGATTACGGTTCTATGCATTTTGTACGTAGATGATTTCATACAAAGGTAACAATAATTTCAGTTTTAATAAGTGAAAAAATAATTATTAGTATTTTCTTTCGTAAAAATATCTGTGTTCTAGCATATTGAAGTACCTTCTTCTCATAAGATAAAAATAAAGATAATGTATATGGGTCATTCTCCAGAAAACGTAACTTTTGAACGCAAATATTTTTCAATTTCAAAACTTTTTTTTTTTTTATTCTTACATGAAAGTGTTACCTACTAGAAGTAACCATAAACAATGGCCCAGCTAAGTTTCAATTATTTTACTCACAAATAAAAAAAATAAAAAAATGCCTTGTTCACGGAAATAAAAAAAAAAAAAAAATAAAAAAACTTTTAATATTTAAAATCGAGACCAATTTATTATCAAAGTAGTAATTTCGTTAATTGGTGCAAACAATCAGCTATTTTAATGATTGGTGGGAACATAATATTAAGCTTTCTTAATTAAAGTACGGCTTAATTAGTAGTTTCAAATGTATGTTAAAAATAGTATTTGTGTAAATTCGAGGATATACTGGCAATTTATAATTTTGGTAAAATGCCTATTATTGATGTATTTCCCCTCCATCATTTATTTTCACCTGATAAATAATGACATTGATAAGGTCTGTCACGGAGGTGAGTATCTTTCCATTAATATAGGCCTAACAGATACATTTTTCAGGGATTGTTTTTTTCTTCCCTGCTGCAATCTGCATATGCTAAGCATGTGAAAACATGTTCACTTCTTTCTTTACATTAATTTACATCCCTGAAATTCAAGTTCACGGAGGTGAGAAGTCACAATAACCACACGAAGTTTTTAAAGCAAAATCTATCTTCTGGCTTTTCGACAAAAAACTCATAACTTCAACTATGGCTGAAAATAAACGAGGGGGGCTCCCTTGTATCATGAAAAATAAAATTTCATGTCATTACTGACACGTGTTAATGAGGAATTGCATTTTTTGTTTAAGTAATGGAGGCAGTGGTGGATCCCGCCGATTGTTTTGGGAGGGGCCATCCGAAATTTTTGAACAAACTCCGAACGCCCCAGAAATTTTATTAAAATGAAGTTTTAAAAACTCAATTTTCGAGGTATCGAGGCATTAGATGAGGCGTTGGATTTAGGAATCTCCCTCGAAAATGCTTCAAAATTTAAATTTCCGAGTAATTTTTGAAAATTAGGGAACTGAAAACATATTTTGTCTATTTTTGATGTATGGATAAAGGTCAGGTTTCAAAGGCTGGCCCCAAAATACTTTCTGAAAATAAAGCTTATAAACCAAAATATTCTTTCATTATACATTGAGAAGTTAGAGGAGGAGGGTTGCTCTTCTAGCTCTTCAGGTCCAGCCTAAAAATGCACCTTTAGGTAATGTTTGCTTTCATTAAAGGAAGTGTGAAGGTGCTTAGAATCCTTCCTTCCTGGAAATATTTTGCCTTTGATGCTCTAAAAATTCGGTTTTTAACTATATTTATGCATATTTTAGAAAGGGATGGAAGATTCGTGAGCTTTAAAGCTATCATCACGATATAAACTAGGAAGCAAAGGGGTCCCATCAAAAATCGTTTGTAACTGAAGTCCTAAAAAATTTCATTTAAGTTGCTTTTAAGCAAGTTAAGTGATAAGGGATGGATAAACTAGTTTCCGTTAACATTTTTTCCAAATAAAAGACTTAAAATGCAATTTTTTTGCTACATGTCAAGGCATTTGTGAAAACGCATGGGGAAAAAGGGGTTCTCCCCCTAGTTTTGAAATTAAAGCCATAAAAACGAAAATTTAGGCTCTCTTTGGTCTTGTGAACAATATGTGAACTCTGAGAACATCAGCATTTAGAGATCGTCCAAGTGTTTGTAGTTGGAATCAAGAAATGATGTAAAAGATGGAGAAAAATTTTGGAAATAAAAGTTTTGTTTTGAGGATAGGGATATAACTTATCTCCCAATTAAGGCCTATACTTCTTTTTCAGTAAAACACATGTGCTAAATTTTATTATCTTCTCACAATATTTTTCCCTTTTTTTTAATCCTACAATCACAAGGCTTTGGGAGGGGCCATGGCCCCCATGGCCCCCCTCTAGATCCGCCCCTGAATGGAGGTGAGAATTTATTGTGTGACATGACTCCTTGTCCTACTAAAACAAACTAAAACACAATACAGTGAAACCTGTATAAGCTCACCACTTGCGGTGCAGTACTTTAGTGGTCAACTTAGACAGGTGGTCAACTTACAAAGGGTTTGTTATATGATTCTCAGCTAAACTTGGTGTATATTGGTGATCAACATAGATAGGTAATCAACTGACAAGGGTGGCCAACTTTACAGGTTTTACTGTATTAAAAAAATAAATATACTTAAACAATTAGTATTTGAGACACTCGTGAAAGAAATAATAAATAAATAAGTTATATACTTTTCATTAAATGAGTCATTAAGCAACCTAAACGGTCACACAAAGCGTGTGACATTACACGGAGTTGAGAATTCATATGTTGTGAACCAAAAATATACTAAAATAAAAATTATTATTAAAAAAATTGTTTGCAGGTTTAAATAGATACATTTTTGATGAAATTAAAAAGCATTGTTATAATTGAATTGTTCCTTAAAAGTTTTACAGTTAAAGGCGTGTGACAGAAAAGTTACTTTTTGAAGAATGACCCATATATTAAGCTTGGATTAGCGAAGGAGACTGCTTATAAATGACAGTTTGACCATCGATTACATGGAAAGGCTAATATCTGGTTTATAGGCGGAAATGGACGTATCTATTAGTTTATAGGGGTGTTAATTGGTTTGTTTCAGATGTGCACTTTTGCCTCTCTATTATTTAGCCTTAGTTTTGTAAAAATGAAAATTTGCTCGCAGCAACTTTTTTTAAAACTAAAGTAGATTCTATCTCTATTCTCACGGCAAAAGTTAATTGATTTATTTATTCACAACAAAGTTTTGAGCTTACCATTTTGCTTTTACGTTCCTGAACGAAATGAAGCTATTTTATTTTCTTTTTGTTGCTTCCATGGTAACTATCTTTGTTTCCCCTTACTTTATTTCTGAGAATGCAATAAATGAATAAGGCACTAGTGACATTACAAAACGCGTGTATCAATATCCCATCGCTATTTTCCCATCTTCCCTGCTGGATTCATTCTGATGGAATCGTCTTTACTTGGCAGATTGCCAGATTACATACAATCCGTGGTCAAACAGTATGTAAGGATTTTGGTTATATCACTCTATCAATAACAACTTCATTGCAACGCATAATACGACACTCAAAACCTACCAAAATGAACAAGAACTCAGCCCTACTCCCGCTTTTATTGAGTAAAAAGATGTTTTTACACCTTTTTATCTGTCGTTTACACATGAAACAAAAACAAAGGAAACGCTAAAGATATATTGGCAGCACATAAAAATGAGGTTCACTTTTATATTTTTTAACTCACCCTTCGAAAAATTCGATCTTTCCCCTCGTGGAACATGATCGTAAATTCAACACTATTTTTCTTCACACCTCTGCTCTTTTTTTCCCCCTCGCTATTATTTTTTCGCCCTTTTAGCTTAGGTTCACAAATTACCCATTGCGTTCCTTGGTGTCAGGGTAAAAGGGCATTTTTACCGTCTTATTGCATTCCAGATGGTGCTTTACCGCGACAAATTGCTGCTGTCAGGGGGTAAGCATTACATGCCTTTTTAGGCGGGACGATCGCTTCTTTTTTGCGCGCGAAACCTTTTTATTTGATTAGTTCTGGTCAGTGCGATCTATTCTTTTCCCAGGAAAATCGATGACGCAATTGAAAAAAGAGGGGTTTTAAAAAAAAATTTCTTTCGTCAAGTATTTCCCAGCTAAAGTACACTATTGTCTTCCTATAAATACACTCATGTAATTTTAGAATGGGGTCTTTTCCAAAATTTTAAAAGTATTTTTTTTCTGAAAGAGTATGCATAAAAGCATAGGATCTGATCATTTTTTAAATAATTTGTTTAAGTTTAATGTTTTTAAAATATTACTTAAATCGGTGCGCTTTCATTGTTTACATTTCTTGCCGATGACATCACAAATGATGCAATGCCATTCTGTGTTGCCATTCAAGTGCAAAATATTTAATTCGCATCTTTACTCACTTGTATTGCAACGATAGGGTTGACAGCAAACGTAGAGCGCAATTTTAATTCGCTTCTTGATTATAACGTGGAAACGGTGTAGAAAGATGCGCCGAAGTGCGTCATTTGTGACGTCATCAAGACCACGCCTTGTTTCAAAAATCGACTTTTTTAAAATGAAAGAATTTTCTGGTTCCATGTTTTTTTTTTTTTTTTTTTTGCTTATTCTATCAATTTCAGTGACAAAAAGTACTACTTTTGACTGAAGGAAACAACCCCATTATAACGGAAATGTGATGCAGTGTAGAAAAGTTTTTCTCACGCAAAAGTTAGCAATAGAAAATCTCCGCCACTAGAACATTTCGTTTTTTTTTTTAACGTAAATGTCTAGCAGATATACAGTATGACTTCGATTTAACGATACCTGATTTAACAATTTCATGATACATTTCACTGGTCCGGATTTAACTGCATTAAATGGATATGCTTCTCGATTTAACGATATCCTTGATTTAACGATAACTTTTTCCAGTCCCATGACAATCGTTAAATCGGGGTTATACCATTGAGATAGAATAGATGGAGAGAGTGCAACCCTACTATCCTGATTCGGCAACAGTACCATGTGACTTGGGGAGCAATTTCGAATTGACCGTAACCGCTGAAGAAGTTTTCATTAGCTGAAGCCATGCATGATAACAACCTTTAACTGTAGAAGGGAAAAATTAGATTTATAGTAATAGTGCAGTATTCTAGCATTGTAAACTGTGAGGAAAAAGCCACACCAGGAGGTCCAGTAACTTTTCCCTAGCATGTACGAATGTTTTTTACTTCTAAATAAAGAAAAAATAACATTTATATGCATTCAACGAGTACATATTCCACAGTTGCCTATAATTTTTAAATTTTTGTACTTATTTTACCTATAAAAGTTATAAAACATTGTATATCTTGAATGAAAATAACATTTTAGCTCCATAAAAACACTTATTACTTAACAAGTAATTATTTTAACGGCTCTTAAGCATTTTGTGTACATTTGCTTTGTTGGCGAGTATCTTCTCGCCAAGCTCCTGTGAACAGCAGATGCGCAAGAATAAAGATTTGCTATTTTTATGCTTCAATTTAAATACTAGTATTCCTGCGTATGAAATCATTTCAAAACATTGATTACAATACATATGAATCCATAAATTTTCAGTCAATAACAGAACACTTTAAACTATTTGTACATGCCCGTCATTTCACAGAATAAATATCAAAATACATGAAAAATGCAATTACATTATATTTTAAAATCCGGAAAGAAGTGAGGAGAGGGAGTTTGAATGATTGGCCTGCATTTGTATCCGTTATTTATTTATTTATTTATTATGCGGAAAGGAGTTGGAGCCAGAGTAGCTCTGATTTGTAGCCCCGATTTCATAATAAGCGCCGTTGCGTCGTCTGAAAAAAATTTAATGCCAAAAGAGCGATTGCGTGCCAAAACGCGACAACTTCCCAGCCAAACAAGTCACCTGACCTGGGAAACATTGATTCCCAAGCTTATTTCACTGAGACATTTGCTATGGCTCCCTCCATTAGTATTTCTTCTCAATGGGTTATACTGTACCTTAAACTTTGTAATCTTTGTGGTGTTTCCACAACTCGAAATATAATTTTATTTACCTCTCAGCTGCTTTAACCTTGATGTTTTATTGGATCTGTTTTTTCACAATGGGGTTGTTTCCTTCAGTCAAAAGTAATCCTTTTTGTCACTGAAATTATTAGAATAAGCAAAAAAAAAAAATAATAATAATAATAACATGGACCCAGATAATACTTTCATTTTCCCAAAAGTTATTTTTTAATTAAATTTTTAAAATGTCCGATTTTTCAAACAAGGCGTGGTCTTGATGACGTCACAAATGATGTTCTTTGGCGCATCTTTCTACCGCGTTTCCACGTTATGATAATCAAGAAGCAAATTAAATATTGCGCTCTACGCTTGCTATCAACCCTATCGTTGCCAATACATACGAGTAAAGATGCGAATTAAAAATTTTGCTCTGTGAATGGCAATACAGAATGGCATTTCATCATTTGTGACGTCATCGGACAGAAGCGTAAACAATGAAAGCGCACCATTTAAGTATTTTTTTAATATTAAACTTAAACAAATTATTTAAAAAACGGTCAGATCCTATGTTTTTAAGCATGCTCTTTAAGAAAAAAATACTTTTAAAATTTTGAAAACGACCCCATTCTCATTTCAATACTAAGAAGGTTCCGAAATGTCAGATATTTCCGGGCAAACGTTCCGTGATTTCGCGGGTTTCTACAAAATTTCCAGTGAAAATTAGAGTATTTTTACGAAAACATTTCCCGAAGAGCAAGAATGCAGACTTTTTGCGGTTTTAAAATAGTTTTAGCTACCAGCGTCAAAGGAAATTCTGCGTTTTTATTAAGTATTTCACCTTCGGCTCAATTAAGACCCGTACAGATTGACTGAACCCCAATGAGGGCGAAAAGCACTCTCTGTATACTGTAGTTTCCATTTGCTTACAATTCTGCTTACGTTTAAGTCATCATATTTCCAAAAATATATAGGAGCTCTCCTGGAAAATCAGGACGATGTCCAGCTGTTACTATAAAACTATGTATGTTTTCTTGGAAGGTTCCTGGTTTACATAAAACACGCGACTGCCTTTTATTGGAATAGGTTTCTGAGTTCTTCAGAAATATTTCAGGTTAATTTCAGAATGGTTGTTGAATTTATCGGGAATTTTTTTTTTTTTTTTTTGGCCAGATATGCTACTTGCATAATTTTTGCACGTTAGCTGCCTATTATTTTCCATGAACGTTTATTATTATTATTATTATTATTATTATTATTTTAAATTTAATTTAATTTTTTGCGGTTAAGTGGACTTGAGTGGTTAAGCAACGCTGCTCGTAACTCATTTATCCCGAAAATATACTGACTATGCAAAGGGAAAAAACGGATCATTGCAGGTAGAATTTTCGATCACTACGAACTATTGCTCAACTGCAGGTTGCAGTGAAGCAGCGAAGGAAGGGGGGGGGGGATATGCATATGAAAGGGCTTGTTTTGTTTTTTAAAAAAAAACCTTCAGAAGGTATTTTTGATCAGAAACCCCCTCCAGAAGGTATTTTTTATTTAAAAAAATAATAACCCTGCAGAAGGGCTGCGCTAGTGGCAGGTTGAAATGTAAATAGTAGATCATATCAAAACTCCCTTCTGCCGACTTGAGTACGATTCATTGCATTTCCTTTGTAAGTGGACCCCAAATATAATTTAAAGTATAGGACGTTTTGTTGCTTCTGCCAAATCTAAATATCTGCGTATAGGAAATTTCTAGCATGTAAAGGAAACAAGAAGTTCCGACTAGAACTAGACGAGCCTACTTTCCCGTATACCCATACTACTTTCTAGTACCTGATCAATATTCTCAAAAATAGCTAAAATCGCAAATTTTTTCAAACATATTTTTAAAATACTTTAAGCTGATTTCTAGGAATAAAATATTCCTCACTCATCTAAAAAATAAAAAAAAAATAGATGCGTAAAAAAAATCAATTTTTAAACAAAGCAGCTAATACACTTTTTGCCATTAAAAAAATCTTTAACAGCTTTCAAAACGAAAAAATAATAATTAAAATTAATAAGCTCATTAAAATAAATTTATCATATCAAAAAAAAAATCGTCTCTTTTTCCCCTGTTGCCAAAAACAATTTTTTTAATGAATTAATGCACTTACCAAAATAAATTAAAACAATAAAATGTCAATTTAAAGAAATAATTTTCATTGTCAAAAAAAAAAAAAAATCGTCTGCGCATATCTTTATGTAGAAACATAAATGACTTCGAGTTTATTCGCCGAAAACTGAATACCTAAATTAAAACTTTAGCGTAAAAATAAAAACAAGTCAGATCAACAATAATTATTTCACAGTCAAAACCATAGCTGCGGAGTCGGAGTCGGAGTCCATCTCATTTTGTGGTAAAGGAGTCGGAGTCGAATATCTAGGAATCGGAGTCTGTCATTTGTCCTCCGTGTATAAATTTTTGCCAAAGCTACGAAGTCAGAGCCGAAGTCGGGGAGTCGGAGTCCGATTAATTGTCGGGCACAGGAGTCGGAGTCGGGGTCAAGTGCCCCTAAATTCTTGGAGTCGAAGTCTGGAGTTTGGCGTGAAGAGCTATTTCCAACAAAATTTGTTTGAAATAAATCCGCCTTCAAGTACGGAATCTACATTGACTTTCAGTTTCCCCGTAGGCGCTAATGTTAAGGGATTTGAACTGTTCAAAATTGAACGGAAAATTGTTCAAATCAAAAAGATATTTTATATATACAAGCTTTTCATCAAACGATTTTTCCTACAAAGTTTGTTTGAAGCAAATTCGCTTCACAGTTCGGAATTGCCTTGAATTTCCCCGTAGGCGCTAATGTTTAGTTTTTTTGAACTGTTCAAAATTGAACAAAAAATAGTTCAAATCAAAAAGTGAAATATGGGAATAAGATGTCCTCGCCGAGATTTTTCGAACAAAAAAAAGTTTGTTCGAATCGGACTATTCATTCAAAAGTTATTAGGGGGGGGGGACAGACCGACAGACCGACAGACCGACAGACAGACAGACCGACAGACAGACAGACCGACAGACATTTTTCCCCATCTCAATACCCTACTTTCCAATTTTTAATTTTTCGATATTTATTCAATTATTTTATTTATTTTTGACTTTTTTTTTTGTTTTTTGCGATATTTTTAAGATGCATTTAAGCCTTCTTTCATGCTTTTTTCTTCTTTTTCTGACTTTTACTGGGAAAGTAGGCTAAAAAGGACGAAAATACTGCTAGACCGCTATTACCAGTTACTAGTTTAAAGAATTCCATTTGGCTATTTTAACTGCTTGTATCCTCAAACTGACTTGCATGAAAGTCAATTGCACACAAAACTGAGTTGTTATTTAAAAAGTTAAACCAACCTGCCCACAAATTATCCATTAACTGGAAGATATTCCATTAGTTCCAGTGCTAATTGATTTTAAATGGAAATAAAGAAACTTTAACCTGCGCCATTACACTTTTGAATCTCTGAAACAAACAATAATCCTACTTTTGAAAACGCCTGTTTTCGTAATCTTTGGTACTGTTTCCAGTCTACTAAAATATTATGTGGATTATTTATGCAAATCAGTCGTTGTTTTGACTTCTAAATGATTTCTTTCTTTGAACGAACAATGCTAGTGAATTTTAAACAAATGAAAACTATTATTTTTTTTCCCTTCTTGTTTCCTTAAGCAATTCTTATCTTTTTTCTTTTACAGTTAAAGCATTTGTTGCTTTTTAGTCGAGCTCCTCAACAGCTCACTAAGCTTGCTGTAAACTTAAATAAATCCACTTTTAAATGAAAACTGTTCCGTTAATCTGGATACATTTAAGCCACAATCTCTCGTTTTTGAGTTGCCCACTACACTGTTAAAAATCATCTGCTTAGAAATGAAAACATTTATCTTCTCATTTTTTCCAAGCAGTTTTGACTTAGAATAAGTAAATCTTAAATTTAAATTCAAATAAGCTAACCCATCTCAAAAATAACGCATGCTCAGAAAGGAAAGCAGGAGTTGAATTTCTCCCTGTTTTTCACTGCAGACTTCTCACTGTTGTGAAAAATATTTTTTGCTCCCAGTTTAAAGATTAACTGAGCGCATTTATAAAGTGTATGAGCTTCAGTTCGATTACGGCCCGTCCAGACTGTTTGAGCTCCCAAAGGGAACGAGTAAGTCCATGGACTAGTTAGCTTTGCAAAAATAGGGAAGTTGCAACCTATTAAATGCTCATATTTTGGCTATTGGATATTGTTAATTGACCCTCAAAACTAAAAAATTCACCATCGCCGAATTTTAAAACACCGTGATTGATTTTTAATGAATTTTTTAAAATCCACGCGCAAAAGTGTGCTCTTCTGAAACGTCACAGCTTACGTCACAGGGCGCTAATGGGCAGCCTTCCGCCGAAGATCCCTTGTTTTCGCTAGGGACATTTTGAGCGCGCTGATATTTTTATTTTTTAGAAATTCAATAATCCTTTTGAACACACTATGGAGGCCGGATTCGTTAAAGCACAATCTAAATAATCTTCCTCAAGTAACATCAATGATGATATTCGAATATTTCCGAGAGGATGAGAGGTTTAATGTCCCAGAAACGCGAGGAGATAAGCCTTTTACGTTTCGTCTTCGAAGTCGAATGCACGTCCTTCGGCTTCTCCCGTATCGGAAGAGCGCATGACGTCACTTCCTATGCCATTTGACGTCACAAGCGCTTGAACTTTTAAAATTAATTTAAAAAAAACTACTTATCGTATCGCAAAATTTTTTTCACCTATGATGTTCATACATGTTACTCTATCATATAAAAATAAAATTGAAAAGTATAAAATGAGAACATGGTGAATCGTTTTTGAGAAGAAAGTAGTAGACCGTCGTTCTACGCGGGGGTTACGTTCCTCGGAAATGCCGCGTAAATCGAAACCGCGTAAATTGAGACTTATTAGTGTTAAAATAGGGGTTAGGTTCCGTATATAAAAAACAAGAAACTTCATTCTAGAGATGACAAATGACAATAAGTTTGATGTGTACTTATATCGATTTCTATGCACAACAAGCATTAAGGAAAACACGAAGTAATTTATTGTTTACTAGTGGCACCCGCACGGCTTCGCCCGTAATAGAAAAATTAAAGGTCTTTTGGTTCGCTTGTATATTTACAAATAATGTATGGTGAATTTTCTCGCCAATTGGCTTGTATCGACGTTACAGTTCCACGTTATGATCATTTCGTATCTCGCCAATTGGCTTGTGCCCATGTTAGGGTTCCACGTTACGATAATTTCGTAATTTATGATAGTTTTTTTTCTTAAAATTGGAATAAAAAAAGAACCACATCGAATTTTCGAAAAATCGCTTCGAGGTGCACACCCCCATGCTACATACTAACTTTGTGCCAAATTTCATGAAAATCGGCCGAACGGTTTAGGCGCTATGCGCGTCACAGACATCCTACAGACATCCAGACATCCTCCGGACAGAGAGACTTTCTGCTTTATTATTAGGAAAGATGAAAAGGAGCTGGCTATGATAGTCTTTTGGCAGTCAAGAATTTTTCTCTGTGGTTCTTTGTAGAGCATTAACGCATCCATGATCATTTCCATGATAGAATCTTTCTTCCATGATAGAATCTTCTTTCACTAATAAATCAGAAAGATCATTTCTATTGTCAAGGAATCGCTCAAAAATTTCAATGCTAATGTTATTGGTTCTGTGTCGTCGATGTCGGTATCCTCGTTGCTTTTGTCCTCCTTTGTCACTTCTAAAAGCTCTTCTTCCAGTGAGTTCTGAACTGTGTGAGTTTAATAACTTTACTTCTGGAAACAGCTCTGGAACCGATTGCATAAAATGTCTCCAGTGCCCCAAGCTCGATTATTAGCACGCTAAAATGCAGTTGATATTGCGCAATTTGCAATCTTCAGGAGTTTGGATTTTGAAAGAGGGGAGAATGTTATCTGTTTGCATTGCCGCATTCGCGTAAAACCGAAACTCATCCGCGTAAAATAAAATAAAGGTGTCAAATCTTAAACCGCGTATAATCGAAACCGCGTAAAAGAAACCCGCGTAAAACGAGGATCCGCTATATTTCAAAAGAAGGGGCCGTGGTAGCCCGATCGGTAGAGTGTCGGATTCGGGGCCGGAGGGTCCTGAGTTCGAACCTCGATGGTCGAAGACCCACCGTCGTCATTAAAGGGGACTGGGCGACGTTAAATATGCTCGTGGTCTCAATGTCCTCCAAGTGAAACGATACCTCTGGAGGTGCTAGCACCAGGTAGCTATTAGCTCCTGGACTAGTTCTAAATTCTCATTAACTGTTCGATCCGGTGATGGTGCTGCCATCTATCGGTATATAAAATAATGGAGGCAAGGCACTTAGTATGCAGTCCTCGACATAAATACAGTTGTAGTCAGTTGTGACTCTGAATAGGAATAGGATTTCAAAAGGAAGAATTCTTGCTTTTCAATTCTGAGCCAAATTTTCTCGGAGCCATTTTGAGTAAGTGATGTTCTCAAAAATGGGCAAATTTGTCTCAATTTTAAGAAATCTGTTTTAACAGTGTAATATTTTGATAACTTTTATTGTTTTTGTTTGTAAAAGAAAAAATAATTAAGAAATAATTTCTATTAAATACATGTAAATTAAATTACTGATATTTCAATTCTAAAAACACTATGTTCTTGGAATTTAGAAAAACTGATGCATGTATGCATAGAATCTATTTCTCAGGCTACACAGAAGCAAGTAAATTCAACAGTTACTTTTAATGGAAATCATTTCTCCTTCTTTCTTTTTTTTTTCTTTTCTTAATGCAAGTTCTGAATGGAAATGGAAAAGAAATTCTCATCCGTCATAGCATAACAGATGATTTTGTAGCTGAGGATTAGTAATCTGGAAATTTTGTATTTAGATGAAGTTTCGCTATTTAAGTTCAACTAAAAAGGTGTTCTTCCTGGGGGGGGGGGGGGGGAACGTGATTTTACAGAAAAAGGAAGTTATTTTACTGCTTGAGTTAAGCCTTGGGGAAAAAATGAAGGAACGCAAGCCGCGGACGATTTGTAACCATGGCGACAAGAATTAGTCTTTCAAAATACATATTAAAAACAGCGAGCTAGGCTGATTCTTTACCGCCTTGAGTACTTCAACGCCTTATTTCAATCTGCTGATGAGATTTTACTGATTGTGGGAAAACTTAGTATTTTGTTTTATTAGTTCCAACAATAGTGTTTGTATATGAAGCTTCCAAAAAGCTCCTACAAAGCTTCCTAGTTTAAGTTTGCATCAGTTTCGGAAATATTAAACGTTCAAATTTTATCTCATTATCTCTCTTTTTCAGGCAGAGAAGAATTTATAGCTACCAATTTCTATGAAACTATATTCCAAAAAGTGGCACAAAAGTGTTCTGAGAACAAATATCTGTTCTCACTTCAAAGAGAAAAGGGCTTTCGTAGAACAAAAGAATATAAAAACTTGAAGAAATTTTACATTGCAGCAGGAGGTGGGCTTTAAACACAGCCAGGAATGTTTCTCCTTTTGAAAACGGGCATTCTCAAGTGCAGTATTAAACTCAGTCACTAACGTCCAAAGGCGGGAATAAAAAGCGTCTGAACGATGCCGTTTTGCCGCGGAAATGTTTTTCAGTCCGGCGCAAACGATACAGAGATGAAGAACCAAATCCGGGGGGAGCGATTTGTCAGGGAATACTCCTCCAGTAGGCACGCACGGAATTTTTAAATTACGTCTGCAAACGTGAGAGGAGAAAAACAACCCCTATAGAATTTCTATTTGCAATTTAAACGGCGCTCCGGTTAAAAAGTGTCGTTTTGCAAGACCCTAATTCGATACATAAATCTTGCTACTTTTAAAGGTAATGCCGGGGCGTCCAGAGGAGAAAAAAAAAAGTGAGGATTTTTACCTTTTGTGGATGCTTTGTATGCAAACACTATTGCTGCAATTTGTCAGGGAGGTGGTCTGCGAGAAAAAAAAATGTGGAAGATGTAGGTCTACGGAGAGAGCACTTGTCGAGGAAAAAAATAAATATTACACCTTGTGCGCAGCTATAAAACAAAGATAGCGATAAAAATGTTGAAATTGGTACCGGAAAAAAACAATTTTTTACTCTCTCGGCGGTGAAGTCGAGGAAATTAAAGTCAGTTTTTTTTTGCTGTCGATAGGTTTTTGCTTTCACATACAATTCTTTTTCAGGTTAAGAAAAAGAATTGTATGTTAAAGGTATATTTAATGAAATAGGAAAATTGCTGGTTTGTTTAACTTGGCAAAGGCTTTTGTAATTAAAAGTTAAGTCATAATGACGCAAGTTTGCAGCGTGTGTACTGTTGAATATTTAAATAATTATAATTTAGAAAACATGTAGCGTAGCAATTGCATGAGAATTGCAAGTATTCTAGTGAAGTTAATTCAGAATATATAATTATACTGCACAGTTACTTACGTATGATTACGAACTGCGCACATGGTTACATCAACTAAAAAAGTATGTAAAATACATAAAGGGATAATAATTTGAATTGGTATTAAACATGATAATGATTTGCAGTTTTATGTTAGGTTTCATACACAGTGGCGTTCCTTGATGCACGGTCACCTTAGGCGGTAATTTGTGATGTTACTCCCCCTCCCCCCCACTCAAGAAAAACCCTTATTAATATTAAATGTTAACAGGTACTTCATACTATTTTTCAGAAACAAATTTTTATTCTTTGGTATGACAAATGTTTGTCTTAAAATCTTTATCTTTACTAATAATAAAGCTTAAAGTCTGGATCTCTGTGACGCACATAGCGCCTAGACCGTTCAGTCGATTTTCATGAAATTTGGCTGAAAATTAGTTTGATGAATGAGGGGGGGGGGGTGCACTTTGTTGTGCACCTTGTTGCGATTTTTCGAAAATTCGATTTTTTTTCTACTTCAATTTTAAGAACATTTTACGGATGGAGCAAATCATGAACGAGCAATTTTCATAACATGGATGAGCAAACTACCATAACATGGGCGAGACACTTAACTCAGCATATTGGCGAGAAATTCATAATCCATTTTTTGTAAATACACAAGCGAACCAAATATCCTTTCAATTTTCTACTACGGGCGAAGCCGTGTGGGTACCACTAGTACAAATATAAATTAAGGGCGTATTTTACGTAAAACTTGCCCTAGATTCAAATGTAATCGCCCCTTCTCTGCAATAGTGTGCTCCATTTTCAATGAAGTCTTAAAAATATCTTTTAAGATATATTTTTGAAAATTTAAGAATTGAAGTATTTACATTTTCCCTAAACTCTGAAATCCACTTTGTCACCCTCAGAAGGCGTCAGCAGCCGGGGTGGACCACGCCGATCCATCGCCCGGTAGTGACACTAAGGGCAATACACAATACTGAAAAGTGAAATCCAATTCAAAAATATTCATTTTCATCTCCGTTAGTTACAATAAGACATTTGTTATTACAGTCGAACTCGCTTATAACGTTGCTCGTTATAGCCGTGTGCTCGTAAAAAACGAGTTTGTGAAAAAGTCATGAAATTTAGTTCGTTGGTGTCTGTTCGGGTGGAATTTTGCAACTCAATTTTCAGCCAGTTCCTGTGATCGGATTCCTTTGAAATTTTGTATCTAACCTCAGACCCGATGACAATGTAATATTCTATATTCAAATTAATTAATTAGCCATTAACTATTAGTTTATTCCAGTTTTAATTTAACATTTTTCCCTAAATCCTCTAATATGACGCCGAAAAAATGCTCGCACTTATTAAAATTAAATATCCATAGATACCCCTGAGTTTTCTGCATTTTTCCCAACAATCCTATAATTAGAGCATGAATTATAATGGGGTTGTTTCCTTTAGTCAAAAGTACTACTTTTAGTCACTGAAATTGATAGGATAAGCAAAGATAATAACATGAACTTAGAAAATACAGTAAACACCCGATTATCGGCGGTCGGATTATCCGCGGCTCGGCTTATCCGCGGGTCTTTTCACATTTTATTTTATCATTTTTTTTAACGGTCATTAAATATTTTTTAAACTTATGATTGTGTTACTGTTCGTTTTTAGCTTTAAATGCGTATCTTTTTTTTACATTTAATGTTAGTAGATGCAATGTAGCAATGTTTTTAGCTATAACTTAAATGTATGTTTGAGTTTTATTCATATTTTTTAGCTATTGTATACAGTAGTATACTGTTAAAAATTTTCCGGAAAATTTACGGTAATTGTTACTGGCATCCATGTTGCCAGTAACTATTACCGTAAAAATCACATGTTACTGTAAAATTTTACGGTTTCCTCGGTAGGCCACAGCAACCAGTTGGCGCTGGGATCGCTTATTTCTCCGGTATAAATTACCGTAAAAATCAGCGATGCGTCGCGATGCAATTTTACAGTAACAATTACCAGAAAATCTTCCTGAATTTTTAACAGTGTAATGTTTTTTATCCATTACGTTCATTTTCCCAACAGTTATTTTTTAATTACTTTTTTAAAATGTCCGATTTTGAAAACAAAGCGTGGTCTTGATGACGTCACATGATGCACTTTTGCACATCTTTCTACCACGTTTCTACGTTATGATAATAATGAACGAATCAAATATTGCGCTCTACGCTTGCTATCAACCCTATCGTTGCCAATACACGTGAATATAGAAGCGAATTAAATATTTTGCTCTGTGAATGGCATTTCATCATTTGTGATGTCATCGGCAGAAGCTTGAACAATAAAAGCGCACCGGTAAAAATAATTTTTTTAAAAATATTAAACTTAAACAAACTATTTAAAAAATTGTCAGATCCTATGTTTTTAAGCATGCTCTTTCAGAAAAAAATACTTTTAAATTTTTGGAAACGACCTCATTGAAAATTCATTGTTGTTCAGGGTTGTTGTTGAATAATGCTTTTATTAAAATTTGCCTAAAATTTTTAAAACAATATACATAATGGGGTCGTTTCTGATATTTTAAAAGTATTTTTTTTCTGAAAGCGCATGCTTAGAATCGTAGGATTCAACCATTTTTTTTTAAATAATTTGATAAAATTTTAATATTTTTTAACAAATATTTTAATTGGTGCGCAGATTGAAATTAATTTTTTACGCCTTTGCACATGACATCACAAGTGATGAAATGTCATTTACACAAAATTTTCAGATTACTTATTTACATCATTTAAGATGGATAAGAAATAAAAAATGCATAACGTTATACGCTGCAAATAATCTTTGCGATAAGTGTACTAGTGGATATCGGCCTTAAAATCTTTATCTTTATTGTCGCATCCTAATCACTATTTCTTATTTTATGGATATGTCTCCTTTTAGCTATAATCAAAAAAAACAACAGTCATAATAGGACGGGTGCACATTTATTTTCCATTTCCATTCCATTTTACTTGTAGAAGCAAGAAACCCAACGAGTAGGGTCCTAGCAAATTCGCGATTGCGAAAAACATAATTTGAATTCATGGCGTCAAAATTCAAATGAATGCTTGATGTCCCCCCCCCCATTTTCGAGCGACCAGACCACCGCATATCCCTTATCCAGAAAAGTACGACAGCGTATGTCCTTTTCATTAAATTTGTTTTCAATTCAAACTACCATATATTATTCATTTTTAATGTCTTATTCAGCTGCAGACTTCTGCCTACCAATTGAGGAAGTGTGCACATCTTTATTCCAATACATCCAACTTATCTTTCACTTTTCTTGCATTTATTACTCCATAAACACGGCAATCAAGCGCCTTTTACTCAATCGTGAAACGTATTTACCAAGGAAATACCCAGTGTAACAGTGTTTAATGGATGACACAAAAACATACACTGTACTCAAGCAATAGAGCTTAACATCATTTGTCAGTGGGATAATGTCTTACTCAAAGGCGCCGTCATGCATACGTAATTCACAGGATGTTCGTATACACTCGGATCAAAACATGCGAAACGTTTAAACAACTAGAAACAAAGTCTGCCACACAAATTACTCTACCACGTCGCTAGCGATAGCTCTCCACGTTTTTTCTTTCTCTGTCTCGTCTCTTTTGTATTCCGATGAAGATGACCGATGGTACGCCAGATTAATATTAATATCGTAATCGTAACTTTTCAAAGGAAAATGTCTTAATTGAGTAAATAATGCAGTCTTCTTTATCGTGCCTGCGATGAGTAAATTGTCTGGGTATTTTTTCGGAGTTCGGTTGAGTTTGAACTTTGTGCAGCCTTGGATGGAGTTCGAATTTGGCTTGACTTCTTTTGTTCAGAAAAGTGTACTAGACGTTAAATCGCGGGTATCACAAATTTGCCACAGCAACTGCGCTTGCGTACAGACTTAGCTCATTGGGCTTTCTGTTCTAAAATTCCATGTTTGTCTTTACTAATAATAAAGCTGAAAGTCTCTGTCTGGATGTCCGGAGGATGTCTGGATGTCTGTAGGATGTTTAGATCTCTGTAGGATGTCTGGATCTCTGTGACGCGCATATCGCCCAGACCGTCCGGCCAATTTTCATGAAATTTGGCACAAAGTTAGTTTGTAGCATGGGGGGTGTGCACCTCGAAGCGATTTTTCAAAAATTCGATGTGGTTCTTTTTCTATTCCAATTTTAAGAACAAAAGTATCATAAGATGGACGCGTAAATTACGAAATTATCATAACGTGGAACCGTAACATGGGTACAAGCCAATTGGCGAGAAAATTCACCATACATTATTTGTAAATAAACAGGCGAACCAAAAGACCTCTCAATTTTTCTATTACGGGCAAAGCCGTGCGGGTACCACTAGTTTATAACAAAGCAGGGCAACAATTTAATGAATGCGGTTAAAATATTTCCACAGTGATTGCGTGATATATTATATGAAAATTTTTACAAACATAATTGATCTATTTTTAACAATCAGTGGAAGTTTACTAAAAATATATCTTAATTATTAAAAACTGCATATACTTTAAAATTACATTTCGCTATTTCGTT
This sequence comes from Uloborus diversus, assembly GCF_026930045.1. Taxonomy (NCBI): domain Eukaryota; kingdom Metazoa; phylum Arthropoda; class Arachnida; order Araneae; family Uloboridae; genus Uloborus; species Uloborus diversus. The sequence goes on from NC_072736.1 coordinate 163,777,958, forward strand.
TAAGTTGTATATAACAGATAATATAAGCAGAATGCTTTCCTTAAAAAAAGTTTCCCTTGACACATTCAGACAATAATTTCTTGAGCTAAAACAAAACGGCTGAAAACGACAAAGTGTTTCCAGTTTTTATGTACAAGTATAACTTTAACATTGTTGTCAGGTTTCAAAGCTCTACTTAATGATTTTGGTACATTTTTGACTGAGGGAGCATGTATCCCCAGGAATCAAGTATCCCTAGTCTCCCTTAAAGAGTAGCTAACAATAAGAAAACTTACAAATCATTTTGTGTAATTTGCAGAACAGTAAATTCATCAGTTGGATCTTTATCTTTATAATAATAAAGCTGAAAGTCTGTCTGGATATCTGGATCTCTGTCTGGATGTCTGGATCTCTGTGACGCACACAGCGCCTAGACCGTTCGACCGATTTTCATGAAATTTGGCACAAAGTTAGTTTGTAGCATGGGGGTGTGCACCTCGAAGCGATTTTTCGAAATTTCGATTTTGTTCTTTTTCTATTCCAATTTTAAGAACATTTTACTGAGCAAATTATCACTACGTGGAAGATTAAATTACAAAATTATCATAACGTGGAACCGTAACATGGGCAAGCAAATGAACATAGCCAATTGGCGAGAAATTCATCATCCATTGTTTGTAAATATACAGGCGAACCAAATGACCTTTCAATTTTCTACTACGGGCAAAGCCGTGCGGGTACCACTAGTTATAAATAAATCAGTTATCTGGAGTGAACCTCATGTTTTTCCTCTGAACCTTACATGTATTTTGATAGCTATTAAAAATTCAATATTATGAATTTTCCAGACAATCTGTTAGAAATTATGAATCTGTATGGTGCTTTAAATCTACATGAGGCTTGGAGAAATTACTTTTCCCCTTTTAATTCGTTTTAAAAACATGATTGATTGAAAACATTTTTTATTCCAACAATTATCACGCACACTTTTTTAAAATTATTTTTTAACATAACTGCATAACAACAATAAATGAATTAATCAGTAAAGAAAAACAGATTGACTTGCAATGCTGATTGGGCATAGCAATTCAAAATTGAAATTTAAGTAATTACTTACAAAACTGTCAAGTACGAAAATATAATTAAAATTTTTCATAGCAATATTTTTTTCAAGTCTCATTTCCAACAGAATATTTCTTTTCAAAATCCTATTCATGACACGAGTTTTATATTTTTCTCTCCCCATCTTGTATAATTAAATAAAGCAGTTTTACCATTACCACAAACGACAAATGCGACCGACGCATTAATATTTTAAATGTCAGCAATGAGAAAAAAAAAAAGAACAAGAAATGAATATAAACGAATGCAATTCCCGCTCCCCCCGACGCACAAATGCTTAATCCCTTCGGTACTATTTACACGAGAATTTTAACCTTGAAAGCGAATCTTATTTCACGGGCTGATGTATGCAAACACGTCTGACCAGATTGAAGAACAAAACACAAAAGAGGAGCCGAAATAATAATTTGACTCCGCAAACAAATGCCGACAAAGCAAGGTTTTTTTCACATGAGTGTTTTATTTTTAATATTTATGTCGTGCAACATTTATCATCCGCCGCGGCCAAAATGACACGGAGAAAAATAGTGCGGAAAAAGCTATAAAAAAATCGGCTTTGCCTCCGAGAAGTGTCGTTTATCCTGATTAACAACGTGCATATATATTGAATCGCAGCTAGGGTTGCTTTGGCAGGGTCGTTCTGCTGTTTGAGCAGCCAAATTCGGCAAAACGAAGCCAATATGACATGAACTGAAATGGAATTGATTTCATATTCTGTGCTTGGAATCGGAATTTCAAACCTCGATTAAAATTCGTTTTAATACTGAATTGCAGTTCGGCCTGGAAACCTTTTTTGGTGATGTATGTGCTTCGTACAGACTACGCGTAAAAGTAAGAATGAAATAAATATCACTGAAGGGAAATCAGCTACAGAAATGCCCATACTTGGGACAGTATCCTAACTTGGAGACATTTTGACGAATTTTGTTGTCAATATTCCAGCAGTAAAAAATAAAATGGTGTTACCGGATAACTCAATAGTTATCTTTTTGAGGTATAATATAAGTTAAGGCGTAGTTGGGTGCACTGCTCTAAGCTTGGGTACTAAGACAAAAAATGTGCCTACGAGGAATTGTGAGTGAATAAATTGAATAATTGTATTGATACAAAAATGTAGTTACTAGACTATTTAGTTACTAGTTTCGTTTACTACAATTTTTGCATGGAATTAATTCTACAAAAAAAAAAAAAAAAAAACTTTAGCTTTAAACTCTCGTAATTTATTTAGGCAAGGTTGACGTGTATTGCATAAAAATATTGCAGATAAGCTTAAGTGGGATGCCTGGTTAAGGGAAAATTTAAAATGCCTGCAGATACAGGAAGCCAAGTTGAAGATATGTGCTGAGTTTTGTTTTAATTTTACATACAGTAAAATCCTCCGAACTCGTCACTGGACGAGCCAGCCGTTCGGATAACTCGCGATGGAAAAAGCAAATCTATGTATACATAAATGGCTACTTAAGTATGTGTGTAAGTATGTCCGGGGTAAGCTTCAAAACTACTAGAACGATTTTAACAAATTTTTCACCATAGATTGCTACATTATCAGAAAGCAACATAGGGTATAATTTATTTCTAAAACACTTAGTTTAAAAAGTTATGATAGAAAACAGTAAGTTTCATTTAATTTCCCGATTAAAGGATTAAATATAAAACCCATTGTTACAGAAATTCGTTACCTTACAACAGCAATATTAATAGTAATCGTAATGAAAATTTTGAATCTTCTCTGGAGCAAGCATGAAATGTATTGCTTTCTTAGGATTTTTATCCTCGTCTATGCCAATAATCGATGCATACCGGGACTAAGTAAAAAGACAATTGATTTTAGCAACAGTTGGAAAATAGAAAGTGTTTACAGTGGGACACCGATTTAACGAACCTTTATTTAACGAATTTCGCGTTTTAGCGAATTTTCCCCGACTAAAAGAAAGGCGAAATACCCTATTTACCGAATAATGAACCCTGAATTAACCAATTTTTTTAACAGCCAATTTTTATTTATTTATTTATCTATTGAGCAATCACATTGCTTATTGTTCTCACTTGACTGTTTTGAATTCCTATGATTTTATTTTCCCCCGCCTTCCTCTGCAGCACCACCGTCGACCGACTCCTCCCGATGCTGCTCCTCTAGCGAAAACCGTCTCCAGGTTGCGTCCATATCCTACACACACACGCATGCAAACATATACCTACGCACACACACACACCTACACACACACATGCCCACACAGACACACACGCCTACATATACACACATATACTCGCCCACACGGTCATGCCTGTACACAGACACAAACACACGCGCCTACACACACATACACACACAAACACACGCGCCTACACACACATACACACACAAACACACACGCCTACATATACACACTCGTGATTGCGAAAAACATAATTTGAATTCAAAATGTCAAAATTCAATTTTTTTTATTATTATTATCTATTTATTTATTTTTGTTAATTTGAGTTAAGAAATATTGTATTGTTTTCCAAATGATATATCCACCTTGTGCGAAGCAGAAAAAGACTTTTCTTTGAAGCAGCAATGTTTGACGGGCGAGTGAGCAACCAATGAATAGCCATTCTGTTGCTGAAAGCGATTTTTCTAATGCTTTACATGGAATGGAAACTGAAAATAAATCTCATGCAGCAGGCTGTAAATGACACATTATGTTCCTCTCTCCATAAAGTCGAAAGAGAGCTATTTCGAGTCAAGCATCAAAAAAAAAATTGTCAAAATCTATTGCTCAGTACAACAAAATTTCAAACTAACTAGTGTGCAATAAGTCGCGGAATGCTGAATAAAAAGTGTACACTTTCTAATTATGGATATTTTTGTGCAGTTGCTTATTTGGGCTGAAAGGTAAAGAAAGTGCAAATTTTAAATTTTGTTCGCACCCCGATATTATGAATAACCCCGATTTAACGTATAATGTTTCGGTCCCGATGAATTCGTTAAATCGTAGTCCGACTGTATTATCTAAAATTACACAGGTCTGCAAAATTCGGGTCATGAAAAAGTGATTGTACGGTAATGAGTGACTTTTATTCTATTGGGTGCGCTGATTTCAAATATGCCATCCATTTTTACTTCCTTTTACAAAAAAGGAGGTATTGTATTCGCGAAAAAATTTTCACTCAAAAATCGGCCTTAATTTCCATTTTTCTCACCCCCGAATGAGTTGAGTTTTTTTTTTCGTCTCGACCACACGTAGATATATGCCTAAGAACGTACAGATACCCGAAATATCCATTTTGACAACCCCCGAGTTAATTACAGCAAATTTTCTCGTGACGTCCGTAGAGATCGTACGTATGTGTGTGCGTATGTATCGTGCAAAACTCAAAAACGGTATGTCCTAGAAAGTTGAAATTTGGTACGTAAACTCCTAGTAGGGTCTAGTTGTGCACCTTTCCTTTTGGTTGCATTCGGATACTTCTAAGGGGGTCTTTTGCCAATTTTTTGGGGGAAATCATTGTTAATTTCGATGTAAACTCAAGTGGTGTTATAATTTCTCGGACACTTGGCGATATATCGCCAGTCTTTTGGTCGCCAAGTTTTGTCGCCAACTTGGTGACAAATTTGGCGAGTTTTTTTTAAATTTGGTTTCAATTTGGCCACTGGTGGTGATATTTAGAGAGTAAACAATTGAATCACATTAAAATTGCCAATAATATGGAAATGACATTAAATTGGAGTAAAAGGAAATCATATGATGCACATATCAGCTCGTTCTCAATCACATAAGAGATTTTCCCCAATTGGGCTTTAACCTATAGGCAGAAAAGACTATTTTTCCTATTCTGGAAGAAAGAGTCTTTTCAAAATATCTGTAAGTTTATTACTTACAAACGAGTTTAGGCGTCAAACATACAATTGAAAATCAATTACTAAATATATTAATTTCATAGAAATAAGAACATAGTAATAATTAATTATAACGACTAAATTAAAAAGTAAGGCAATTTTTTCAACTGGCGCTGTTTTTGCAGTCAAAGACTACGTAATAATGTTTTTCGGCTTTCACCATGTAGCCAAAATACCTCCATTAAAAGAATCTTTAAAACTTTTGTTAAAGTGTAATATAATGCGCTGACTAAATTAGGCAAATCTATTAACAACACAAAAACTTCCTTTAATTTGTCTTTGTGCGCAACACTCGCCAAATTTTTCTACTTATTTCGTAAACATTTCGGATGAAAATGTTTAGCATGATTTTATGGTCAGCAAAAATATCCCAGTATTTGGCGTTGGCGACAATATCTCATTGACGAAAATTAGTAACAGACAGTTTTACAATGTAGGGAGGGGGAGCATTATCCAAGGTATCCCAAAATGATTACCGCTTTGTTAACATTTCGAATCGCACCAAGAACCTACAATAATTGAAACTTCCCAAAATAACTAAGGCAAGTAATATAGTGGGATTACGGACGGCTACATTTTTTAAAACCGTTTGTATTTCAATAACCATATAGAAAAAGTTTTAGACTATGTTCAAAAAAAAAAAAAATAAAATAAAAATAACTGATAAATCTTTTTAAACAAGTAAAATTTCATATTTTGGAAACTCTTCAAGTTTTTATATGTTTAAATGTCGTTTTTTCGTTTCTAACTGAATACTATTTCGTTCTTGATACTTATTGCTATTTTACTTTTATGGGTAAGGAGAAAGCTGGATTTTGAAACGCATTAAAGCGGCGTGTTTTATGTTCTTTCAGTTAAAACAGAAAACGAATTAAAGTAGCGATTGTTTCCGGGCAACGCTGGGTATTTTTGCTAGTTTTTTATTAAAACAGCTGAAAGTTTCAATTACCACTGTTCCTGGAAAATCGATGGAATAAGTTACTTAAAAATCTAACTTTATTTTTCACAAATCTATAGACCAAAATGCATAAAATCCTGGATGACTAGTCATTTAGGCATTTGTTCTTCCATGGGAGGTTCTATACTGTAATACGTGCCTACTACTGGGTGGAACTGTTTAAAAAGAATTCTGAAATGTAAAATATATCAGATCTTAAAATTCCGGTTTTGCGTTCTGAGTACAGTCGGACCCCGATTTAGCGAATCAATCGGGACCGAAGCTTTTATACGTTAAATCGGGGTTATTCGTAATATCGGGGTGTGAAAAAATATAACTTACTTTATCTAAAAGTCCTAATAAGCAACTGCGCATAAATATCCAAAAGGAGAAAGTTGACACTTTTTGTTCAGCATTGCGCGAATTATTACACACTATTTACTTTGAAATTTTATAGCACTGAGTAATAGATTTTTGACAATTTCCTTGATACTGGACTCAAAATAGTTCTCTTTCGACTTTATGGAGAGAACTGTAAAAAACTGTTATTTACAGCCTGCTGCATGAAGCGTGAGATACGTTTTTAGTTTCCAGGCCACGTAAGGCATTATAAAAAGTAAGTTTTAATGGGAGTTTCATTATCACTTTCTGTCGCTATTCATTGGTTGTCCCCTCGTCCTTCAAAAATTGCAGATTCCAATAAAGTTCTTTTTCTGCTTCAGACATGTCATGTGGAAAACAATCTAATATTTCCTAACTCAAATCAACAACAACAAAAATAATAACAATAATAATAATAATAATAATAATAATTAATAAATAAAAAATAAATAAATAAATAAAATAAATTAAAAAAAATCGGCTGTTAAAAAATTCGTTAATTCAGGGTTTATTATTCGGTAAATAGGGGGTTTCACCTTTCTTTAGTAGGGGAAAATTCGCTAAAACCCGAAATTCGTTAAATAAAGGTTCGTTAAATCGGGGTCCGACTGTAAATGCACCTGGCAAAAAATTCCAGATTAATGCATCTATAAATGTATTTAATGAAAGCAATTATTGCACAAAAAACCATTAACTTTTTCAATTTTCTGTATCTCTGGTTTTGTGAACTTGATCGATTCGGAAGGTCGAAGGTCTAGTTCATGCTCCAGGAACGAACAGTATCAGTTATATTAATACCTCCCAAAAACGTTACGATAATATCTCTCTATATTTTCCCCCTTTTTTAAATGACATTGAGATAAATAGAATTTAAATTTGCATTTTTCAGGAATGGAAGGTAAGAGCTGGAGCGTGGTGGGCATGAATTTATCATGCATAATTCCAGAAAGAATCTGCATCACACATTTTTATTTATTTATTTATTTATTTATTACTAGTGATACCCGCACGGCTTCGCCCGCAATAGAAAAATTGGTTCGCCTGTATATTTACAAATAATGTATAGTGAATTTTCTCGCCAGTTGGCTTGTACCGACGTTACGGTTCCACGTCATGATATTTTCGTATCTCGCCAACTGGCTTGTGCCCATGTTACGGTTCCACGTTACGATAATTTCGTAATTTATGATACTTTTTTTCTTAAAATTGGAATAAAAAAAGAACCACATCGAATTTTCGAAAAATCGCTTCGAGGTGCACACCCCCATGCTACATACTAACTTTGTGCCAAATTTCATGAAAATCGGCCGAACGGTCTAGGCGCTATGCGCGTCACAGACATCCTACGGACATCCTACAGACATCCTACAGACATCCAGACATCCAGACATCCTCCGGACAGAGAGACTTTCAGCTTTATTATTAGTAAAGAAGATTATTATTATTATTATTATTATTATTTTTTTTTTTTTTTTTGAGGCAATTAAAACCAACTATAAGTACCGTCAACTATTGTGGATTTGCTTATTTTTCAGCTTTATTCTTACACTCTCGATATTTCTGGAATTAAATTTGTGGAAAAATTGCCCAACTCGTGTCATCTTTCGGGCAAAATGGGATAGTTTCTAACATAGTAGCATTGATTTTTCAAATTTTTTTAACAGAAAAAAAAAAGCATACTGGTATGGCACTTTTTTTTTTTTTTTTTTTTTGAGGCAATTAAAACCAACTATAAGTACCGTCAACTATTGTGGATTTGCCTTTTTTTCAGCTTTATTCTTACACTCTCGATATTTCTGGAATTAAATTTGTGGAAAAATTGCCCAACTCGTGTCATCTTTCGGGCAAAATGGGATAGTTTCTAACATAGTAGCATTGATTTTTCAAATTTTTTTAACAAAAAAAAAAAGCATACTGGTATGGCACTTTTTTTTTCTTTTTTTTTTTTTTGAGGCAATTAAAACCAACTATAAGTACCGTCAACTATTGTGGATTTGCTTATTTTTCAGCTTTATTCTTACACTCGATATTTCTGGAATTAAATTTGTGGAAAAATTGCCCAACTCGTGTCATCTTTCGGGCAAAATGGGATAGTTTCTAACATAGTAGCGTTGATTTTTCAAATTTTTTTAACAGAAAAAAAAGCATACTGGTATGGCACTTTTTTTTTTTTTGTCTTCATTCAATTTTTGAAAGTTTCTGAGCTCTATCACTAAACACACACACACACACACACACACACACACACACACACATAGATGATAAGATCGAATTAAAATTTTCTTTGCCCTTTTTTTTATTTTTCAGTAATAATATGCTAGATAGTCTTCTTGAGTTAAATATTATTTTTAATCCAAAATATGAAATTCCGAATTATGTTGTGTATATCTTTTGCTCCAATTCCCAAAAATCTAATCAAACTAAATATAAAAGAAAACTAAAACAATATCTAACATAAACTTGTTATACTTATGGCACATCTATACTATAATTTCAGTGCGCGTCTGTCTATGTGTCTGTAACTTTCTCTCCTCCGGACTGGTAATGTCTAGCCGGTTAATGCTGGTGCCGTTGTATGCAGGACATCCAGAGGAAGCCATTCCGCCCTGTTCGAAAAAAAAATCGATTGGTAGGTCTTTTCTTATTCAAATTTATGACACAATTTTCAATGGTGGAAAAATACTTGCATTAACATTATATGTCCATCGAAATCACTGATGTTTCTGCTGAAGAAAAAACTCATCAGTTCGAAATTTCTAAATTGAATAAAAAACGAATTATAAACTTTTTAGTTTCAGGTACAAAACGTTCATCAACCCAATTCAGTATTTAAGTGTATCATCTCAACTATCTGTCGATAGTTAGAATTGCGCATGCGCACATCATTCCTGCTTCGCGTCTGATTGTTCAAGGCTTTTCTCAAGTCAAATCTCTACATAGTATAAAATGAAGTCCCCAAAAAGCGTCTGTGTGTTTGAAACTCGCAAAACTCGAGAACTACCCGGCCGATTGCGCTGAAATTTTCACAGTTTGTTCCTTTAAGTCCTGAGAAGGTTTGCAGACCAGTTCGAAAACAATTCCATGAATAGCTCTTTTTTTTATTCCAATTTACGTTCAATTTTCACATAAATTCCCGAATATGGGGATGAAAAATTACTCGCAAGTAGTAATATTACATATCGTTAGAAATGGTAGAATTTCCCGCGTTCTACTCAGTTTGTTTCAATGCTTTAACTTTTTTATGGCGGGAGTTATTTGCGTTTTTAGCTCGAATTTTTTTAGGCTTAGCTGAAATTTAGGCACTTCTTTCTTCATTTAATAAGTCAATGAAAAGTGAAGGGATTGTCCTACAGCTTTCTTTTTGACACCATTGGAAAAAGCGACCTTTTTTACTCCAGATCTAACTCGACCTATGGTCGAGAAAATAAGCTTTTATCTCGAAAGGAAAAAAAGTTACAAGCCTTTTTAAAGCAAGTTTAAAAAATCTCGATTCCATTCAAATTGTGAACCAGTTTCTTTCGCATTTGAATTCATTAAACTTATTTTATTTTGTGTTTCCATGGTTACGCATTTTAAATCCATCTTTCTGGATTTAATTTCTTAAAAGTATTTTAATATCTGTAGTCGTTGTTTGGAAAGGAAATCATGATGTTTTTTTTTTAAATTTATTTTTTACGCCCGATTGTTGAATATACGTCACTTGACACAATTTTTATTTTCAAGGTAGACCGGGCAAAGCCGGGCAACGCAGCTAGTCTTATATAAGCGTTTTTTCCCCTGCACATAAGTATCCAGGTTTTTAACATGGTTTGTGGTTAAAGTGAATGATACTTCAGTCTTCAACAATCAACAAGTCCTAAGGGATGAATCTTTTTCTACTTCTTCTTCTTCTTCTTTTTTTTTTTTTTTTTTGCGCATCGGCAAAATATTATTTTGTAGAGTAAATATATTATTCGTTTATTAGAAGCTGACAAATAATTAATGGATTTGACTAATTACTTTCCATTTTAATAGAGCTTTTAATGCAATTTAATGGCTTTTTTACTTATTTGCGCTGATTGGACACTTACTTATTATCCAATCGACCAAGAATATCGACACACTTTTTGCAAAAAGATTTCAATAGCTGCTAAGGCCATTGACAATTTTTGAAACTGTCGCTGTTTTCGAAACCAAAGAATATGTAATAATGTTTTTCGACTTTTGCGGTGCAACCAAAATATCGCCATTAAAAGAATTTTTAATACTTTTGTTAACATGTAAAATAATCTGCCAACTAAATTCGCCAAATCCTTAAACAGTACAAAAGCATCCATTAATTTGTCTTTTGGCACAGTTTCAAACAATCGCTAGATTTTACTACTTTTTTGGGGAACATTTCGGATGAAAATTTTTAACGTCATTTTGTGGTCATTAAAAGTATCTCAACATTTGGTGACAATATCTTAAAACTAATGACAGATAGTTTTTCAAAGTAGATAGGGTTACAACTGATGTCCAATTGACATCCCTGATTTGTGGAGAGAGGGGCGGTTACATATGCGTCTAAGGAAAATTTTCTCTCTCTCTCTCAGTAAAAGGTGATCGTAACTTCAACTTTCATTGTAACAGATGAATAAAGATGAGTTGTTTCTGAAAATTTTACAAACTTCATGTTTACAAAAAACATTAAAGTATTTTTTGAGGCCACAAATTCCTTGGAACACCTGAGCTAGGAACGCTACTGTTCAAAATATAAATTTTTCCCCTTCTTAAATACAAATTTAATATATACACTGGTAGTCAAAATAGGGAAGTTTTCGATTTTTCAATTTTATTTTTATATGATAGAGTAACATGTATGAACATCATAGGTGAAAAAAGTTTTGCGATACGATAAGTAGTTTTTTTTTAAATTAATTTTTAAAGTTCAAGCTCTTGTGACGTCAAATGGCATAGGAAGTGACGTCATCCCCTCTTCCGATAGGGGAGAAGCGAAGGTCACGCATTCGACTTCGAAGACGAAACGTAAAAGGCTTTCTCCTCGCATATAACTCCTCGCGTTTCTGGAACATTAAACCTCTCATCCTCTCGAAACTATTCGAATATCTCATTGGTGTTACTTGAGGAAGATTATTTAGATTGTGCTTTAACGAACCCAGCCTCCATAGTGTGTTCAAAAGGATTATTGAATTTCTAAAAAATAAAAATATCAGCGCGCTCAAAATGTTCCTAGCGAAAACAAGGGATCTTCGGCGGAAGGCTGCCCGTTCGCGCCCTGTGACGTAGACTCGTGACGTTTCAGAAGCGCGCACTTTTGCGCATGGATTTTTAAAAATTCATTAAAAATCAACCACGGTGTTTTAAAATTCGGCGATGGTGAATTTTTTAGTTTTGAGGGTCAATTAACAATATCCAATAGCCAAAATATGAACATTTAATAGGTTGCAACTTCCCTATTATAGACTCAAATTTTAGATTTTGTTTCAATCCTAATGTAACTCAGTTTATTTTCCCCCTAATTATTAGGAATATGAATAATTGAAAAAACTTCTAAATTCAGTGCTACTACTAAATTAACAAATTAATGTGATTAAAAAAATTTCAACTTAATATTTTATCATTATTTAAAACCTGAACAAAAGTATAAACTCAGAGATATAAAACCCTGGATTACGGGGTAAAGTTTCGTTCGAATAAAATTAATTTAACTACAAAGCATGAACTAATAATGAATTTTGTGATCGTTAAGTGCTTGACTTTTCGAAATTCGCAACAAACACTAAAATACACTGCTATACAAAAATAAGAACTCGAAAAATGTTAAATTTGTTCAAATCAAAACCTAAGCCAGCTTAAAATTATTTTGTTAAAGTAAAGATAAATAAGTGACAAAATAAACCTAAATTCAGTATAAATCATAAATTTAATGAAACAACCAACGTAAATTTTAAAAAAAGGAAGTTTTAATATCTTACCATTACGTAAACCTGGACAAAATTATGAAGTCAAAGATAAAAATTCTTGTATTTCAGAAAAACTTTGCTCGAATAAGTCTATTTAAAGCCATAACACGTATCTATGTTATCATTAGTGATCATTAGTTTATTTATTTTTCAAAATTAATGACGGACAGTAAATATATGAATGAAAATCCTAATTTCTGGGTTACCCTATAAATACGTTTTATGGCTCGAAAATAAAACAAACAATTAATCTCGTCATCAGATATTGTTGTTTTCTTTTTTCTTGTCTTTTCTCTCTCTCTCTCTCTCTTTTTCTTTTTTCAGTTTTGTCTAACTATAAAATAAAACTTTAAAAAAGGAAATTCCTTTTTTTTTTCTTTTTTGCTTTATTTCAGGAAAACTTTTTTTTTTCAAAACTTTAGACATAATTTGAACTATCGGTACTCGCACAGCTTTGCCCGTAGTAGAAAATTAAAAGGTCATTTAGTTCGCCTGTATATTTACAAATAATGGATAATGAATTTCTCCCCAATTTGCTCGCTCATGTTATGGTAATTTGCCCGTCCACGTTATGATAATTTGCTCTTCCGTGTTACCATAATTTACTCGTCCATGTTATGAAAATTTGCTCGACAAAATATTTTTTAAATGCAACTTTTCGTGAGCATTTGTTCTCCCACGCTGTCTTTTAATGTACTTTCTCCTCATCGTTCACTTACGTTTGCAGAAAATAGTTGCGTCCTCGGAGAGAAAGAGAGAGAGAGAGCCCTCCTCTCCCGCATCAGTCATCCCTCACCTCACGGCGGCTGCGAAAAAAAGCGCGATCACGTGCCAAAAGTAGCGCGCACAGATCTCCCCCCGCTGCCACTGATCTCCAAAACTGAAATTTGAAAGAAATAAAAAACGAAATAAAAAAAAAAAGGCGGGCCGCCGGGGAGAGCGGCGATTGGCCGAAAGCGGCCGCAAAGTCCACCCGCTTTTCACTCCTAATCCATTTGGTCACGGCCTTCATTTTGCGGATATGGATGAGTGAGGGGTTCTGGGGGTTGATTAGGTCGGTTATGAGTTACCACTCCGCGGGTGTCTGATTGGCAGCATTGAAAATTCGAGCTCAGTTTCGGCGCGTAATAACCGGGATCATTCTTTAGCTTTATTTTTCGGAAAGTAAACAGCTTTTCGTTATATTTGCAGCTGTTGACGCTGGCGAAGCTTTCGACAGAAAAGAAGACGAAAGAGTTGGGTTTTTGGGGCTTTGCTTTTTGGGAAGTGTTTGGGCCGTGGAAGTTAGTTTTGTGCGATCAGTTCTAGATTCTGGAGCGGAACTCTGACAAATGAGACAGTGAGGGCCCCCATTCCTTCCATTTTGGGGGCCCCAGCAAAGAGATGTAACGAGGCTTCTTCTTAAAGTTTCGAGTAAAATGAGCAAGGGCACTCATATGCAAAATTTTAAGGGGGGGGGGGGGCTTAGATATTTTCCCCATGGTTTAGCAGGATATTTTCCCCATAGAAACCGATTTCAGTACAGATTAGAGCTTTTAAAATTTGACATTTTTAATAACTTATTCATTAATGACTGGAGAAGAAATGTTTTTCATTTTTGCAAAGAAAAAAGTACTAAAAGCGAGGAAATTCTAATTTCTAAGGGGGGCTTGAGCCCCCACTTGCCCTTCAATATGGGACGGATACAAGGGAGGGGCGATCGCCCCCTCCTTGAGCCGAGATGCAGATACTCTCCTACGACAACAAAAACTAAATTGTAGACAATCTTCACTAATGAAAACAAGAAGTTCCGTCTAGAACTATACGAGCCTACTTTCCCGTATACCCATACTACTTTCTAGTACATGATCGATATTCTCAAAAATAGCTAAAATCGCGAATTGTTTCAAACATATTTTTGCTAATTTCTAGGAATAAAGTATTCCTCACACATCTAAAAAAATTAGATGAGTTAAAAAAAAGCAGCTCCTTTTAAACAAAGCAGCTAATACACTTTTTTCCCTTAAAAAAATTCTTTAAGAGCTTTCAAAACGAAAAAATAATAATTAAAATTAATAAGCTTATTAAAATAAATACATCATATCAAAAAAAAAATCGTTTCTTTTTCCCCTGTTGCCAAAAATATTTTTTAAATGAACTAATGCACTTACCAAAATAAATAAAAACAATAAAATGTCAACTTAAAGAAATACTTTTCATTGTCAAAAAAAAAAAAAAAAAAAAAATCGTCTGCGCATGTAGAAACATAAAGGACTTCGAGTTTATTCGCCGAAAATTGAATAGTACCTAAATTAAAACTTTAGCGTGAAAATAAAAACAAATCATATCAACAATAATTATTTCACAGTGAAAACCATAGCTGCGGAGTCGGAGTCGGAGTCGATCTCATTTTGGGATAAAGGAGTCGGAGACGAATATCCAAGAATCGGAGTCAGTCATTTGTCCTCCGTGTATAAATTTTTGCCAAAGCTACGAAGTCGGGGAGTCGGAGTCCGATCAATTGTCGGGCACAGGAGTCGGAGTCGGAGTCAGGTGCCTCTAAATTCTCGGAGTCGGAGTCTGGAATTTGGCGTCAGGAGCTATTTCCAACAAAATTTGTTTGAAATAAATCCGCCTTCAACTACGGAATCTATACATTGACTTTCAGTTTCCCCGTAATTTTTTTGAACTGTTCAAAATTGAACAAAAAATAGTTCAAATCAAGAAGTGAAATATGGGAATGAGGTGTCCTCGCCGAGATCTTTCGAACAAAAAAAAGTTTGTTCGAATCGGACTATTCATTCAAAAGTTATTAGGGGGGGACAGACAGACAGACAGACAGACCGACAGACATTTTTCCCCATCTCAATACCCTACTTTCCAATTTTTAATTTTTCGATATTTATTTAATTATTTTATTTATTTTTGATTTTTTTTTTTTTTTGTTTTTCGCGACATTTTTAAGATGCATTAAGCCTTCTTTCATGCTTTTTTCTTCTTTTTCTGACTTTTACTGGGAAAGAAGGCTAAAAAGGGCTCTCCCTCGAAATTTTTTCAAAATTGTAGTCTCGAAAGCGTAATTGTGCCACACTCTCTTAACATGTTTTAGCAATAGGGATCGGAACTTTGCACAGAAAGCCTGGTATAGCACTGTTTCGATACTACATGGAACGAATTAACCGTGTTATACGAGGGATGCTTGTTTTTTAACTTTTCTATTGGATTTGGCAATTTAAGTTAAAACCAGGAGCAATGTAGGATTCGACTCCCCAGCCTGGCCCGCCGAGAGCCAAGGCGGTTGGTTGCCCTTGTCAGTTTGGTCGCCGCTTACACAAAAGCTTATCAGACTTATAAAGCTTGACCACGAAAAGAAGGCGAATGACCTTGAAGCGAAACATCATTTGTATCATTTGTAATTGGTAGAATCTGCCAGAAAGCACCGAATAGTAAGAGGCATGGTCTAGCTAATCCTTTCTATTCCAAAATAATAACAAACAACCTATTACAAATGATATAAATCATGTTTTTGCATCAAGGTCATCCGCCTTCTTTTCGTGGTCAAGCTATACCACTCCGATTCCGATCTGGACTCTCTCAAGGGCCAGGCCCCTATGTTGGGAACTGAAGTGAAGGGAGTTCCGAACCAAAGAAAAGTGTGATGCACGAGAAATAGTATCTGAACACTACACTGTTATAACCAGGGGTTCCAGACGAGTGAAAATATTCCCTCTAAGGTGAAAGCATAGTGCCTGAAGGAGCAATGCAGGCCAGAAAATAGAGCAGAGGAGCCAAAACAGCATGCAATCGCAGAAAGACTCATTGCGCATGCGCTTTTTGCCTTAGACATACATTCAACCACCTCAATATGGCGGACAAATAATGATTGCGTTTGTGTGTCTCTCACATTGAATGAAGTACACTATTGGATTAAAACACAACTTTTCTAGGATTAATTATCCGAAATTACAAGTAAGTACAGCTTTTGATCACTTTGTAGCTTTTAGGGCTTTCAAACATAGTTAAGTGTTTAAAAGTGCATTTATTGCTTTTCAGTAACCGTTAGTCTTCTAGTTCCCGTTTACCGTTACTATCGTGAAATTTCCATCATTCAAAACGCTACTAAAAATATCTGTCATTATTTTCTTGAATACTCGATAAGCAGCTTTTATTAATCACCAAAAGAACCTTAATAAAAATGTTTCTTGTGCTTCGTAATTATAACAGAAAGCTAGCGAAAAATAAAAAATCTCTCTCAGTCTAGCTCTTTTTTTTTTTTGCTTTTTCATTCAAGAGTTAGAATCATTTCCTGTTAGCGGTTGATGCTCGATAGCTTTAGAAATTCCTTTTGGTTTTTTATTTAACTGGTTGAAAAACTTTATTTGCATTTTATTTTGTTACTCTTGATTAACGTTTATGAAACGATTTTGTTTTTCCGTAATTGTAATATCCCTGAATATTTTTGGCTCATCATGTAAATAATCCATAAGTACAGCTATGCTTCATTTTCGGAATACGTCATGTTTTAGTAAATGTATAATTTCTCACATGTTTTAAATAATTACTCGTTTTTAAATTATAACGTATTTGTGACAGATCTTTGATACCAAGTGAAGGGGTAGATATTTATTGTTTTATTAATTTTTAACATTACTTTTTGTTAAAAAAAACCCCATCAGAACCCTGAATTTTTTCACATGTTTTTTAACGACCCCAGAGTTATTATTCATATTATTTATTTTATGAATTTTTAAGAAAACGATAAAGATTTCACCGCTTCGCAAAGTTTTTCATTTGCTTTTACCGCGCCCGTGGGTCAAAAGAGGTTGAGAAACACTGACTTAGAGCACGATCAGATGAATTAAAGCTATGAGCACTTCTTAACTATGTTGAAAACTCTGAAATATGATCAAATGCTGTAATTACATGTTTTAATCATTTCCAATACCGAGTTCAATGTGAAAATGTCCAAAACGTAGAATATCATAAATCAAAACAAAACTTAAAAAAAGAAAAAAAGATTACACAACTGTATTCAAAAACGCACACAATACGGGGGAGGGGGGAGGAGGATCTATAGTAAGGGTGCCATTTCTCTCTCCGAAGGTTCCTTTTTTTCACTCCGGCTGTCTAGTTTTTAAAAGGTACCTGTTTTTCACCCTATTTAGAGGTGCGATTTCGGCTCCGTATTGGGTGTCGCTGGTGAACAAGCGTTTCTCCCCTGAAAGGTGCCGAATGCATCCTGTAGTTTTAACAGTGTATGTAAAATTCAACTAAAATTAGTGTAAGTTTGAAAAAGGGATTGCGAAGATGCCTTTTTTTTTTTTGCTCTGAAGTTTCCTTGTAGTTATGTATATTCTAATAAATGTCCTTTTTACCCCCGACACACAAAGGAAGGGGGTTATAAGTTTGACGTGTCTGTGTATTTGTGTGTCTGTCTGTGGCACTCTAGCGCCTAAACGGATAAACCGATTTTGGAAAAAAAAAATAGTTGAAAGAAGAGTTGATCGAGAGTGTTCTTAGTTAGGTAGCATCCATGGATGACATTAATTAACGAAGATATTAATTAAAAAACTCTTAAAGGTTTTTCGCGATTTTCGCAGTGAAAACGTAGTTACAAATTTTGAAATTTAATACCAAAATAAAGAGATTTTTTTTCCGCGTCTGATAGAATGTGTTTGGAACTTCCATGTTTCATAAAATTCGAATTATAACGTTTTTTAAAGCAGATTTTAATAACGGCTAAGCCTTTATTCCCGCGATTGATCACCGAATCAAAACACAAGGAAATTAAAAGCATTGATTTAAAATTTTTATGTGTTGCCAGTTTCTATTTAATAGCAAATAAAATTATTGACATTGTTTTTTAATAATATAAGGCTTTTAAAAGGATTTACAATTTTCTCTCTTGATTCTACAGTTGCGACTCAGTCGGGGTTTCTTCAAATTTTTAATTTTATCGTTGCTTGTTATGAAAAAAAGGAGCGATCCTGTTAAAGTAATACATCGTTCTATTTTAGTTTTTTATTCAACATCCTAGTTTCCAACTGGGCTGACATGACCTCTCGTCGGTCCTGCCCCAGCCTTGACCAAAGGAGAAAAAAAAAAAAAAAGAGAGAGATCGAAGATTTATCTTATTCTTTAAATAATGCGAGGTGACAAAACACAAAATCTTTAAAAAGGAACTCTCAGAGAAAAAATCCCCCCCCCCCAAAGGAAAACAACAAAAAAGATAAATAAATAACATAATGTTGCATTGTCCTGTTTGTTAATTCAGTACTTTATTTTTTTATTAATTAATTAATTAATTAATTTATATATATATATTTTTATTTATTTATTTTTTTTGTCTTTCCAAGCTACAGTATCTCATTTAAAACGTTAACTTTCATTCTCTAAGTAAGAAATTATGTTTAAAAAAAAATAAAGAAAAACTATTGTACAGTTTCTGATTTCGAAAACATTTTTCTGTCAGTAACAAACTCAATTTACTTTTCTTTTACTTTTTTTTTCCTTTTTAAGTTTTTACTCGTATACTAATTCGAAGAACTGTGGCCACCTACAAATGTAGACCACATGATGAAACTATTTGCAGAGTCATAGCAAATGCGGAAACACGTGATTCATTCTGTTTTTCTCTCCCACACAAGGTCTAACTTGACAAACGCTTCATTTTTTAAGGATGCTATGTATTTTTGTAAATGAAAATGCTCTTTAGTGTTTTTCACTGGTCTGTTTACCCTACTAAGATCAAATACCCAGCAGCGTACCTATGGGTTCCAGCGCCCCTGGCGAGCTTAAGAAATTGCGCCCCACCCTCCCCCTCCCCACCACCAAGGTCGGCCAGATAGGAAGTCACCGAAGGTCACTACTGTAAGCTTAAGGGGGGGGGGGGGGGTGGTCATTTTGACAAATTTATGCGACAAATTAAGAGACAGTTTTGCAACTTTAATATTTTTATTTTCTTTTATAAAATTGTTTTCAGTGATGTTCAAAGTTCCTTCGCAGTGGATGCTACGTATATATGTATATGTGTATGCTCGAATTTTATCATTGGGTAGAATTGGGATTTCATTTGGAAAATTGAAAAAGTTCCCCCTTTCCCAACAATTTTAGTTCTCCACACCCACCATTTCATATAAATTCAATAAAACCTATAATATCTGCAATTCGTTCATAAATTTAGCTAATGTACATTTTTGAACCAAATGAGAATAAACATTTTTCAGTTCCGTTTATAGCAATGTATTTATTATATTTTTCCAAATCAGCTTTAACTTTAAATAGAATTTGTTTCAAAACACTATTTGGATGTACAATAAACATAATTTGCACATTTACTAAAATAAAGAAAGAAACCTAAAAATAATAATAATAATAATTTCCTTTTTGAAAATCATTTTTCTACTTATATCATTAAAAAAAATTTTTATCAGTCGAAATTCCGCCCCCCCCCCCTAGCGGCTGCGCCCCCTGGCGAGAGCCACTTCTGCCAACCCCTAGGTACGTCACTGCAAATACAATAAACTCCCGATTATCCGCGGAATAGGGGGCACGGTAACAGCGGATAAGCGAAAATCGCGGATAATCCGAATAATTGGTAAAAAAAACGATACCATTGTGTACTAGCTAAAAAAATATGAATAACACTCACACATAAATTTAACTTATAGCTAAACGCATTGCTATATTCCATCTACTAACATTGAATGTAAAAAATGAGCATATGTAAAAGCTAAAAACGAACAATAACACAATCATAAGTTTAAAAATCATTAATGACCGTAAAAAAAATAGTGAATAGAACCGCGGATAAACCGACTGCCGATTTTTTTTTTTTTTTTTTTTTTAATCGAGAGTTTTCTATATCTAATAACCAGGTCATTTGTGAATATTTCAATTAAACCAAAAAAAGTTGCTTTTTAATATCAGCGGACAGTTTTTTCCCTGATCTTGCATCACCGCCAAAAGCATTTTGAAAAAAAAAAAGGAGGGGGGGGGGGTAAGCCATAAACACTACGATATCACACATAAAAAATATCCGCCTCTCAAGAAATTCAAAACACCCATCACAAATCACGTTCCTTGACAAATCTAATCCGATACAGTGCAAGAAGAAAGGCGCAAAAGCCGTCGGGTCAAAGTTGATGTAAGAAAAATATCGATTTCTTCGAGGGAGATAAAACGATACACGCCACTGATTTATAATCGGAATCACTCGGGTCCTAAACTGATAGATCACTTTTTGGTCAGTGATTTGATGCCGCATTGTGAGCTTATTGTCTCGTTACGGTGTTTCGGAAAGAAGAATCAATGATCAAGGGCAAAACTCTTTCAATGTCAATAAAATAGATTATCTAACATTTTACAGAAATGTAATGGTGTCAGGGATTGCGCAAAAATTGTTTAAAAAAAAAACTAAAACAGGTTGTTTATTGTCTTTTGTTGGATGTCTTTTCATCCATAAGCGCACTTATTTTGCATAAAGCGATTCCTAGTAATCCCGAAACACGTGTCTGCAGTAATCTGCAATTTCTGTGCAATTATCCGCTCTTATTTTACCTTTCAAGCACAAATGTGTTTTACAACTTCATGTTGTTCATGTTCACATTTTTAAAGGATCATAACGTATTTATAAAAAAAATTTTTTGTCATATTTTAGAAGCTTATATCCGAGTCTTGGTCAATCATACGGCCCGATTAAGATAATGTGAGGCCCAACGCTTAGCACTTTTTTGGCCCTCTGTGCAGCGCCGCAGAAAGCCAAGGCGGGCCCCTTCCCCCCCCCCTCCAAAAAAAAGAAAGAAAGAAAGAAAAAATAAAAGAAAAGTGGGGGAAGGAAGGGAAAAAAAGGGGGGGGGAGACAAAAAAATCAAAACTGCTGACTAGAAAACAGTTAACTCTAAGTGCCACAACAGTAAATATCAAAAGTGTAAAATTTACTTAATCTGTAGGGGAGACTGGGAATACTTGATACCCACTTTAGTTAGCAATTTTGTTCTCTGGTGCAAATTATCAGTTTTTTTTTTTTTTTTTTTATTTTTTTAAAGTACGTGAACAAAGGTAATTTTGTCCTCTATCTGACAGTATTTTTTTAGATGAAATTAAACATATAATTTTGGTAAAATAATTCTTTTCAAAAATTTCATAAAGGGATCATGTATCCCCATATCAAGGGATACCTTATCCCTTCATGCGGGATACTTGATTCCACTTAGAAAATACATAGACTTTTCATTAGATCGGCAATTTATTTATGGATTTTAGTTTTTTATATAATGTTTCTAAAAAATGACACCATTTCTAATTTTCTTTATTAGATTATAATAATGTGAACACAAAATAACTTAGTTTCAAATTTCACTTGACATTTGCAAAAAAAAAAATGTACACAACTTTCATGAACTTATGATGCTTTTGATCAGTTACTTATTATCCAATACAGTTGTGAACAATACTATGTTTTATAAATAAAATTAACAATTTTTTTAAAGTACCGTAATGAAGCTAAAATTACAACAAATAAAAAAAAAATAGGATGACAAGCACGAAAATCATCTTATTTGCAAACATCTTGTCTTGCAACTATAAAAAATCAAGAGTTTTATCAATTGAACTAATTTTTAGAAAGAGGGAAGAAAAATGTAACTATCAGTGTACTTTTAAAAAAGAAAGCTTATCTCATATGTTTTCAAAATCTGAAAAGTCAAATGCAACCAATTCGTTTGTTGTAGTTCTTTAAGTTCCGCTCAACCCATCTGGATGCATGCAACTTAACACATTCATTCTCATTTACTACACTTTTGTCAATTTTTCAGGAAAACTAGATTGATTAAGCATGTTACCTTTTCGCTTTAGAAAACTTATTTCAAACTCTAGAAATCCAACTTAGCATTCTATCCGCTAATGGGTCTACATAATGGGCAACTTACTTTTTTGTTGTAAATTTAACTATAGCAAAATCATTTTTTTCTTTAAAACGAAGAATTGACATCTATTTCAACTTGTTCAAGCTCATTTGGCTGATCAAAACATAATTTATCAGTATAGTTACTTTATGTTTAGATGTTTGAGGTGTTCTGTATGTTACAAGAACGAACTAATTATTTAATTGTTTAGCATATTTACTGCAGTGATTGATTAAATCTATCACTCACTATGATAAATTTTATTATGCTAACATGGTTTTGAATGTTTAAAGTTAATGTCAACTAAGTAAACAACATTTATATTGTTTTCATTGTGTTTATATTGTCATATGGAGACTTGATCCCTGGGATCACGTATCCCTCTAAACGAAGGGATCAAGTATCCCTAATATGCGATTGTACAGACATACTTGCTCTAAACGAAGGGATCAAGTATCCCTAATATGCGATTGTACAGACATACTTGTTCTATTATTAACATTCAGCAGCAATTTACTAAAAATATGTCTCAATTATTTAAGACTGTTTACACTTTAACATTATACTCCGGAATTTTTTAAAAGTTTTATATTTAATTTATAATGTAAACTTCGGAATGCTTCCCTAAAAAAAGTTTCCCTTGACACAGTCAGCCACTCATTTCTTGAGCTAAAACAAAGTGGCTGAAAAAAAAACAAAATGTTGCCAGTTTTTATGTACAAGTGTAACTTTAATATAATTGTCAGGTTTCAAATCTCTAATTAATCATTTTGGTACATTTTTGGTTACGGGATCATATATCCCTAGGGATCAAGTATCCCCAGTCTCCCCTACGTTTTCTCTTATTCGGAGTTCCCCCCCCCTTTTTTTCTTTCTTCATTTCTTTTTTTCTCTTTCTTTTTCCCTTTCTTTTTTTTCTCTTTCTTTTTTTCTTTCTTTTTTTTGCGTTAGTGTCACCGGGCCTCCCCTAAGGCCCGGGCCCCTAGTTTCCGATTAGGCTGACATGGCCTCTCGTCGGGCCAGCCTCTATGATCAAATCTTTCGAACGCAAACAATTACGGGAGCCAGGAGTGCTTTGGGATGTTGAATCGCTCAACTCTACACACCAGCAAAGCATCCCGCAGTTTATGTAAGCAGGAAAAAAAGGAAATAAATGGAGGAGAAAAATCTTAGTTCTCTTTCTTTTTCTAGAATAATGGACTTGAATAAAAGCAGTTTTAGTCATTTTGGCTGCCTCTACAGGTGGTGAAAATCGCCTGGCCAGAAAGGATTCACTGATTTTTTCCCATATTGCTGGGTGATAGTTTTAACTCAAATCAACGCTGAAGGGCTTGTTTACACCAGGAATTTTCAATTTATGGTCCGTGTGAAATAACAAAACATACACTGAGGAAAATGGCGTTTTCAAAAATGAGTACATTCATGCTTTCAAATTTTCTTAACTTTTTTTTTTTTTTTCAAATATGAGTACCCACGTTTTCAAATAGTGTGTTGAATTATTTCATACTCAAAAATGAGTACATGATACTCAGTTTTGAAATTATTACATATTCAAAAAGGAGCACACACGTTGATTTGAGTATTTGAATGTTTCAAATTTGAATACCACGTAGTCAGAGCCATTTTGACTAGCGATACGTTCAAATTTGAGTACTTTTTCGTCATTTTTGAAACTGTTGTTTTTAGAGTGCAATGGTTCAAAAAATAAAAAAGAAAAGAAAAGAAAAATCTGAAACTTGCTTGAAAACGCAAAACTAAATTAAAATTATCAGAAAAGTGATTTTTTTTTTTTTTTTTAGTTCAGTGAGATACCTGACATTTTTTCTCTTTTACTGATCTGTCATCAGTGACTTGGATTTTGGATACTCATTTTGGAGTATTGCTCCTTTTAGGTGAAATCGCGGTTATCGCAACAAAAAACATGTTTCTTTCTGCAAACATGTATCTGCAATTCTTATAGCTAATGGGGCAATTTTAAGACTGATATAATATTTCCAACAAGCATTAAGTTTTTTATTATGGTTTTGCACTAAGTTTCTTTGTACTACAGAATAATTTTCAAACTGAATATGAATGTTTTTGATCACAATTATAACTAGTATGTTGTGGCCATCACGAAACTTTCTTCTATATTTTTCTTCTTTTTTTTTTCCTGATCCCTCCCCATGCTTGACGAGGAAGCAATATTCCCAACAAAAACAAAATGACACATGCAAAAACTTGACGATCATCCCAATGTCTGAATTATTGCAAAAGCAAAGCAAAGAGCGAAAATTGAAAGTTATTTTAAAAGCCTTGCTTGAATTAATTAAAAATATTTTATTTGTTAACAAACATAAGATGGCAACAGTTAAAAATTTTAAATCATTGAGATAATATTTCCTATCATTTCCATACAATTAAAATCACGAGAAATACGCAGACGACAATCTAATACGATTTATCTTTCTTATTGTTGCATTAATAAAAATATTTTTATTCGCAAAAAAAAAAAAAAAAAAAAATCAACACCTTTTGGAGCGATTGGCGTCAAAATTGAACCAAAGCCTGTTTACATATGGATTCACATATATTCCAAATTTCAACCAGAACGTAGCATTACTTCTTGAGATAGGGCACTCACAATGGAAAAAAAGAACGGGTGATTGCGCTACCCCCTTTTTAGCTGTTGACACAAAAATAAAATCAGTTCTTATACCCACTACGGGCTACTTGCCGATAAATTTTTCTTTCATTCCGTTCATTATTTCTTGAGATACAGCAGTCACAATTGACGACTAAAAACGTTTTATAGCTCAACCCCCGTTTGAGTTATTGACACCAAAATTGAATCAGCACCTGTTCCTGTTAATGGAAACATATGGACCAAATTTTGTTTGATTCTGCCAGTTACTTCCTGAGGAATAGCAAGCACGCGTAACTCAAAAAACATCCCATTGCTCCACCCCCCCTTTGAGGAATTCGCGCCAAAAACCAATGGGCACAAGTTCACATAGGGGCACATATGTGTACTAAATTTCGTTCGATTTCATGCGGAAGTTTTTGCTGTAGAGCGGCCACAAAAAACTGGTCGCACACAGACGTGACACACACACATACACAAACACATACACACACACACACACACACACACACACACACACACATACACACACACAGACATTTTCCAAAAATGGTCGAAATGGACTCAGCACACCTCAAAACGTTCGAATCCGTCAAAATTCGAAATTCGAAAATTTGCACGAATCCAATACTTTCTTCTATATGTTAGATATAGAAGAAAGTAAAAATGGGTAAAGAGGGTAATGCCAAGGAAGTTAATATCGCTGGTAATGCCTCCAAAATGCCCTTACTGGATTTGAAGTTGGCGCTCATGCTTTTTCCAGACGACCCACAAGGGGAAGGGGCACAGTGGGCCATGGAGTATTTTGGGGGGGGGGGGGGGAGAGGGAGGGAGATTATGAGTCGCAGTCTCTTTTTGGAATATCATTCTTGAAGGGGTGCTCCTCAGCATTTGAGGGGGAACGCTATCATTAGTGAGGGTGGGCTCCCTTACTTATTAGACAGTTAAAACAAGGTCTGCAGAGACGAAGGAAAATGACTGACTCCGACTCCGGGTATTTTAGAGCTTTCAACTCCGACTACTTTCCCTTGAAATCGGTCCGACTTGACTCCGCAACCGTGGTAGGTTGCAGACAAGGGCGTCCATATAGGGGGGCAAGTGGGGGCTCAAGCCACCCCTCCCTTAGAAATTAGAACTTCCTTGGTTTCAGTACTTTTTTCTTTGAAAAAATGTAAAAACATTTCTTCTCCAGCCATTAATGAATAATTTATTAAAAATGTCCAACTTTAATAACTCTAATCTGTACTGAAATCGGTTTCTATGGGGAAAATATCCTGCTAAACCATGGGGGAAATACCTGAGCCCCCCCCCCCCTTTAAGTTTTGCATATGGGCGCCCATGGTTGCAGACTATGAAGGGAAATAACCGATTCCGACTCCTGGAATTTTTGAAGTCTCCGATTCCGAACTCCGACTCAGAGGGAAGTAGACTCCAAACTCAGTCCGACAACGTAGCCCGAGTTTAAACGCCAAATTCTTCCTTCCAAAGCAATGCTTAGTCTATTTTTCCTTTTTTTTTAAAAGAGGGGTTGAAAATGGAGTAGCCCACCCCCACATGTCGCTTTCGGGAAGAAGCATCGTTCAATTATCTCCGTTCCATGCCGCCGGCCCGCGCAATATTAACTGTGGGATTAACAGTTACCCAATAAAACGCGCCTCATCGCTCAAACTACCAGCAATAATATGCGGGGCGTTCAGTTTTTATTCTCTCTGGCGGAAGGAGGGAATGTTCTCTGCTCACTCCCCCCCCCCCCACCAGAACACCCTTTGTCCTTGTGACACCGTGTTGATTCATCGTTCTTTATTTGTGGTCCGATATACACGTGCTTTAAATGCCTGGAATATTTCTGGGATGTGTCCCAGAGAATCTGTGTCAACCATAAGGAAAATATTTTAAGATTACGCGTCTCGTTTCTTTCATATATATATCCTCCGAGTTGAGAAATTGGGAGGGGTGGATATTGCAATTGAAGCGTGTTTTATCGCCTGTTCCCCCCTCTCTCGTTCTCCGGTGACATCAGATACATCCGACTTAAATACCAGACCTAAAGAGATGTTTGACAGATTTACGGTTTCCATGGCCTGCTAAAATATTGAATTTTGCTGAATGAACTATTTTGTTTTCCCATTCGTTCTCAGCTTTATTAATCAAGCTCAGAGTGTGATCAGGAACACCTTTTGGAAGGACAAAACAAATCTGTTTATTAAATACTAGCGGTACCCGCACGGCTTTGCACGTAGTAAAAAATTAAAAGGTCATTTGGCTCGCCTGTATATTTACAAATACTGGATGATGACTTTCTCATCAACTTGCTTCGTTATTTTGCTCTCCCATTTCAATGTAATCTGCTCATCCACGTTATGGTAATTTGCACGCCCACGTTATGGTAATTTGCTCGTCCACGTTATGGTAATTTGCTCGTCCACGTTATGGTAATTTACTCGTCCATGTTATGATAATTTGCTCGGTAAAATGTTCTTCAAATTGGAATCGAAAAATAACAGAATCGAATGTTCAAAAAATCGCTTCGAGGTGCTCACCCCTATGCTACTAACTATGAACCAATTCTGTACCAAATTTCATGAAAATCGGTCGAACGGTCTAGGCGCTATGCGCGAAACAGGCATCCAGAGGCACAGACAGCCAGAGACACAGACTTTCGGCTTTATTATTAGTAAAGAAAGCAACTTTTCTGCGATTCCTACCTTAAATCCCGGCAGCAGAGTCAGCGAGACGCTGCGACATGTGTCGCAGTTTCTTGAGAAAGGCAGCAGACTATTTCTTATATAGTTGGAGCAAAAAAAAACGAGCTGATGTGTGCATCACATGACTTCCTTTTACACCAATTTAATGCTATTTCCCTATTATTGCAATTTTAATGGGATTCTCTCTCTAACTCTTTAAATATCACTAGCAATGGCCAGGGGCGGATCTAGAGGGGGGCCATGGGGGCCATGGCCCCTCCCAAAGCCTTGTGATTGTAGGAATTTTTTTAAGGAAAAAAAAGAAAAAAGTATTATGAGAAGATAACAAAATTTAACACATGTATTTTACTGAAAAAGAAGTATAGACCTAAATTGGGAGATAACTTATATCCCTATCCTCAAAACAAAACTTATATTTCCAAAATTTTTCTCCATCTTTTACATCATTTCTTGATTCCAACTACAGACACTTGAACGATCTGCAAATGCTGCCGTTCTCAGAGTATACCTATTGTTCACAAGACCAAAGAGCACCTAAATTTTCGTTTTTACGACTTTAATTTCGAAATAGGAGGAGAACCCCCCTTTTCCCATGCCCTTTCACAAATGCCTTGATATGTAGCAAAAAATTGCATTTTAAGTGTTTAGTGGGAAAAAATGTCAGCGGAAACTAGCTTATCCAGCCCTTATCACTTAACTTGCTTAAAAGCAACTTTAATGAATTTTTTTTGGAACTTCAATTACAAACGAGTTTTGATAGGACCCCCTCCCTCCGTAGTGTATATCGTGATGATAGCTTTAAAAGGAGGTTTATTAGAGGAGCTCACGAATCTTCCATCCCTTTCTAAAATATGTATAAATATAGTTAAAAATCGAATTTTTAGAGCCTCAAAGGCAAAATATTTCCAGGAAGGAAGAATTCTAAGCACCTTCACACTTCCTTTAATGTAAGCATACATTACCTAAAGATGCATTTTTAGGCTGGGCAGCTGAAGAGTTAGAAGAGCACCCTTCCTCTTCTAACTTCTCAATGTATAATGATAGAATATTTTGGTTGCTAAGCTTTATTTTCAAAAAGTATTTTGGGGCCGGCGCCCAAAACATTTCCTTTCTCCGTACATCATCAAAAATAGACAAAATGCGTTTTTAGTTTCCTAATTTTCAAAAATTACTCGGAAATTTAAATTTTGAAACATTTTCGAGGGAGATTCCTAAATCCACCCCCTCACCGAATGTCTCGATACCCCGAAAATTGAATTTTAAAACTTCATTTTAATAAAATTTCCGGGGAGTTATCAGGGCCCAATCTCCCAATAGACAGAGTAGGCTGCTGCCTAGGACGGTAAACTTTTTAGCGGCGGCAAATTTGCTATTATAATGCACATTTTTTGAATTAAATTGTTATTCTTGAAAGTAAAATATTAGCATTCTTTCATTTTCCACAGAAGAGACAAATTTTTCATGTAATTTAATAATGATTACTTTCACACATCTTCTGAAAGTCAAATGTTTTTCAATCATGGTGTTTGCTGAATCGTCAGCAAAATTTGCCGAATAAAAAAATTTTCTGGAGATCACTGTGATCATTTCATCGGGGAGCCTCAGAATGTGAAACGCCATCATTTTTTCATAACTGTGACAGTTTGAACCTGGGGAACACTTTTTTACGTTTTTTTTTTTTTTTTTGAGTCAAGGATATTTTTTAGGGATTCTTTTAGGGGGGGAGGGGACGACAGATTTCAAATTTGCCTAGGGGCGGCATGGAGCTAAATTCGGTCCTGGGGAGTTTGTTCAAAAATTTCGGATGGCCCCTCCCAAAACAATCGGCTGGATCCGCCACTGGCAATGGCCACATTGAAAGCAGATTTAAAAAAAAAAAAAAAATCGCCAAATTTTTCGCCAAGTTGGCGACGAAACTTGGCAACCAAAAGACTGGCGATATATCGCCAAGTGACCGCCAAATTATAACACCACTTGAGTTTGCATCGAAATTAACAATGATTTCCCCCCAAAAAGGTGCAAAAGACCCCTTTAGAAACACCCGAATGCAACCAAAATAGGAGGTGCACAACTAGACCCCACTACGAGTCTATGTACCAAATTTCAACTTTCTAGGACATACCATTTTTGAGTTATGCGAGATACATACGCACATACGCACATACATACAGACGTCACGAGAAAAGTCGTTGTAATTACCTCGGTGATGGTCAAAATGGATATTTCGCGTGTCTATACATTCTTAGGCACTTTTCCGCATGTGGTCGAATCGAAAAAAAAAACTCAACATTCATTTGGGGGTGAGCAAAATGGAAATTAAGGGCGATTTTTGAGTGCAAATTTTTTCGCGAATACAATACTTCCTTTTTTGTAAAAGGAAGTAAAAAACTCACAGTCTTAAAGAAAAATTTTCCTTAAATTTCAGCGAACGAAAATTTTTATTCTATTTCTCTGGTTCTGGAAGAAATCCACAGATAGCATGTACTTGTAGTTTTAAAGTTTAGTATCTTAGTGCATTTTACGATTCATCGAATATAGATTTTTCTCGCAGACTATTTTTAGGTTTTTAATTTGCGTCGCAGACTGCCGAAAAATAAAATCTGCTCCCAGAGCAAGGGCACCCATATGCAAAAAAATTTTAAGGGAGGGGGGGGGGGCTCAGATATTTTCCCTATGGAAAACGATTTCAGTACAGATTAGAATTATTAAAATTTGACATTTTTAATAATTTATTCATTAATGGCTGGAGAAGAAAAGTTTTTACATTTTTGCAAAGAAAAACGTACTAAAAGCAAGGAAGTTCTAATTTCAAAGGGGGCGCTTGAGCCCCAAACTTGCCCCCCCCCCCCCCATATGGGCGCCTATGTCCCAGAGCCTTCAATATAGGCTAACAGGAAACGCTCATTTCGGATGCTAGGAGCTAGCACCAAGGCTTTCATCTCATAAACGTGGCTCTGATGCCAGCTAGTATGATGGACCTTTATTGGCGCATCGAAGGGGGGTGGGGTATAAACACCTCCTAGAGGCCTTAGTTTTTACATTACTGACAATTCTAATACAGTAGTTTATACACATGAAAGTAGGGCCAGATTAAGGCACGGGCCAGATGGGGCACGGGCCCAGGGCACCAACATTTGGGGGGCACCAATTCTGTAGGTAAAGCTTGTGTTGGACTCATTGCATATCGCACTTTTGCTTTTTTAAAAGTTATATTATAGATAATTTAAATATTTGCGGCTTACAGCAACGGGCAAAGCTTGAAAACATCTTATTATATTATAACCCACTATAATATTAAAATCTGTTCGCGTCCGTCTGTCTGTCTGTCTGAAGATCAATCTTCTCCAGAACTGCTGCGAATCGAGAGTCGAACGAGATTCCGATCAATTCGAAATTTTCGAAAGAAAACAATAGGACCAATCTCGTAATTGTACGACTTTAATTAGCGGAGATATTTAATTAAAACGTTAATTAACATTACGTTATTCAGGAATTTTTATTTCTTTCCTGTTGCCATTTTGCATATCTGTGAGCAAATAAAATTCTAAAAATTGTTTTAAAAGAAATTTTTTTGGCTGCTGTCCAAATCTTAAAACAACGTTTCCATCTAAAATTTCATTTTAAATTAGTCTAAAATTGGTTGCTCTATTCCGACATAGCCTTTATTTTATCGTCTGTTCTTTTTTTATTTTTTTACATTCAACGTTCTTAACTCTTTTCAGCATATGAAAAATGTTCCTTTAGTAATGTTTATTGATTGTAGTGCAAGTTTATCATTCACCGGCTTCATATTTTGGTACATTTAGGATGGGCGACTAATTATGTTTATTTTGTTGGACTTTTTACAGTCACATGGGTGAGTTTTCGAATTGTAATAACTCTCTTTTTCCTTCCTGTTTCTGTTTTTGAAATACAGTTTGTATCGTTAAAAGAACACGTTAAATTAAGATTCTTTGGATTTCTTTAAATGAATCAGAGTTGAACAAAAAAGATTGTTTTTAAGGATTTTAACTAAAGCTTAATTGGAATCTGATTACCTGATATTAAATTAATGCTTATTGGTATTTAGTA
The DNA here is from genome assembly GCF_026930045.1 of Uloborus diversus. NCBI lineage: Eukaryota > Metazoa > Arthropoda > Arachnida > Araneae > Uloboridae > Uloborus > Uloborus diversus. The sequence continues at coordinate 163,809,488 of NC_072736.1, forward strand.
AGTCTTGGTGCTTTAGTTTCACGTAAACAACCAAAAAGTGTGTGTCATTTTATGCAAAAAGCTGATTGTAATTGTGCATAAATAATTCCGATATAGTCTACCAGATTTAATTTAGTTTAAAGTGAGCACAGATTATAGTTGATAATGCATATATATTTTCATCTTCTGTGCTAATTGGAAATACTCATAACTTGTATCATTGATAACTATGATTAACGTTAAAGAGATTTTTGCCAAAAATATGCTCTACTGGTGTTTTGCAAACCTTGCATTACGCGTATTTATTTACTCCTTAGCGCTTTAGAAACTGTTGTCAGAGTAATACAAAAATATCAGTTGGATATCTCTTTCATTTTTTAAGTAACCCGTGCAACGCGCAGCTAGTGGATAATTATTGTATGCTATATCACTGCTAAATTTATAATGTATTGTACATTATATTGTAATAAAATGTACCGCCAAATTTAGCACGTGACTCTGTAAACTCAAAGTATCAATTAACTTCACTATAGAATAGGCGGATGGGGGGCTGGGGGGGACGGCGGCACCAAATAAATTTCGTGCCCATTGTCTTCTAAAATCATACTCGGGCCTTGCATGAAAGGATTGCTTCGATCATGAGCTTCCCTCCAGAAGGTATTTCTGTTTGCGCTAGACCTCCGGTTTTGCTTGCTTTTTTTTTTCAATACAATTTAAAAACTCCTCGTGTTCCACACAGTATGCCATGAGGCTTACAAAAGTAAGTATAAAAAACATAAAAAGTTGAAACCTTAAAAGTTTAGACTGTTAACAAAATCAGACAAGATGACAAAAGTCTCGGATCTTTTAACAAGATCCGAGAAAACAGGCGGCCAGCATAAGGAAAAATTTGCCAAACCTTTTCTGAAGACAGTCCTAGGACCATCTTGTAAACTGCAGTGCAGAAGAACATGTTCAGCGCTCTGCTCGCCAACTCCGCAGTCACAAAGCAAATTTGGCGAAATGCCAAATCTAAACAAGTAACTTTTAAAATTTCCATGTCCAGTGAGAAATTGAGACAGTTTAAAATTTGTAGAAAAATAGCTGCACTGCTAACGATGAAAAACAGTAGGGTAGAACCTCCTTGTCCACCGTGCATTTGAGGAGGCAAGATACTCCGTGTTCCAGTCTGCGATAGTTTTCTCCTAGCAAGTTGGTCTGCCCTTTTGTTGCCGAAATTTCCATTGCTTGCTTTACATAGTCTTTTTCACTCCCTCATACTGTAAAATACGTTCATTTTTCTGTATCAATTGAAAACCTTGTTGTTCAATTGTGTTAACAAATATTCCATCTAATGTACATTTCATGGGATAGGAGAAAAATTATTTTATCTTTCAACAATCGTAGTAGATTCCCCCCCCCCCCTCAGAAGTCAAGACTTACTGATCTTTGAGGAATAAGGATTTGCTTGGAATTAACTCGAAATTTGATAGAAGTAGTATGTTTTTCAAAGGTTAAAATGGGACAGGGGTCGACGTTGGCATTCGCTTTCAGAGCAAAAAAAAAATACTTTGGCATGATGTGCCATTGTCCCGTACCCATTTTGTAATAATGTAGTACTGATGTAAGGAATACTGTTAATAATATTCTACAAGCTGGGTGGCGTAATGATTAAGTGTTAGCCTCGTACCTCTTTGATAGCGGGTTCTGAACCCGTGCTCCAAGTAGTCAGTTGGTGGTTTTTCGAGATCTGGTGGAAAAAAAAGGCGTCAAAATTCTTCGGGCCATTAGTATCCGCGCCTTAATTGTAGTAAATAGGGCACTGAATACCGTATCGGAGGATCGCACTAAGTTATTTTAAAAAACGGAAATTATATATATGTATATAAATAAATAAAAATTAATTGAAATTAACTGTTTAGTTACTAAAACTGTATTTGGATTCAAGTACATTAAGAAAAATAATCAATTTCATTTCTGAACTGAAATAAGATGTATTTTCTAAATTAAAAAAATAGTTCTATATTTTGTTTTATTTTTACTGAGCATTTTCTCTCTTTTCGTCAGCGGGCAGGTTAGGCTTTCACTGTGGGCCGTATGCCACTCATGGGCCTCAGGTTGCCGATCCCTGCTCTAAATTCCCCTTTGGGAAGAACCGCTTTAAAATAAAATCTTCTTTTACTATGCAAAGAAAGAAAAAAAAAACACTACACAACTGTTTCACTAAAACTAGTTAAGATCACCTCATTATTTTACAATCCTCATCGGATTTTTTTCTTCTTAAGTCAACATACAAAAACTACAAAAAACTCCAATTCCTCTTTTCTGTACCTGAGCTTTTTTTTCCTTCCGCTATTATTCAATAAACGCTACCTAGCGTCAAGTTCTCCCATCTTCCTTGTGCTGACAACAATGTTAGCAAAAGGCTTCGTTTTGTAGTCGGTACCAAAACCATCATGTGCCCCCCCCCCCCCCCGCCCGTTTCGGTAACTATGAAGGAGAAAGTCGGTAAGAGAGCCTTTACTTTGCCACGATTAAGATGACGTGGAGCCGACTATTTTGAATCACTGTAATTATTTCACACATTGAACTCCGAGGGACCGTCTTCGAAATGCAAACAGCAATTTAAAGGTTTCGATTAAATATGGTGGAACCATGATGTAATTGGCATTCAACTGTTGTGCTATGCAACTGAAGAAATCCAAACATCGCGAGGGTACAAATTTTCAACAGAAATTGCAGACGCCTTTTACGGAGTATCGAGGAAGACTTTCTTCATTGCAAGCAGCGGTGCCCCCCCCCCAATTTAATGTCACAAATTCTCTCCCCTCCCCCCATTTTTCTCAACGCTTACCCTTTTTTATTTATTTATATTTTTAGCTATCTTTTTTTATTTCTTTTAATTTTTAAACAATATTTTTTTTAATTTTATTTATTTTTTTAAAAATATTTTTTATTTATTTATTTAGAAAATTTTAATTATTATAATTATTTTATTAGAAAAGTTCTGTGCTACGCCAATGACATAACACACACAAACAAACTAAAAAAATAAATGAAATAAAATATAAACAGAATAAAATAAAATAAATAAAATAAATACTTTAATAAATTAAAAATAAATCAATCAATAAATAGATTTAAATGAATAAATTTTAAAATTCCCCCCCCCCCCGTGGGCACCTTTGATTGCAAGGAAATGAAGTAATACAACCAAAACAGCAAAAGCGTTTGTTATCTTCTAAAATTTCCCTTTTGCACATGAAAAAAGGGGTTTCTCCAAGCTCAAGAAAATGTACATCTAAATTTCGTAGAAAATTTCTGGCTTATCACACTGGATTGTGAAAAGGCAATCATTTAAAGTTTGTGTGTGGGTGTGTGTATGTGCATGTCAGTGATCAGCTATGGTTGCATGAAACATAATTTTACGTAACATCTTTTTAAATAATTTATAACCTTTGTATAAAAATTAATTTTTAAGCATAAATTTATTTTAAAAAAAGAACAAATGTATAGAAATCTTTAATGAAAAAATAACAAAAATGTTTCAGACTCGTGTATCAGTGTCACAAAACCCTATCAATGTGCCCTAAAAATGTTATCAATGAGCAAAGTTATGAGTTTTGAGCTGTATGCAATGCCTGTGATATCCTGATTATGGGATGGTCTGTAGAATCTTCGAAGTCCATAAGAGAGCGGTCAAGAACTGGGAGAGGATTTGGGGACTAGCCTCCACAGCCCCGATTTTCAGCCAATCCTAATATGATAAATGTACATACAAAAGTGTGACTTGTTAAAAGTTCCTTATGGTGCTGCAGAAGTTAATATAAATCATCCCCACTCTTAGTAAGGGGTGTCCCAAAATTAACGCAAGATTTGAATTTGCCACCATTTTTTCCATAAATTGTTGGCAGCCATGGAAAAAGAACAATTTGACAGTTGAGAGTTTAGGGTTAGTAAAAATGGGATGTTATTGTACCATACAGCTAGAGAGAGTGAAACATTTCAATTACTGCATAAGGCATTTCCTAAGTCGCGTACTCTCTCATTTCGGTCATCAGAATTGGCACCCTAGATCGTGTGATTTAACATTTTTAAATTTCTTCTTATGGGGTTATTTGAATTCAAAGGTTTTTATGTCAACAAGCCCACAACCACCCGTGCATTACCGTGTTGCGATACCGAGCGCCAATAACAGTAACTGCTTGACCAGCCTCAACTTTCATTATTTTTGAAACAATTGTTTAATAATGAAAGCGCGTTATTGTATCGTATAACGCTTCATTTTTGATTACCCTAAACTCTCAGCTGTCAAATTGTTCTTTTTTCAGGGTTGCCAACCATTTATTGCAAAAATGGCGGCAAGTTCAAATCTTGCGTTAATTTTGCGACACCCTTTATATTCGTGGATGTCTCTTAAACTTTCAATGCATGTTGAGGTCTCAATGAATGATACTATTTTTTACTGAATTTAGCATTAAAAACACGAGAAAACAGATGGTTTTCTGAGCTGGTTTTTGTTTTGATAAATCCATACTGATTTGTGTGTTTCAGTTAAAATTTTATCAATGCTAAACTACTAAAAAAATGTATGATTGATTTCTGCTTCGACACACTCAGTAAAATGAATCCTAGCATTTTCGTCGTATTTGACGAAATTGTTCCGTGAAAAATGCTCCACTTTTGATCGAACAGGTCATCTCATGAGTATGGAAAGTGCTTTGAAAGTTTTCTATGCAGTCCCTTTTGGGTAACGAGCAATAAATAGGTAGACGAAAAAACAGATGGGTAGAAAATTCGGACTCTGAGGTTAGTATTATTAAAGTTAAAAAAAAAAATGGAGTTCCATGGCCTGGTTGGATCTTTTAAAGGAGGCCAAGATCAACAACGGGCTGTCGATGATGATATGTTGTTGAAACTTTTCATCAAATTGAAGAAAATTTCATCAGATTTGAGCATGAGCTTTTGACCCAGAGAGGAAATAACCGACGTAAATGACGAAATTAGTCGAGCGATTGAAAGTTCCTCTGAGTGAACGTTTCATTTCCGAGGGGGGCATGAACTCCTAGAAGCTATATCAGCCCTTGCACGAAGCTATGTCAGTCCTTCACTATATGCATACGTTGAAGTGCTGATATACTTAAATTGCTGAATTATTTCTCTTACTTGAAAAAGAGTAATTCCACGTTTGTTCTACGCAGCTGATTGCCTATACATCAGGGGCTCCAATCTAGAGCTCGAGATTTTATCCCGCCTTTGAAAGAGATTTTGTCCGGAAACGCGAGAAGCTGATAAACTAAAAAGAAAAAAAAGCATTTTTATTTGATAATCTATTTTCTTTTAACCATTTTTAAAGAAAACTAAGCCCAGAAGATTTCAAATATCACTCATCATCAGCGCTTAGTTACAAACAACACGAGGGTTTACATAGGAGGGAGGGGGGCTGCAACTAGACCATCAACATCTGAACTGAAATAGTGTTGTAATTGTTGGCTGCCTTGTCTCCCAAAACTTTTCAATGTGCCCTTCAGCTTAAAAGGTTTGAGACCCCTGGTCTACATCAGTGGTTCTCAACCTGTGGTACACGAACAGCGACTGAATATTAATCATGGATATGGGGGAGGGGGGAGGGCAAAAATTAGCGCACATGTTCACAAAAAACTTTTGGATTTATCTCGTTTCATTCCTATATAACTTTGTTAAGATATTGTTTCTATTTTATGTGGTCTGCTTAGGTTTCGGAAGGACACCAAGTGGCACTCAGAAGAGAAAAGGTTGAGACAGGGGTGTCCACCTAAGGGGGGGGGGGGGGAATGGAGCAGACTGTTTAATTGAAATTGATAGGGGGGTGTTTTGAGGGTTATTTTTCTTATTTTGGGTGGGGGCTCTTACTTTTTTGGTGGGGAAAGGATCTTTGCTATTTTTAGGGGGGTGCGCCCTTGCTCTTAAGGGGGGCACCCCTGGTTGATAACCACTGGGCTGCATAAATACGAACCGCTCCGTACAACAGGGACAACCTCTACGAAGGCCAGCTAATATTGTTCTGCTGTCAACGAAAAAATGGGAGATCGCTTGCCTCCCGGTAATGGGTCGGCTTCGGAGATAATGACAGTGAGCTTCGGCAATGCAGGCCACTTACCACGAAACGTGCGAAGACGGGGCTCGCCTCTCCGCGGTTGCGTTTGAGGAACAGGAGAAAAAATGATGCACCCCCTTGCCCCCCACCCTTCGTCAGACGTCAATCTCCGCGAGTCAAGAGGGACCGTCATAAAATGTATGGAGGTGGTCATGGTGCTGCTTATAGAATCATAGACATGGAGCTATACAGTGGCGCAGCGAAGCGAAGGGGGGGGGGGAAGCACCCCCCAGAGCCATTGGTTTTAACATAAATGCAAATTCTAATGCAGTAGTGTATGCAATTCAAAGGCCTGTTTTGAACAAAAAAAGGAAAAAACTTTAGAAAGTATTTTTGATCAAAAAATCCCTTTCAGAAGATATCTTTGTATCTTTGATCAAAAAAAAAAAAAAAAAAAAGAGAAGGAAAAAAAAAACCCTCCGAAAAGTATTTTTGATCAAAAAATCCCCCTCAGAAGGTATATTTGATCAAAAAACCCTCCAGAAGGTATTTTTGATTAAAAAAAACCCCTCCAAAAGGTATTTTTGATACCCCCCATAAGGTATTTTCATCAAAAATCCCCATCCAGAAGGTATTTTTCATCAAAAAAAACCCCTCCAGAAGGTATTTCTGGCTGCGCTAGTGAGCTATGAGGTACTATCGGATTAAGGTGTCGCAGTGTCGGTATTGGGATGCAAATGGCACTTTTTAGGGTGAAACTCTTTCAGCATCAGGGGCACCCTTATGTCAAATCCTTGACATACAATGATGTCTCGGAGACGTCAAAGAGTTAGTAATGGCACATGAAATGAGTCACATCTGCAACAGGGGCGGATCCAGAAATTTTTGTAAGGGGGTATCAAGTTTCAATTGCCAGCGTTATACCTCCAGCATAAAAAGTATCAGTTAAGCAGGGGTGCCCATTAGGGTGGTTCAAAAATACGTGTAAAAAAAATGTTTTTCCTAGTCAACAGGACAGCCCTCAATATTTTTAGACTTGTGGATAGCAATATACTCGAAGAATTTTAGCTTCCTATTTCAACTGAAAGAGGGTGCACAATCCCAAACTTCATCAGTATGGGGAGGAGGGTTAAAAAAATACATTGAAATGAAAAAACAACGCTACATATTATAATATACACGAGTATTATGCATATAAATTGTAATAAAATAATTATTTACAAAACAAATAAATAATAATAATAATAACAATAAATAATTTGAATTTTGACATCTTGAATTCAAATTATGTTTTTTGCAATCACGAGTGTGTGTATGTAGGCGTGTGTGTTTGTGTTTGGGGGGTATGTGTGTAGGGGTATGTGTATGTGTGTTTGTGTCTGTGTGCTGGCATAAGTGTGTGGGTAGTTGTGTATATGAATGTGTGTGTGTGTGGAAGGGGGGGAATGTGTATGTTTGTGTAGGCATATGTGTTTGTGTCTGTGTGCAGGCATGAATGTGTGGGTAGTTGTGTGTATGTGTTTGTGTGTAGGTGTATGTGTGTGTATGTGTTTGTGTGTGTGTTTGTGTGTGTATGTGTTTGTGTGTGTATGTGTGTGTAGGTGTGTGTGTTTGTGTGTGTATGTGTGTGTAGGTGTGTGTGTTTGTGTGTGTATGTGTGTGTAGGTGTGTGTGTTTGTGTGCGTGTGTGTGTGTAGTTGTGTATGTATGCGCGTGTGTGTAGGACATGGATGCAACCTGGAGACGGCTTTCGCTAGAGGAGCAGCATCGTGAGGAGCCGGTCGACGGTGATGGTGCAGAGGGTGGCGGTAGGAAAATAAAATGATAGGACGCCAAAAACAGTGAAATGAGAACAATAAGCAATCGTGATTGCTCAAAAAAAAAAAAAAAAAAAAGAAACAGCTGGGGAAATTAAATGTTTCCAAATTTGTGACATTTTCTATGCCACGGCTAATGTTAAACGAAGGGGTCATTGAGCACCCTCTAAAAATTTGAGTAAGAAGCTAAAACTTTTACATCATAATACTATTAGTAAGTCTAAAAGAAGTAGGGGTGTCCTGGACTCTAGCTAAAAAAAAGGTTTTTTGAACCACCCTAGTGCCCATTCGCCCAAGGTAAGTAGCGCTTCACTTCATATGCTACGGAGCATCACCCGGGCATTGTCCGGTCTTCATGGAGCTCAAGAATGGCCACCGTGTTCCCCAGATTTGAACCCAATGGTTTATTCTGTTCGGTCCATCTTGGAGACAAGAGTGTGTGCTATACCTCATAAAACTTTGGCATCTATAAAGAAATCCTTATGCATGGGATAAAATATCAGTAAGTGAGTTGCGGCCCACAGCCGAAAATTTTGTAACACGTTTAAAGCTCTAAATTAAGGGTAAAGATAGCCACTTTGAAATTTTTAAATACGTTAGACGAAATGATGTATACATATTTATTCTGAAGTTTGCTCGTTGTTTTTTTATTAGCATTCAAATTATAATGCATCATGTGTGATCAAGTTATTTCTTGTCACCCTGTATAGGTATTGGCGGATTAAATAAAGAAAACGGCCCTGGGTTAAAGAATTTTCAATGGGCCCCAGATAATCATTACCTTAAAAATTTTAAAATGCGATATACTATATCAATTTATACGTACATTATATAACTTATTCCATGGGCTTCTTTCATTTTTAAGCTTATTGCTTCATCTACAGATTCTACAATATTATCTGTCCTTGCTTTTCATTTAAAATTTAAAAAACTAAAAAAAAAAAAAATAAATACGCTTTTGTAGCAAAATGAAATAAAAAGTAAAAAAAAATCTATGGATGCTAAGCTTATAAAGTAATTGACAAAACACTTAATTTTAATGCAATAAAAAAACCCCTTGGGGTGCTGTTGAATTACCTTTTTGCATGGACAACAAATGGAAGAAATTCAAGACAACTGATAAGAAGCCTCCCACGCTTTTTTGTATTACATTAAAATTAAGTGTTGGGTCAATTACTATATATATTTATCATCCAAAGATTACTTTCTACGTTTTAGTTCATTTTGCTATAAAAACGTGTTTTTTTTTTTTTTAAAATTTTTTTTTAAGTATTTTGAACCTTTTTTTTTCTTTTTCTTCTTTTTTTTCTGTTTAGTTTAACTTGTTTTGAGAAAAAATATTAAAATCTTTTATATTCATGAAAATTGCCCCCCAAAAAGAGCGACTAAATATCTCGGGCAGCATTCGAAACACGGTCTCTCGAACTCCAAAAAGAGTAGTTATACTTCTTAAAGTGTAATAGCTGAATTCTGAAAATATTCCACTGCGCCGATAAATTGCCTGTCGAGTAATTGAGCCAGCTAATCCATCTCAGTCATTGATGTATGTGTGCGGAAATCATATTTATTTTACTGTGAAAATTTGAGATACTTTTGAATAAAAGTATTATTTAACAATGGCCTGATCAACAATGAATTACCAATTGAAGGCTCACCTAAATTTTGGCATGAAATTAGTTAAAAACAATTATAACTCGTGTTCTAATTACCTTGCAACATTGAAACAGATTTTGTCTGATGCAGAAATATCAAATGTTTTTATAGATATTTTTACATAATTTTTACGAGTATTTTTTAATATATTTTTTAAATTTTTTTCTCACAATGTTGGATTTATGCGAAAATATTGATTAAAATTGGAATAAACTAACACTTAATAGTTAATTAACTAATTTGATTCTAGAATATTGCATTGTCATTGGATCTGAAGTCGCTTGCCAAATTTTAAAAGAATCCGATCGCAGGAAGTGGGCGAAATTTGAGTTGCAAGATTCCGTTACAAGATACATACATGCATCCATACACAAAGGGGAAGCTAATAAAAGCGCGTTAAAAAAGGCCCACGTCCTCATTTTATCGTTTAAAAATTTGGCCACTTCTTTGCAAGTGCAATTCACTCCATGTCAAAATACACGGATTACCCAGTCTATTAAAACTCTTCACGAAAATATATAATAATTTCTGAGAATATACCGAATCCTTTCACAGAAAATCAACGGAATACTTCTGGTTAAAGAGAAATGCCCCAGTTGAATGGAACTCGCACGAACTAAGGCAGCAATATAAGGGGAGCTGACTTATCCGACATTTTGGTTCCAAAATTGTCAGGTGGCAAACTTAGTATTTGTACAAAGGCGTCGTTGCAGAAAACTGGCGCCCAAGTTATAGATGTGTTGCTTGGTGGATGTTTGAATTTTTTTGTTCTGTAAATGAAGAAGATTTATAACAAAATTAATAAAAAAGAAATAAGGAGTGAAAAGGAGGTTCATTACAGTAAACATTTCCCGATACATTTTTGTTGAATTTGTGCACTAAGTTATCTTTCTAGATTTACCTTAAGTGACATGTTACTCACCTTATGATCAATTGTTTTACGACATAGCAACCGGCGAATATCATAACGTAATCAGTGGCGCACACAAGGGAGGGGTCCAGGGGGTCCGAACCCCTCCCAAAGGTCATAGTCAAAGTCTCAGTTCTAATAAGTGGAAAAAAATCCTCATGATAAAAGATTTTTAAAAATATAGTGCACTTTTCCTATAACGAATTGCCTATAACAAGTAGAATGGTGATTATAAATTAAATACACTAAAAAACATGTTTTTAGTTTTGTAATTACAGATTACATCAAATGAGATTCTATGAACTTCTATTATCATAAGGTGCTTCTGCAACGATGAATTTGATTTCTTGAATCCATTTTTTTTAATTATGAGAAAAGTTAATGCGTATATTATTTTGCCTTCTGGTAATTTATTTAAGTATATTTCATTCAATAATGCTAATTATTTGTTCAAAAGTTTATTTTTTACTGTATTTCGTTCTCGATAATAAAAAAAAATCGAGTCAATATGTTTGACGGCGTATTGGGGTTATGATATGAGAATGAGGCTTTCGATCTTGGACCCTCCCCTTGCAAAATTCCTGTGTGCGCCACTGAACGTAATTATAAATACTAGAAACAGGGTTGGATCCAAAGTCGTCTTGGAACCAAAATGTCGGATAAAAGTCGGCCTGTCCCTTTCAAGGGGTTCTAGCACAAACCACCACGTCTCTCCCTTTTTTTTTATCATCGGAGCACACTTCTCGGAAGAGATAGAACGAAACATGTTCACCCCTTTCCTTTTTCATTTCCTTGTTTCGGAGTCGCGAAAAAAGGGCTGTCCCGATCTTTATCGTGTCGCTCTTTTTTTGCAATCAGATTACTTTTCGGTTCTTTTTTCTTGCCGACCCGGTTTCAGAGAAGTGTTCGGGAAAGGTATGTTCGAGGTGGAAGACACCCACTTATTTAGGGTTGCTAGATTCGAAAAATACATGATTCTTTTTATTCTTCGTTTGCTACAGGAGAAATAATTAAGTACAATGTGGAGGGGGGGGGGGTAGAAGAGATAAATTTATTTTAAGAAAAGTATACAAATAGAGGGAAGATTTTTGTTATCATGGTTCACCTAGTCATGGTTTGTTCATGCAAAAATGTGTGTGTGTGTGTGAGTGTGTGTGTGTTTTTTTTTTTTAATGTCAGTTTTTAGGGGCACCTTTTTAAATGTTATTTATTGTGAATCACTCCCAGGGTTACCAATTGCTCCGCTTTTTGCTGAGTTGCTCTGCAAAAATAGCGAAACTCCTCAGCTCCGCAAAAAAAAGTTATTCTGCTCCGCATTTCCGGCTGAGTGTTTTCAAGCATGACAGAGTTTAAAGCTGTTTTTCATTTTTATGATAGTGCATAAAGTGATTATCACAGCTCAAAAACAATTTTATGAAAGTGTCGGGTTTTTGTTATTGAACTTAATGCAAAATACCGAACTGCTCCGCAACATTTCAATATGCTCCTCAAAAGCACCACAGATGCTCCTCAAATTGTTTCTCCAAGGTTGGCTCCTTTCTCGGAAAAAGTTGGAGAAAAAGAGCTTTGGATGTTGTGAAAATATCTTCTTAAGCAAAACAAAAAACAGAAAAAAAAAACCCTTAAAAATAAATAGAATAATAAACAAACAAATAAAAAGTTTTGGCTGTTGGACAGATTTCCTAAGTAACAACGGGATATTTTCGATAAAAAATCATTTTTCAAGTGACTGTGATGTGCATTGAAACATGCATTTTTTTCCCTCCATTCATCTCATTTTTATTAGCAATTCAAGGATGATAAAACACTAGAAAAGCATTCTTTAATTTTAGAATTTTTTTAATTGTTATTATTTTGCATATTTTTAGCCGTAACACGGAATGATATTTTTGTCGGAAGAAAAGTCTCATTTTCAACATTTAGGAACGTGAATAAAAAGTAAGATTAAGTTAGAGCTAGAGCTTGTATCATTTGTTCTGAATGAATCAGCAAAATATATAGCCACCTGCGAATATCGGCAGTATGCATATCAAGTAAAAATATTGTCACCTGCAGGTAAGACATCTTTTGAAGTTTACGCTTTGAGCCCTCAGAACTTTTTTCATTTATTAAGTTCCAAAGCTAGTACAACTAACAGTTTTTTCCATATCAAGTTGCTTTCTTGTGCGACACTGCTATGGATGTGGTGCATCTCAGGGAATGCCCGGAAGTGTCCGGAAACATATATAACAGATACTGGAAGGCCAGAGAAAACCTACAGGACTTACAGACTGATTGACCCTATTAACTTCTTACTTGTATTACATTTTGTCCTTTTGGACAGTTACAGTTTATATTTGAACATTTTATCCCTTTGTGTTTTTATATTTTTACAATTTTATATTTTACATTTGTAGGTTCTACCTTTTCATTTTTTACTTGTTACATTTTTATATTTTACTCTCTCTTCATGTGTGCTGTGTGCACTAGCTATGTGCACTCTACTCCAGTCAATGAATTCATATGTTCAAGTGCTGCTGCTAAAAAAAAAAAAAAAAAAAAAGTTGCTTCTTTGTAATGGTTTTTTGGGTTCCATCGTTAACCATTTCGTCAAAACAGGACTTTTTTTTAACGTTGTCCAAATGCTAGTCAAAACTGAACCGAACGTTTATTTCGTTATACAGTAAAACCTGTAAAATTGACCACCCTTGTAAGTTGACCACCTGTCTAAGTTGACCGCTATTTTCAGGCAACAGAATTAGATCTTTATCATATAATTTAACCTCTACAAGTTGACCACCTGCTTAAGTTGATCACTAAAGTAGTGCTCCGCAAGTGGTCAATTTACACAAGTTTCACTAACAGATATTTCGCTAAATTGGCATTCGCTGTTACTGCACATATCTTATTTTTTCAGAGAGTTGTTGGTTGGTTGGTGTCGTGTCCAACAAGAAGTCAAACGGATCCATGGACTTGGGTGACTGCTCTTGCCAGCTGTACTATATCTTCTGTGTATAGAGATCGTCTTCTAATAGGATAAAGCTCTTCGCTCTTCATCAGGACAATTTCTACATTTTAAGTAAGTTCTTTAATTGTCTGCATTTATTTTCACGCTACCAAAGTGGACTGTTCTCAATCTGGTAGTTGTCTATGGATCTCTCTGTATGGATCTATCTCGCATATTTGTCGATCCATCTCGATGGTTATCGGGTATTTGCGTCGTCTATAATGTAGCCAGGCTTTTGGTATAATTTTTAGATAGAGTGTTTATTGAAAAAAAAATGAAAAAAAGATAGAGTGTATACGGTAATATCTCGCTGCAGCGAATACCAACACAACAAAATACTAATTTCAAAAAAAAAAAAAAAAAAAAAAAAAAATCCTTCCCGTTTTGATTGACATTACATTGCCCAAATTTCATTACAACGATAGTCCCGGAACAAAGGGAAAAAAAAATACAGCCTAAATAATAATAATAAAAGAAAAAAAATATAGGCTGACAGACAACAATTATTCTCGATTCCCTTTCGAAAAATAAATGCATTTCCAAACGAAGACCATACACAATGTACAAAGAGCACTAGCGCAGTCAGAAATACCTTCTGGAGGGTTTTTTTTTTTTTTTTTTTTGATCAAAAAACCTTGTGAAGGTTTAAAAAAAAAAATCAAAACAGCCATTTCATATGCGTAAACTACTTGTTATAATTTACATTTATGTTAAAATTAATGACTATGAGGGGTGTTTTCAACCCCCCCCCCTTGCTGCGCCACTGACAAAGAGCAAAGATTAGGACCTCATTAAAGAGAAATTATAAACTAGATGCAGCAACGAAATTACAACGCTATTGCAGAAACATGATGAATCGAAAACTTATGCGTTTTATGAAATAAAAACTCGCACGATCATCGTTAGCTTCAATTAACTTAATATTAGATTTGGAAAGGATTCCATTAAAAAAATATTCAGTGGAACCCCGATTTTACATTGTCCGCTTCATACGTTATCACGCTTCTGAAGCCCTATTCTGTTGGTCCATGAAAATTACTATACCAGTAATGTTAAAATATTCCAAATTTTACGTCACACCTTTTTTCGAAAGTCCGCTTAATACGTCGTCCCTTAAACAGATCAAATCAAATTTCTTCCACGAGGCTCGTATAAACACATATGAGGCAGTGAGAAGCAAAGGGATGCAAGTTGCAAAATTAAACTAGTATGTTGTGGCCATTACGAAACTTTCTTCTATATTTTTCTTTTTTTTTCTGATCCCTCCCCATGCTTGACGAGGAAGCAATATTCCCAACAAAAACAAAATTACACATGCAAAAACTTGACGACCATCCCAATGTCTGAATTATTGTAAAAACAAAACAAAGAGCGAAAATGGAAAGTTATTTTAAAAGCCTAGCTTGAATTAATTACAAATATTTTATTTGTTAACAAACATAAGATGGCAACAGTTAAAAATTTTAAATCATTGAGATAATATTTCCGATCATTTCCATACAATTAAAATCACGAGAAATACGCAGACGACAATCTATTACGATTTATCTTTCTTATTGTTGCAATTATAAAGCTATTTTTATTCAAAAAAAAAAAAAAAATCAACACCTCTTGGAGCGATTGGCGTCAAATTTGAACCAAAGCCTGTTTACATATGGATTCACATATGTTCCAAATTTCAACCAGAACGTAGCATTACTTCTTGAGATAGGGCAATCACAATGGAAAAAAAGAACGGACGATTGCGCTACCCCCTTTTTAGCTGTTGACACCAAAATAAAATCAGCTCTTATACCCACTAAGGACTACTTGCCGATAAATTTTTCTTTCATTCTGTTCATTATTTCTTGAGATACAGCAGTCACAATTGACGACAAAAAACGCTCTATAGCTCAACCCCCGTTTGAGTTATTGACACCAAAATTGAATCAGCACCTGTTCCTGTTAATGGCAACATATGGACCAAATTTTGTCTGATTCACCAGTTACTTCCTGAGGAATAGCAAG
This sequence comes from Uloborus diversus, assembly GCF_026930045.1. Taxonomy (NCBI): domain Eukaryota; kingdom Metazoa; phylum Arthropoda; class Arachnida; order Araneae; family Uloboridae; genus Uloborus; species Uloborus diversus. The sequence continues at coordinate 163,824,895 of NC_072736.1, forward strand.
CACGCGTAACTCAAAAAACGTCCCATTGCTCCATCCCCCTTGGAGGAATTCGCGCCAAAAACCAATGGGCACAAGTTCACATAGGGGCACATATGTGTACCAAATTTCGTTCGATTTCATTCGGTAGTTTTTGCTGTAGAGCGGCCACAAAAAACTGGTCACACACAGACGTGACACACACACACACATACACACACACATACATACATACACACACACACACACACAGACAGACAGACATTTTCCAAAAATAGTCGAAATGAACTCAGCACACCTCAAAACGTTCGAATCCGTCAAAATTCGAAATTCGAAAATTTGCACGAATCCAATACTTTCTTCTATGTATTAGATATAGAAGAAAGTAAAAATTGGAGGTAACCAGTACAAATAGTAGGTGAACCTCTCCTCCGTCTTGGAGCAATAAGAAAGTACTAGTAGCCCAGGTAGAAGCTGCTGTACAAGATTTAGAAAAAATAAATAAAAAAAAGAAAAAATAATTTGAATTTTGTCATCTTGAATTCAAATTATGTTTTTTGCAATCACGAGTGTGTGTTTGTATGTGTGTGTGGAGGGGGGGGGGGTATGTGTATGTGTGTAGGAATGTGTGTTTGTGTCTGTGTGCAGTCATGAGTGTGTGGGTAGTTGTGTGTATGAGTGTTTGTGTGCATGGGAGCGGGGTATGTGCATGTGTGTGTGTGTGTGTGTGTGTAAGCATATGTGTTTGTGTCTGTGTGCAGGCATGAATGTGTGGGCAGCTGTGTGTATTTGTGTGTATGTGTAGGTGTCTGTATGCATGCGTGTGTGTATGTGTTTGTGTATGTGTGTGTATGGTGGTGTTTGTGTATGTGTTTGTGTGTGCGTGTGTGTTGGTGCGTGTGTGTATGCGTGTGTGTAGGATGTGGACGCAACCTGGAGACGGTTTTCGCTAGAGGAGCAGCATCGTGAGGCCGGCCGACGCGACGGGTGGTGCTGGCAGAGGGTGGCGCCGCGCCGGTGGGCAAAATGATAGCACGCCAAAAACAGTCAAATGAAAGCAATAAGCAATCGTGATTGCTCAATAAAAAATCAATGAAAGTCTAGATAGGACGTTATCTTTATACGCGTTTCACTCAAAACTTGAATATGTCCACTTACATCCCTTTGCTTCTCACTGCCTCATCCACTATAATATTAAAATCTGTTCGCGTCTGTCTGTCTGTCTGAAGATCTATCTTCTCGAGAACCGCTGCAAATCGGGAGTCAAACGAGATACCGATCAATTCGAAATTTCCCAAAGAAAACAATAGGACCAATCTCGTAATTGTGCGACTTTAATTAGCGGAGATATTAATTAAAACGTTAATTAACATAAAGTTATTCGGGAATTTTATTTCTTTCCTGTTGCCATTTTGAATTTGCGTGAGCAAGTAAAATTCTAATAATTGCTTTAAAAGAGATTTTTTTGGCTGCTGTCCAAATCTTAAAACAACGTTTCAATCTAGAATTTCATTTTAAATTAGTTTAAAATTGGTTGCTCTATTCGGATATAGCCTTTATTTTATCGTCTGTCCTTTTTTTATTTTTTACATTCAACGTTCTTAACTCCTTTCAACATATGAAAGTTGTTTCTTTAGTTATGTTTATTGATTGTAGTGTGAGTTTATCATTCACCGGCCTCATATTTTGGTACATTTAGGATGTGCGACTAATTATGTCTATTTTGTTGGACTTTTTCCCGTCACATCTGTGAGTTTTCGAATTGTAATAACTCTTTTTTTCTTTCCTGTTTCTATTTTTGAAATATAGTTTGTATTGTTAAAAGAACATGTTAAATTAAGATTGTTTGGATTTCTTTAAGTGAAACAGAGTTGAACAAAAATATTGTTTTTAAGGATTTTAACTAAAGCTTAATTCGAATCTGATGACTTGGTATTAAATTAATGCTGATTGGTATTTATTAAGTCTTGGTGCTTTAGTTTCACGTAAGCAACCAAAAAGTGTGTGTCATTTTATGTAAAAAGCTGATCGTAATTGTACATACAAATGTTTCAGGTATAGTATATCAGATTTAATTCAGTTTAAAGTGAGCACAGATTATAATTGATAATGCATATATTTTCATCTTTTGTGCTAATTGAAAATACTCACAACTTGCATTATTGATAACTATGATTAACGTTAAAGAGATTTTTGCCAAAAATATGCTCTACTGGTGTTTTGCAAACCTTGCACTACGCGTATTTATTTACTCCTTAGCGCTTTAGAAACTGATGTCAGAGTAATACAAAAAGATCAATTGGACATCTCTTTCATTTTTTAAGTAGCCCGTGCAACGCCGGGCACGCAGCTAGTATATACTAAAAATGGAACATTTCAAACACACAATACTAAAAAGCAAAAATAATCAATGAAATAAAAAAGTAACCATGTTTTTAAAATGAAGTAACTAGTATAAAATAATTTCGCTAAGCTTCATGTAGATTTAAAACTCTATACAATTTCAGAATTTCTTGAATGTCTGGAAAATTTGTGATTATGAGTTTTTAATAGCTGTACAATATATAACTACAAGGGCAAAGAAAGGTTACCAATGAAAAACTTAAAATCTCAGTTTATACTATTTGCAGGCCGATAAAACTGTTAGTTAAATTATAAATGAATCAATTGTCTGTTGCGTGCGCCCTATATTTTTCCTTTTAAAAGCTTACAAGTATTTTGACATATTAAACACTCATAATCACAAAATTTCCAGACAATCTGTAAGAAATCCTGAAACAGTATGGGGATTTAAATCTACTTGAATTTTAGAGAAATTATTTTATACTTTTAAGTTCATTATAAAAACATGGTACTTTAAAACTTTTTTATTTCATTAATTATTTCCTGTTTTTTTCTGTTTTCACCTTTCATTAATTTTAATCAAACCATAAAAATCGGTGAAGCAAGGCTTGGTGTAATGAAATACATCTCGAAGACATGTTTGTGCACATTTTGAGAAACATGGGCATTGTGTGTGCATTACGTTTCAGTACGCGTAATAAAATACATACTTCTTCCTCCGTTCTCTCTTCCCCCCCCCCCCCAAAAAAAAAAAACTACTGAAACATTTTTCCAGATTTTGCATACAAATGAAATTATGATGGTTAAAAAACTCCTCATTTGAAATCTTCCAATGCTCAGAAAGTTTTGTTACAGGTTTTGAAACTTGAAAGCTAAATTCGATTTTCCTTCCAATTCATGTTTTGACGTATAGGGAATGGTCATGTGAAAATGTGACCATGGGGCAATGTGAAGTGGCAAGGTAAAGTGAAATGGTGAAATATTTACTCTGCTTTTAGCTCCACCTATCTAGTATTATCTTAACTATATAGTACCATATGTAGTCTATTCCAGTGAGGGGAAAAAATACCGCCGAAGATTAGAGCATATGATAATACAGGCAATTAAAAAAAAAAAAAATTGATACTCATATTGTAATATTTTGTTGTAAGTCAAAAATTATTTTTGTTAATATAAAATGATAAAGTTCTTGCTATTAACAGTTTAAGTATTAAATAAGACCTCCTAGCATTCAATGCAGTATTAGTTTAGTTAAAATTAAGTTTATTTGTATATGAAATAAATTTTACAATTAGTCAAGTACATACGGGGCAAAGTGGATGGGGAAAAGTGAAATAGTTTGTTTCATTTACTCACTCAATCATTTAATATAAATCACTTACGTTTTCATTTATTAATTGATTCATTCACATTCCTTCATTTGTAATTCACTTATTTATTCATTCATTCACTTACTTTCTCATTCATTCATTCTTTTACTCGGTCATTTATTTTTCTTCTATATTAATTGATTTATTCATTTAATCGTTCGTTTATTGTTTCATTATCTTTTCATTTATTCATTCAACCTTTTATTTACTGATTCTTTTGATGAAAAATATGTTTTATAATCGAATAGAAAATATTTCATTAAAAATATTTCATTTTTCACTTTGCCCCATGGAAAAAAAGTAGGAAAATGTCCCCTCCCCCTTTTTTTTTTTTTGAAGACTCAAATTTACTGCCAAAAATTTAAAATTCTGTTTCAACGCAAATTTTAATATAAAATACAATGTTCTTCCTTTATGTACTGTAATTTTCAAAACAAATTTCCGATTTGTTCATTTTGAAAAAACTCAGCCATCTTAACCATTTCACTTTGCCCCACATTCCCCTATTTATCCGTTTTATACATTTGAAAAGTGGACTACAAGCGTTTCTTGTACAGGAAACAGACTGCGTGAAATCTGTTGTCATAAAACTGAACCAATGCTCATATAATTCCGGTAGGGTTTCGTCTACAAAGGAGACAGTGAGAAGTCAAGTGATGATGTAAGTGAGCGTTTTAAAGTTTTGAGTCAAACGCGCTTGAAGTTCAAATCCTAGGTCTACTTTCATTGAAAATTTTATCTTAATCATACTCTATAGCGGCACCTACCACCTAGGGCCAGGGATGCCCACAGGGAGGCAGGGGGGGGGGTGAGATTATGGCGGAAGACCGCGACATCAAAACGGGGAGGGGGATTTTTTACATTTTATTTATTTATTCATTTTAATTTATTTATTGATTTATTTTTAATTTAAATTATTTATTTTATTTTATTCTGTTTATACTTTATTTCATTTATTTATTTAGTTTGTGTGTATGTTATTGGCGTAGCACAGAACTTTTCTTATAAAATAATAATTAAAAATAAATAAATAAATAAATAAATAAATAATATTTTTTGAAAATAAATAAAATAAAATAAGAGAGCTAAAAAATAAAATAGGGGAAGATGGTTGAGAAAAAGATTTTTTTTGGGGGGGGGGGGATTTGTGCCATTGAATCAGGGGACGGGGGGATGGGCACCCCTGACCAGGGCTACTAGTACTGTCTTGCCTTAAAGCAGAAGAGAGGATATCCTGGTCATACTTGTTCAATGCAATTATTACCAAGTGTTTCTGACATCTCAAAATACTTCGGGGTAAATAAATAATGTAAGTCTAATTCATGTCTTAGAATTTCTTCGGGGAAAGTTATTGGGTACAAAATTTATCATAAACTTAATAAAAAAGTGAGCTGAGTTGCTAGATTTACATAAATTACCACTCATCTGCTCTCAAAACCAGCCCGAGCAAATTTTTGTGCCCACCTACGGAAGTGATGGCGCAGACTGCGCCATTGAATTTTTGAAAAATCTTAGGGATGGTGGTGTTTTGAGGGGTTTTTACCCTTGGAAGAGGGTGTTGTGATGTTTAGGAGGGTGCGCCCTTGCTCTCGGGGGGGGGGGGGGGGAGGGGGCACCCCTGGATTTTGCATCTAGTTGTCTCTCTTTTAGGTTTGCCTCTGCACATCTGCGTACAGATTTTGTGAAATGAAAAAATGACGTAAAAAAAAATTGATCGTTAAAAAAAATTACACGCTTTAAAAGAAAAAAAGAAAAGGAAAAGAAATAAGAGAGAGTACGGAGAAGTATTTCATTCAAGTGATAGTCTAATTTTGGTGGCGCCATCTAGAGTGACAAGTTGCATTTAAATGCTAACATTCACCATATTCTCCTAAGTAATGCTAAAACACAGTGCGTGGTGAAAAATGAATGACGAGGGAATAATTGACATTGTGAGTGCAAGTAAAATTTCTTAAATTTCTCAAGAACCTTTTCTTTTTTGCTGTAGATCTTTTTTTTTCTTTTACAAATGATGATGATTGTTGCTATTTTTCTAACAGAAACTGAGACTACGATGCATGTTCTAGCTCTAGCACGGCACGGTATTAGTTGTTTTATATTTAAACATGTTTAACTTTTTAAAAATCTGTAAGACACTTTCCGCTCGAATTTCCTTTTTCATTTGTTTTTTTTATTTCATTTTGAGCTAGAATTTTCGCGTTTTAGAACCGTTCAACTTCATAATATAACATTACAATACTCACTTTTCTGTTCAGTTAATAAGTAGCTATTAAAAGGAGTTAATTACTGTAAAATATAATTATTGCCACTAAAGGATGTTCGTTTCAATAAAAGTCCAATTTAGTTTAAATGAGCAATAAAGTATTGCTTTTCTTCATTTTACAACCGAAAGTTCAATTCCACTCCTTTTTCAAAACCATTCAACCAAACGTTTGTATACTATCTCCTCGAGAATTGCTAGGTGTTTGGGGTTAAGTGACGTATTAAAAAATTCAAAATTTTCCGGAACCCATTTATTCCAGTCTCAATCTTTCTTCTGTAAAATTGGCAATCTTTAGCAAAATGAGTGGCAAAAAATTATACGTACGTCGTACGTTTAAAATATTGAAGAGCGGATTTTTCAGCGAGGAATGGAATTTGTCTGCAGTTTCTTTCTAAGTTAGAATGGAAGTTATAACCTTTTGTAAGCACGGAATCTGAGGGTTTTGATTCTCATTGGCTGTTATGTGTTATCTTATTTTAGCCGACGATTAATACTTGATTTGAAATTTATCTGCTACGTGTCGTCAAATAAACTTTTAGTTAGCATTTAATACATTACTTAATATGAAACTAACAGATTGTTTTTTTTTTTTTTTTTGAGCAATCACGATTGCTTATTGTTCTCACTCGACAGTTTTGAGGTCCTATTATTTTAATTTTTCCGCCAGCACCCTCTGCAGCACCACCGTCGGCCGACAGCCTCACGATGCTGCTCATCTAGCGAAAGCCCTCTCCAGGTTGCATCACTTACTTGCCTACACTTACACATACACACCTACGCACACACACAAACACTCACACACACACCTACACGTACACACACGCATACATATATACACCTACACTCACACACATACACCTACACACAAACACATACACACAAACGCATACATACACACACAAACACACACACACAAACACATACACACACGCATACATACATACACCTACACACACATACACCTAGACACAAACACATACACACACGCATACATACATACACCTACACACACATGCACCTACACACAAACACATACACACAAACGCATATATACAGACACCTACACATACACACACAAGTACATACACACAAGTACATACACACAATTCACATACACACACACCTACACATACACACAACTACCCACGCACACACACATACACACAACTACCCACACACACACACAAACACACACGCCTACATACACACACACTCGTCATTGCGAAAAACATAATTTGAATTCAAGATGTCAAAGTTCAAATTATTTTTTTTTTTTTTTTTTGTGCTTGTCATTATTTTTGTATATTTTTTGAACATTATTAACCTTTCAATGGAAAATACGGTTATTGTGAATGTGATAATGTATTCTTTAAACTACACATCAATAACTAAATTGCGAGAATCCTCATACCAAATATTGAATTCATTTTAAAATATGCCCTTCATTTGCATTTTGTCTTCTTAAAAATAAAAGTTTTTTTATTCGAATTTGGCAAATTGGCATCTCTGCAAACCGGTTGTTCAATGTTAACGCATTGCAGTATCAACTTACGGTGACTTCTTGCCTCAGTTTGCTATAAGCAGCGGCTGCGCCATTGAAATTTTTAAGCGGGGGGGGGGGGGGGATCCAAGGCGTGTTTTTTACTTTTTTTGGAGGGGGGACTCTTGCTTTTGAGGAGGTCATCTTGATATTTGGGGGGAGGGATGCCTTTACTCTTAGGGGGACAGACACCCCTGCTATAAGTGACGCTCGATTTAACATTGCCATTTTTATGTACTATTACTGTGTTTTTTATTTCTTCCATAGCAGCTGTCCATAAATGACACGCTTTTTTCCACATTTTTGACCCCCTCCCCCACTTCGCCACACATCACGCTATTTTTTCCCACATACATTCTTATTAAAAATGCTTGATGTCGCATTTCTTATTGTCCCCTCCCTCCCCCTTGTCACAAACTGTCTCAATTTTACACTCTCCCCCCTAAAACGTAACATCATATGTGGACAACTCCATATCATAATTGAGGAATAAATTTAGGAATCAAATGCTTTTTTTTTTTGTATAGAATAAAACACATTACACCCAAACCTATTTTTATGCGATTTTTTTTTTTTTTTTTTTTTTTTTTGTGCGGTGCATTAAAATTTCAATCAGATTGGGATTCAATTGACGAAATTATTTTTTAAAGCGTGTGTGAGGTAGTATCTTCAAGTGAAGACATAGGCATCCCCATGGGAAGTCATTGTGACCTCCCAAAAATTTCCTTATTCGGGAAATTTTGTCCAACTACTCGGCAGAAATTATCATCACTTGGTTCATTTTAATTTCATTTAAAGGTTTTGGTTATTTTCTATGTGAGACTTTTTTTATGCCGTCCCTATAAACCGCATAAAAAAAAATATTTTTTTTTTACTGTGTTGCGAAAATTACCTTTTAAAGCTACTCGTGAAGATTCGAACAAATTTTTTTTTTTTCGATTTTTTTTTATGCGATCCCTCTTCACCGCATAAAAACAGGTTTGGGTGTATACTTAAATCCCGATACAGCGAATTTCAAGGGACTGCAAATTTTGTCGTTGTAACAAGAATTTCATTGTTATGGAATCCAAACAATGTATTGGTTATTAAAACGGGACTCGGCATTTATTACGCTTTTCGCTGAAGCAGATATTTCATTGTGTATTGGTATTCGCTGTAATGAGATTTTACTCTTTCCAGTTGATTTCTATTGCACGCTTACTAATTGTCAAATTAAAGAGTGTTATTTTAGTTCAAAAAAACTTACGTAACTTCCGATGAATTAATTTCCAGTTGAAAATTCCTCCTTATAAGAAAACTTCAACAAAAACTCGAAAAGGTAGAAGAATTTAGTAAAACTCTACCTTGTTTCCGCCCGGGATCGAACCGGGGACCTTGCGCGTGTGAGGCGCACGTGATAACCACTACACTACGGAAACGACAAGACGGAGTGACAAAATACTGTACTTAAACAAAACTAATCTTATTCTTCCAAAATCAAGAAATTTGATATTCAATTTCAAAAGTATAGAATGAAAAGATTTAAGAAGCAACAAAATAATTTTTTTTACTTCTTGTGTTGAGAATATATTTTTAATTTTTGGGAGTGAGTTTATTTGCTTTCAAACAGAATCATCATTCAGGGTCAAGTGCCAATAATAGCTGAATCTAGGGGGCAGGGGACACGGGCCCCTCCCCAAGGGGATGAATTCATCAAACTGTTTCCTTTTTCATTGTAATTTTCTTCTCTACAGCATAATTTTTTTGCAGTTGTTGTAAAAAAAAAACGCAAAACACACACAGCATAGTGAATGGTACTGCTCTCATATCTTTTACAACTCGTCTCTCATTCCAATGTTCGCCTCGACTGTGTTTTAGTCGGGTGAACCCGTCTTCGTTTTTAATGCACTGTTGATGGCACTTGTATTTTAGAGTGCCGATTGCCGAAACAGCTGTTTGCTGGTTTTTTTAACCTTTTTCATTCTCAATTTGTACTTTATATACGTTGTCATTTTTTATTCACTATACAGTACAAAGTTTTCGACTACTTTTTATGCACACACAGCATATGTTGAATAAAAGCGTATGTTTCGAATTCAAGGGAACGTAATATCGCGATACGTCTATTAATTCTTCTTTGATGGAATCACTAGTCAGCAGTTTTAAAAAAAATGTGCAGAAGCAATGGTGTAGCTCTGTTTCTGCCGCCTTGGGCGGCTCCTCTATTTGCCGCCCTTTCATTAACACATTACTAATACATTAAGGGGTTACAGTACCTCAAAAATGATGAAACGGTCAAAAAAATTTTTATTACTTACTAGTGGCACCCGCACGGCTTCGCCCGTAATAGAAAAATTAAAGGTCTTTTGGTTCGCTTGTATATTTACAAATAATGTATGGTGAAATTTCTCGCCAATTGGCTTGTACCGACGTTACGGTTCCACGTTATGATAATTTCGTATCTCGCCCATTGGCTTGTGCCCATGTTACGATTCCACGTTATGATTATTTCGTAATTTATGATAGGTTTTTTTTTCTTAAAATTGGAATAAAAAAAGAACCACATCGAATTTTCGAAAAATCGCTTCGAGGTGCACACCCCCATGCTACATACTAACTTTGTGCCAAATTTCATGAAAATCGGCCGAACGGTTTAGGCGCTATGCGCGTCACAGACATCCTACAGACATCCTACAGACATCCTACAGACATCCAGACATCCTCCGGACAGAGAGACTTTCTGCTTTATTATAAGTAAAGATTTCAAAACTAAAAACTATTCTGAACACAGGGGAAAAGTTTCATTGCTTTAGTTCAAATATTTAAAAAGTTATCCGTGGTTTTAGGCCATGCTCGCTATGTGTTCTTATGCAAAAGAAAAACTTTAAATTGCTTTTCCTCGATGATGGTTTTTTAGTGTTTTCATGTCATTAGAATCCCTAAGGATTTCTTTCTATTAAAGATACAGCTTTAAAATAATACTTTTTGCAATTGGGATAACATATTTGACAAAACTGTGCATTGGATAAGCATTTTATGAATTACTCAAATGTTTAGAGCATGTTAAACCTTTAAAAACCAAAAATTTTTTAAAAAAAAAAAACTTTGATTTTTTACATAATTAAACACAGAAAATTTAATAATAAACTCATAAGCAAATGCATGCACAGATTTTTAGAGATGATTATAGTGATCGTTTAGCAAACAACTTTTTTTTTAATTAATGCAAAAATAAAAAGCCTTAGAGATATTAAAAAATTGAAATTTTTCTCAATTTTTCGAAGTTTAAAAAAAAAATAGGCATTATTTTTAAATTTTGAAAATAAATTATTGATTAAGAAATAAGTATGCATGTTATGGTTTCAAAAAAATATAAAATTTACTTAAATTAAAAAAAAAATTTTTGAAAGGTACTGTGACCCCTTAAATCCATTTAAAATTATTGAACTTAAAATTGAAAACTTGATTTAAGGAAAAAGATGAACTAATTTAATCCGTATTCTTCCTACAAAAAGAGAGGGAGGGTTGGCGGCCCCTCTCCCGAAGAATGCCCTAAATTTACGTCAAACATTTATGGCAGCTTTCGAGGGAGGGTTCTCTCCCGAATCTTCTTCAAAGCTGAAGTCAGTTTAAGCAAGGGCGCCCATATGGGGGGCAAGTGGGGGCTCAAGTCCCCCCTTTGAAATTAGAATTTCCTTGCTTTTAGTACGTTTTTCTTTGCGAAAATGTAAAAATATTTCTTCTCCAGTCATTAATGAATAAGTTAGTAAAAATGTCAAATATTAATAACTCTTAATCTGTACTGAAATCGGTTTCTATGGGGAAAATATCCTTATAAACCATGGGGAAAATATCTGAGGCCCCCCCCCCCTGAAATTTTGCATATGGGCGCCCTTTGGTGAGGACGTTAGGGGCTTTTCTTGAATATTTTCTGAAATTTAAGTTTTGAAAATATACCATTTTAGTCTATTTTTTAGAGGGTGTTAAGAAAATGAGGAAGTTTCAGGGGCTCACAACGGAAATTTTTTAGTTTTCAACTTAGAAAAGCACAGCTGAGGCAGTAAGAATCAAAGGGATTTAAAGTGGACTTTTTAAAGTTTCAAGAAAAACGCGTTTAAGTTCAGACCCTAGGTAGGCTTTCATTGAAATATTTTTCTAAATCATGCTGTGTAGAAGCGTCTATCAAAGCTACTAGTACCATATCTTGCCCTTCCTTTGGTTCTACTACCATTTGCACTGCACTGATCATTTCCAATTTTTAAATTTTGGCACTTACATTCCTTTGCTACTCGTCACCACAATACCGGCAGGGGCGGATCCAGAAATTTTTGTAAGGGGGTCATTTCTATGGCTTCAGCATGTTATACTTCCTATGTAAAAAGTGTCAGTTAAGCAGGAGTGGCTATACCCCCAAGAATAATGGTGTACCCCCTCATATGGAACGGAGCCCCCCTTCCCCCAAATGAGATCAAAACCCTTTCAAATTGCACCCCCACCCCTTAAATTTGTCGATACCTGCGCCATGGATCATACTGCTTCTTTTTAAAATGATCAAAAAACTCAAAATAGCAATAGCCCAGTAATCAAACTCAGCCAATCCATTGAACTATGACTCGCTTAGAAGAAACATCAATCAGAAGCAAGGAAGTAAAAAAAAAAGTTAACATTGATTCCTGTACTAAATTTTCGGATCTAAGAAATTGAAGTTTAACATCAATCATAGTAAAATTCTTATCACAGGGGGGTCAGCTGACTCTTTGATCCTCCCCTGAATACCGGCCCGGCTGGCACTCATGTTAGGTACGCCACTGATACATAAATTTGCAGACACTGAGATTTACTTTTCCACGGCAGTCTTGTATAGTTGCAATATTCTGCCTTAGCTAGTAGCTGAGGCTGTAATTTGTGTAGGGCTGCAACTTCTAGATTAAAGTACTGTAGTTCTTGAAAGGGCACAGAAGTGTTTGACGTTGCACATTTTTTTTTACAATACATAAAACCCTGGGAAAGACGGTGCACATGAACAACTACTGCGGTCTATTGTTTCGTGGTATGAAATTTTAACGTAACCAATAAGTAATATTGGTGTAATGGAACAAGTAATATACAGCATACAGCTTTAAAAATAAATACATAATGAAATACATGTTTGAAACAAAACCTGAAATTTATTCAAAGAATTAGTAAGTATCATGCAGACAACCTGCAATTTGCGACCTCGATTTTTTCCTCTTGTTGCGAAAACATCAGGGCGGTCATTCCAAGCTCATCAGCTTGCGAGATCGAGATTCTCGCTCACGTGATTGGTTGTGACCTAGAACTGTCGCAAAGTAGTATTCTAATCTACTCGAATCTAGCCGCAAGCTAAGTTCGAGTAGATTAGAATACTACTCTGCGACATTTCTACGTCATAACCAATCACGTGAGCGAGAATCTCGATCTCGCAAGCTGACGAGCTTGGAATGACCGCCCAGTTCCCTATGTGCGTTTTGTCGCCGGGCCTCTCTCCTATTACGCTAGTGAATATCAAAACCATATTTAAACAAAATATATATATATATATATATATATATATATATATATATATATATATATATATATATATATATATATATATATATATATATATATATATATATATATATATTCCGTGTACTGTTGAGATATATCAACAAGAAGTTCCGTCCATAACTAAACGAACCTACTTTCCCGTAAACCAATATCGACTTTCCAGTATCTGATCAATATTATCAAAAATAGCTAAAATCGCAAATTATTTTGATCATAACTTTTCAAAATTTCAACCCCAGATTCCTAAAAAAAAATGCTTTGCTTATCCAAAGAAAAATATACGTGAAAAAAAAATAAATAAATAAATAAAATAAATAAAAGAAAAGAACAAATTAAGTAGTAGCACCTTTTAAACAAAGCAGCTAATACATTTTTATCCATTAAAAAAATATACTAACTTGATTTCAAAAAGAAAAAAAAAAGGATGAAAAATAACCTCATTAAAATAAATACATTATGACAAAAAAAAAATCGTTTGTTTTTACCCTGTTGCCAAAAAATAATTTTAAAAAATGAATAAATGTACTTTTAAAACAAACTAAAAACAATAAAATGTCAACATAACGAAGTTATTTTCTCTTTATAGTAAACTAGTGGTAGCCGCACGGCTTTGCCCGTAATAGAAAATTAAAAGGTCTTTTGGTTCGCCTGTATATTTACAAATAATGTATGATGAATTTCTCGCCAATTGGCTTGCCCATGTACGGTTCCACGTTATGATAACTTCGTAATTCACTCGTCCATCTTATGATAATTTTGTTCTTAAACTTGGAATGTAGAAAGGACCACATCGAATTTTTGAAAATTCGCTTCAAGGTGCACACCCCCATGCTACAAACTAACTCTGTGCCTAATTTCATGAAAATCGGCCGAACGGTCTAAGGCGCTCTGCGCGTCACAGAGATCCTGACAGACAGACAGAGATCCGGACAGAGAGATTTTCAGCTTTATTATTAGTAAAGATAAAAGTAAGGTTTCGAAGAAATTCTGAAGGGGGAAGTCTTTGGCGGACGTGCGTCCAGGACGCCCCATAGCACCTACAGCCTTGAAATTTTGTACAAAATTATCTCTCGCGCCGGGGCTGTGCAACTGGGGTTTTATTTTTTTTAATTCGAATCAGTTTTAATTTTTAATCTCAAATTTCGCGTAAATTGCAAAGTTAAAAAATTCAAAACTTTTTGAGGTAGTATCATTTGAAAATTTTGAAAAAAAAAATTATGATTTTTAATCAGTGGCGTCGCCATTGTGGAGAGAGGGGGGGGGGGGGGTGCGGTCCTCTCCAGGTATCACCCGTCTGGAAGAGGGGGGGGGGACTACCTTTCCTGATGCTGAATAACTGCTTATATACTAAAGAAAAAAAATAGCTAATAAAAAAAATATTTATGTTTAATTTTTTTAAAGATAAAATATGCCCTTTTTCAGAGAATGACCCAATTCGTTCATTAAGGAGGAAAAAAATATGTCGTTGCTTACATTCCGTATCATCGCCTAGCAACTGCGATTGTTGCCAAAAGAAAGGCATCTCGTCGCCAACTATGGCAAAAACCGCGAAACCCAATAAATGCTAGCTATGGACATAATGTCCTAAAGGCTCTATAAAAGAATTCGTGTTTCTCTCCTTCTGTGCTGCGGTCGAAACCTATAATTTAGATCTTCGCAAACGTTCTATTAATGTTCTCTGTACTTCGCCGCCTTTACATGCTCGAACACAATAGCGGATATGTTCCCCAACACATTCGAAAGAATATAAGAATACAAAATGGAAGGAAAAAAAAGAATGAGATCACAAGCTGGTTTTCGAACAAAACGGTACGGTTTTGTGTTTTATTTTATTATGTTTGCAGATATGGAAGTTTTTTTTATGGTGTCAAATGACTGTGATTGTTAGATTCGATTACATTGCTTTTGCATTGCTAGTACGATGATTAATTTTCAACTAATAATGCTGAGAAGATTTTTTTTTCTTTTATAAATTAGTAATAGATATGAAATAACAGGAATTTGATTCAGACACTTTTCTGGTGCATAATGTTAAAAACTAAATCCTGCAATTTCTGATAAGAATAGTATTGATGATAACTTGTCGTGTTTTTTTATTTCTATAAAGAAAACAATGGAATTTTCACAATGGGGGGGGGGGGCGTATTTTACAGGATATGTTTTTTTTTAAAGGCGGGTGAAAAATGATGTATTGGTTAAATTCTTGAACAATAGTTATTTTACTGAAACGAAGCAAAAACTTCAACTTTCACTTAATAATGGATTTCGTTTGGCATTAATTTGAGGGTTATGTCTGCGGTATATCTGAACAGTGTTATCAGAAGAAATTAAAAAATTACGCAGCATTTTTCTTCATGATTGCTTTCATTCTTATAAAGAGTTTTAAAAAAAAACAATATTAAATACAGCAGCTAATTGCAAGGAATGAGTTTAATCAGTTTTTAAATTCTTTTAGTTCCATTGAAACCATCGTCATCGTTTTCCAAACCATTATGCATAATCCTCGAAACAAATTTACCAAGGAAAGCAATTATGTTAAAATCAAGGTCAAACCAGGGTGCAATCAGCGGAGGGGGGGGGGGGGCTGAGCTAACTTCATTATTCGGATAACCCTCGATCAGAACCAAGGGCGCCCATATGGGGGGGGGGGGAATCGGGGCTCAAGCCCCCCCCTAGAAATTAGAACTTCCTTGCTCTTAATACTTTTTTTCTTTGCAAAAATGTAAAACCATTTCTTCTGCAGCCGTTAATGAATAAATCATTAAAAACGTCAAATTATAATAACTGCAATCTGTACTAAAATCAGTTTCCATGGGGAAAATGTCCTTCTAAACCATGAAGAAAATATCTGAGCCCCCCCTCCCCTCCTTACAATTTTACATGTGGGCGCCCTTGATCAGAACTATTGCTTTTAATCCACATTGTAAATCTTTGTTCGTAAATCTATGTTCTATTCTGCAAACAGACATAGTTTTTAATGCTTTTACACTTGTATTTCAAGCATTGATATTCGGAAATACAACTCAAAAAATTAGTCATTTGCTTTTGCACTTTGCGTATTTTAAATAAAAGTTTTACGTCTTGGGTAAATAAAAAAAATTTAAAAATGATTTTTCTTTTCAAATGTCATTCGGGAATGATTTCTGATATATTTTTTCAAATACGAGCTGTGAAACAATGTAAATGCTAAAAATCAGAATAACACGCATCTCTTCTTTCTCTGCCATCATCCACTTCAACTTTAGTAACTAGTTTTTTTATGGAATGGGGTTGTTTCCATCAGTCAAAAAGTACTACTTTTAGTCACTGAAGTTGATGGAATGAGCAAAAAAAAAAAAAGTTTGAACCCAGAAAATACTTCAAAAAACCATTCCTAAATCATTTTCGAAACATTTAGTTTTAATTAGTTTTTTAAAGTGTCCGATTTTTCAAACAAGGCGTGGTCTACCGCTTTTCCAGGCTATGATAATTCAGAAGTGAATTATACATTGCGCTCTACGCTTGCCATCAACCATATCGTTGCCAGTACATGTGAGCAATGATGCGAATTAAACATTGCGCTTGTGCTAATAGCATCAGTGAATGGCAGTTCATCCCTTGTGATGTCATGTGCAGAAACGTAAAAAATAAAATTACACCTGCCCAACGATTAATTTATTTATTTTTTTTAAAGATTAAACTTTGTCAGTTTATTTAAAAAATCCTATGTTCTTAAGCATGCTCTTTCAAAAAAAAAAAAAAAATATATATATATATATACTTAAAAAAAAATTCGGAAACGACCCCATTGATCACTGTTACAGTTTTCACTGTTTTCGCGCATTTCATTCTTTCACAATGAACTTCGTACCTCTGAAAAATGGCAAAGAGTGTTTTCACACCTAGAAAAAAGAAAAGAAAAATTAATTTGAATTTTGACATCTTGAATTCAAATTATGTTTTTCGCATTCACGAGTGTGTGTATGTAGGCGTGTGTGTTTGTGTGTGTGTGGGGGGGGGGGTATGTGTGTTTGTGTGTAGAGGGTATGTGTATGTGTGTGTAGGCATGTGTGTTTGTGTCTGTGTGCTGGCATGGTGTGTAGTTGTGTGTGTGTGTGTGTGTGTGTGTGTGTGTGTGTAGTTGTGTATGTATGCGCGTGTGTGTAGGACATGGATGCAACCTGGAGACGGCTGTCGCTATAGGAGCAGCATCGTGAGGAGCCGGTTGACGGTGATGCTGCGGAGGGTGGCGGTGGGAAAATAAAATCAAAGGACATCAAAACAGTCAAGTGAGAACAATAAGCAATCGTGATTGCTCAAAAAATCATTGAAGATCGATGCAATCTTGTGACGTAAGAACTTTTTTTTTCTGTTTCTCATCCATCCGAGCCATCATTCAAAATGAATCCTTAAATATTCCTTAAAATTATAAAAAATAAATAAATAAATAAATAAAATAAATAAATATCCATCACACAAGATCTAGCATTCTGCCCTAAACATCCATCTTCGGGCATTAATTTTTGAATTTTGACATCTTGAATTCGAATTATGTTTTTCGCAAGGGCCCATTCATTAATTACATAAGTGTCCTGAGGGAGAGGGGGTTACAAAAATCTGTTGGAAAAATTTCCAACATAGCAGAGTTGCAGCTTCGTCGTTTAAAAAAAACATCAAGCATTTATACAACAGTAATATATTTATTAAAAATAGCTACAGCGTAAATAAAAGGCAGCATACTAGCAATTCAGAATCTCAATCCCCACAAAACACAGAAATGCCTGTTCTTATATAATGAAACTAATTTGCATACATGAGGCAATAATGTTCTTCTTGAAGATTTTAAACAATGCCCGAAAGTAATATATACCAACAAAATTTCTACATACTCTTACTTTGGGGGGGAGGGAGGGGTCAAACCCGATCTTACGTAATATTTTCCAAGTCGATATTTTATATTTTATAGTGATTTGGAAGAGATCATATTTCATTTGCTTCTGGAAGGCAAAAAACGTATTAGGATGAACTGTTTTTTTACTTGTTTTACGAAGAATGAATAGTGTAAAATTTAGTTAAACATTCGCACTATTCATGGCATGTTTCATTTTTAATTAGTATCGCATCATATAATATATTTGAAAAATAAAAATCTGATTTGCGTCAAACTGGGAGTTTTTGTGTAACTAAATCTTTTCTAACAACATTTTATTATTTTGAAAAGCGAAATGGAATCTTACGTGAGAATAGGGGGAGGGCTTTGAAAAATCTTACGTACCCTTACATGGGGGGAGGGGGGGGGGGTCAAAATTTACCAAAATCATCCTTACGTAATTAATGAATGGTCCCCAATCACGAAATACGATGGGGCCCTGCTCGTTGGGTTTCTTGTTTCTACAAGTGATTTCTATCGCAATTATAATTGCAAGAAGCATATTTTGAATTCTAGATGTCAAAATTCAAATTGACGCCAGGAGCCGGATGTTGTGTGGTGGATGTCTAAGAGGGTTGTGTCAAGCAGGGCTCTGGAGTCGAAGAGTCGGAGTCGGACTGATTTTGAGGCAAAGGAGTCGGAGTCGTGAGAAAACATGCCGACTCCGGACTTCTTTTTTTCATTAATTTTCACTGACTCTCCTTGCATTTTTTAAAAACTGTTTACCAATTGTTTCGATTACATGTATAAAAAGCCTACTACTGAGAAAATAACTGACATTATAGCATCAGCTGGCTCGAGTGTTTACCGAACTTTCTGTAACCGTCCCCTAGTTTGCTTGCTTTTTAACATGACTAATAGCAACTGTCAGCAAACGGTTTTGTTACCTAACATTTTCAAGTAATCACTTTCAAATAAAAATAGAAATATAGTGTTTTGTTCGATCTCAGTTATAAAATAGTAAAAAGAACGTAACAAGTGGAAATTTCTTGGATGTTCGGCAAATTCAAATACGTTTTGACGTGAAAGCACAAATCCAAAAGATCCGATGAAATATATCTAATGTTTTTTTATTAAGCCTATTTCTATAAGCTTGATTTTCACTTAAAGTATGGAACAAAATAAGTTTAAATGATTTCTTGGTTACAACTTTCAGGAATTGCAGTAATCTTAAAATCTTCATATTAAGGTTAATTCTAAAGCAGCCAATAAAATTTAAATTAAAAATTGAGCGAAGAAAAAATATAGGCACAGTAAAAACTATTCATACAAAGCTGTATACCGCCGCATTTTGTGTAAAATTTGCTCCAGACGTACATGTAGCCAGTCTCCCCGCAGTGTAGTGCCTTATTTTCGTTGAAATGTTGTAGATGAAATGTAATTTAAAATATATTCAGGAAAATTTTCAGACTTAGAGTATTTATGTTTCTTATAAACTCTGAAATTAACTTGGGGTGTCACCTGCCAGATCAGTCACCCAGGGCAAACCATCCCCTCTCAAGAAATTAAACTTAAAAAAAAGCTTTTTATCTTCCGAGTTACAGCTTTCAAAAATTGAAAGCACACGATTTGATCAATATCTATTTGTTAAACATTAAAAGGGGGCAATTTATCCTGTCCAATTAAAAAAAAAGTAGGATTTTTAAATCATTTCACTTTTAAACTCGTAACTATTGGAAAATTTGATTTTAAATTGAGTTTCTAACGTTGTATGCATCTTAGGTTTACAATGAAATACAAAATGTGAAATTTTTATAGAAAGGAATAACTATTTCAATTTCTGTTTAGAGATTTTTCCGGGGGCGGGGGAGGGAATGGAAAAGATTTTTTGAATACAATTAAAAAATCCGGAGTTTGCCGGAGTCGGCAAATTTCCTTCCGACTCCGCATCCCTGGTGTCAATTCGAGAGGGCCGGATAGAAATAAAGTCGAATCCAGGGGATATGGAAGGGGAGCCAAAGGAGTCCGCCCCCGCCACAAGGGCGGATTCAGGGGAGGGTCAAAGGGTCAGCTGACCCTCCTGTGGCATGAATTTTATTATGATAATTATTAACTTCAATTTTTTAGATTAGGAAAAATAGTACATGGAGTCAAAATGATAACCTTTTTTTTTGAGCAATCACGATTGCTTATTGTTCTCATTTGACCGTTTTTGGTGTCCGTGCCCTTTTCAACTTCGATCAGAAGCCTCTGCAGCACCACCACCCACCGTCCTCTGCTGGCGGCTGCTCCGGTTTGGAGCTATCCGCTTCTCCTGGTCTGAGGCGTCCATGTCCTACACACACGCACGTTCACACACATACACACACACGGCTTCACACACCTACTCACAAACGCCTACGTGCAAACACAAAGGTCTACGCACACACACAAACCTACACACTTACACACACGACAATGCCCACGTAACCGCCCAGAAGGAGAGGCAGGCTTGGGGGGGGGGGGGACAGGAGCCGTTTCTAGAAACAATAACTCCAATGAGTAGGGTCCCGTCTCAGTTCGTGATTGCGAAAAACATAATTTGAATTCAAAATTTAAGAATTCAAATTAATTTTTTTTTTTTTTGCTTGGCTCTGTAAAGTATTTCTTCGTAGCACGTTATAACTCAAACGATTGACTGGGTTTGTTTACTGGGCTATTGCTATTTTGATATTTTTGTTTACTTTCAAAAGAACAATATATTCAAAGCTTACGGTAACGTGTCCAGTTTGTTTGCCTAAAGAAATATGACTTTCGATGAAAATTTGAGGGTATGGAGACATGGCGCAGTTAGCGCCATCGAAAAATTAAGGGGAGGGAGGGGGGTAATTTGAAAGAGTTTTAATCTTATTTGGGGAGGGGGGAGCTCAGTAGTATATGATACTTCCAAAACATGAACAAAACCCTTTATCTTTCCCTGTGGGAGACATTGAACTAAGAAGGAGTAGAATTAGCGCCATATATGCGTTGTTTTCTACAGCTACTGTTAATCTTTTTATGTGTTTTGGCGAATAGTTTTAAATTCAAAAGAGACTGTAATAGGTTTTGAAAAGGTGTGTACGCAATTTAGTTGAAGAAAAATGATCATTTTACATCAGAAGGCGGGGGGGGGGGGGGAGGGATTTTTTTTATTCAACGAACTTCTTTTAAATTCTTAGCACGGGCATGACCGTGCGAGTACTGCTAGTTACATATATGAGGATGAGGTTCTTTTCCCAAACTGTTGATATTACACCTTTTAAAAGAGATATTTTTGTTACCTTTAGATTTTCGTATTTGATTTTTGCTTTCTACGTATTTCCCGTATTTTACTTTTTTTTTTAAGCCGAGTCCCCTGAGAAACTTAAAATCGGGTTTCACTGTATTACGAGTAGTTAAAATACATTTCTCAACAGTAATCAAAATCGTTCAAGCTTCCTTTTTTTCGTTAGTTTTTTTTTTTTTTTCTTTTAACATTCTATTATGAAACAAAAGTCAAGCAGTTGAAATACTACGGTTAGAAAAAGAAATTTTTAAATTCAAATATTTAAATATTATTCACCGAAGAAAAGTTACGAAAGGAAATACATCTTTCAATTACGAGCAAATAATTATTCGTTCCGACAATCGCACAATGCAAAGAAATCGAGAAAACCAAGTTATTCCACGTTCGAAAAGAGCCAAAAAAAGTGGCGGAATAATGTCAATATTTTTTCTTCGAGTTTAATTCATTAAATAGCTTTCTTCTTCTTTTTCGCGGCTCCGCTTTAAAAGCAGGATTTCGAACTGACAGCTTACAAGAGTTCCTCGCCTCAAAACGTCGATCAATTTTGAAAGCACAATGGATACAACGAAAGGGAACTGCGTTTAGAAGGGGAGATCCGTGAAATGTGTGGAAAATTCTGTAGGTCATTCATTGATGAAGCTTACATATTTATTTTTTCTCATAAATTCATAACTATGGGAGGGAGAAAGCTATTGAAGGAAATAAAAAAATGATTAAAATGATAAAAAATTAAAACAAATATCTGTAAAAAATAGAAGTTTATACAAATGTACAGTTTGGGTCGCATTTTTGCCGAATTTGCAACAGAGGTAACCCCCTTAGCCTTAAAGGGGGAATCCAAATACCCCCCCCCAAAGCCCCTCACGGGGAACCCCCCCCCCTCCATAGGAAGATTTTCCTTACACAAATCCAGTTTTCGTCGGAAATTAACCAAATTTGGCACAACGGTTCTTTGATGCTCAGGAATTGTATAGCTGGGTTTTTACCTCTCTATGAGGCGGGGGACGACAGCACCCCACGGGGGATTTCTTTGTGCAAATCCAGAAAACGTCGAATCTTTGCCAAACTTTTTAAAAAATAACGCTACTTAGCTCTCAGACGATCTTTTTCAATGAAGAATAGTTTACTACGAACCATTTACCTCTTTCTTTATGAAAAAAATCGTTACATCAAAAGTGGGAGCAATGTAAAATCTCGATTGCTAAAAAAACAAAGCAGTGTTACACTTTAATTTTTACAATTTCTAGTCAAAACACCCCCCGCCCTTTGAAATTAGATTGATACTAATGGCAAAAGAGCTAATATTTAGAGGAGACCGGTGTTAGTTGTTACACGGGGTAAGTTGTTACATTCGAATTTAAATGTAACCGCCAGGAGAAACTGACTTTCCCTTGCAATTAGATGATAGCACTCACCCATCTTGCATTCCCTGACAATCACTGGAGTGCTTGCAGTCAGTAGCATGAAGAGTGCTGAAGGAAATCGGTTTTTTGAGTCTGGAAGTAATTTTTCTTTCCGCTGTTATTTTTCTATTTATGACGAAGCCGTTGCAGATAACGAATTTATTTCTGTACCACGTGAAAGCCTACATTTTTGGGTAAGTGCTAACATATTTAAAAGTTTTGTACAAAGATATAATCCGAGTAATATGTGCCAAGAACTAAAGTGGCGTCGTATGGGGCAAGTTGTTACAAGTAACAACTTGCCCCATGCAAGTTTTAATTTTATGTTATGGGTATAACTTTGATATACACCCCCAAAAATTACGCGCCAAATCTGGCATTTCCTACGGACTTTTTAGGGTTGCTGTTTCTTATTTTGGTGTTGCCAATTTAGGTTTTTTCAGCTTTTAGGTTTTTGCTGTTGCCAAATTTAGTATTTTCTTATATTTTGTACAATTTTTTGAGTTTTTTTTTTAAAGTTTTGTGATAACAATTTTTGTGGCAACAAAGTTTTATGTCAACAAAAACAAAAAAAGTCGCCAAATTTCCGATTTGGGGGTGTATATCAAAGTAGTTCCATGTTATGTTTTCTTTTTAAATGTGATATGGCGAGGGACTATAAAAGCAAGACGGGCAGGGGCAAAACACCTAAAGAAACATACCTGGATGTGGCTAAAGAAGTAATTGCAGGTAGTTCATTACGAAAAGCAGCCGATGAATTTCATGACACTAGAGAGACTCTGCAGTAAGATGAAAAATGCTAGTGGTGGTAAGTAGTATTTCTGATCTGTGTTATTGCGTGTTTTAATTCATATAAAGTACTGTAGTTGGATGACGATAGTAATAATAATTCTGATATCTTTCATTCTATGATTAATTTGTTGTTAATATGTATGGTTGAATAAATAATAATAATTATTGCAACAATGATAATAATAATGAATAATGTATTATTCGAATGTATAGGTCTTTCTCCAACGCTGCAGGCAGTGCAGAAGTGAAGACGGTTCGCAAGCGGAAACCATAGGTCAGCGCCACTTTAACAGATACACCAGTAAAAAATGTTTTGCAAGCCGAAGCTGGGAAATAAAAATATGTGAAAAGGAAATTGTGTCTAACAGAGAAGAAATCAACAGATACAAAAGCAAAAAAAAAACGAGCTGATGTGTGCATCACATGACTTCCTTTTACTCCAATTTAATGTCATTTCCCCATTATTCGCTATTTTAATGTGATTCAATATTTATTCTCTAAATATCACCAATAATGGCCAAATTGAAACCAAAAAAAAAAAAAAAAAACTCCTCCAAATTTGTCGCCAAGTTGGCGACAAAACTTGGCGACCAAAAGACTGGCGATATATCGCCAAGTGTCCGACAAATTATAACGCCACTTGAGTTTACATCGAAATTAACAATGATTTCCCCCCAAAAAGGTGCAAAAGACCCCCTTAGGAACATCCGAAAGCAACCAAAAGGGGAGGTGCACAACTAGACCCCACTACGAGTCTATGTACCAAATTTCAACTTTCTAGGACATACCATTTTTGAGTTATGCGAGATACATACGCACATACGCACATACATACAGACGTCACGAGAAAAGTCGTTGTAATTACCTCGGTGATGGTCAAAATGGATATTTCGCGTGTCTATACATTCTTAGGCACTTTTCCGCATGTGGTCGAATCGAAAAAAAAACTCAACATTCATTTGGGGGTGAGCAAAATGGAAATTAAGGGCGATTTTTGAGTGAAATTTTTTTCGCGAATACAATACTTCCTTTTTTGTAAAAGGAAGTAAAAATATGTGAAAAGGAAATTGTATCTAACAGAGAAGAAATCAACAGATACAAAAGCAAAAAAAAAAAAAAAAAAAAAATGCAAAAAGGTGCGTCCAAACAGTGCAACCTTCGGATGAAGATGATGAAGACTGGTTCTGCATAAAGTGCTTAAAACCGTATACTCAGAATCCAAAAAACCAACTAAACGGCTTTAATGTCGTAATTGCGACAAATGGGCACATAACCGATGGGCTAAGTTTGATAAATTATACGCTTGTGAAAATTGTAATTCGCGGACAATGATAATGATTATGATAGTTTATTAGAATAAGTCATTAATGAAGTAAATTTGTAAAGCCAAAAAGTTTTTGATTTTTAACGTGGTTAAAATTTTTTAAAATTTAACGGAATAAACCAGAAAATGTGTAAAATTCATTTCATTACTAAAATATATCTCATGTAACAACTAACCCCATATGCTGTAACAATATGCCCCGTGGTGGGGGAAGTTGTTATAATCTACATCTATTCAAAAAACTTGAAATATTTTAAAGTATTGACTTCTAATCATTTTTAAAAAAAATATGTTATGAATGTTAAACAATCTAGATGCATTTTAAAGTTTCCCGCGTGCAAATAATTGAAATAGTTTAGCGCAAAAAAAATATTGAAAAAAATTGTAACAACTAACCCCGGTCTCCCCTACTTTCAAAACCTTACTTTTTCCTGACGTTTCTTTCTTTGTTAACTTTGGATTCTTTACTTTTGGATTAAAGTCACCGGAAACCCAAGAGCCGTCAACATTTGACACCCCATTATCTTCTAATACGATTTCATTCACTTTTAACTTTTTTTGGCTCAAAATGATATTTATTCCCCATATAAAGGGTCGCTTCTATTCATTATATCTGCTTTTTAGTTGCGCCGAACGGATTTAAAACTAATGGCAGAAAAAGTGTACATCGAAATCATTAAAAGCGTTTACGCTGAACAGCAGGCAGTAACTGTCACCTTGAGGAGATTCGTTGGTTTTTCCATCAGTAATGGATTTTTCTTAGAATTTTGCACTAGAGTTATAAGATAATTGAAATTAGTCGTGAGCTGGTTAATCATTTGCGGTTCGCAGACGGCATTTCTATTTTTCTTTTAGACCCTGAGAAACTGTGAAAGGTACTTTTTTTTCGTGAGGGCACGATAATGTTTAAAATTGCAAAGCTTTTGGGATAAAAGAGTACCCCCCCCCCCCTACTTTTGAGAAATCAATGCATTTACATATGTATGGGAATTCTTGTTTTTCGATTAAAAAGCATCGAGTACGTATTTGTTACCCCTTCGCCCATGGGAAAATTTAAATGACATGCCTGTGGTAAAGTAAGGGGGATAGTTGATTCCCTTTTTCGACTGAATACTTATACCTTGTGTTTCAGTTGCTCTCTAAATATTTTTTACCTTCCCCTTTCCTCGCCTTTGCTCGTTACAGGAAGTTGTCCTTTTATTAAAACATTCTTAATCAGGATTGTGTGTGTGTATGGACGTGCCTCCCCTCCGCTCTAGCTACGAAAGAGGAGCCTCCGTAGAAGAGAGCCTCTTATTCTCACACTTCTCCCTAATGTCACCAAAGATAATTTAAAATTATATTTTTAGGACTTCAGTTAAAAAAAAATTCTGGTGGAGAGCCGCCTTAACTGCCCTTTTCCTCTCACCTGACATAAATAGCATAAAATGTTTTTCTTTTTTTTTTTTAAAGGGGTGGGGGGGGGGGGACTTATTTCAAGCTATTTCGGGATTCAGTACTGGAGGGGGGGGGGGCAACTGAAAACCACTCTCTGTTTGCGTCGATTCTTGCACCTCCCAAACGAGAGTCCTGGTTACGCCCATGTGTGCGTGTATGTTTTTGCGTTTTTGTGATGTTTCGTTTCAAAAGCCTCGTTTAAATTCAAAAGTTATTTTATGTGTATATTATTATAGGCTGTATAAAAGAAGGTAAGTTCTGAATTGCATTTCATTTGAGATAGCTGTTAAAAAGTTTAATTCAAAATGACAATGCCCCCCGCCATTTCTCACAATTTCATGAAAGTATGCTACAAACGAATATGTATACATTTCAATGAATAGAGTAATGGAACTAGATTGATGGTTCCGCAAGTTTCTAAAAACTCATTGAAAAGCAATTTTTAATCTTCCCCTATTGAAGCTCAAATCAAAGCTTTAAACAACGGGCACGGGAGAAAAGTTACGCTGCAACCGTACCGATTAACTTGGTGAGTTAACTGTAACGCTTCAATATTTGAAGTTTCCAGCATCAGATCCATACGTGACGGCTACAGGAAACTACACTTAACAGGAACGAACGCTGTCAACGAATTTAAATTCGCCTCCTCGGTTGGCTCAGAAAGTTTTAAATGAAGCTTCGAAGTTGAACAGGAAACGCGATTCGAAATGGCGAAAATGTGTCCTCGTCACATTCTTATGATTCCTTTTTGACACGCCTGTTCTGCGGATAACTGGGGTTACGGTGACAGTTTGTGCACTTAAATAAAATGTCAACGCGCGATTTCGGTGTCTGAGGTTACATGTTCCATTTGCCATAATCGATAAATATTCCGAAGGAATGATGTCTGCTTCAATGATGAAACAGAAAATGTCGATTCTAGATTGGCTGGCGTAAAATACCGAGTCAGCTGGTGATAAACTAATTAACGGAATTCGGAAAAGATTTTATTTTTAACGGATACAATAGCAATTTTTGAAGTGCATCAGCTATAGTCACTAGCGAAACTTGAATTACCTACTGGAAGGCTTTTTTTAAAGTCAAAACAGCCCTTGCATGTGTGTATAAGCTACTGTATTAGGATTGGCAACAATGCTAAAACCTAGGGATCTGGGGAGTGTTATTACGCCCACCCCCCTCTTCGCTGCGCCACTGGCTAGAGGGCCAGAGTAAATCATTTTAATAAGTCATCGATAATTTTTATGGAATTGCGGTTTAAATCGTTAATGGTGAATCGTTAAGGGTTGCCAGGTGAACATTTAGGAAAATAGATAAACCGCTGCGGGAAATTAGCCAAAAATATACAACCTGTACAAAAACCACATACCTTTCTACCTAGATATTTGGATATTTTTAGGTTGGGATCCACTTTCCCACATTGCTATGTTAAATAATAGCTCATACGATCTGTTTGATGTTCTGCCTAAAGCCTTAGAGCATGAATTAGTAATTGGGGGGAGTAAATCCAATCATTGGTTTAGCGAAAGCTGGGCCAAAGACGCCAAGTCATGTGACTCAACAAGGACGAATGGTTAGCATGTTTTGCGTGAAACTAGCGAAAGAAGCTTGATTTCTTCCAATGCTTTGCTTTAAAATCTATCACTATCACGTGGCTTGGGATCTTCGAATGAAAGTTTTCACTCCTTCCATTTTATCTCTTCTCAATGCTTAAAACACCACTTGTGGGAGGCTTTCAAATTCAGTTGTGAATCTTTTTCAGAATTTCATCTTAAAGTTTGGTAATAAACATTTAATTCTGGCATCCTAAATGAAGAAATGTTTTCTGAAAATCACTTTCGTCAGTCAACCCTTAAAATAGGAGACTCAAAATTTGAGACTTTAGTTTGACATTTTTTACGGATTTGCAGGACGTTATATTTTGTATGATAAATATTACGTAAAATGTAGATGCATGATTTTGAAATTACATAAAGCCATTTTAACAACAAAAATAATAGTGAAATAGCTCATTCAACAGTTTTGCTTAAAAATTGCCTAATACTGGTTTGGCTAAAGCTTTTGAATTTTTTCTAGCCAAGTGTGATCAAAAATAGCCAAAAATATTAGCCAAACTTGACAACCCTGTGTTGATTAACAAGGAGGCCCCGAACTCAAATTTTTGGCAGAAGGGAATTTTCATTTTGCCGAATGAAGCTCCGAATTTTACTGAATGATAAAATATGAGCATGCACACATGAGTCTAATGAGAAGGGATATTAAGCAAAGCTATAATTTTGTTTTTTTTTTTTTTTTTTTGAAAAAATTGCAATTTTGCAATGCCATCTCCAAATTTGCGAAATCGTCAGTCAAAATTTCCCGAATAAGGACATTTTTGCGAGGTCATAGAGACCTCCCATCGTGGTGAACATGCTGGTCAATGGTAGTATGTGCAAACAATAAAGCTCAAAGATATTTGAAGAAAAACGTTTTTGGTTCCCCGTTGACATCAATTAGATATCGAACATTTAAAGTTAGGCCTCTATTAATAAAGCTTTATTTTCAGAGGAAATCATATTAATTACGAAGGTACAATAAAACTAAACTGAGATCAATGAAAAAAGTGCAAGTTCAAAAAAAAAAAAAAAAAAAAGGGGGGGGGGGAAGAGAAATGAAAGAAAAAAACGAAAAATTTGTAAATCCAGCAGAACCCTGCTTAATAGGCCGTCGTTCATCCGGATCTCCGTTTTATCCGGATCAAATTTGTAGTGCTATAAAAGATACATATAGTATGTACTTAAATAACAATTTCAAATTATGATTTCAAGAACGGAACTATAAATACAGCAAATTTTCGGTTTTTGGTTTGATTAAACGAACAACTCCTGCATAGAACGTACAATAAAGAATAGTACTTATCTAACAAACAATACAGCGTACTTGCAGCGGCAGGCAGTTCGACACTACTGCAGCTGAACAATAATTATGATAAAGTATATTTGCGAGAAACTGTACGATGTAGTTTTTTTTTTTTTTGCAAAACATTGTTTTTTCTGCAATAAAAGATGAGTTTGCTTATTTCAGAATGTGTTTTGGCAATTATCCTGATTATGCAGATTTTCGTTAACGAGGTTTTACTGTACACTGTACTGCCATTTACCTAACCCGGTCAGTATAGTACAGTAAGAGTATATATATCTGCATGTTATCAAAATAGGGCACACAAAATTAAACAAATAATACACTGTCTATCATTTAATACGCGCACTGATACATATTTGTACGTGTATGTGTCTGTTTGCAAAAAAGAGGGTATTCATTACTGACTACGAATAACAAATGTGAAATTTACGCTGCTTTTTTGGCTTAATTACTCCTTCTATGCATTGCAGATGATGCAAGTAGTTGTTGCAAGTATTTTCCCATTAATTTTAAACCCTGAAAAACGTTTTTAGCATTGTTAATGAAAAAAAAAAGTTAGAATTTTGAGATCTTGAATTCTCATATTCTGTTTTTCGCAATCACGTATTGCGATATGACCTTACTCCTTCGGTTTCTACGGATACGGATCATGATTTTTCTTCGGTGGAGAGCGTGAGCTCTTTTGCCGGGTGTGAGGGTATAGGGTCATAGCATGGAACAGATCATTGATGGTATGAGGGGGAGGAGGAAAATATATATAAAAAAAAGGAATCTTTTCAGGGCCACTTGTGTTGGTAAGTAATGAACATTGTGTCCGAAGGGAAGCCTGTGCCTCCCTTATTGTATGTGTATTGTATTTGGTCATGTATCAGTGGGTTGGGGTGGTAGGTGAGTCGAGTGAAGAAATTTGTTGCCTTGTCAATAATGAAATCTGTTAGATACACAATGTGGGAATCATTATGGATCGTATCATTGGAGACAAACCAAGGGGCATTAAAGACCTTTCTCAGTATTTTGTTTTGGATGACTTGGAGCCCCATCATGTTGGTTTTTGCAGCATGACCCCATACCGGGATGCTGTAAACCATTGCTGGGCGGATGATGGTAGTATATATGGCGAGTTTGTTCTTGGGGGTGCTTAATGAGTTGGTCTTGCTTAATAGACCGTACATGTAGCCAATTTTTGTTTTAGCTTTTTTAATGGTTTCACGAATGTGATATTTGAATGTGAGTTTTCTGTCTAAGCTCACGCCCAAGTACTTTACATACTTCGGTTTCTTGTTTTTACTAATGACTTTTATAGCAACCGTCATTTGAATTCAAGGCGTCGAAATTCAAATGAATGCCAGGGGCTGGATGCTGGATATTGTGTGCTGATGCTAGGTGTTGTGTGCTGGTTTCGTATTAAAAGGATTGTGTAAAGTCGAGGAGATCGTTTATAAATAATTCGATTCCGAGGCACATGGACGCCTGCATTATAAGCATGGAAAAATGAAGTCAAAGTACACGGACGTCATTTAACGGTCAACTGAAAGCAATAAGTAATTCGTGATTGCTAAAAAAATAATTTTTTTTTTAAATTAATTTTGGTTGAACAAACATTTGTTCCAATAACTTATCCAGTGAAAGTCGTGAAAATAAAATAAAAATTCTTTTAATCCTTATTTTATTTGACAATCATGATGATCTTCATGATGATAATGAGACCAGACCCCGCATGAGCATAAGACTCTACTCTTCTTATGGATTCATTTTTTTTTCCCGTGACCAATTTGTTCTCTTAATAGAGTGACTATAGGTGGAGGAAGCTAACTTGAAATTATTGAGACCGAAAATTGAAAGAGAATGAACTTCTCTTCCCTCCAACATGTGTCTGCACCGCCCACTTCCCTACCGGATCCGATCAAAGGGGGAGATTGTGAGAACGTTTTCTCAAACAAAAGACAGTCAACCCATCCAAGGAAATCGTGAACCTTACGCATCAGATGTGAAGACTTATTTTTGTTATCTTGAGTAATTATAACGTGTCAATCACATGTTAGACATGCAATGAAAGATGCCGAGAAATTATGCAAACACGTTCTCTTGCTTTGGATATACTTGTTGTTTTAGCAGTTAGGCCAATGCGGGGCAAAGTGAAATAGTTAAGATTTCTTACTTTTTTCAAAATGAACAAGTTGTTCTGAAAATTACGGTGCTGAACGAAAGAACAATATATTTTTTAATAAAGCTTGCATTGAAACATTATTTTTCATTTTTTTGAGTATTTTCGTACTTCTAAAAAAAAAAAGTGGAAACTTTTCACTTTCATGGGGCAAAGTGAAAAAAAAAAAAAAAAAAATTAATTTGAATGTTGACATCTTGAATTCAAATTATGTTTTTCGCAATCACGAGTGTGTGTATGTAGGCGTGTGTGTTTGTGTGCAGGGGGTATGTGTATGTGTGTAATGGATATGTGTGTGTAGGCATATGTGTTTGTGTCTGTGTGCTGGCATAAGTGTGTGGGTAGTTGTGTGTATGAAGGCGTGTGTGTTTGTGTGCAGGGGGTATGTGTATGTGTGTAGGGGATATGTGTGTGTGTAGGCATATGTGTTTGTGTCTGTGTGCTGGCATAAGTGTGTGGGTAGTTGTGTGTATGAATGTGTGGGGGGGGGGGTATGTTTATGTGTGTGTAGGCATGTGTGTTTGTGTCTTTGTGCTAGCATAAGTGTGTGGGTAGTTGTGTGTATGAATGTGTGTGTGGGGGGGTTAGGGTATGTGTGAGTAGGCATATGTGCTTGTGTGCAGGCATGAATGTGTGGGTAGTTGTGTGTATGTTTTTGTATGTGTAGGTGCCTGTATGTATGCGTGTGTGTATGTGTGTAGGTGTGTATGTGTTTGTGTGTGTGTATGTGTGTGCGTGCGTGTGTATTTGTGTGTGTGTATGTGTGTGTGTGTGCGCGTGTGTGTGTGTGTGTGTAGTTGTGTATGTATGCGCGTGTGTGTAGGACATGGATGCAACCTGGAGACGGCTGTCGCTATAGGAGCAGCATCGTGAGGAGCCGATCGACGGTGATGGTGCGGAGGGTGGCGGTGGGAAAATAAAATCAAAGGACATCAAAACAGTCAAGTGAGAACAATTAATAAGCAATCGTGATTGCTCAAAAAAAAAAAAAAAAAACATTTTTAAAATGAAATGCTTTCTATTCGATTATTAAAGATATTTCGGATCAAATAAATGAGTGAATAAAACAATAAATGAATAAATGAAAAGGAAATTAAACAATAAACGAGAAAAAAAATTAATTAGTTAATATGTGATAAAAAATAAATGAGTGAATACATTAGTGAATGAGTGAATAAATCAGTGAAGTATTATATGAAGGAATGTAAATGAAATAATTAAGAAATGAATACTTAAGTGGATTGATAACAGATTGAATTAGTAAATGAAATGAATTATTGCACTTTGCTTCATCCACTTTGCGCCGCATGCACTGGACTAACTGTAGAAAGCATTTAAAATACAAATAAGTTTAATTGTATTTAAAAAATAAATACTTCACTGAATATTAGTAAATCTCTGATAATGTTTAAAATGTTAAAACAAGAACTTTATGATTTAATATAATAAAAAAAAAAATAAATAAAAAAAAATCTTGCAACAAAATATTACAACATGAGTATCAAGTTTTGAAAATTGCTTGTACTTTCATATTTTTTAATTTTCAGAGGTATTTTGTTCTTGACTGGAATAGACTACATGTGTTACTACTTTGGTAAAATATTACTAGATAGGTGGCGCTAAAAGCAGAGTAAATATTTCACCATTTCACTTTGCCCCGCATTCCCCATTATGCTCATTCTTAGAGCAGAGATTAAAATGGAGGGAGCAAGTCCAATCATTGGCTTAGCAAAAGCTGACCCAAAGACTCCAAGTCACGTGACTCAACAACGAAGAATGGTTGGCACGTTTTGCGTGAAACAAGCGAAGGAAACCTGATTTCTTCCAATGCTTTGCTGTAATATCTATCACGTGACTTTGGGTCTTTGGTTTCATGAATGAAAGTCTTCACTCCCTCCATTTTATCTCTTCTCAATGGCTATACTTTGTATCTGGAACAAAAGTTTTCCATCTTTCCGTTATTGCCTTTGATTTCAGTCGTTGCTGAAACAAGTATTTTCTGTTTGTCTATAATCTGTCTTGCAAATTAATTCAGGACTGCGGAGTCAGAGCGAAAATGACTGACTTCAGTTCCGACTCCGAAAATTTCTGAGCGTTCAACTCCGACTCTTTTACTTCAAAAAAAATCAGTCTGATCCCGACTCCGCAAGCACTCGCAGAGTGGCGCACTTTGTGGAAAGATGACAGACTCTGACTCTCGGAAGTTGAAATCGCCGAATGGAACTCAACTTCGTCGAATAGAGATTATTTTTCCGAATAGAACAAATTTCGCCGAATAATGATAGTTAGGCTGAATGAAACTCC
The DNA here is from genome assembly GCF_026930045.1 of Uloborus diversus. Lineage (NCBI taxonomy): Eukaryota > Metazoa > Arthropoda > Arachnida > Araneae > Uloboridae > Uloborus > Uloborus diversus. The sequence goes on from NC_072736.1 coordinate 163,858,412, forward strand.
AAATTTCGCCAAATAATGACAATTTTGCAGAATATAATTCCAAATTGTACCGAATGATGATAATTTTCCCGAATAGAATTCCAAATTTCGACGAATAGTGATAATTTTTTCCGAATAGAACTCCAATGTTTGCCGAATAATGATTTTGCCGAATAACAAAATGTCTTGCAGGTCATCGTGACCTCCTGTGACTTCCCATCGGGGCGCACCTGATCCCAAACTGTTCCGATTCGTAAAGCACTTTCTTTCGGCATGCTTTTTTTTTTTTTCTCGATTATGATATCGTGGATCGCACCCGCAATAAGTGGCTTACTTATAAGTGGACATACTTCGAATCAGGGGCGGATTTTAAATCAGGGGCGGACTAGCCGTCGGCTCATCGGCCCGCGGGCCAGTGCGTGCTCACTTGCGCTCTGGAGCCTGTGAGCTTCAGGTTTATTTACGCTCTCGCATCTGAGAGACTTTTTTTTTACTATTGCGTCTTGCGTCTTCTCTCGAACCTGCATGTTTTCGGGGGTTTTTTTCTCCTGCGCCCTCGAACCAGGGCGCCTTTGTTTTTTTTCTTTTTTTACTCCCTCGCACCTATGTGACTTTTTTTTTCCTTGCGCCCTCAAACCTATGCGCCTTCTTTTTTTTTTTTTTTGAGCAATCACGTTTGCTAATTGTTCTCACTTGACCGTTTTTGAGGTCCGTGCCTTTTTCAGCTTGGACCAGGGACACCAGCACCACCGGCCTCCTGCAGGTGCGGCTCCGAGCACTGCCTCCTGGAATCTGTTTCTCCTGGTCGATGGCGTCCATGCCCTACACACACGCGTGCTCATACACATATACACACACATACACACATATACACACACATGCATACACACATATACACACACACGCATACCCACATATACATACACATACACGCATACACACATATACATACACACACATACATACACACACACGCTCATACACACAAGCCTTTACACACATACACACACGCCTACGTGCATACACACAGGTCTACGCACACACACAAGCCTACACATGCAAGCACGCGGCCTACACATACATGCCTGCACACGGACACACAACTATACACACGTAACCGCCCAGGAGGAGGGGTAGGCTTGGGGGGACAGGAGCTGTTTCTAGAAACAATAGCCCCCAATGAGTAGGGCCCTGTTGCAACTCGTGATTGCGAAAAACATAATTTGAATTCAAAATTTCAGAATCCAAGTTAATTTCTTAATTTTTTTTTTTTTTTTTTCACGCTCGCGAACTATGCGTCTTCGTTTTCTTTCTTTCTTTTTTTTTTTTTTTTTTTGCGCCCTCGAACCGATGCACCTTAATTTCTTTCTTTTTTTTTTTCCGTCCTGAGCCTGTACGTACTTTTGGAATCAAGGTTGGCGTCCTCTTTGGGGAACCAAGTGCGCCCTTGTTTTAAATAGAAAAAAAAAAAAGTAGGATTAGAGAAAGCTAAAAAGCCAAATTTGTCTTCTCCCGATAAAGAGTGGTGCTGCCATCTGTTGGATCAGTTTTCTAACAACTAAAAACATTTTTATTGAAATGTGAAGTTAATCAATATCTATATAGATTTTTTTTAAAAAAGGCGCTTTGGAGCAGGAGATATTTCTTTTAACGTTTCCGATTATCTTTTTCATATTATCTGTAATAATAAATGGGCAAATGAAAGTTGCTATTACATGAACTTCAATCAGTATGAAATAACTTTTAGAAAATGCGGGTATGAAATGGGAGAACGAATCTCGTTCCTTTTAAAGAAAAACCAAGAAATAACCAGCACGCTTTTGGCAGTTTTTCAATCTTTACTAATAATAAAGCTGAATGTCTCTCTGTCCGGAGGATGTCTGGATGTCTGGATGTCTGTAGGATATCTGTAGGATGTCTGTAGGATGTCTGTGACGCGCATAGCGCCTAAACCGTTCGGCCGATTTTCATGAAATTTGGCACGAAGTTAGTATGTAGCATGGAGGTGTGCACCTCGAAGCGATTTTTCGAAAATTCGATGTGGTTCTTTTTTTATTCCAATTTTAAGAAAAAAAACTACATAAATTACGAAATTACCATAACGTGTAACCGTAACATGGGCACAAGCCAATTGGCGAGATACGAAATTATCATAACGTGTAACCGTAACATGAGTACAAGCCAATTGACGAGAAAATTCACAATACATTATTTGTAAATACAGGCGAACCAAAAGACCTTTTAATTTTTCTATTACGGGCGAAGCCGTGCGGGTACCACTAGTTAATTAAATAAAATCCTTTTTACTCATTCAAGAAGAAAATTTAGTAAAGTTATGTAAAATTAATTTTTATATCAATTCTAGAATATCTTCTCTCCCAAGGGCGCGAGTATGCAAAATTTGAAAAGAGGGTGGGTCTAAGATATTTTCCCCATTTTTAAGCTGCGTATTTTCCCCATGGAAACCGATTTCAGGGCAGATTGGAGTTATTAAAATTTGAAATTTTTAATAACTTATTCATTAATGATTGGAGAAGAAATGTTTTTACATTTTTAAAAAGAAAAATGTACTAAAAGCAAAGAAATTCTATTTTCTAGGGGAGGGGGGGATCGAGCCCCCACTTGCTCCCCTATATGAGTGCCATTAGTTGGCATGCATTTCACATCTGATTTTCGATTCATCACTGTACAGATTATTGAGATTTTTTTATTAAATTGAAAACCCCGGTGCAAGAAGGGAACATAGCTGCACACAGGGGCGCCCTGAACTTAAATTTTTTGGTGGGCGGGAACCCTGTATTCAATGTTGCCAGATTGGGGAAAATTTCCCCATTTTGGAGAAATCTGGTGCTCTCTGGGGAAATTTTGGGGAAATGAGTTTTGAGGGGAATTCTTTGAGGAAAAATTTTTTTCTTGGGGAAAACCTGGGGAAAGAAAAAACCTCGGGGAAAAAAGAATTTAGATTCACGACAAGAAGTAGTAGTTACATTGTTTGTATCAAATAGCGTTGGTTTAGCTTTGCTATACTTTATGGAATTCGCATTTCGCATTATGTGGAATATTATGCCACGGAATTCGCATTTATGTTCTGCGTGAGTAACTAGTTGATACGTGAAACAGGTACAAATAAGTGTGATGAAGAATGTTCTTGGATAAATATATACAAAAATCATAGCTTAAATGTACATACAGAAGCAGAATAGTAAATGCAAGTAGAAAAATAAATATTTGGCCATTTCTTATCTTTTAGTCAGGCGCTTGTATTTATGAATAGCGGCACCCGCACGGCTTTGCCCGCAGTAGAAAATTAAAAGGTGTTTTGGTTCCCCTGTATATTTACAAATAATGCATGATGAATTTCTCGCCAATTAGCTTGCCCACGTTACGGTTCCACGTAATGATAGCTTGGTAATTTACTCGTCCATCGTATGATAATTTTGCTCGGGAAAATGTTCGGTGCACACCCCTATGCTACAAACTAATTTTGTGCCAAACTTCATGAAAATCGGTGGAACGATCTAAGCACTATGCGCGTCACAGAGATCCTGACAGACAGAGAGATATTCAGACAGAAAGACTTTCAGCTTTATTATTAGTAAAGATAAAGATAAAGAAGACGAAAAAAAAAAAAAAAAATGCGAAAATGGGAAGAAAAAAAGTTGGGGAATTTTATCAGAAAATTTGGCTATTTGGGGGAAAAAAACTTTTCAAGAGACAAAAATATTAAAGGAAGTCGATTCATTTTGAGAAAGTATTAATAGAAAAATAATTCTTGAATTTGGGGAATTTTGATAGAAAACATCGCTTTTTGGGGAAAAGTTGGAAGGAAATTGGGGAAATCTGGATTTGACCATCTAGCAACACTGTTGTATTGCCGATTGAAACTCCAAAATTTTCCGATCGATTAAATACGAGTATGCATCCATAAGACCATCTATCGAAAAGGGACTTTAAAAAATGGCAGTTTTGTAGTTATGAGTCCAAATTTACCGAATGCAGAAATTGTTTGGTAGGTCACAACGACCTCCCTTGACTCTCCGTCTGGGTGCCCCTGCTGCACGTTCTAAAAACTTCCAAGAATCACATAAAGCCGTTTTAAAAATTCATTTTTAAAGATTTCGTCTGTACATGGTGTTCCGGGTTGAACCTGCAAGACCTCTATTTTTGCAACCGTTAGTCCTAGATGTATACTTCCAATTGCAAAAATGTTCAAAAACAGATGCAGAGCTTAGATATTGAAAGTATGAAGGAAAAATAAAAATGAGTCAAAAAACTTAAAATTTAACTTTTTATACGGGCCCTAGGTATAAAAGGTCCTAGGTTCCGGACCCTAGGTAACTTATACACTGGGGGCCAATTACTAAGGACGGATTCCAAGGGGCTATATACCAAGTGAAATAAACTAATGCCAGAACTCTGGAACATTGCAATGACGATAGTTTACTGTGCCTTGAAATAAAGAAAAAAGTTGTAAATTGCTATCTTTCGCGCATGCGCAGAGAAAAATCAATTACTTTAAAGGTCCATATTTTATCAAGTTTTCAACATTTTACTTTTGAATTTTAATATTATACTTCTCTTGTGTACTGTCAAGTTTTCTGAAAGTTTGGTACGCTTTGATGGAAAACCTTACGTGTTATGAGTCAAAAAGCTTCAAATAAAATTCGTAGTTCTGAGAAAAATGCCCATCTTTACTAATAATAAAGCAGAAAGTCTCTCTGTCTGGATCTCTGTCTGTCAGGATCACTGTGACGCGCCTAGACCGTTCGGCCGATTTTCATGAAATTTGGCACAAAGGTAGTTTGTAGCATGAGGGTGTGCACCTCAAAGCGATTTTTCGAAAATTCGATTTTGTTTTTTTTCTATTCCAATTTTAAGCCTATTTTTCATATAAATTTGATAATATGAGGAAGAATGTGTTTATCTTTCTTCTTTATCTTTACTAATAATAAACCTGGAAGTTTCTCTGTCTGGATCTATCTCCCTCTGTCCGGATCTCTCTCTGTCCGGATTTCTGTCTGTCTGTCAGTATCTCTGTGACGCGCATAGCGCCTAGACTGTTCGACCGATTTTCATGAAATTTGGCACAAAATTAGTTAGCATAGGGGTGAGCACCTCGAAGCGATTTTTTGAAAATTCGATGTAGTTCTTTTCCTATTCCAATTTTAAGAACAAAATTGTCATAAGATGGACGAGTAAATTACGAAATTATCATGACGTGGAACAGTAACATGGGCACAAGCCAATTGGCGAGATACGAAATTATCATAACGTGGAACCGTAACATTTGTACAAGCCAATTGGAGAGAAAATTCGCCACACAGGCGAACCAGAAGACCTTTTAATTTTTCTATTACGGGCAAAGCCGTGCGGGTACCACTAGTATCTTCATAAATATCAGTGATATTTTCTCGAAAGTACGTAAAATAATTGTACACAGTAAGGTAACAAATTTCTGAAATTTAAAGCTTATTCTCAGTTATTTACGATGAACGATGATCAAAAAACCTTTTTGTTTTCCTCAATTTGTTGCTGGTCCCCTAAATGCATGGGAGATATAACTTTTAATGGAAAATGACAGCTGGAACATACGTTTTATGTGAAAAAAGTTACAAAGCAATTGGTCTTTTATTTCTCGAGAAATCCTTAAAAATATGAATTTTTGAAAGTGTCTCAATACTTTTGGTCATATATCCCTGCCAAACCACTTGACCGCGCGATTTCAAATACAAAATATCGGCTTGGAAAATGTTACGTAAGAATGGGTTTGAACCCCTCCCCCTCCCACCATGTAAGGGTATGTAGAGATTTTTCTAACCCCCCTCCCCCTCTGGACACTTCAAAAAATGCGACGGGCGCTCTTTTAATCCTGGTAAAAAATTGAAAAGTATTTTTTTTTATTTTAAGAATCACGTTCTCATGGCTCGGTGCGGAATAGGCTTCTACATGTAGTGCACTAATAAACCGAAAATCGCAATTTTTGGATTTACGACCGTCTGGCTCTGGGGTTAGAATTTATATTGGAAACTGGCTACGTCGCCCGGCTTTGCACGGTCCACTTCGAAAATACAAGTTATGTCAAGTGACGCGTGTTCAACATTCAGGCTTGAACAAAAAAAAAACAAAAAAAAAAAAAAAAACAGTTAAATTTTTCGCCAGAGTTTTAAAAAATAACCAAAAAGTAAACATTTTAAATCCCCCGATCACAGGAGAAGCCTGTAAAACAAAACCCAGAATTTTATTTGCTCATATTCGAGACAAAAAACGGCAACAGATCTTTTATCTCAATGATTTTCTTCACCGCTTTACATTTTAATAAAAGCATTGTTGCGGAAAGTTGAGATGAAGCACTGAATAATAATTTGAATGGAGGAAAGTCTTCGAAAAATAGGGATTTTATGTCGAAATCTAAGTGTTATAGTTAATAGTTTTAATTGATATCTCCGCTAATTATTATCGGAGGATAATGTTGAATAGCCAAACATGAAGACGGGAAGATTACGAAACCATCGATACCTGGTTCGACGGTCAGTTTACTGTCGATCGGGAGAAGAAACGTGGACATAGATGACTACATAGATACATAGGTACATACATAGATACATACGCTCAGTTTTTAATTGTATAAGCTGCTGTTCCCTTGATACTCCATGGAAGTGTTTCATTAATTTCGCTCCCAACTGAAGCTAGCAATCGATTAAAATTTTTGAATTATTGTTTGTGTCGTCTTGCAAGGACTTGCTATAAATCTCACAGAATCTCAAATTCAAATAATGGAGGAATGAATACAAAACAAAATCACAACTACAAAAAGAAATGAAATTTTATTGCGTCGGCATTAGCTTTATTTTTATAAAATGAGTCCGTTCAATTCAGTTTTGATGCAATAGAGTTGTTTCTGTTATTGCTTTTGCATGATGTCAAGTGCTCTGCTTCGAATTTGAACATTTAGTAACTTTTACTATTTTACATACATATTTCTGCCCCATGAAGACCGCTGAGAGAATGGTTACGCTTTGGAAGACATTTACTTCTTTTCTTCTGGTGCTTCAGGGAATGGTCCGGCAAACAGGGTTCTCAAGAAGGCTGCAAAGGAAATATTGGGAATGTTAAAATTGAGTGAAGGAAACAAATAAAATTTATAAATACAGTGAATTCCCGATTATCCGCGGACGTCTTATCCGCGGCGTTTCATTTTCCGCGACGATTAACCGAATGCAGATAAATGCACACATTTTAATTTAACAAGTGTAAAATCGGCTTTTGAACATTCTTATTTTGACTTCTTTCTAATGATATCAAACCTTCCAGGGTCAACGGAATCTGACTTGTTGGAACCTGATTTTTAGATCTAAACTATGTGCATTAAACCCTCGTTTTACGCGGGTTTATTTTATGCAGTTTCGATTATACGCGGTTTAAGATTTGACACCTTTATTTTATTTTACGGGGATGAGTTTCGGTTTAACGCGGATGCGACAATGCAAACAGATAAAATTGTCCCCTTTTTTCAAAATCCTAACTCCTGAGATTGCAGATAACGCGTAATAGATTGTATTTTGGAGTGCTAATGATCGAGCTTGGGACACTTGAGACATTTTATGCGATGGGTTCCAGAGCTCTTTCCAGAAGTAAAGTTATTAAACTCACACAGTTCAGAACTCACTGGAAGAAGAGCTTTTAGGAGTGACAAAGGAAGCCAAAACGAACGAGAATACCGGCGTCTGTGACGCATAACCAAAAATGTTCACATTGAAAATTTTGAGCCATTCCTAGATAATAGAAATGATCTTTCTGACTTGTTAGTGAAGGAAGATTCTATCATGGAAATGACGCAAGAGATCACGGATGCGTTAATGCTCTGCAAATAATTACAGAGAAAAATTCTTAATGACTGCCGAAAGACTATCATAACCAGCTCCTCTTTATAAACAGAACGCGAAATTAATTTATGTTTTCTTTTTGCATGTTGTGCATAAAAGTCGATATAAGTATATGTACACATTGAACTTATTATAGTACAATTAGTCATCACTAGAATGAAGTATTTTGTTATCTACGGAACCAAACCTCTATTTTAACATTACTTGTATTAGGTCTCAATTTACGCGGCTTCGATTTACGCGGCATTTCTGTGGAACTTAACCCCCGCTTAAAACGAGGGTCTACTGTATATTACTGCTTCAGATACACAACTAACTGATTTTTAGATCAACCCTACTAACTAAATTTTAAATCTACCGTGCTAACTAAATTTTAAATCTGCTCACTCGCGTAAGCGAGTGATCGGACTAGTGGTGAAAAAATTCTCCTCCACTGCATTATCTTTTTTTTTGTGTGTGTTACCTAGTTTGATCTGTTGCAGTTAATCTGTTTACATGATTTGCTCAAGTATGTGTACAATGCGTTTGCAATAATAAATTATCCTTCTTCAGCTTTTCCATGCATTTTTTACATACACTGTTGTCTTTTAGCAATAGTTTACACGCATGCGACTGTTATTAATCTTTTTAACCCCCTACACACATAGGAAGGGGGTTATAAGTTTGACGCGTGTGTGTGTGTGTGTGTGTGTGTGTGTGTGTGTGTGTGCATCTGTCTGTGGCACTCTAGCGTCTAAACGGATGGAACGATTTTGAAAAAAAAAAAAAAAATTCGTTTGAAAGGAGAGTTGATCGAGAGTGCTTTTAGCTAGGTTGCGTCTTCGGATGACATTAATTAACGAAGATATTAATTAAAAACCTCTAAAAGGTTTTTCGCGATTTTTGCAATGAAAGTATATTTTAAAAACTTTAAACTTTGTACCAAAATAAAGAGTATTTTTTTCCTGTGTCTGATAGAATGTGTTAGGTACTTCCATGTTACATAGAATATAACGCTTTTTAAAGCAGATTTTAATCACGGCTAAGCCTTTATCCAGCGATTAGTAACCGAATTCATTGTTGGTCGACAAGGAAATTAAAAGCAATGATTTAAAATTTTTATCTGTTGCCAGTTTCTATTTGTTAACAAATAAAATGCTTGTAATTAATTTCAGTAGTATAAGGCTTTTAAAAGGATTTTCAATTTTCCCTCTTGATTCTACTTTTGCGACCCAGTCGGTTTTTGTTTTAAATTTTTAATTTTATTTGTTTAAGCCCTTGCATTAGCATCGGTTTTACCTAACTTATGGATTATCCGCAAATTCGCTTATCCGCTATTACCGTGCCACCTTATTCCGCGGATAATCGAGAATTTACTGTTGCCAAAAAATATTTAATAGCTTTTCTAATGCTTTTTAATACATGAATTCGTTAATGCGTTCTTTCTATTGACATTTCTTTTTGTCTTTTAAATTTTGTTTTCGCACAATATGGGAGTGTTTTTTAAACCTTGTTCATTTTCACTCAAATATATCAGTCTAATGCACTCTTAAAATTTCAGGGATATTTTTTTTTTACTTTTTCTAATTTTTCGATAAAAAATGAGCTGTCTAGTGTTTCGAATGTGTTCGGATTTACATCTAAAATCAGAAAACACAAAACGCGGGTAGGAAAAAAAATCCTTCGATTTTTTTTTTATTTTAAACGGTCAAGCTTTGTAAGACTTTACAGAAATTGCGAAGTTTTACAATCAATATTTATTTTATAAACCTGTTTATGTGCGGAAATAATATTTTTATTACACCCTGGGAAGTAATAGATGACTCTTAGATATAACATAGCAAGAAGTTCCGTCCAAAACTAAACGAGCCTTCTTTCTCGTATACCAACACCGATTTCCTAGCATCTGGTCAAAATTCTCTTTATTAGCTAAAAATGCAAATAATGTAAAATATAAATTTTAAACATTTAAAGTTAATTTCTAAAAACATAATATGCTTCTCTCATCTGATAAAATAGATGCGTAAAAAATGAGCAAATAAAGTAGTAGCACCTTTTAAGCAATGCAGTTAATGTATTTTTTTTCCCATAAAAAATCTTTAATCACTTTAAAAAAAAAAAAAAAAAGAATTAACGACAAAAACCTCATCAAAATAAACAAATTGTATCCAAAAAATAAAAAAAGTTTGTTAGTCTCTCTTTTGGGTAAAAAAAAATGCGGAATCGAGGAGTGCTTAGAAAAATTATACGATCGTTGGCAGAAGTGCATAGTCGCTCAAGGCGACTATTTTGAAGGTGGATGTGCTTCGGTGATGTGATCTTTTTAGAATAAGATTTTATACAACTTGTCCCCGAACTTTTCGATCGTACTACGTATAACGAACGTAGCAAGGTTTGCCATAAGTATAGTCGCAAAGATTTCTGTACCCATTCTTCTTGCTTGATGATGCTTTAAACGAATCGTTTCATTTGTCCCAATTTTTAAAATGAAGCGACATACGTAATTTTTTTTTGTATCAACTAGAATTTTGCCTTCAATAACTTCACTCTCTACTTTAATATTTTTTAATTGGTGTTTCCTTCTTGATGAAATGCTATTTTCTATGTATCTACAGTACCATTTGTAAATGAAGTAGGCACACTTTGTGTATCTTGTGTTTGCATTCTGTTAATCAAGCAGTATATTAAAATCAATTTCAGGCCTCCCCCAATGAGGTTGTTTCCTTCAGTCAAAAGTAGTACTTTTAGTCACTGAAACTGACAGAATAAGCAAAAGAAAAAAAAATAATAATAAATGAATAAATAAATAGTAATAATAACATGGACCCAGAAAATTCTTTCATTTTCCCAACAGTTATTTTAAATTAATTTTTTAAAATGTCCGATTTTTCAAGCAAGGCGTGGTCTAGATGACGTCACAAATGATGCTTTTTGGCGCATCTTTGTACCGCGTTTCCACGTTATGACAATCAAGAAGCGAATTAAAGTAGCGCTCTACACTTGCTATCAACCGTATCGTTGCCAGTACACGTGAGTAAAGATGCGAATTATTTAATATTTTTTTCTGTGAATGGCAACAGTGAATGGCATTTCATCATTTGTGATGTCATCGGCAGAAGCGTAAACAATGAAAGCGCACCGATTTAAGTAATTTTTAAAAAATATTAATTTTAAACAAATTACTTAAAAAATGGTCAGATCCTATGTTTTTAAGCATGCTCTTTCAGAAAAAAATACTTTTAAAATTTTGGAAACTACCCCATTGTCCGTTTCTGATCTCAACAGAAAACTTCGTTTAGTATCAAATTCAGATCTTGAAAGGGCTCTTTCATATGAATGGAATGTCCAAAAGTTGGGAAAGCATTTTAGTAACCACTATGCAATAGTATTTTGCTGTACTGCCGTGCTAAGCGCAAAAGTCGTCCCTGCAACTGAGTTCAAAATGAGAAATTGCCGTTTGAAAATGTGCTACTCCATGCATTTGATTCAGATTGAATTTTTCTAGAATACAGGCGTCCCTCGTACTCGTATAACACGGTACTTGTACAACACGGTTTCGATATTACACGGTACGAAACTTGAATTTAATACTTCATGATTGTGATATAACTCGAAAGTTATGTTTAAAAAAGATGGATTTTTTCATTTTTGTTTAATACATTCTGTTAATAGTTGATAACTCCAATAAGTTTTTACTTTGTTTTTATGAAACTTGGTTTCGATACAACACGGTACACATCCCTTGATTTGCATTATTTCTAAGTCTCGTATAACACGGTTTCGGCATAACACGCTACATCTTAACCTGATTTTTCTCATGCACGTACATAATTAGTATTAAAAATAAGTAAAAATGTTATTTAAAAAAAAGTCTCGTATAACACGGTTTCGATACTACACGGAACGAATTAACCGTGTTATAGGAGGGACACCTGTATTTTTAAAAATATTTCCCATTGGCATATGACCATAAAACATTGTATTTAGGTGAAATATGTGACAAAGAACCACTTGGTGACCGTAACTCAATTTTGCTAAAGAGTGCAGATACGACTTTTGTGCTTAGCACGGCAATATAGGTAGTAGGTAAAAGGCAGTAACTGGAATTTTTTTTTTGCATTTTTGTCATCTATTGTACGCCAACTTTATTGTACAAGCTTGCTTATTTGAATTCCTCTAGAATAAAAGTGGGATAAAGTATCTAGCTCCAAAATTTCCCAATGGGGTTGTTTCTTTCAGTCAAAAGTAGTACTTTTTGTCACTGAAACTGGTAGAATAAGCAAAAAAAAAAAAAAATATCATGAACACAGAAAATATTTTCATTTTCCCAACAGTTATTTTTTAATCAATTTTTTAAAATGTTCGATTTTTCAAACAAGGCATGGTCTTGATGACGTCACAAATGATTTCTGCCACGTTTCCACGTTATGATAATCAAGAAGCGAATTAAATATTGCGCTCTACGCTTGCTATCTACCCTATCGTTGCCAATACAGTATGCGAGTAAAGATGCGAATTAAATATTTTGTTCTGTGAATGGCAACAGTGGATGGCATTTCATCATTTGTAATGCATCGGCAGAAGCGTTAAACAATGAAAGCGCACCGATTTAAGTAATTTTTTAAAAATATTAAACTTAAATAAATTATTTAAAAAATGGTCAGATCCTATGTTTTTAAGTATGCTCTTTCAGAAAAAAATTCTTTTAAATTTTTGGAAACGACCACGTTGTTAACATTGAAATCCAAAACGTGTTTCTACAACTATCTCGAATACTCAGTTCAGCAGACACTGCAGTTAACCTACCCACGGTAGTGTTGCTTTCAAACTTATTTTTTCGTTATTTTGTACGAATCGGCGAAAAACTGCGACTTCTTATTGGATTTTAAGTGTTGACACGAGACAGAACATGTACAGTACGGTGGTTCAAAAAAAACTTTTTTTCAGCTAGAGTTCAGGGCACCCCCTAATTTTTTTGGACTTACTAATAGTATTATGCGGTAAAAGTTTTACCTTCTTACTCAAAAATTTTAAGACGATGCTCAAAGACCCCTCCATTTAACATTAGCCGTAGCATGGAGAATGTCACAAATTTAGAAACATTTAATTTCCCCAACTGTTTTTTTTTTTTTTGTAAATAATTATTTTATTGCAATGTATATGCATAGTACTCGTGTATATTATAATATGTAGCGTTGTTTTTACATTTCCATGTATTCTTGTAACCCCCCTCCCCATACTGATAAAGTTTGGGGGAGGGAGTTGAACACCCTCTTTCATTTGAAATAGGAAGCTAGAATTCTACCAGTACATTGCTATCCACAAGTCTAAAAATATTGAGGAGTGTCCTGGAATCTAGGAGAAACTTTTTTTTACATGTATTTTTGAACCACCTTAATGTATAGGTGCACCTTTTTCAAGGGAGGGTAAAAAAGAAGAAAAAAAAGATGAACTCTTTTTTTTTTTCTACTCCAATTTTGAGAAAAGGTTGTAATTACAGCGAAAAAAATTTGATGAATGTTCGTCCGTTTGGAAAAATATTTTTCTTTTCCCTCGAATATCAGACCTAAGAGCTGTGCCGAATCCTTAAGCAGATATAAATAACTAACTTTTTCAGACCGAATAATAGTTCCTCCTGCTTCATCATGAGGGATGAGAATCAGTTTTATCATGAGATCAGAAGGGTTATAATCGCACATTTTTTTTTCTCGTTGTATATGCATGGTTATAGACTGAGTACCAGGGTATAAAATTCGTTAAATCGCGAAATTCGTTAAATAGAGGTTCGTTAAATCGGGGTCCGACTGCATATTTCTTTAGTAGAAAATTAAAAAATAAATAAATCTGATGTAGATCCCACACTACGGCCTCTTACGTAAACAACCAATATTTTTGAACAACTTAAAAGAATGAGTGCGGATACTCATGTACCACCGTCAGCAGCAACACTTTTTAAATGAATAGTTTTTAAGACATTATCTTACATACATAAAACAATGGTAAACGCAGATAATTGTACTTTCATTTGGCGCTTTTTGACTGTTGAAAATTCAATCAGGATGTGTCAATTGGTGCTTTTCTGCATTATAAGTCACATTCTGTATATTCATTTCTTCGACCCTGGTGGTCTGTTCAGTAAGGCACTGAACTCGTAATCAAGGACGGATCAAGAAAGTTTTCAAGGAGGGGATGGCTGGTTTTTTAGCTGACCTCTTACTACTTATCTGATTTATACCTTCTATGGGGTTGGGACTGCCTCAGCATTTTTATCTAATGCAACCAAAACATAGAAATATAACCAAGGGGGTGGTCCCCGAAATTATTCCTTTCCTTTACCGTTGAAAAAAGTAACCTAATATTGCGTTTTAGAACTTCACTTTCGTAATAATTCTGAGGGAATGTTTCGAAACTCGCTCTTCCTACATAATGAAGGTCGTCTAAAATTGCACTTTTTTGAAACTTCAGTTTCGAAAACTAACCAGAAGACAATCACTGAACTCATTATTTCTCCTAACACTAACCGAGATTTCTACAATCGCGTCGTTAAAACTTAAAGTTTGTAAAATGACCGGGAAAATAGCTTCCAAAGTTCCTACCCTAAAACCGCCAAAGACCGTCTAAAACTTTGAAATTTCAATTTCAAAAGGGTTCAATTTCAAAAAATTTTCATCAAAAGGGGTCTAAACTTCCATTTTAGGACTTCAGTTTGGAAAAATTGCTGGTGTAGGGTTCCTCAAGGGGAGGGCAATCGCCTCCATCGCACCTCCCTAGTATCCGTCCTTGCTCGTAATTGGACAGGCGCGTGTTCGATGCCTGTGGATCAATGATTCTCTGTTCGGTGTGTATGCTAAGGTTAACTGGTGCACGTTAAATCTATCGTGTTTGTTTGCTAGAGCAAGAATAAACAAGAGGAGAGGAGAACATGACGTTACTTCACACACACATTTCACTAATTATTATTATTCTTTTATTTTTTATGTGAATCGAATTTACGTAACATCCGTAAAATTTTCCTTTAAGTACAGAAAATATCCCCGTGTTTTTATTTTTAATTTAATTTGCATCATTTCGCTAAACAAATAGTGGCAACAGTTAAAATAATTTACTTTCGTTCGTTGTGTGCTTTTTTGCGAGAATTCTTATGAATTCTTTTCATACTCTCTATAAATAAATCGAAGTTTTTGTCAATAATGAATGAAGTCATGTTTTTGTGAAAAATTGTGCTTTTATTGGTCAATTATCTCAAGAACTACTGGACCGATATTGATGAAATTGAAAATGTACGCACATTGATGCAATACAAAACGAGCAAGAGTCCAAAATTTAAAATATACACTCACGATCAAGAAAACAACACTCATTGGAATCGGAATGTAAGAAACGCGTATCTTGTTCGCTAGCACATCCAAGCGAATTTCTTGGTGTTTTGTGCAGCAATCAGTAGTTTCCGACTCTTGCAGCAAAAGTTTGGGTAATGAAACGTGGTGGTGAATTGTGGGAAGGCTAGAAGCAGGCCAGTCTCAAGTCCAGATTTGTAGAGAATTTCTTTCTGCGCCCAGTGTCGGGTGCAACTTGTAGAGACAGTTCCCGGATACAGTATCAATCACGAGAAGGTTGGGCAAGGTCATCTGAGAAGCGCGACGACCGGAGAAGATCGCAATTTGTCCATTATAGCGAGGTGTAACAGGGATGTTCAGCTTTCTCGTGACTTGCATGTGGCCACATGATCCCAAGTTTCAAGGTCGACTGTTTCCAGAAGACTCCATGAGAGGGGGTTGTTTGCAAGAAGATCTGCTGGTAGCGTCCCGCTCATTGCTACGAACAGGAGAGCTCGTTTAGCATGATGTAGAGAGCATAAAGATTGGAGCATGGAACCAATGAGCGACCGCTCTTCACGGACGAGTCCCGGTGCAGCTTAACCAACGATTCTCGTCGCACTTTCATAGTTAGAAAAACACGTACCCGCTACTTGCTTCCATATCCGCGAAATCCATATAATGGTGGCAGAGGTTTAATTGCCTGGGCAGGCATCTTGTTTGATGGTCCCACACCCCTCCATGTCTTTGAAAGAGTCTTTGTGATAGTTGTGAGGTATAGTGATAAGATCTCGCAGCCCTATGTTTGCTTCTTCAGAGGTGCTGTTGGTCCTGAGTTCATCATAATGAAGATAACGCAAGGATACATAGAGCTCTTCTGGTCGACAAATTTCAAGAAATTAAAGATATTGGCTGGATGGATTGGCCAAGCAAACCTCTAGACTTTAAACCAAAAGAACATGTCTGGGACCTTATCGGGAGAGCAATAGCAACTCTCAAACCCCCTCCAAGGACCCTCTTTGCCCCGAGAGCAGCGCTTTTGAGCAACTGGAACCAACTGCCCCAGGAGCTCATAAACTATCTCATTTCAAGTATGAAATTGTGCTGCGTGGCCTGTATATTTGTTAAAGAGAACCATACCCCCCTACTAACCATTTTTTTGCTCACTTTTGCAACCGCTGTTTCATACCATCTGGCTCCAACGAGTGTTGTTCATGATAATGCGTGTGTAATTTAAATGTCGGATAATTATTTGTTTTGTGCTGTACTAATGTATATATATTCCAAATTTCATCAAAATCGGACCAGTAGTTCTTGAGATAATTGACCAAAGCTGAAAATTATCTTAATTTTGCACACTGGTGTAGACAGACACGTTGTTTTAAATTTCCCTTTGAACTGTATTTTGCTATTTTAAATTGAAGAAATTCGTGCAGAAAGCGAAAAAAAAAAATTCTAATTCAGAAATAGTCTGGAGATCCTAAAAATCTGCAACGGGCGTCTCAGAGTCGCGCTGTTTCTGCTACCGAGGTCGTCATTATCTAAGGATTTTTTATTAATTCCTGGAATACGATTGCAGCTTAGGTACAGTTATGTGTGCACAGTTTAATTAACGAAACAAAATCTTTTTTTTTTCTTTCAGAATGGGAAAGGAAATTTACATACGCTCAAATAACTTTTTTTAAAAACTTATAGCACGAGCACAGTTGTGCGCGTACAGCTAGTTTTTTATGGTATAGCGTTACTGCATGAGTGTTCTTTCCGTGAATTTTGAATCGTATAAATTTATACGTTCTCTATGAAGAAGTGCAACGTCAAATTGCAAGTCTAAACTATTCCACACTAGCCACCAGAATACATTATATACGATTTATAAAACAGAAATACGTATATAGAAATACGTAGATTCCGATCCCCCAAACTCAAACAGCATGATGAACTAGTTTTTCACTAGTTTGAAAATAAATGACTACAACAAAGCCACAGCATTTTAAATCAGTTACATAAAACTTACTTAATTACGGTGATTAGCAATGGTTATTTCCTATGCTATGTTTTGTTAGTTTTTTGAGCAATCACGATTGTTTATTGTTCTCACTTGACTGTTTTGATGTCCTATCATTTTATTTTCCCACCGCCACCCTCCGCACCATCACCGTCGACCGGCTCCTCACGATGCTGCTCCTATAGCGAAAGCCGTCTCCAGGTTGCATCCATGTCCTACACACACGCGCATACATACACAACTGTATGCCCACATACACACATACACATACACACACTCATACATACAGACACCTACACATACACACACATACACACAACTACTCACACATTCATGCCTGCACACAGGCACAAACACATATGCCTACACACACATACACATACCCCGCCCCCACGCACACACATTCATACACACAACTACCCACACACTTATGCCAGCACACAGACACAAACACACATGCCTACACACACATACACAAACACACATGCCTACACACATATACACATACCCCCTGCACACAAACACACACTCGTGATTGCGAAAAACATAATTTGAATTCAAGATGTCAAAATTCAAATTAATTTTATCTTTTTTTTTTTCTGTTGCATCATAAGTTTTGACATTGGAAGCAGCATTTTATATGAGATGAAGATTTCTGTGATTTTTGAAATCGTTTATAGGGAATATCTTTTGTTACATTGATAGGAAACAACCAAGTTTGATACTCAGACTGTTTTTAGTCCACAGAATTAATTTATGTAAGAAAAAATTGATGTTTCCAGTCAAAAATTCAATCTTTGTGTTCATTTTACTTTTCGAATGGCCTCCTATCAAAATTCCATCCGAATAGTTTTCAGACGACTTCAATCCATGCCGAGTGATATTCTTTTTTGTGTGTGCACGTATAATAGACAAATAATTAAGAGTATTATCCGCCCCCCTCCCCTGACTGTACAAACTGAGCTACTTGATTCAATGTAAACAGAATCAGGAAAAAATAGGAAAATCTGGATAAAAAATAATAGAAAAGAAAAAAAAAACGTGTTCAGAATGTGATGCTGATTTTAACACGTTGTGTATCAAACAAAAATTTTTGTCAGTATATTTGAGTAGTTTATATTGTCTTTTGTGCAACTGCATTCTACATGTCGCGAAGATTCTTTCTGAATGGGGGTGTTTCCTTCAGTCAAAAGTACTACTTTTAGTCACGGAAGTCAGGGGTGCCCACACCCCCTAAGGGCAAGGGCGCACCCCCTCAATATCGCGGAGACCCCACCCCCAAAACCAAGAATCCCCAAAAAATGAGAAAAATGCCCCTCAAAGCAATCCCCCTCCCTAAAAATTTCAATGGCGTGGTCTGCGCCATGGCCCCGCCCTCCCTGGTGGGCATCCCTGCGAAAATTGATAGAACAAGCAAAAATATATACAATGGAGCCAGAAAATATTTTACTTTCCGAACATTTAATTTTTAATTAATTTTTTAAGATGTCACATTTCTAAAACAAGATGTTTCACCGCGTGACGTCACAAATGAAGACAGCCATCTTGGATCGGATCGCGTGGTTGTTTTTTCTGGCAAGATATCTCTTTTTGATGATTTTTCACTAAGAGCAATCATTAGCGGAGCTAGAATTTTTAGTTGAATAAAATATTCATTTGGAGAAGTTTGCCAAAGTCCTGAAACTTTGTTCTGGTAACCCTAGCAACTTCGCTTGTGACGTCAGCAGCGAAAAGTAAAACAGCGACTGAACGTCTATTACTTTTTTTTTTTTTGAAGAGCGAGAAAATAAGTCAAAGAAAAAAAGTAACTCCCGACGTGGTTAAAAAATTTTTTTTTCTTTGAGGGAAAAAAAATATTTTTTTGAAAAATGGGAAACAACTTAGTTGTGTGTGTGGTGCAAAATACATCGATTTGACTAGCATTACGTATTTTTTACGCAATGATGAAATCAAAAAACAATCAATTTTTCTGCTCTTGTATGATATTTGAAATACGTGCAAGTCTTTTAAACCTTTTGTTACGCTCATAAATATTTATATGTCGCTATTATTTTTATTTATTTATTTTGTATTTATTTATTTTACTTCATTTTATTCTATATTATTATTATTATGTATTATTATTGGCAAATCTGCTGCTCTGTTAGTTTAATAAAAAATTCTTCCTTAAAAAGAATGTTCTAGAAATAACTATTTTCTTTAAAAAAATATATATATAGTGCTCCTAACAAAATAATCATACAAAAACCCGATTTTTTTTAGCCTTCTGTTGTTTTAATTCCTCCTATAAAAATACTATTAAAATGCGTTTCTAATTAAAACATTGAAAATAAAACATATAAATAATCATATTTGTACTTACCAACACTGAAGAATTTTATAATGAATACGTTCTTCAAGCGATACAATTCAAATAATAGGAAATGATGTGCTTAAAATCCTCAAAATGACATAACTTTCACAAATTTATCTTGTGCGTATTTATAAAAATGTTTTGCAACATTTATGGTGATCAATTAACAAGTGTTCAAATGAAACTCAGATAATGAAACTTTGTTGGAATTACTACGTTCTTTAAATAATGGCAAGATTTCTTTTCTCCATTCCAAATTCGCAACTCCAATAAACTATAGGGGGCGCTGCAGCCACTGTCTAATGGCGGATGAAAAAGGCAAAACAAACAAATGCCGTAACTTATAACTTGCTTTGACGCTTAGTGAATGACGGTATTTTTTCATCCTGTTTGTGGAAGCTTTCTTTTCTATTCTTCTGAAATTACATTACACCATAAACTGTCTGAAGCCTGTAATTGACCCCAAAGAAAACACGTGGAATGGAATGTTTTACCTTTTTCTTTAGTATTGTTAATCACTGCAAGGTAGCGTACTCGAGCTTTGGAGTTGCGAATAAGACTATCGAGACATAAGCATCAAATAAAGCTGTGTCGAAAGCCAATGAAATATTTCTAAATTAACATATTTTTAATCATCTTCTTCTTTTTAAATAAAAAACTTTTAATTTCTTTTTCGTCATTGAAAAATTCATTTTTAAATTTATCATTTGTTATGAAATAAATAACTGAAAGAAAATTTTTAAAAATGGTGAATGCTGATACAAACATGTATCACTTTAATGTTGATTTCGGATTATGTTGAACTATCTTTTACCCTACTTGTGCGATGTAAGGGAAGAATTGTATTCACAAAAAAATTTCCGGCTCAAACTTCAATATTTCTTGTCATTTTAAATACCCACGAGTGTATTTTAACTATTTATTTCGTCACGTTCGTTAATAGCGCATGCGGATGAGGAACCGAAAAAAAACCTATTTTGACGATTCCCGAATCCATTTCGTTGCTCGTGTAATTCAAAAACAGTTAGTCACTGAGGGTTGAAACTTTGCATGTACAACCTGTACAAAGTCTCGTTGCGTAAATCTCTTTTCTGATTGCAATCGGATGTTACATTATTAATTTCGAGTCATTTTTCTTATCAAGGTATGTTCATAGGATTGCTCATGCCATCTCTATTGTTAATTGAATATTTCGCGCCATTTGGAGCCTATTGGTAGCACATACTCTTTTGCGCACATTTAAAGAAGTTTTACAATCACGAAAGAATTCAGTTTTCAGATTCCCGCAAAATTTATTTTTAATGATTGAAAAATACATGTTCTTTAATGAAGGAAGTTGGCATAATGTCCAAATTAGTTTTTTTTTTAAATGTTAATATACTTAATGTTCAATATTTCGTAGCAATTAAGTGCATAAAAAATTCATGACTATATTTATTTATTTATCTTTGAACGTCCATGATCAAAAGGGAATATTTTAAATAAAAAAGTTTCCTAGTTGCACTGCTGTTGGAATTTATTTTAAATGAATAAAAGGATTAATACTGAGTTCGTAATGGTTTTTAAAATATCGTCTGCATTAAAATATTTTTTACTTAAACTTCAGCTTCTAAATTTCTGACGTGGATTAATGCAACTGTCACTTCTAAATATCGGTTGCATGTGAATTTCATTTTGTAATCTTCTATTTTATTTAGCTTTTGTTTTGTGTATGGCAACAAATGCATAGTTAAGTCAAAAATATTTTTTATTCTTCATCGTTTTATGTTATTAAAATTGTACCATGGCGTCAATAAAAGTCTGTTTCTTTTTCTAAACTATATCTTAAATATTAACTATTAAATAAAACTTAATCAGAACAAATTCATTTCATCACATGGTAAGAAAAATATTTGAATCTTTGAATCTTTATTTTAAGAAAAGCTCTGATGCTTTTTGATTATGAATGATGAAGTATTTGATTGCTTGATTTAAATGATACTCTGATTCCATTGTTTCTCACAAAGCAAATGTATTAATTATTGGAATTTGAATAAAACATATATTTTATAGATTGATATGAAAGTTATTCAAAGAGAAGGTATGCTTTTCTTTTACCTCGTATAAAGTGAAGAAATTAATAATGTTCTGAAATTTGAAAAATTCAGAAATGTCGAAGTCCCGAGCACTCTTAATTTCGCCCCTCTGCATTATAATAATAACAATAATCATAATTTATAACATTATTATTACTATCACTCAAGAAGCTGACTTTTCCCATACGGTTACTGAAACATGATTTTTACCTCTAAGTCGTACATTATTTATTCTGTAATTAAGTTGTATTAAAAGCTGTATCGATGGTAAGAATATTTCAATAACAACACAAAATCTTTATAAACAACAGTTCACATTTAATGATAAATTGAACTCGTATTTCATGTGAAAATTTAATTCATTTTCATGAATAGCAGTACTATATATATTTCATAAGAATGTTTGAGAGATAAAATTCATATTTTTCCTTCCTGCAGAGCTGAACGCTTGAAAAAAAAAAAAAAAAAAAAAAAAAAACTTCACTTGTAGGCACGATTTCACTATATTCGTGGTAAATAAATAATTTCTCTGCAATGTTCACTACCTCTACCGTTTCCAGCAGAGTTTTTGTCTCTTTTTAAGTTACTGTGATTGGAGAAAGAGGGATGGATATATAAGAGGTGACAGAGAGGAGTATAGAGTGGAGGAAAGTCGGCAGGATGGTTTTGTCGTCCTTGCTCCAGAGGAATCCTTCGATTTAAAGTTGCTGTTAGTGTTTAAGAGCGATTACTGTTTCGCCTCTGGATGAGGTCCTTCCAGGATGTTCCTCACGAATTCTGGAAAAGGTTGAAAAAATGGGGAAAAAAACAGAGAAATATCAGTGATGAGAGAAAGAGATGTTGGTTGGGTTGGTTAGTGAGCGAGGCGGGAAGACATTCAAGCAGAGTCTAGAGCCAGAGCTAGCTAGGATGACACTATGGATTCTCAGCGGTGAGAGTATCCTTTACGGGCATCCTGAGCTATAGCATAAGTCAAACATATGTCCAGGCCTTCCTCAAGAAAATCATAGGAAAAGAAAGAAAGTTCTTTATTGCAGTATACCGAAAGTAGAGTGGTTCGCAAAAAACGGTTTTTTTTATTTCGGAATCGCGTTAACTCTCAAAAGTTGGAGTTCAGTATCCTCAATGGGGTCGTTTCCGAAATTTTAAAAGCATTTTTTTCTGAAAGAGCATGCTTAAAAACGTACACTGTTAAAAATTTTCCAGAAAATTTACGGTAATTGTTACTGGCATCCATGTTGCCAGTAACTATTACCGTAAAAATCAAATGTTACTGTAAAATTTTACGGTTTCCTCGGTAGGCCACAGCAACCAGTTGGCGCTGGGATCGCTTATTTCTCCGGTATAAATTACCGTAAAAATCAGCGATGCGTCGGCGATGCAATTTTACAGTAACAATTACCAGAAAATCTTCCTGAATTTTTAACAGTGTAGGATCTGACCATTTTTTAAATAGTTCGTTTAAGTCTAATATTTTTAAAAAATTACTTTAATCGGTGCGCTTTCATTGTTGACGCTTCTGTCCGATGACGTCACAAATGGTGAAATGCCATTCAGTGTTGCCATTCACAGAGCAAAATATTAAATTCGCATCTTTACTCACGTGTATTGGCAACGATAGGGTTAATAGCAAGCGTAGAGCGCAATTTTGATTCGCTTCTTGATTATCATAACGTGGAAACGCGGTAGAAAGATGCGCCAAAGAGCATCATTCGTGACGTCATCAAGACCACACCTTGTTTTTTGAAAAATCGGACATTTTTAAGAAATTAATAAAAAAATAACTGTTGGGAAGATGAAAGTATTTTCTGGGTCCATGCTATTTTTTTGCTTATTCTATCAATTTCAGTGACAAAAAGTACTACTTTTGACTGAAGGAAACAACCCCATTGGGAAAAATTATAAAAAAAGTTCTAAGTTGACATCTTCAGTTCGCGCGTGAGGCTGAAAATTTGAAAAAATATGTTAAAAATTTAAATTTCAAAAAATAATAAAATTACATTGTTTTGTATTTTTTCATAACACAACTGCAATAAATTGTCAGTATATAGCGTAGTTTGAGCCAAAAAAAATATTTTAAAGCTTTTACATAAGATCTTTAGTTCGGCCATACGCCTTAGATTGGGCAAGAGATTTTAGCTCCATCTAAGGCGTATGCGCAAACGAAAGATCTTATGTAAAAGCTATAAAATATTTTTTTAGGCTCAAACTACGCTATATACTAACAATTTATTGCTGTTGCATTATGAAAAAATACAAAAAAAAAAAAAAAAAAATAATTTTATTATTTTTTAAAAAATTCAATTTTTTGCATATTTTTTCAAACTTTCAGCCTTATGCGAGAACTGAAGATGTCAACTTAGAAATTTTTTTAAAATATTTTTCCCCAATTGAGGATACCAAACTACAACTTTTGAGAGGTAACGCGATTCCGAAATGAAAAAAAATCATTTTTTTCGAACCACCCTAACCGACATCCCCTTTATGGCATCCAGTGACTGTAGTTTTGTCCTTGTTGTGGACTCACCAGTCTGGAATAGTCAATAACCGAGCTAGAGGCAAGTGTCACCTCAGTAAAGCTGAGAGCGCCCACAAACTGGTATCTAAAATTGATTTAGCACAACGGCGAGAGTCCATCCACAAGCAATGGTACGGTTAAACTCGCAAATCGAAGGTAAAAAAGCTTAGGTTTAAAGTTCTTGCAGTTCTATTTGTTAAAAGTTTGTCTTTTATCGAATCATTATCGTTCGCGAGAGCTATGTTAAATTTTACACGCTGGATGCAAAATTTGATATGTTTTAATATCTGTAATCTTCTCTCCCATACTCCGCCTTTTAAGTTTAATTCTTATATGATTCGATTATTTCAGAAAGGACGTAAGTCCTATGGATTCCAGTAGGACCCACGCGCTTTCTGAAATAATCGAGTCATATGTGCCCGCTGACACGATCGTGGAGACTCTCTAATCTCTTTATTACGTTATTTCCAACTGCACATTGAACAAAAAGCAACATAATAGCTATAACTTAATGATATTTTTTGTGGTGAAAAATAATTAATTTTAAATAATAGGAGCTATAGTCTATGTAACGGGAATTGGCGTGTCAAGGACAAATAACTTTGTCACTCCTCACTCCTGTCATACTTCTGGTTGTCATGGTTACGGCACTATGAGCTTTTTTCCTACATTGTTTCTACAACACATAATATTTGCAGAAGCAACGTAGACAAAAAGTGCCGTAACCATGACAACCAGAAAGGGAAAAGGATGGATGGTGGCAAAATTATTTGGCCTTGACACGCCGATTTTCGTTACACAAAATGTAATTAATGCCTGATAATTATTTTGAAGTTAAAACGAATAATTTTGGCTGAATTGATTCGCGCCCAATTTCAATAGCGTGACATTAAATAATCATATTCTTTAAGGGCTGAAACAAATATATCTACAATTCATTTATTTATTTTTAGAAAAAGTCGAATAAACGTACGTAAAGTTTAACATTCAAATTGAAATGTTTTCAAACTTTATAGAGCTAACTTTTTTATCCGGTTCACGTAAAAGGGCAAAAGTATGTATATCGTTTGCGAAATACATGCTTGTATACCTGGACATAAGTTTGAGAAAAACAAAGCAGTCGTAAAGCAGCTGAAAAATGAAGCAACTAAACTAAAATGTAGCAGTAACAGCGTTGTAGCAAAGCAAAGATGGGGGAAAAAAATTACAAAAAAGCAATTTCTTTTTTCATGAGCTTTAAGCTTTGCTGCTGCACTAAGTTTTATGCAAGTTTTTTTCGATTTCTTTGCTTTCTGCAGTAGGTTATGACAAATCAAAAAAATAAACAGCTAAATCTAGTTGTAGCGAAAAAAAAAAACCACTGCAAAAGCACGTAAAAAGCACAATCATAACTAAAAGCAAACTTATTGCATGAAAGCTTTATGCACAAGGAAAAATAATAATAAAAAGACACACGAAGCAAAAAGCAAAAAGCCACAAAAATTATGCTGTTTAGCAATGACTAAAGTAGCAAAACTGAATTCACACAAAAAATGCACTTAAAAATTGTTTAACACACTTTTGTTTCAAAAAATTGTATGAAGCAAAATTTCACTACATGGCAAAAAAAGGACTTAAAAATAAGGAAAAGACTTTGAATTAAAGTTTTTCTCGAATTTCTCTGTGCATTCAGTCTTAAATATATGTAAAGATATGAAGCAAATTAGTTTTTAGGAAAGTTGCTTCCAAAATGTTTATCTGACATTTTACTAATTACCTTAAATTGGTTAAATTGGTATTTTTTTTAAAACTGGTTCATTTCCAACAAAAAGTAATCTGGTTCAAAAGTAATTTCTGTATCATTTAGAACAAGGTCCGACAGACTCCCCGGGCGACTAAAAATTTCTTTGGGCACTAGTTCTTTCAAGAAAATCCTTCAAAAGCACATTTTTATGAAATTTTGCTATAACTCTGAGAAGTAATTCGTCTGGTGCCTAAAATGTTTTCCTGGCCCCTAAGATTTTACAATTTTTGTTTTACCTCTGACTTAGAAACATACTTAGTTTTATGTCTTTTGAATGTTTGATCGAAATTTGAAAGAAAGTAGACGTTGAAAGTGTTAAAAAAATCTTGATTCAATTAAAAAAAAGAAACTAATTAGACGAAATTTATATGGAGTATTTGACATAAATGTTTTGAATATTTCACTTCTTGAAATATTCTGTGATTTGAAAATGAAGTTTTAAAAGTAACTGCCCAGAATTTTGGTGAGCATTTGAAGAATTAAAAAAAATATTACAAGTGCTATCAGAACTCAAAAGCTATTTCCTGTTCATTTTTTGTTGATATTTACTTATCATTTTCATCATTAATTGAGATTCAAATGTTATTTACGAAATGCATCCCATTAAATCATTGAACATCATTAAAACAATCAACTAAATAAAAAATTACATTCACTTTTTTTCATAATTAGAAAATGCCGTTTGTTTTTGGACTAACCCAAACATTCTAGTTTAAAGTTAACATGGAAAATTCTAAATTTCCTTTCGAACGCAAATGAGATTACAATTTAACCAGGCATAAATGTGTATTTCAATTTCAACAAAATGACATTTGAAAAATAAAACTAATACTATTATAAAAATTGAGAACAAATTTCCGTTTTTTAGCTTGCATTATTTAAGAAACTTACTTTCGTATTTGATGTAACCTTCCTCGTCTTCAGGTGGACAGCAAGCTGTGAAAATATCGTCAACTTCTTTGTCATTCAATTTCTCACCTGTGGAAATACATAAGAGGTCAGTTTTATTTTGAACAATCTATTATGTTATAAAGTTAATACTGTAATTTTTGTTTGAATTAATGTCTGTTATAAGTTGCTATTGTCTTTGTAAATGGTAGAAATCAGTTACATAATGTTTTTAAATGTCATTGGATAACTAATTCAAAAATAATCACACATACTTGATTTTACAGTTAAAAGTCATCGGAAATTCAGTCCTATGTTTTGACATAATTTTTTTTTTTTTTTGGTGCTTTATATTTTAGATACGTTAAACTGACTGAAGTAATATCTGTGACTCTCATTTGGTGTTTTATTTGTTTAGTCCTTAGTGCTCCAGAAATTATTTCTTTTATTATCCACTTTCTCAAAAGGGATTTATTCCTTTTTTTTTTACTTCTATGTAAAAAGTTTTAGCAGAAAATATCCTTGTTTTGTAAAACGAATGTACACGTTTAACTACAATCGCAAAAAGACTGAAAGTAACATTAACTGATCGTTAATAATTGAAACTATTTTGTTTATAGGATGCTTTTCATTGATATTTTATTATTAGTTGAAAATTTAGTTATGGAAACAGTACTTAAACAGTAAAGGTATTGTACTATACAGAGAATACTGAATTATGAAAGTAAAACGGCACATGTTACTTTTATATTTAAAATATTCAAAACTATCGAATCTTGGACCATTCATTTTCATAAACTTAAAATAGATGCCACTTACATTTATTTGCTAAATGCTCTCTATTTGACTATTAGCCGGATACCTGTGCAATTTTCTCCTTTTAGCAATGGCCGCAATAATGTCTGGTTGTAAAGTTGTGAGAGTTTTTTTTTTTTTTTAATATTACTCTCGAGAAAACGTGAAATCAATAGCTTGTTACTCGTCAAATAAGACAATTTCATTTATAGTACATATTTCAAATAATAATGTTTTACAGATACCATTATAAATTACAAACGTACAAATGTCATAGATAATGCTTTATGCTGAAGTACGAGCAAAAGTACAATATTTTCAGATCACTCACTATGGAAAAAAATATGCAACCAAAACAGTAAATAGATTTGTTTTTTTTTTTTTTTTTTTTTTTTTTTGTGCATGTTTTAAAATCGAAATCGCATTTAACACAAGAAAGTTAATTAAATAATAACTAGGGATGAAATATCAGAAACAAAAAAAAGATTTTAAAAGGAAGCTAAAAATATACTACAACTAAAAATAGTACAAAACTACAAACACTTTTAAAAAATATTCTGGTTTTCCCGAAACTTTACGTCTAGCACCAAATACCTAAACAAGTTGTATCTTTTCTTATTTTTACTTTAGTTTTATTTATTCATTTATTTATTTACTGTCAGCTTGTATAAATCTTTGTATATTACTGTCTGACCACGGATTGTATGGAAAGACAAACATCCGTTTTACAGCCGGAAATGGACGAATCTATTATTTTTTACCGATGTCAGTTGTTGCAGAAGCAGAGTCTCATTCGAATGAGCGGAATACGCCATAGACTAATAATAAGAGTAGACCGAGCTATGGCAACCCTTTTGCTGCTCATAAACCAAACCATGTGACTGGTGGATATCCTAGCAACAGCGGGCGTTAATCGTAGCAGACGATCAACGCCAGCGCGAAATAAAATAAATAGAATTGATGGAACACGGAAGAATGATCTTTTATGGAGTCCGATTTGTAAATTTGTTATTCTAAGTTAGTAGTGTAAAAAGGCCGGTTTCCCTGCAGCAGGCGCAGCCGCGCAGCCGGCTGCGCCTGTGACCTCGCCTGGTTGCGCCTGCCGACCATTGCCCCTCCACTTCCTCCGACCTTGGGGTTGACCTTGGGTTGCGCCTGAATCTTGAAGAAGATGACCACCGCGTTTTCGCCCTTCCTCGTTTTCGCTCGCGAAAGGTTACGAATAGTTTTCGCGCGTTTTTGAATATTTTCCCGCGCTTTTGGACTTTGTCGTTTTTCTAGTCATAGAAGACTAGGAGGTTTTTCACTTTTTGAATGGCAACGTCAAAGTTTTGGTTGTTATGACAACCAGAGTTTTTAGTTTTCGGTTGGCAACACCTGTTGCTATGCTTTAACTTATGCGGTGTTTAACGTTCATGACGCCATCTATTGAGAGGTTTATTTTTATTTTTTTTTTATTTCTACGAATTTAATTATTTTTATTTTTACAGAGTGTTGAAGTTGGGAATCGAACACCCAAACTTTGAGTTAGCAAAAACGTATGCTAACCACTATGCTATATTTTTCATTACTCTTTCAGTCTTAATGTGAATCTGTACCATGACAACGAATATTACAATTAAATTAATTTTAAAACCATCAGTTAATTTACTCTTTAGTACTAATCATGGCATATCATTAACTGAATTTCAGCTCATAATTGAAACTATCATCATTATTATTATTTTTCATAATAACAAAGTTTTCACTTAAGTAAAGATTTATTTAAATACAACCCATTCGAGATTTTAGATTTGGTTCAATGCTTTGTGGACTTGAAATATATTTTAAACTTTGATTTTCTTTTTCATGCATTTCAAACTTTATCATTTTCATTTTTTCTAACTTGTTAAATTTTCTTAACTAATTTCATTTTTCTTTGTCAAATTTACAAATATTTTTTCTAACTTGTAAAAATTTCGAAGAAATAATTTTCTTAACTAATTTTTTTTGACTTTCATACAACAAAATATTTTTTCTTACTTGTTAAATTTTCAAAGAAATAATTAACTTAAATATTCTTTCACACATTTTGAACTTTAACGTTTTTTCCTGTCATTTAGCACTTTGATTTTTTTTTTTCACTATTTTAGCGTTTTTCAATTATTTTCAGTCTTTAACTATTTTCTTAACTTTTTAGTCTTTAACTAATTTCAAGCATTTCAGACTTAGATTATTTTTTCGTGATTTCGATTTTTTTTAGTATATTTTAGAGTTTGATCATTTTCTCGCTTGTTTTTACTTTATCGTTTTTTTTTTTTTCCCGATATTTTTAAACTTAGAAATTTTTCACAAGTAGTGACAGGAATCGAACCTTCAAATTTTTCAAAACGTTATCATGTCTTCAATTTTTGCAATCATGTCAAACTTGCAATCAATTTACTCGTAGTAGTAATTAACACTTATCATTAACAAATTTTCTCAGATTTTAAAAAAATCAACTTAATTAATTTTTTCCAGTAAGCAAATTGCGCACTCAAGTTACATTCCAACACTGCATATATGTTTCAAGAGTTTCATTGAATTTATCACATTCCATTTAATTAACTCTAATAATTACTTTTTCATTAATACTTAACTTAATCATTTTATCATACATTTATTCCAGTTACAAAATTATGCTTAAAAGTTATTTATTTTTCTTAGCACAAGAGATTTTAACATGTTCCTACTAAAATGCTTTTCACTCTAGTTTGAGTTTACTAAAATAGCAACTCATTTACGATTTAGATTCATTTAATCGTCTTTGATTCTTTTTTCATTGTTAATATTTTAAATTATCACATACGTTATTATTTTTATACATTTATCCATTTAATTTTCGAAAATCTACAATCAATTTACTTTTCGTATTAATTAACACTTATCACTATCAAATATTTTCATGAATTTTAAAAAATTATCTTCTTAAATAATTTTTTACTGTAACCAAATTTCCCACTCAAGTTATATTTTATCACTACATATGCTTTTCATGAGTTTCACTTAATTTATCGCATTTCATTTAATTAACTCTAATAATTATTTTTTATCATCGATATTTAAGTTAATCATATTTTCCTTTCTTTATTTTTTTTTTCATGCAAACACTCTTGATGGAATAAAACAAAATTTTCAACTTTCATGAATTAAATCCCCTCTGAATATTTTATTTTACTTTACCATACTTTACTATTTTACTTACTGCGTTTTACTATTTATCATTCATTACAGCTTTTCCAAAATATTACTTTACAACCAACCAATTTCATTAACAGAATTTTCATTACAATTTATAAATTTCACTTTTATTTAATTATTTTTACCTACGGTAAAATAAAACACATAACACAAAAATGTTAAACATCAATGAAGTACCCAAGAAATGTTAAAATTATAAGTCGAGTATCAAAACTTCATGTCAGCAAATTTTAAAAATAGACTTACCGAAAAATAACTTCTACTGAAATTCATTTCAAAACTTGGAATCAATTTACTCTTAGCATTAATAAACACTTATCATTAAGAAATTTTCATGGATTTTAAAAATCAACTTATTTAATTTTTTTCCAGTAAGCAAATTTCGCACTCAAGTTACATTTCATCACTTTATATGCTTTTCAAGAGTTTCATTTAATTTATCACATTTTATTTAATCAACTCTATTAATTATTTTTTTTGATTAGTATTTAACTTAGTCATTTTATCGCATAGTGTTTTACTTTATTATTTTTTTTTTTCATACAAGCACTCTTGTTAGAATAAAACAAAATTTTCAACCTTCATGAATTAGAATCACTTTGGCTATTTCATTTTCCCAATAATATTTTACTTTAACAACTAATTTCTTTAACAAAATCGATATCATTTATTTTAGTCTTTATCCTTTTCGAACGATACATTCAAATGGACAGCTATACGTTAAATTAAGAAACTTAATCTAAATTTTGACAAATTAAGTTATAGCTAAATACTGACTAAAATTAAGTACAAAAGACTAACCTTTTTGGGGTGAAATCCCTCAAGTACCAGCTATCGCGAAGTTATTTAAAAACAGTGAATGAAATTGTAATAAGTGGATTGTTAATTATAACTCAATCTCACAAAATTACAATTACATGCATGTTTTATTTGAAATCGCTGCATACGGCTGGCTGCCCATCGTCGATTTGCAGAACGCATGCCGTGATATCGCAAATCAACTCGGCTGTTGAAAGAAACTACCGTAATCCCACAGCACTTCGGATCGTCCACACACACACATCGAGGCGAATTGAGAAAATGACTTTATCAATATTGCTATCTACCCCTTTACCGATAACAGATAACAAACCCCACGTGCTAGTATTATTCACCACCTGGCCTACGTCTTTCAAGTGATGTCACTGTTTCTGACCAATTAAAATTAGTTCACGTTTCTCAAATATCAAGCACATAGATCGGCAATAGCCTGATGTCAGGTTTTCCAAACAAAATTTTAGATTTTAATTCGTAGTTTCGAATTAATTTCTTTTTCATTTCAAACTTATAAAAAAAAATTTCCAGCTTGTAAGAATATTTCTTTCAAAAACAGATTTTTGATTCAAAACAGTATTTTTTCAAACTTGTAATATTTTTCTACTTAGAAAATGAAATCAAAAATTTTTGTTTTCTTTAATCATATAAAATGTTTTTAAGAAATAATTTCTCAAACTTGTAATATTTTTCCACTAATTAAAAAAAAAAAATCAATTTTTTTTTTCAATCATATAAAAATAAATTTTTAATCTTACAACAGTAAATTTTTCCGCAAAAATATTTTTTTCAAATCAAAATAATAATAATATTTTTGTAACATATTGTTTTTTTTCCTTTCAATCTTTTTTTTTTTTCAAAAATTTTCAAACTTACAAAATAAAATTTTTTCAACTGAATCTTCAAACGAAATGCTTTAATTAAATTTAAAACTCAATATCACTTTACTCTTAGTATTAATAACCAATAGCACTTAACCATTTACTCTTTGCACTCTAAGTATTAATTAACACACACGCATTAGAAATAATAATAATAATGTTTAAGATACTTACAAATCATTTACTCAAGCTTTCAAATATCCATCTAGCATGTTATTGTTCATTCGTGTGAGGGAACTTGTAATAAAACTTTACTTATCAACCGAAATTATAAGCGAAAATATCGCATTTTTTAGCACTTAATATAATCCAACAATTAACAAATTGGTTTTAACTTTGAATTTAAGAAAAATAAAAACTATTACACACTTAGTAACATATCTATCGATGTATATTATTTCATGACAAATCACAAATTAGTGAGGATCTTTTATCGATCATGTGACCAACTAAGTTAAGAAAGAGCGTTCTTATCTCATATGAGAATTTATAAGTCTTTAATATTTCTCTTTAATGTAAGTGTATTGATACGTACGAGTTTGTGTATGTGAATATAACTGTGTATTGTTTTCAAACCATTGTCATGTTTAAGCTTTACGGTTCTAATTTTGACTTTCCACTTAGCATTATTTGAAGTCCTTCGCATGCATTAAACTATAGAAATATTACAAAAATTATATTTTCATTCAGTCTTAATTACAAAACCATACAATAAGATGAAGACAACACCGATAGTATAAAGATTACTTACAATAAAGTGCATATAAAAAATATATGTAAGAGTGATTTCAAAGTATAATCCATCAACCATATTCAACAACTCAATCAAAACACAAGTCTCTTTTAAAATGATAAACACAATTTATTCACACACACAGTAAAAGACAATTAAAAAAAACTTTCATCTTTAAGTAAAACTCTTCAAAACTTTCAAGCGTATTTTTAACATCGATTGCATCAAATAAATCAGACACATGACATTTTAAACATGGACTATCAACATTCAAAGTAACGAAGTCACGAGTCAAGTTTTCCCAATTAACATTAAAAAGAGCCCGTTCGAAAAAAAGTGTCGAACTTTCGACCCCTTGTTAATGATTCACATTCATGCACTCTCATGTAAAAAATGAATCCATTTTTACAATCCACACATTCTTTTTTAGAAAGGTAGTTTATGTTGCATATGAGCTCATCAAATAGTCACTTACGTAGAGAATCAGCCAGTTTACGAACTTCTTGTGATGTATATGTGCTGATTTTATCACATCGACAATCACAGGGATATTTTTTCTCAATTTCCGAAAGGATGTACTCTTTTAGAGTATAAGTCATAAGTTTGTCTTTGACACTACGTGAGATACAAGGGGATGCGTAGCACAATTTGTCAATCTGGCTTTCCAAAAGTAGAACTCTATCAGGCATCAACTGGAACACTTCTCGTTTCAGTTTGAACAATCTTTGCACACTAACACAGATGTTACCATTCGCACTCGACTCTCCTTTTTTATAACAAAAGCGAAATCACGGTCTTCGATTAATTTTTGATTTACATTTTTACGTAGGCTTGAAATAAGTGATCTCCACACATCTGGTTCTAAGGAAATACCATCCATAGTTGGTCGAAAAATACCATCTTTCCCACACGTATATCTTCTAATATGCACGCGTGTACGTTTCCGAAAAGTATTCACCTAAAGTGAAAATACAATCACCCAAGTGTATCATATCATCAGGCTGTGGAGAAGCCTCAATGTTCATTTTCATGTTCGTTGCATCCCATCTGTTCATCTTCAGGCTTCAAAGTTTCAGAATGATTTTCACCAGCGTTAGTCATTCTTAACTCTCATAGGATTAGGAGTCACAATACTAAAACAACTTCCTGTGAACTTAAAAAATAAATCAAACTAGGTTTTAACACTAGCTGGTGAAGAAAAATCCTAAGTACATAGAATAAAATTTCACGATCTCTTTCAAAGCTCAGAATCACCCTGAAAATGATTCTCCAAACATCCACTATAAACCAATGAATATTCACTTTAACCAATGAGAAGTGTACATAAATCTCTTGCTACTGACGTCATAGAATATCACATGAACTTTTGAGCAGAATTGAGTTGTTTTACACAGTATTCAGATTTTTAGAAAATGCCAACACTTTGACTTCCAAATTCATCCTGACCTACTACGAGTAATTTTAAGATGGTAGCAGGTTTTCACATCACATCGAATGCCGATGACGGTTTCGCATCTCATGCAAATTGACATGATCAATTACACGTGATTGATCATGTCATGCGTGAGATGCGAAAACGTCATCGGCATTCGATGTGATGTGAAAACCTGCTACCATCTTAAAATTACTCGTAGTAGGTCAGGATGAATTTGGAAGTCAAAGTGTTAGCATTTTCTAAAAATCTGAATACTGTGTAAAACAACTCAATTCTGCTCAAAAGTTCATGTGATATTCTATGACGTCAGTAGCAAGAGATTTATGTACACTTCTCATTGGTTAAAGTGAATATTCATTGGTTTATAGTGGATGTTTGGAGAATCATTTTCAGGGTGATTCTGAGCTTTGAAAGAGATCGTGAAATTTTATTCTATGTACTTAGGATTTTTCTTCACCAGCTAGTGTTAAAACCTAGTTTGATTTATTTTTTAAGTTCACAGGAAGTTGTTTTAGTATTGTGACTCCTAATCCTATGAGAGTTAAGAATGACTAACGCTGGTGAAAATCATTCTGAAACTTTGAAGCCTGAAGATGAACAGATGGGATGCAACGAACATGAAAATGAACATTGAGGCTTCTCCACAGCCTGATGATATGATACACTTGGGTGATTGTATTTTCACTTTAGGTGAATACTTTTCGGAAACGTACACGCGTGCATATTAGAAGATATACGTGTGGGAAAGATGGTATTTTTCGACCAACTATGGATGGTATTTCCTTAGAACCAGATGTGTGGAGATCACTTATTTCAAGCCTACGTAAAAATGTAAATCAAAAATTAATCGAAGACCGTGATTTCGCTTTTGTTATAAAAAAGGAGAGTCGAGTGCGAATGGTAACATCTGTGTTAGTGTGCAAAGATTGTTCAAACTGAAACGAGAAGTGTTCCAGTTGATGCCTGATAGAGTTCTACTTTTGGAAAGCCAGATTGACAAATTGTGCTACGCATCCCCTTGTATCTCACGTAGTGTCAAAGACAAACTTATGACTTATACTCTAAAAGAGTACATCCTTTCGGAAATTGAGAAAAAATATCCCTGTGATTGTCGATGTGATAAAATCAGCACATATACATCACAAGAAGTTCGTAAACTGGCTGATTCTCTACGTAAGTGACTATTTGATGAGCTCATATGCAACATAAACTACCTTTCTAAAAAAGAATGTGTGGATTGTAAAAATGGATTCATTTTTTACATGAGAGTGCATGAATGTGAATCATTAACAAGGGGTCGAAAGTTCGACACTTTTTTTCGAACGGGCTCTTTTTAATGTTAATTGGGAAAACTTGACTCGTGACTTCGTTACTTTGAATGTTGATAGTCCATGTTTAAAATGTCATGTGTCTGATTTATTTGATGCAATCGATGTTAAAAATACGCTTGAAAGTTTTGAAGAGTTTTACTTAAAGATGAAAGTTTTTTTTAATTGTCTTTTACTGTGTGTGTGAATAAATTGTGTTTATCATTTTAAAAGAGACTTGTGTTTTGATTGAGTTGTTGAATATGGTTGATGGATTATACTTTGAAATCACTCTTACATATATTTTTTATATGCACTTTATTGTAAGTAATCTTTATACTATCGGTGTTGTCTTCATCTTATTGTATGGTTTTGTAATTAAGACTGAATGAAAATATAATTTTTGTAATATTTCTATAGTTTAATGCATGCGAAGGACTTCAAATAATGCTAAGTGGAAAGTCAAAATTAGAACCGTAAAGCTTAAACATGACAATGGTTTGAAAACAATACACAGTTATATTCACATACACAAACTCGTACGTATCAATACACTTACATTAAAGAGAAATATTAAAGACTTATAAATTCTCATATGAGATAAGAACGCTCTTTCTTAACTTAGTTGGTCACATGATCGATAAAAGATCCTCACCTATTTGTGATTTGTCATGAAATAATATACATCGATAGATATGTTACTAAGTGTGTAATAGTTTTTATTTTTCTTAAATTCAAAGTTAAAACCAATTTGTTAATTGTAGGATTATATTAAGTGCTAAAAAATGCGATATTTTCGCTTATAATTTCGGTTGATAAGTAAAGTTTTATTACAAGTTCCCTCACACGAATGAACAAGCTTGAGTAAATGATTTGTAAGTATCTTAAACATTATTATTATTATTTCTAATGCGTGTGTGTTAATTAATACTTAGAGTGCAAAGAGTAAATGGTTAAGTGCTATTGGTTATTAATACTAAGAGTAAAGTGATATTGAGTTTTAAATTTAATTAAAGCATTTCGTTTGAAGATTCAGTTGAAAAAATTTTATTTTGTAAGTTTGAAAATTTTTGAAAAAAAAAAAAGATTGAAAGGAAAAAAAACAATATGTTACAAAAATATTATTATTATTTTGATTTGAAAAAAATATTTTTGCGGAAAAATTTACTGTTGTAAGATTAAAAATTTATTTTTATATGATTGAAAAAAAAAATTGATTTTTTTTTTTTAATTAGTGGAAAAATATTACAAGTTTGAGAAATTATTTCTTAAAAACATTTTATATGATTAAAGAAAACAAAAATTTTTGATTTCATTTTCTAAGTAGAAAAATATTACAAGTTTGAAAAAATACTGTTTTGAATCAAAAATCTGTTTTTGAAAGAAATATTCTTACAAGCTGGAAATTTTTTTTTATAAGTTTGAAATGAAAAAGAAATTAATTCGAAACTACGAATTAAAATCTAAAATTTTGTTTGGAAAACCTGACATCAGGCTATTGCCGATCTATGTGCTTGATATTTGAGAAACGTGAACTAATTTTAATTGGTCAGAAACAGTGACATCACTTGAAAGACGTAGGCCAGGTGGTGAATAATACTAGCACGTGGGGTTTGTTATCTGTTATCGGTAAAGGGGTAGATAGCAATATTGATAAAGTCATTTTCTCAATTCGCCTCGATGTGTGTGTGTGGACGATCCGAAGTGCTGTGGGATTACGGTAGTTTCTTTCAACAGCCGAGTTGATTTGCGATATCACGGCATGCGTTCTGCAAATCGACGATGGGCAGCCAGCCGTATGCAGCGATTTCAAATAAAACATGCATGTAATTGTAATTTTGTGAGATTGAGTTATAATTAACAATCCACTTATTACAATTTCATTCACTGTTTTTAAATAACTTCGCGATAGCTGGTACTTGAGGGATTTCACCCCAAAAAGGTTAGTCTTTTGTACTTAATTTTAGTCAGTATTTAGCTATAACTTAATTTGTCAAAATTTAGATTAAGTTTCTTAATTTAACGTATAGCTGTCCATTTGAATGTATCGTTCGAAAAGGATAAAGACTAAAATAAATGATATCGATTTTGTTAAAGAAATTAGTTGTTAAAGTAAAATATTATTGGGAAAATGAAATAGCCAAAGTGATTCTAATTCATGAAGGTTGAAAATTTTGTTTTATTCTAACAAGAGTGCTTGTATGAAAAAAAAAAATAATAAAGTAAAACACTATGCGATAAAATGACTAAGTTAAATACTAATCAAAAAAAATAATTAATAGAGTTGATTAAATAAAATGTGATAAATTAAATGAAACTCTTGAAAAGCATATAAAGTGATGAAATGTAACTTGAGTGCGAAATTTGCTTACTGGAAAAAAATTAAATAAGTTGATTTTTAAAATCCATGAAAATTTCTTAATGATAAGTGTTTATTAATGCTAAGAGTAAATTGATTCCAAGTTTTGAAATGAATTTCAGTAGAAGTTATTTTTCGGTAAGTCTATTTTTAAAATTTGCTGACATGAAGTTTTGATACTCGACTTATAATTTTAACATTTCTTGGGTACTTCATTGATGTTTAACATTTTTGTGTTATGTGTTTTATTTTACCGTAGGTAAAAATAATTAAATAAAAGTGAAATTTATAAATTGTAATGAAAATTCTGTTAATGAAATTGGTTGGTTGTAAAGTAATATTTTGGAAAAGCTGTAATGAATGATAAATAGTAAAACGCAGTAAGTAAAATAGTAAAGTATGGTAAAGTAAAATAAAATATTCAGAGGGGATTTAATTCATGAAAGTTGAAAATTTTGTTTTATTCCATCAAGAGTGTTTGCATGAAAAAAAAAATAAAGAAAGGAAAATATGATTAACTTAAATATCGATGATAAAAAATAATTATTAGAGTTAATTAAATGAAATGCGATAAATTAAGTGAAACTCATGAAAAGCATATGTAGTGATAAAATATAACTTGAGTGGGAAATTTGGTTACAGTAAAAAATTATTTAAGAAGATAATTTTTTAAAATTCATGAAAATATTTGATAGTGATAAGTGTTAATTAATACGAAAAGTAAATTG
Organism: Uloborus diversus; assembly: GCF_026930045.1. Classification (NCBI taxonomy): domain Eukaryota; kingdom Metazoa; phylum Arthropoda; class Arachnida; order Araneae; family Uloboridae; genus Uloborus; species Uloborus diversus. Next base: position 163,897,461 of record NC_072736.1, read on the forward strand.
ATTGTAGATTTTCGAAAATTAAATGGATAAATGTATAAAAATAATAACGTATGTGATAATTTAAAATATTAACAATGAAAAAAGAATCAAAGACGATTAAATGAATCTAAATCGTAAATGAGTTGCTATTTTAGTAAACTCAAACTAGAGTGAAAAGCATTTTAGTAGGAACATGTTAAAATCTCTTGTGCTAAGAAAAATAAATAACTTTTAAGCATAATTTTGTAACTGGAATAAATGTATGATAAAATGATTAAGTTAAGTATTAATGAAAAAGTAATTATTAGAGTTAATTAAATGGAATGTGATAAATTCAATGAAACTCTTGAAACATATATGCAGTGTTGGAATGTAACTTGAGTGCGCAATTTGCTTACTGGAAAAAATTAATTAAGTTGATTTTTTTAAAATCTGAGAAAATTTGTTAATGATAAGTGTTAATTACTACTACGAGTAAATTGATTGCAAGTTTGACATGATTGCAAAAATTGAAGACATGATAACGTTTTGAAAAATTTGAAGGTTCGATTCCTGTCACTACTTGTGAAAAATTTCTAAGTTTAAAAATATCGGGGGAAAAAAAAAACGATAAAGTAAAAACAAGCGAGAAAATGATCAAACTCTAAAATATACTAAAAAAAATCGAAATCACGAAAAAATAATCTAAGTCTGAAATGCTTGAAATTAGTTAAAGACTAAAAAGTTAAGAAAATAGTTAAAGACTGAAAATAATTGAAAAACGCTAAAATAGTGAAAAAAAAAAAAAAATCAAAGTGCTAAATGACAGGAAAAAACGTTAAAGTTCAAAATGTGTGAAAGAATATTTAAGTTAATTATTTCTTTGAAAATTTAACAAGTAAGAAAAAATATTTTGTTGTATGAAAGTCAAAAAAAATTAGTTAAGAAAATTATTTCTTCGAAATTTTTACAAGTTAGAAAAAATATTTGTAAATTTGACAAAGAAAAATGAAATTAGTTAAGAAAATTTAACAAGTTAGAAAAAATAAAAATGATAAAGTTTGAAATGCATGAAAAAGAAAATCAAAGTTTAAAATATATTTCAAGTCCACAAAGCATTGAACCAAATCTAAAATCTCGAATGGGTTGTATTTAAATAAATCTTTACTTAAGTGAAAACTTTGTTATTATGAAAAATAATAATAATGATGATAGTTTCAATTATGAGCTGAAATTCAGTTAATGATATGCCATGATTAGTACTAAAGAGTAAATTAACTGATGGTTTTAAAATTAATTTAATTGTAATATTCGTTGTCATGGTACAGATTCACATTAAGACTGAAAGAGTAATGAAAAATATAGCATAGTGGTTAGCATACGTTTTTGCTAACTCAAAGTTTGGGTGTTCGATTCCCAACTTCAACACTCTGTAAAAATAAAAATAATTAAATTCGTAGAAATAAAAAAAAAAAAAATAAACCTCTCAATAGATGGCGCCATGAACGTTAAACACCGCATAAGTTAAAGCATAGCAACAGGTGTTGCCAACCGAAAACTAAAAACTCTGGTTGTCATAACAACCAAAACTTTGACGTTGCCATTCAAAAAGTGAAAAACCTCCTAGTCTTCTATGACTAGAAAAACGACAAAGTCCAAAAGCGCGGGAAAATATTCAAAAACGCGCGAAAACTATTCGTAACCTTTCGCGAGCGAAAACGAGGAAGGGCGAAAACGCGGTGGTCATCTTCTTCAAGATTCAGGCGCAACCCAAGGTCAACCCCAAGGTCGGAGGAAGTGGAGGGGCAATGGTCGGCAGGCGCAACCAGGCGAGGTCACAGGCGCAGCCGGCTGCGCGGCTGCGCCTGCTGCAGGGAAACCGGCCTTTTTACACTACTTAAGTTGTAAATATTTTGTTAATATAGTGAGTTTTTCGTTTAGATAGTATTGTGCATTTTCTTTAGTCAATTTCAATAACTTTCTAAGCAATAAAAGATGCAAGCGACCAAGAAGAATCAGCAGACGGTAAGATTTTAACTACAGTTTCAATTTAAGATACCGATTAGTACATTTTTGCGTTACCGCAAAACGTTTACGCCATTTCGTTCACGCCAACGCTGACAGCTCCAAATGAAATAAAAGTTACCGAAAACTGATCAAAAACTATTACTAATGTCGAAATAATGCATAACTAAAAGAAAAACAGTTCAATCTCTGCACCTGGAAGTTTTTTTTTTAATGGAAACACATTGTCTTAAAATACATGTCGAGTGCCAAACTATAGATAATGCTGCCATCTAGCAACCATGCTGCCAAAGTCTTCGCCAAGCCCTTCCACTAGTCACATGATACATCTATGAACCAATTTTCTTTATCAGCAAGAATGAGAAAGCTCGGTCTACTCTTATTATTAGTCTATGGAATACGCGCATCAAATTTTTACTTTTCCCCCTCATTCAAATAGATTCGTCTTTTCTGAACATTTGAAAATTCCATGCAATCCGTGGTTGGACAGTAAGTAAAAACCTTTATTTTTCTTTCACTTTTTGAACTAAGATATCTTTTCGAAGCTTTAAATAAAATTATGCTTACGTTATACGGCCTTATCTAAACACTCTTGGGTTGAAATTCTCTCAAATACGCAGTCATTTCAATATCACTATGTATTAAATAAGTGTTGATGATTTAAAAATAAAGAAATAGAGTTATCTTACCGAGAGAGAGGATTACGTGAGCCAACTCAGCAGCCATCATGGTTCCGTTTTCATTCTTGTCGTATACTTTCAAACCTTCTAGTAAATCTTCAATTTTGCCAACGTCTTTAGATTTTTTGGCTCCGCTGAAGATGGGGAGGAATTCTTCGAAGTTGATCATTTTCTCTCCTGTACATAAAAAATCAACAGCGTGTGTTAGTCACTTCTAAAAAATCCGAATTTAAACATCCACTGAACGCAAGACTGTTGGTAAGTTTAAACTTTTCAAGGATAAGTAAAGTTATAGTGAATGACAGTAAAAAAGAAAATACATTAATTAATAAAATAAATAAATAAATAGGAGAAAAGTGGGCACATGTGAGCACGGGACGCATTTGAACATGTTAAGAGAAAAATCTTGAAAAATTCTCAAGTTGTGGCAGTGCCAGTCCTACTTCTTGTACAAACTTTTAGAGTAATGAGCCAGTTAATGTTCCTGAGGTGACAACTTTTAGTAGATGTTGTTTTAGTAGATGCTGATGTAATTTTATCACTGTCTTCTTCATGTGAAAACATATTGTACACTAATTAATAAGCTAAACTTAAATATTGCAAACCATTATACGTACATTCAAGTAAATCTATGACTAAATTTTTAAACTAAATTAAGAATTCCTCATTTTTGAAAATTAGTTCTAAGGTATATGACTGGGCACTTGTGAACACAACATATTGGGGAACATGCGAACAATTCCCACATCCTCTCTGTAATATAAATATTAGTATAGGGTTATTATAAGTGTTCAAAAGGGTGTAAAGATTTATAATTATTATTTTGCTACAATCAGATGGCAAATTCATTGTTAATTATTATTATACATTAGTATTAATTAATTATTTATTTATTCTTTATTTTTTAATTCTTTTGCTACTAAATAGTTGGCCAACAGTTTAGTATTACATAATATCTACAAGGAAAGAAAATATAAAATATTTTCCATTAACTAAAAACAATAACTAAAACAATTTTAAAATTAATCATCATATATATGAAGCTTCAACGCACTATATATCAAGAACTTTACATAATAAAACATTCTTTGTAATGTTTAGTCTTATAAGATTTCCTCTTGCCGATCCAGTAATTAAAACATACTGTGTACCTTTAAAATTTGACATATACAATTCAATTATACAATTAGGAAAAATATTTTCTAATTGACAGTTACTGTACAGTATAAACGGACATAATATAGGCTACCAACCCTTCATTGTGTTTCGCATATACGCATACGTTCTATATTAAAGAGTTTTTTGTGTCAAATATGATGCTTGTCCTGCATTTTTAATCTTGTTCATATGTACCTCAGGCTTGTTCACTTTTGCCCCTATAGGGGCACATGTGAACAATTGAAGACATATTTCAAAAATTCCATAAACTAAAGAAATAATTTTTTGAAAAATCTGAAAAAATTCCAGGATAGAAGGAAAAGGCTATTTAATCATGGGGACATATTTTCTCCGAAAAATTGATAGTTTTTTTTTTTTTTTTTTGAAAAGTTAAGAAAAGAAAAAAATTGTTCACATGCGCTCCTTTTTCCCCTAAGTAAAAATAAAAACTTGATTTCGTTTCTAAAAAATTCAAGTTTTTGCAATCAAGAATGTTAGCCAAATGACATTACTCCCTTACAAAAATAGTATTTTTGAATGTTACCTTTTAAACCTTTTTACTTTAATTTACCTTTTTGCAGTTTTTATTTATCTTCACGTAAAACATGTTTTCTTCCCACTCTAAATATATCAAAGGTAAGACTGAAACTGAAGAGCAGGGGGGAGGAAAACTTCGTGTCTGTAAAACGGCGGGAACTCCATCTTGACCACTTGTCAGTTCAAGGATTGACAAAAACCTTTGTATAGTTTTTGCAGCAGTTTATTACGTTACTATGACGTGAGCTCTTTTACTCGACTGAACCGTAGAATCGGAAAAAGAAAGTAATATATTGCTTTTGAATAAAATTGTAATTTTTTTAAATATAATATATTTAATATTTTTTAATGTGGTTTAATTTAAAAATAAATGCAGAACAAATTGAGGTATATTTATTGAAACACAGATGTGTTGATAGATCGAAATTTCGCAACTTTTTTTGAGAGAACTTCTTTTTAACCGACTTCAAAAAGGAGGCGGTTATCAGTTCATACCGTATGTATGTTTTTTTTTTGTTTGTCCACTCATAGCGTCTCACCTAGTGAACCGATTTTGATGATTCTTTTTTTAATGGATAGGGGATGGCTCAACTTAGGTCCCATTACTTTGTTTGACCATATTTGTTCTTTAGAAAAAAAGTTATGGGCAAAAAACAGTAAATTTTATGCAATCTCCCTATTAAATGATATTGTAGCGAAGTTCGCACTTTTCATCCGTGGATAACGGTGGCTCAGTGGTAGAATTCTCGCCTCCCACACGAGCGGCCCGGGTTCAAATCCCGACTAGGACAAAGTGAATTTTACTAAAATTTCGTTTCTACTGTTTCCCGTTTTTTCTCGAATGTTCTGTTAATTTCTGTATCTTTCCAAGTCTGGAAAGTTCCAGCACTTTCTCAAGTTGTATATAAGGAGATATAACGTTCATTCGTGGTTCTGAATAAAGATCTCGAGTTGAGACTAACGAGTATTCGCTTCATTTGGCTTTCACATTGTCTTCACTATCTTCATCTATGCGACAATATGAAACTCATTGTTATAAAAGTTTGGTGCCATATAACAGTAACATTAATAGTAATTGTAATGATAATTTTGAATAAAGGCTTTTCTAAAGCAATACAGTGATATAGAGCCGAACTTCTTACTAGGTAACTTCTTACTTTTACTGAAATATCTACATTTACACTAAAAAGAATGAAATAAAAAAATTTTGGAAAAAAAAATAGAACCGACTTCAAAATTGCTCTAAAAAGTGAAAAATAATTTTATTCTTTAAACACCATCGATAATACTTTTAAACATAATTTTTGAAGTTGGCGCAAAAACAAAAAGTAAAATCCATTGTAACCATGCTTCGTTCATATTTTTATCAAAAAATCATCCAAAGTTAGGAACGAAACATTTATATCGTTACTCAAATATGCTGTCATCAATGCGTAATGCATGTGGCAGTGAAGAAACTGGACCTGGTTAAATTTATACTTGTAGTTGAGTTATGGCTGTGAATGATTTTATCGATCGTTTTTGCGCCAACTTCAAAAATTATGTTTAAAAGTATTATCGATGGTGTTTAAAGAATAAAATTATTTTTCACTTTTTAGAGCAATTTTGAAGTCGGTTCTATTTTCTTTTCCAAAATTTTTTTTTGGTGATGCTATACTTTATTTTTAATGAACTTTTAAACAAAACTGGAAATTCCATTGAAATTAAAAGAAATCTGCCATTTAGCTCGGTACCGTACAACCTGAGAAAACCGTACGCCTTTTAAAAATAAAATAACGCAACAAATTTAAAAAAAAGCCATTAAATACCACGAAAAGATCCATTAAAATTCTTCACAAGTTAAATAAAGCAACATTGAACGCCCATTAAAATGAAAAAAAAAAAAAAATGCTCCGAAAAAATGTATCGAGTCATTAACAAACACTCAAAGTTCCGTTAAAATACAAAACCTGGGGGGGGGGGGGGGGGGAGGAGAAAACATGGTGATGACATAAATTTAATTTTTCTATTTTTGCCTAAGTAGTACGTACCTATGTTAGAAAATGACCTCTAATTCAAGCAAAAACGGATGGAGTGAAGTCAAGGTCTTAAATTTTTCATTTTGTAAAACTTTTCATGCATTTATTTATTTGCTTGACACTCACCTGCCTTCTTGGTACCTCCTGCCTTGTTGACACTGTCTTCCGTAACGGTCTGGTCCAAAGCCCTGAGGAGAGGTCCGAGCCAGACAGCGTCAATCTTTCCTTCACCGGTGGTATCGTACACTTCGAAGGCAGCCCTGCATTCTATTCGAGAAACAAAAGTTTTAAATAAATTGTCAAACGCGATAAAGCGAAATGCATTCAATGTGTTGTATATATCAAGAATGTCTCTAAAATTTACGAAAGATTTGAGTTAAATAGAAAATTAATCAATCTACTGTTGGCAGCGAAAAAAAAAAAAAGAGTCTGACAACTACTGACATTTTAGGGTTAGCAAATCGCAATTCCAGAGCTCGCTACCTTGCGGTGATTAACAATAGTAAAGAAAAAGGTAAACAGTCCATTCCACGTGTTTTCCTTGGGGTAAATTACAGGTTTCAGACAGTTTGTAGTGTAATGTAATTTCAGAAGAATAGAAAAGAAAGCTTCCCACAAACACGATGACAAATTACTGTCATTCGCTAAGCGTCAAAGCAAGTTATAAGTTACGGCATTTGTTTGTTTTACCTTTTCCATCCGCCATTGGACATTGGCTGCAGCGCCCCTATAGTTTATTAGAATGGCGAAAATGCATCACTGCTCGAAATAACTAGACGTTTTCATTATTGAACATTACACGTGGCACATCCTGATCGTGTATTGTCCATTTTCCACGAGAAGGCATTTGACTCCGCCTTCGTCACGTGGTATCCAATTCGAGCAGGAACTAGTGTATGGAGGGAGCAAGTCCCATCATTGGCTTAGCAAAAGTTTGGGCAAAGATCTCAAGTCACGTGACTCAACAACGACGAATAGTTGACACGTTTTGTGTGAAACTAGCGAGAGAAACCTGATTTCTTCAAATGCTTCGCTTTAAAATCTATCATGTGACTTGGTGTCTTTGTTTCACGAATGAAAGTCTCCATTCCCTCCATTTTATCTCTTCTCGATGGTGGTATCCGATTCGCAGAAGGCATATTCGAATCATATCATTTTGCCGTAAAAGCAGCAGTTTTTAAAATGTAAAAATAACAAAAGTAGCAATAGACAAATGAAGCAAGTGATGTTAAGTACACTGACTTTTTTTTTGAGCAATCATGATTGCTTATTGTTCTCACTTGACTGTTTTTGGCGTCCTATCATCTTATTTTCCCACCGCCACCCTCCGCACCATCACCGTGGACCGGCTGGCTCCTCACGATGCTGCTCCTATAGCGAAAGCCGTCTCCAGGTTGCATCCATGTCCTACACACACGCGCATACATACACAACTACACACACACACATACATACAGACACTTACACATATACACACACAAAAACCTACACACACACACACAAAACTACCCACACTTTCATGCCTGCACACAGACACAAACACACATGCCTACACACACATATCCCATACACACAAACACACAAATCCCCCCCCCCACACACTCGTGATTGCGAAAAACATAATTTGAATTCAAGATGTCAAAATTCAAATCAATTTTTAATTTTTTCTACATTAAAATGCACATCAAAGTTAAGGTTGTCTGGTCGTCCCATTTACAAGCGTTGGGATATGTTTACCGATAACCCCGCGTAAAATTGTAGCTCGAGAAGGCGGAGCGAATTGCCTTCTCCTGTGGAAAGCGGACAATATTCTCTCGTGGTCGGAACGATGATGATGTCTCTTCATCATCTAACTACCAAACGGCACGAACTTGAGGGTCACGGATTCGGACAAAATTCTAGATATAGGTCCATTCCCACTAGGTATGAGCCCAGGTAAAGCGGTTTGACTGCCTAGGCCCTGCAACGGGGGTCCAAAGATGGTAATTTGGGTCCAGAAATACAATGGAGTTTCCTTCGGAATTACAATCTTTACAACTTTTTTCCGCTATTGTACTGCAGTATGAGCCATTTGTATGCACATACCTTTGAATTAATTGCTTTGAATACTAGTTTTTAAAAGGTGTTTCTCAAATTAAAATTGGATACTACTTTTAATTTCAATATTTTGAATGCCGAAATAACGTAGTTACAGGATATTTATCGTTTGCAAAGAAAACTAATTATTTCGTTTTATATTAATCGTCTGCTAGTAAAAAGTATTTATCGTTTGCTAATTGAAACATTTATTGGATATTTATCGTCGGCTATCATACATGTTCCACAACGATAAGCAAAAAAATGGGAGAGGGGGAAAAGCTCTAATTTATTGCACATGACACATTAAAAAACAAAAATACGAGATCATTTCGACTTTTCAAGTAACTTAAATAACGCACATAAATAATTAGGTGTTTTCCCTTCCACTCATTTTACTAAAAAAAAGATGCCAAACATGTTGGAAGATCGAACATAGTGTCGAAGTGAAATTCCAATGGAAACACCACTGCATTTGTATGGCCAAACTAGCAACTTTGGACCCTCATTGGAGCCAAACTAGGGCCTATGCAGTCAAACCGCTTTACTTTGGCTCATATCTAGTGGGAATGTACCTATATCTAGAATTTTGTCCCAATCCGTGACCCTCAAGGTCGTGCCGTTTGGTCGTAAGTTAACACTATTGGATTCCCTTCTATGGGGTAATTTGAAGTCAAGTTCACACTCAAATGCTGATTGAAAGAGAAGATTCCATTGCTTCAACGAAAATCAGTCATAGTTATGCAATCTTATACATATAAAATCTGAGTATCTATCTATCTATGTCCAAGCTTCTTCTCCCGAACGACAGTGAACTGACCATCGAACCAGGTATCGATGGATTCGTCATCTTCCCGTCTTCATGTTTGGCTATTTAACATAATCCTCCGATAATAATTAGCGGAGATATCAATTAAAAATTATTAATTATGACTCTTAGATTTCAAAATAAAATCCATATTTTTCGAAGGCTTTCCTCCATTCAAATTATTATTCAGTGCTTCAACTCAACTTTCCGGATGAACGCTTTTATTAAAATTTACAGCGTGAAGAAAATCATTGAGATGAAAGATCTGTTGCCATTTTTTTTGCTCAGGTAAAATTCTTGTTTTTGTTTTGAGGCTTTTCCTGTAATCAGGGGATTTAAAATGTTTACTTTATGGGGGTTTTCCGCAATCTGCCACAAAATTTCACTGACTTTTTTTTTTTTTTGGTTCAAGCCTGAGTGTTGAACTCGCGTCACTTGACATAACTTTTATTTTCGAGGTGGACCGTGCAAAGCCGGGCGACGCAGCTAGTATGATCATAAATTTCGACATAAGATTGATTATATGCCAGCAGAGCGGTGGAGCTCGTTTTCCCTATGTGCCATAAATACCTTATGTTCCAGTTTTAAAAAAATCAGTAAAAATTTTTGAGTTTTCTACTTAATTCAAACCTTGCGTAAGTTTTGGGACACCCTTTAGTATTTTTTCACTTCATTTTAAATAAGTGAAATCCCCCCCCCCCTTTTCATTGATATCGTTCCGCAGTTGACGTACGGTCATAAATTTTTGACGTTGCGAATATTAAAGTCGTCTATGACTTTTGACATTTTCTAGTCATCAAAAAATAAACTTGAATTGGAACTTAAATGAAAAAATTCTGTATGTTAATTTTCGTTTTAGCAGAATTTTAAACTTGGTTAGAAAATAAAAGGCAGTAGAAACGAGCTGAAGCTGCTGCGTTGCTAGAACTCTTAAACCTGAACAAACTAGTAAGAAACGAGTTTATATTCGAAAGTGTTCCGTTTTCTCTATGCGTTACGAAATTTATTACCTATATACATAAATGGCTACTTCTGTATGTATGTCCGGGGTAAGCTTCGAAACTACTGGACGGATTTTAATCATTTTTTCACCATAGATAGCTACATTATCAGGAAGCCACTTAGGCTATAATTTATTCCTAAAAAACTTAGTTGAAAAAAGTTATGATGGAAAACAGTAAATGTCATGTAATTTCCCCATTAAATGATTAAATACAAAACCCATTGTTACAAAATTTCGTTGCCTTACAACATAAATTTTAATAGTAATCATATTGAAAGTTTTGAATCTAGGCTTCTCCGGAGCAAACATGAGTTTAAAGTCATTTAAACATTTGGGAATTCTACTTTTTGCACACTTAGGGAAACATAGTAGAGAGCTTTTTTTTTTTTCTTTTTGTGTGTGTGTACTATTTACTTAATAAAGCGCACGTTTTTTTAGTGATCTTTGTTTTTGTTAGTTCATATTTTGGAAATTCTTCAAATTTTTATACTCTTATATGTCGTGCTATCGTTTCCAACTGAATACTATTTCGTTCTTTATACTTATTGCTATTTTACTTTTATAGGTAAGGAAGAAGCTCGATTTTTTAATCACGCCAAAGCGATGTGTTTCGATTTCTATCAATTAACACAGAAAACGAATGGAAGTAGCGATTGTTTCTCACAATCATTACTGAACCAGGCAACGCCGAGTATTTTTGCTAGTATTTCATATTTAAATATAAAAAATTTCGTAACGCATGAGAAACTTTTAAAAATTTAAATTTACTTACAATATTAAAGTTTGTTTAAGGGGCATTCCAAGGTATTTTTGACATTTATGTAGCGTCCATAACGTGACCTTTTTTGCCATAACTTTTTAATTTACTGTTTGATTAGCATATTATCTTATTTTGATCTTTTCCTTCCAACACACCAACTCAAATTAAAATATTTTGCAAATCAAACTGTAAATTAAAAAGTTATGGCAAAAAAAGGTCACGTTACGGACTCTACATAATGTCAAAAATACCGTGGAATGCCCCTTAAATGGAAGTGAAAATGAGTTTGATTGAACATTAGTGAAGGTACACTCTATCTCTAAAAATACACAACAAACATGTTGCAATAAAATGAATATTTACTAAACTTTTCCTTGTTGTTGAACAGAAGAGGCAATGCCACGCAAAATAACAGAAAAAAACAGCAATTATTTTCCAAATAAACAGTATAAATAATACATAAGCAGACTTATGTTGCTTAACTTTTTTTCTTCTTGAGTTACGCTAAATTTACGGTATGTCGCTTATTTTTTACTTTTCTCTCATATGATCTGTTAAAGGTACACTTGGTTTGGTGATTAGTTTACTTTCTGCCTTGGAGGGGATTAAAATGTGTCGGTAAAAACTCGTTACCATAGGGTTATGTTACTTACGATAAAATTGTCGGTTATGCAATTAGTTCCTCGCAAACACTTTATCATTTATTGTTTAACTGTAGTAGTGTCGAGTTGACGCTTCAAGTACCCCATATTGTTCATTAGATTACTATAATTTATTACATAATCTATGCAGGAGTTATACATTTATTCAAAATAAAAAGTGAATGTTTGGTGGACTAATAGTTCAGTTACCATAGTTTAATATTTGTGAATATAAAAATTTTAAAAAACTCTACGAATTTGATTCATATAAACCAGAAATCCGGATAAACGGAAACCGTATAAAAGAGGTTCTACTGTACAGGCGTCCCTCGTATAACACGGTACTTCTACAATACAATTTCGATATTACACGGTACCAAATTTGCGATTATTATGACACGGTTTCGATACTACATGGTACAAAACTTTAATTCATAACTACACGGTTTTGATGTAACACGAATTTTAAAAGAAATAATTCAATTTTTGTCCGATACACTGTTAAAAAATGTACATGATAACAACTGTAATAAATATTTACTTTGTTTTTATGAAACTTTTACGAAAAATTGTCCGTCTTGGGCTTAAAAGTTTGGTTTCCCCGTATAACACTTACTTTCAACTGTTAAATACATAATAAGTTTTTCTCATCAGTGTTCTAAAAGCAAAAAGGTGAATATTACTTTGTTTCCAATTCCAATGCATTATAAGAAAATAACATTAGGATTAAACGTAAGCTCAATTTGGCAGACGATAAATGAAAAATGTAGTCGAAACAAAATATGAAATAAAATAAATAAAATGATTCTATTTATTTTATTTTAAATTTTGTTTTGTTGTTTGTTGCTCAGACGAACTTTATTGCCACCGAAAAGAGCAGATATTTTTTCTTATAGAATGCGTTTTGTTCCTAGTATAGAAAGAAAAGTGGATTCTTGTTGTGCAGAACAGTTTTAATTTAAGGTAGTATGTAAAATAATGAAGTTTTAATATTTATAACATTTCTTATTTTTAAATCAGTGGGTCTTATTATGTTCTGGTTGCCAGTTTTCGTTTATATGTTCTACTGAGCCGAAATTCCATCTATTATAAAATTTGCACCTTATGAATTGTTTCGATAGAAAACGGTACACATTCCTTGATTTTCATTATTTCAAGGTCTCGTATAGGTTTCTATATAACACGAAACATGGTTTCGATATAACGCGGTACACATTGGCATGATTTATATGTATGTGATTAGTTAGGTTAAAAAATGGGTAAAAAAACATTTATAAAAAAAAAGTCTCGTATAGCACGTTTTCGATAATACACGGAACGAATTAACCGTGTTATACGAGGGATACCTGTACTTTTAAAGATGTATAAAACAAAAGAGAAATTTTTAAATAAATTCTAAAGAGGAACTTTAGAAGAATATATTCTATATATTTGAATGCGCTTCTAAATTATTTTATCCCCAGGTACGTTGCATAGGTTGTGATCTATTTCTGAATGAATAGACTATTTTCATGTCCATTTTCCCATACAAGTAATTGCTTTAAAATATCAATTTTCTTTTCTAGCTGTGTCAAAACACAAAAGTAACTTATGTTACTTCTCCACAAAACAAATTATTATATTTCTACACATGAACGCAACTCTTTCAAATCTTAAATCACTAATTGTTTAGTTAAACAAAGCGTAGCTAGTTTTACAAAGCATTTATCAACCCTTAGTCATTTCATTAAGGACAAAAGCGTAAATGCCTTTTTTTTTTTTTTCTTCTCCAACTCTCAGAAAGCAATTTTAGAAATGGGGGCAGTGGCTGGAAATAGTTCTGTTTGTGCTCTAGAGTACTGGCATGCGCACAACATATGATCCGCGAACAAAGACGTTTTTATTCTTGACTTGGTTTCTTTCTTTCGTGCGCCTACCCCTTAAAAGGCGTGGAGCCCCCTCTATCAGTTAAGCAAAACCTCAAAGCTATCTTTAGACATTCGTTTCGAGGAGACGGGAGAAGGGAAGTGGCGGAAGTTATGAATGTTTAATTGTGATTTGAGGTACTAGTTCTCATAACGGTTCACAATTGTACACGATGAAACCATTGCCTATTAATCAGTATTGGTACTTCTTCATGGGGGGGGGGCTTATTTTGTTCTAACTATAATTGGTATTTTAATTATATATATATATATATATATATATATATATATATATATATATATATATATATATATATATATATATATATATATATATATATATATATATATATATATATATATTAATTGTGATTTGAGGTACTAGTTCTCATAACGGTTCACAATTGTACACGATGAAACCATTGCCTATTAATCAGTATTGGTACTTCTTCATGGGGGGGGGCTTATTTTGTTCTAACTATAATTGGTATTTTAATTATATATATATATATATATATATATATATATATATATATATATATATACCTATCTTGCTTTTAATATAATTTTATTGTGGCTAAAGAAAAAGGAAAAATAATACTAGTTGAATATTACTTTTGAACTGAAAAAAGTGAAGCTTTTCCCCCTAAAATTTGGTTTATGTATTTATTTTTCTAGACGTAATTATGAACTTCTAAGAATGAAATCAATTTATTAATGTTTCAGTTGCTTGGCTTATTGTACATCGTCAACTATACAAAACAGTTTTCAGTTTCCCTTTCACTTCAATAAATTAGGTAATCGTATAGCTCTTTGAGAAGCGTTTTTCTTTAAAAACTCTTACTAGTTTCTAACAAATGAATAACTTATAAATTTATACCTTAATTAGTTTTCAGCTTGTTTTTCTCGTAACGGAGTTTGAAAAATTGAAAAAAGACTTAATTCATCCTAAAAATATCTCGAAAAACAAACACAAAATATTTAAAAACAAATTAGAAAATTACATAAATACTAAAAAAGAAAGTTTAAAGTTAGATATTGAGATGGATAAATGCTTTTTTTTTTTTGTTCTGCTCACAGGTCTATCTCTCGGTTTGTTCAACTAATATGTTTTCAGTTAATAGTCCGATTCGAAAAATAGATATTTCTTTCAACAGATAGTAGGTAGAACACCTCATTCTCTCATTTTATTTCTCGGTTTGAACATTATTTTTGTTCAGTTTTGAACAGTTTAGAACATTTAACCATAGCACTTACGAGGAAACTTTAATCCTATGTAAACCGTGATGTTATGGGCTGATTTGCGTCCAGAAAACTTTGTTTAAAGGAATCTCTTGTCGAAGAACATGCCCAAAGACTCTTTTTTTATATGGATTTTCTGAAGGATTTTTTTTATTCCTCAAAAATTTTTAGGAGTAAATGCCTACAGAGAAACTCAAACCTTTTTACTTATAAGACCAACAATATTAAAAAATATTTTTCACGTTGAAAAATTGAGAAAGCTGCAGAGACTATGAATAGAAAATTTTAAGCGTGAAAATAGGTCAAAAATGACTCATTTTACCTCACCCTACCCTATGCAGGGAAAATCTACATTTTGTAATGCTGTTCGAAATGTAGATTTCCTCCCTCTTATCCCCTGATAACATCATTTAAAATTTGAAACATTTCTGTAACGCATCTTTTTGTAACTACTCGTACTTTTTACAGTTATTTACAACTTATTTTTAATTTTTCTGATTATTTATTTTTGATAATTGCTTTATGTATTATGTAATAACTTTAAAGTTTTCGGATTTATTAATGCTCTTTTCGCATGATATAAGGGTGAATAAAAGAGCTAAGAGAAATGTAGTAACCTATTATTCGTCTCTAGCATATAAGTCATTGACACTGAAACGTCTTCTTAGGGCAGTTCTAACTCACTCACACCTACTGTAATTTACTTGCTTTATCCGCCGCAAATTTCGGTTATACGATATTTGCTCTTTCAAAATGCTCAGATTTTCTTCTTCATTTATCTTTTACTAATGGTACCCGCACGGCTTTGCCCGTAGTAGAAAATTAAAAGATCATTTGGTTCGCCTGTATATTTACAAATAATGGATGATGAATTTCTCGCCAATTGGCTATGTTCATTCGCTCTCCCATTCCACCTCATGATAATTTCGTAATTTGTTCGTCCATCTTATGATAATTTTACCCCCGGAAAATGTTCTTAAAATTGAAATAGAAAAAGAACAAAATCGAATTTTCGAAAAATCGCTTCTAGGTGCACACTTCCATGCTACAAACTAACTTTGTGACAAATTTGATGAAAATCGGCAGAACGGTCTAGACGCGATGCGCGTCACAGAGATCTAGATATCCAGACTGACAGAGAGACTCAGCTTTATTATTAGTAAAGATAAAGATTTGTTTTTCTTTTTCGAACATGGAAAAACGTTTCTAGAAAGTAAATAACAGATATCAATCGTAGGAGGTTGGGAAACCTATTATGGGAAAATCAGTTAAGTTTTCACAGCATAAGAATCATTAAATATTGTTTGACTAGTTAAGCATTTACATTTAAATTCATCCATCCCCGTTTTTTAATACTTCTGCTCTGTTGTTAATTAAAAACCTAGGAAACGTAAAGCACTCTCGTTGAGAAGTATTTCTCAAATTTTGTTAGAGTTTGGCAGAAGTAGGGGAATGTGCTACGAAGTGAAATAGCGGGGCAAAGTGAAATGGTGAAATATTTACTCTACTTTTAGAGCCACTATCTAGTAATATTTTAACTATGTAATAACAAATGTAGTCTTTTCCAGTCAAGAAAATATTACCTCTAAAAATTACAGAGTATGACAATGCAAGCAATTTTCAAAAATTGACTCATTGTGTAGCATTTTGTTGCAAGTGAAAATTATTTTTGGTATAATTAAATGATAAAGTTCTTGAAATTAACATCAAAAATATCAATTGAGACCTTCTAATATTCGGTGTAGCATTTATTTAGTACATGTTACGCTTCGTTGTATTTTAAATACTTTGTACAATGTGACAAGTACATGCGGGGCAAAATAGATGGGGCAAAGTGAAATTGTTCATTTTGTTTAATTATTCAATCACTAGTGGTACCCGCACGGCTTTACCCGTAATAGAAAAATTAAAAGGTCTTTTGGTTCGCCTGTATATTTACAAATAATGTATGGTGAATCTTCTCGCCAGTTGGCTTGTACCCATGTTACGGTTCCACGTTATGATAATTTCGTACCTCGCCAATTGGCTTGTGCCCATGTTACGGTTCTACGTTATGATAATTTCGCAGTTTACTCGTCCATCTTATATTTTTGTTCTTAAAATTGGAATAGAAAAAGAACAAAGTCGAATTTTCGAAAAATCGCTTCGAGGTGCACACCCCCATGCTACAAACTAACTTTGTGCCAAATTTCATGAAAATCGGCCGAACGGTCTAGGCGCTATGCGCGTCACAGACATCCTCCGGACAGAGATACTTTCAGCTTTATTATTAGTAAAGATTATTCAATCGCTTACATATTCTCTACAAATTACTTTATTAACGTACCGTAATTTAGTAACTCACTTATTTATTTATTCGTTCTCTTATTTTCTGATTCATTCATTCTTTTGCCCACTCATTTTTCGTTTGTTGCGTCAGTATCTTTTCATTTATTTATTAAACCTTTTATTTACTGATACATTTGATCAATTTTTTTTTTTTTTTTTTTTTTTTTTTTTTTTTGTAATCGGATAAAAAAATATTTCATTTTTCACTGTGGCTCATGGGAAAAAAAAGCGAAAATTTACTGCTAAAAATAAAAATACTATTTCAATGCAAGTTTTGTTATAAAATACAATGTTTTTTCTTAATTACTGTAATTTTCAAAATAAATTTCCAATTTGTTCATTTTGAAAAGTTTAGAAATCTTAACTATTTCACTTTGCCCCACATTCCCCTACAGCGTTAACAAAAGTAGAACTGAAAGGAAAGTTGAACATTATTTCACCAGCTTCCACTTTAAGAACTTTTGCCTGTGTCAGAAAAGTAGCAGGCTGTAGAACTTTTTTTTTTTCAGTTTTGATTTAAAAACAGGGAAATAATGTAGGGGAATGTGGAGCAATGTGAAGTAGTTGAGGTAACTTACCTTTTTCTAAATGAATAAATTGGAAATTTGTTTTGGACGTAAAGAAGGAACAATGCATTTTATAATAAAACTTGCTTTGAGACACTATTTTAAATTTTTAGCAATGAATTTGAACCTTAAAAACAAGTGGAAAAAATTCCTTTCTTTTTTGATGGGGCAAATTGGAAAATCAAATACTTATCTAATAAAATATTTTCTATTCGCTTATTAAAAATATTTTTGATTAAATGAATGAATAAATTAAAAAAATAATAATAAATGAAAAGATAATGGAATAATAAGCAAATAAATGAATGAGTTAATAAGTTAATGCATGAGAAAAAAGGAATGAGGGCATAAAATAGTGAGTGAATGAATAATTAAGTTGTTAAATGATGGAATGAAAATGAGTTAATTAATAAATGAATACGTAAGTGATTTAGAAAATGATTGAATAAGTAAACGAAATGAGCAACTATACTTTGTGTCACTTGACTAATTGTACAGAATATTTAAAATACAAATACGCTTAATATTAAATAAATAAATACTGCACCGAATATTTGTAAGTTTCAATTAAAATTAAAAATGTTAATAACAGAAATTTTGTCGTTTTATAATAACGAAAACAATTTTTAACTTACGACAGAATATAACAATTTAAGTATTAATTTTTGAAATTTTTTTTGGATTATCATATGCTTTGATCTTCAGAGGTAACTTTTTCCCGACTAGGGTACAGTACATAGAATAGAATACAGATTCAAAATGTTACCAGATGAGTGGTGCTAAACACAATGTAAATATTTCACCATTTTACATAATATTTAAAATAATATTTTTTAAACAGAAAATTTTGCTTCTTTTATGAAACATATCTGAGCTCGTGTTTCAATATTTACATAAATAGGTAAGATAAGCTTGTTTTCAAATCATCATTTAGGGCTATTAGCCACCAATCTTTCTTTTTCTTTCTTTCTTTCTTTCTTTTTTTTTTGTTAGTTGTGATTGTGAAGAGTGTGTTATATTTTGAATGTGTGCTTTGCGAAATTTGAATCACTCTTTGCTTTTAATACTGGTATTGCAGCCATTATGGCAGGCAGTTTAACAACACTAATAAGGAAAAGTTAGAAATGTTAACGTTTTTGCTTATCCTGAATAGCAAATGGATTAAACTATTTACAAATTTCGTCTCTTTCAACAAACATGGAAATTTAACGAAAAGCTCACATAATTTACTTTATTTTCATTTTCATTTTGCCACTGTAACATGATTTTTCTGTAGTGTCCAGTATTTTTTAATATATAAATTTAATAAATAAATAACTTTTACAAATACACTAGGCTGCAACTGCATAAATATATTAAAACATTTCATAAACTGCCGAAACTGTTGCATTTAAACACGGAACTTGAAAGGATTGGGGAATTTTTTATTTGAGGAACAAATATTTTGACGTATTTCGCAGGTAGAGGGCGTACCGCGCTTTTAAACACAAACTAGCAAGAAACCTATATTTGCATTAGATCATAAAAATATTCATTGTCTCACAACATTATCCTTAAGCTTTCAGCTACTAAATTTTATTACCATGTTATTAGAATGTATTAGAATGTTGTTTTTGATCTGGATAGATGCAAAAACTTCATTGTAACTGCGAATACCAACTTCCATTTGGTATAGTTTATGTTTACAGAAGGGACTAACCATAAAATATTTATTCATTGTATTTTTTTTAAACTTCGATTAAATATTTTATAAAATTGCAAATTGCATTCAAAATATCATTGATGAATCAAAAGCAATAAAATAAATTAAATAAAAAAAACTCACCTTCGACTTCGTAATTCTTCAAGTCAGCCTGAAAATAAAAAGTAGTACGCTTAGATGTGGCTGGAATTGGTTTGTACAGAAACATAAATTCATAGATTTTACTAAAAACTCACATAAGTTTTGCATTTAAAAAATCATCATGTATTGGAAGTTAAAACAGTATTTCTCAAAACAAATGAAAGTAATAATTCTGTTATGATATGAACAAAGCGTAATAAATAGAACTATGAACAAAATAACTTTCTTGATTAATACAAAAGAAGCACGTCAAATAATTTCCTAATGAGTTTAATAAATACCTTTGTGCATAAAAAGTAAAAAAGGAAGTAACAACGTCAAAAACCACAAATTGCAGATTACTGCAGACACGTGCTTCGGGTTTACAGGGAACCCCTTTTTCAAAGCAAAATAGTGAGCTTTTGGTTGCAAAGACGTCCGGTAAAAGCCAACCGGATGTCTTTGCACCCTGAAGCTCTCTATTTTGCATTGAAAAAACGGTTCCATGTAACCCCGAAGCTCGTGTCTGCAGTAATCTGCAATTTGTGATTTTTGACATTGTAATTTCCTTTTTAAATTTCCTCATGGTTGGTTGTGAAATTAGTCAGGAAATTTCTAATATAAAATTTTACATTAACATTAATTAATTCACAATTTTCTGTCCATGCTTTCATTAGTCGGTGTTCTCAAATGAACGGTAAAATTTTCTCTATAGATATGATCATTACTCTCTGCCGAGGTTCTTAAAGTGGGTGCCGCGAAATGCCAAAAATATCCATGCCTTTAATACAACAGAGATAGGCTAGGTTGCAGTGAGAAAACTCTCATTCTTCAAAGGGTGCCACGAATCGAAAAAGCTTGGAAACCCATGCTCTATAGCAGGGCTCTCCAATCTAAGGCCCGCGGGCCGGATCCGGCCCGCGAACAGATTTTGCCCGGCCCGCGGGAAGCTTACAATTTTTTTTTCTGGGAGACAGACTCGTTGGAAATATAATTGAGATAATATTTTTAATTACAAATAATTACTTAAAAGCTTTTTACCGTTAATTTAAATTGTTTTTTAATCATTTTTTTACCGTTAACTACGTTTGCAGCACCCATCTCTCTTTTTGCTCTTTCCGATAACAAATCTCTTTTCTCCGCGCCACATTTTCCTGTTAGTCCCCTGACATTGGGCTTTTCCTCGCCCCAGGGTACACATGTACTGTATTTTACAGTTCTCTACCAGAAAAACACTTTCTTAAAAATTCATACTAAAGCTACAGTGGCTCCCAAAAGTCTTCGTACACCTACGACTTTCAACGAAATAGGCCCCAATCAATTGGTTAGAATTAATATTTCGGAATAGGTATTTAATTATAAGATCTATGATCAATTTTTAACAAAACTACATGAAAAGTTTTTAAAAAATATTGAAACTTAATTTTTTAAAAATCAAAAATCAAAAAGTGCCGGAAATTTTATCTCACAAAAGTCTTCGTACACTTTATAAAATGTCTATATATTATTGAATAATCTAACTTTTGATTAAGTTATTAATTAGTAGAATATCATACAGTATTCATAACACCTTTTAAATGTCTGGGAATAGATTTCATTCTTTTTCTTTCTTTTTTTTTGCGTAATTTCTGAGTAAGTGTTTTACCACACTTCGAGTCTTACTGTTTCTAGCTCTATTTTCGTTTTAAAGCCCTATTTTTGTAATCTAGCCTCCAGATATCTCTAAATACGTTACATTAAGTTAAAATCTGGAGATTTAGAGGATATTTCCTAAACTTTAGGACAATTTTCGTGGCACTAGATGCAAATGTTGAAAACCATGTGCTTCTTATCGTTGTCTTGATAAAAAACAAAGTTGTTTCCAATAACCAAATTTTTGGCTAAGAGTTCAAAATTGGTTTTTAAAATATTTAAAGGAACAGCATGATTCATTATTTCATCAAAAAATTACAAACTACCAAGTCCTGATGCTGATATTCACCCTCACACTAGAACACCTCCACCGTCCTGATTAACTGATCCAAATAAGTTCTTGAGATTAAGTGCCTAATTTTTTCTTCTACTTACAGTTATACAACAATTTAACCAAAAATGTTGAATTAATTTTTATCTGTAAGTAAGACGTGATTCTAAAATAATTTTAGCTTATTTATAATTGATTTTGCGACGAAAAGCATAAGCTTTCTGTTTTTCGCACGACCAAGAAAATGTCTGCGGGAAGAGGTCCTATTTAATCCAGCTAATCAGAGAACTTGGCGAACAATTTTAGGTGAAAATTAAGTATAATATGTTTCATTTAACTCTGCAGAAACGTTTACAGCACTCAAATGTGTATTTTTCATAATTTTTTTAACTTTAAATCTCCGATCACGTTTTGTCAACTTTGCCGGTTGACCTTTTCTTACCTTGTTTTCGGTCCGATTCCTTTCTTTAAAGCATTTTATCAAGCACTTTACTATACAAACAAATAAATTAACTAATTTAGATACATTTCAAACCATTTTACCACTACTGTGGGAAAAAAATTCAAATTTTGAATGGTGTTTGCGGTTTTTTACGAATACCAGCCATTTTACACTAATAAGCACAATATTAAGAAATAAATAAACAAAAAATTAAAGCCAAATGACTTAAAAGGGTCAACACAATGCAAAAATATTAATTAAACGGCATATGGTAATTTTAATCATGAATTTATTCGAAAATATTTAAGTGTACGATGACTTTTGTGGCGTGTTATTTCTCTGAATCTTCGTTTTCTGACCCATTTCAAAAAGAAGATCCGTCAATATTTTGAAAAAACCAATAGGTTGTATTTAGAATGATATAGGAATGATGTGAAAAAATAATGGACTTCATATTCGAATTCAGTTTCGCGTTATTTTGGTTTTTCTAAAAATTTTCAAAGTGTACGAACACTTTTGGGAGCCACTGTATGTTTTCTCTTTTTGCACTCACTTGCAAGTGTGAACAGACATCTTCAAAATTATGTAGAATCTAAATATAGATTTTCTTTATTAGACGAACATTTAAAATCACTCTTAATGATCGGAAGTACGAATTTTGTCTCTGAATGGACTGAAATTTTTAGCGGTAAACAAATGCAATCTTCTCATTAATTTTTTAACTTTTTAAATTTTTTAAAAAGTTTACACGTGTTGCGTTCTTACTTATTTCCAAATGTTTGATCGTCATTAATTGAATGAATTAAATTTGTAGTACTTTGCAATCATTTTGTCTTGTATCACTCACTCATTAGCCTTTTTTTTTTTTAAAAAAAACTTCACTTTATTTTGTGACAAAGAATACTTTTCGTTTCAGTTTCCTGAACCATTCTAAATCTTACAAGATTCCCTATCGTTACATTATTAGAGATTTACTGGCACATGAAATGTAATGTAATTTAGTTAACAGCAAATGTGTAGAAGGAAATATAGCAACTTAGAAGCAAGCCCAGAAATTTTCTAAAACCATCACTGATCGCTAAATAAAAAAAAAAAAAAAAAAAAATAATAATAAAATCGCTATGTATGGGTAGAGGGGGGGGGGCTAGTGCTAAATAGACCATCTGAGCTACAATATTGTTGAACTGGCCCGCCTCGTCTCCAAAAATTTACAATGTGGCCCGCGAGTGAAAAAGATTGGAGACCCATGCTCTATAGTGTGATAGTTTAAATTAATTATTCAGTTATTCATTCCAATCACTCTCTACCACCTGTTGTCACCTTATATTTTTTTCTTGTCGGATCAGTTCTTTGATGATAACTTTCATATTTCTCTTTAAAAAATTGTCAAATCGTAAGTTGTAAAAGTAAATGTATTATATAATCTAATTAGTGACTACGTTTTGTAACTAGTAAGTGACTACCACCTTTTAAGTTCAAAATCTTGAAAGCGACGTTGATTTTTTGAAAATTTTTGAAAAGCTGTTTTGTAATTCAATGAGTGCATAGTTAATGTATGGGGTTTCTACAAATGAGTTGGGCGAAATTAATGATTTATTGAATGCAATTTACAGGGAAAAAATATAGCACATATCAGGGCCGTATGCAGGAGGTGGGTATTTAGGGTTCAAACCAACTCCGAAATTTTTCAATACTATTCCGTAAAAAGCAGTTCTTCATGATTTTTAGTGGAAAAATTATGATTATTCATATTATTATTTTTTTATAATTTCATCTGAAAATGAAAGCGTCATTGAAAATTAGTACAAACTCGGCGCTGTATTTGTACTGCTAATATTTATTGTAGTTATTGAGAACATCACTTCTTGTAATATGGCGTTTTCTTTCAGACTTTAAAATCAAATATAGATTCTCAATCGATTTGTTTTGAAACCCCCTCCCCCGAAGAAAAAGTTTAGTTACGGCCCTGGCACGTATTTTTGTAAAATAGAGAAACATTCTAGTTTACTATTTTCATAAATGCTCCATGTGAAATCCCTTTTGTCACTGCAAATGTCAGTAAATCAGTTCTTGGCATAGATTGTGCCAACATGTTTTCGTCATAAAATTAACTGGAATGTAAATTTTTGATTTTACTTCAGGAATGGATACCGGAAGTTTCAGAATGTAAACTCACTTGGTATCCCGTCGAAGTATCCCCACCAAAATATTGCGAGAAAAATGTTTTTGCACCGATTTTTTTTGAAAGAACTAATTTACCGATGGGACACTTACAGAGTAACGAAATGAAATAACAGTGAACATTCGTGGCAATAGCAAACTTGAACAGTTTCTTTATCTTACAACAATATAAACTTAACTTTTTTCCCTGTAAAATAGATTCGAAAAACATTCTTTTTAGTCAGACTTTAGTCAGCAAGACACATGGTATTTTTTTCTGCGGAATGATAAACGTTTAGTTATCAAAAGTATCAGAATTGATTTATTTTTTATGCTTTGCTTGTTGAAGAATTTCTGAGAACATTTAACATTTCCATGTGTTTTTCATTTGTTCAAACCCTCTTTCGTTTCTGTTGAAGTATGTTAACTCACATTGTCCTTCTATAAATGGCATTAAACGTAGCCTACAGCAGTGTCATTAGTTCAATTACAGCAGTGTCATTAGTTCATCAATTTCTGTGTGAGATGTTTGTGAAATTTTATTTATTTTTTACTTTTAAATTTTAACCCTCGATATCTTCCATACCTACCATTTTTAGACTAAGGGACCAGTGGATGTTCAAAAACAGAAAACGCACTCGCTGCTGTGTGTGGGTAAGGGGGAGGAAGTACAGCTGTATCAGGATTGTATATTGTTAGATGTTAATTTGTACAACAAAACAAATATTTAGTAACGTACACGTACAACATTTTATCAAGTTTCTTGGTCTTCACAACGGACACCATGAAACATTCAATTATCTGACATAATGCTTGAAACAAAGCTATTTAAATTAACATCCCATAAAAATTCTGATCAAAATAATTTCCTTTGATAAAGCTTCTACTTTCGTAAAATCAGTTTTACTGAATTCTCATGATTGGTTGACTTCGATTTCATACGATTATTGACGGAAGAACTGCAATTTGATAAAGTATCACATTATTCCCCACAATTTAATGAAATGTGTTTTGGCACATGAAATTAAAATTTTACTTTCGTTTTATGTCGCAATAACTTGCAAGTTAATTGCAATCAACTGAATTTAAATTTTTAACCATCAAAAATATCCTTTCTTGTCTGTAATTTGACATTTTTTGAACGTTGCCTGCTTTTATGATTCGTTTAGCTAAGTAAATTATTTTGTCATCGGATATATTTTTATTTCTATCCTTAAAAAGTATTTTTAACTTATAGGTATCGGCAAAAAATCATTTGCAAGTCCAGTGAGTTGATACTATATGATGAAATAGCATTTGGTTATTAGTTCATATGTTCTTAAAAGAACTAAAGGGTTGTTCTCAAATGATGTCACGCTGTGAGGGGGAGGGAGTCTTGAAATTGCGACAGTCGGTGATCAGGGGAGCAAGGAGGGGGGGGGGGGGGAACAAGAAATGTGACATCACAAATTTTGGTTGACATGAAAAAAAAAATGCAACAATATCTTTATGTAATGTAGCTTGACATGTGATAAGGAGAAGGGAAGTGTAAGGTGAGTAGTGACACTTCGTGATAAAGTGTGTTTGTGGTTCTACCGTGACGTGTGGGCCAAATTCTTTTTCATTAGCTCAGCATCAAAAAATCAAGCATCGGTTAATATTATCGCATTTTACATCCATTTATAAATCGATTACATACGCAATTTTCTAGTTGTTTTTTTTATAATTAATTATTAATTTTAAAAAACTTGTAACGTGTTTGACAATTTCAGTTTTCATCTGTCACACCTGTTACAAGTTTAATAAAATTAATAATTAATTGCAAAAACATGTGAACAATTTTTTATGCATGTTTTATAAAAGAATGTAAAATAAGATAATATTAATCGATGCTTGATTTTTTTTGATAATGAGTTAATGGAAAAGAACTTTGAAAAGAAAAAAAAAATAGTGTAAAAATGTCACACACGCTATGGTGGAATCGCCCTAAAGTGAGTGTGTGGCCAAATATGTCAAAAAAAAAAAAAAAAAAGAAAGAAAGAAAGAAAAGTGACATCATTTATGGAAACTAACCAAAAAAAAAAAAGAAAGAAGAGGAAATAGAGTTGATGTAGTTTTTATTTTCCGTTTCTCTGCTCCACAAGAGTTTTTCACAGGATCTAATTTGTAGTGTGCTTAATGCTCAAAAGAAAATAAAAGCAATAGTCAATAGTGAATTAGCATTTTGGAGTAGAATAAGGAACTGATAAGAAATACAAGTCTTGTTCTATGAAGCAAAACTATTTATTTTTGCAACTTCTCCTATTTAAATTTACGCGAATCCAAAGCTGATTATTCATGAGCTCCTCCTGATATAACAGCTCCTAGAAGTGTGTGTTTCTTACCAAATCGTTTAAAATACTGATTCAATACTCCTGTCATCCTGCTGCAAGGGCGCCCATATGCAAAACTGTAGGGGGGGGGGGGGACAGATATTTTCTCCAAGGGTTAGCAGGATATTTTCCCCATTAAAAACTGATTTCAGTGCAGATTACAGTTATTAAAATATGACATTTTTAACGGCTGGAGAAGAAATGTTTTTTGCATTTTTGCAAAGAAAAAAAGTACTAAAAGCAAGGAGTTCTAATTTCTTTATAATTCGGAGAAGGAGGGGGGGGGGGCTTGAGCCTCCACTTGCCCCCTTCCCTCCCCTCCATATGGGCGCCCTTGTTCTGCTGTGAACTTAATCAGACAAGTACTGTCACATTGATGCAATAAAAATGCTTGTGGATAAGAAGATATTTGCTGAAACGCATCACTCTCTTTTTTTTTTTCCTAGTGCTCAAGCGAGTATAAAAATACCAGTTCATTGCTTAAAGTCAATTATCTTGTAACTTTTGTCAGAATTCAGCTAAGAATTCGCAAGCATCATTGTTTCGTAATTCACACTATTTTTAAAAACATGATTCAAAGTCCCAAAAGTGCAACATGGATGGCAAGTGAGTAGGAAATATCTGAGAGAATGTAAGAGAAGATTATGCTAGGAAAATGTCTAATTGCAAGCGAAAGAGAGAGAGAAGGGGGGGGGGGGGGATAAATTTGGTAATATAAGATTTTATAATAATTCTAAAAAGCTATTTTTGAGTATTCTGAAGTGTATCTGGAGTGAAATTATAGTTTTAATCCCCTCTAGTCTGGAACAGGTGTATTCAATAATGAAAATTTAGTATATATATATATATATATATGTATATATAATCTTTTAATTTAATAAAATTTCCTTAAGTCTTTAAGTTTAATAAAGGTTCCTATTTGAGGCAGTGAGAAGCAAAGGGACGTAAGTGGACATTTTCAAGTTATGGGTAAAACGCGTTTAAAGATCAGATCCTAGGTAGGTTTTCATTGAAATTTTTTTCTAAATCATACTGTACAGCAGCACAGCAGCACCTACTAGGGCTACTAGTACTATATCTTGTCCTCTATTGCATCTCTTTGCTTCTCATTACCTCATTTGTCTTTTAACGTTTACCTACTAAATAATTTCAACGGATTAATGCTTAAAAGGTAAAGTTTTTTTTTTAAAAAAATGGAAATATTTCACTCTTTTTTTCTTTTTTTATCATAAAATATAATCTTCTAGTTTGCATTAATTTGAAAGTGTACAGGAAATGTACGGACAAAATGATAGTAATCAAGTCAGTCTAAGAAAATCAGTTATTAACGTGGTTATCTATTATTGTTTTGATTCGTATATCTTGAGTTCCAAATACACTCTTGTAAAAAGTTATAGCCCGCATAACTCAATTCTAAACAATAAATTCTTCTAAGTAAAATTTAAATACCTTAATTTATTCATATTGAAAATATTTCAATTCGGAGCATTACACCCTTTTCATGTAATATTATCATTACACCCTTTTCATGTAATATTATCATTAATTAATTTCTTAAGATGTTCATGTTTTTTAGAACACCCTCTATAGAATAATTCTTCCTTCTTAAAAGTAGTTTAAAAGTAAATTAATTTCACTTATATAAAGGATTTCAAGCATGGTAATGAATAATGCATACTGCAAAGGTAAATGCTACAGGTTTGAAGTATTCAAAAATTCTTCAATCTTTAGGAAAGTCATTTCTAAATACACTGGCATTAAAAGTGTTTGACTAGTTCCAAAATATGTGCCTTTCATCGTTAGTTTTACTTGTTATTTATTTATTTATTTACATTGAAATCAATAAACCTTTTTTTCCATAAAATTCAACATGCTGTGCTTCACTTTTTTGTAATACCTTTTAAAATTATAACATTGGGGGAAGGAGGGTATCAAAATTTATTGAAGCATTTTGCTCTAAACTGTTCATGATGATTCCAACTTGTCAGGATTTAATTATCACAGCATCTGACAGCTTTTACAAATTCAGAAATGTCAGCTAAAATACAAACGACTTTTCACCAAATAAAAATAATGTTTTTCCAACTCCGATTATTGTTACTGAGAAACTAAACATTGAATTATGTTCTAATATTTTGCAAAAAAAAAAAAAAAAAAAAAGAAAAGAAAAACAATCCAAATAAATTATGTTTTCATGTTCCTACAAATTATTGGATGTAGGAATATTTGCTATACTCCTTATGTCTCAGTATCAATTACAGAAACTACAAACTTGATCCAGAGATCTGGAGAAACGAGGCCGGATAAACGAAGTTCTACTGTAAAGTAAAAAAAAAAATATGAATCACTACCATCTCTTGACGATCTATTGAATTTCAATCGATTCTCAAGGGAAAAAAAGAGATTAATTATCGTTTGTTTCCACAAAAATTCAGTTTCCTTAAAAAAATGAGAACCAATGAGGATATAAGTATATCACTATAGTACAAATAAGAATAACTTGATGCAAAAAGTAAATCAAATTAGTAAAAAACCATTATAGACCGTCTGTATTTTGTTTCAATTTCAATTGAGTTGTTGAAGTAAAAATAAATCTTCAGTATCCTTCGGGAAAAGTAGTATTAAATAGTATTACAGTACAACCTCGTTTATGGAGCTAAAAGCAATCCGGATAAACGAAAATCCGGGTAATGTGGGTAATAAGCAAAACGCATTCTTAAAGAAGTAAAACACGTTTTTAAATAAGCAGACTTTTCTTTTATTACAGCAAAAAAACAATGCTTTGTAACAGAATTACATAGGATTGTTACTCACACACACTTTATCATTTAAAGTTCAGCTGCAGTGGTGTCGGACTGACGCTAAAAGTACGCAATGTTGTCAAGGACAGATACAAGGTAGGGGAGATGGGAGCGATCGCCCCCCCCCCTTGAGGGACCCTGAACTGGTATTTTTTCAGAATTGAAGTCTTGAAACGTAAGTGTAGGCCATCTTTGATGACGTTTAAGAAAGGAATGGGGTTCGGTTCGAATCTTTCCTGAAAACTTTTCGAAATTTAAGTTTCAAAAAGGCAATTTTAAATGATATTATGGCTGTTTTAGAAGGAGAAGTTCGGAGGCTTCTCCACGGTTATTATGAAAAATGTAAGTCTTAAGAACGTGATTTTAGATGTATCAGGTAGTGTTAGGGGGAAAAAAGGGTTCAGTGACTTTTATCGATTTTTGAGCAATCACGATTGCTTATTGCTTTCATTTGACTGTTTTTGGCGTGCTATCATTTTTCCCACCGGCGCGGCGCCACCCTCTGCCAGCACCACCCGTCGCGTCGGCCGGCCTCACGATGCTGCTCCTCTAGCGAAAACCGACTCCAGGTTGCGTCCATATCCTACACACACACGCATACATACACGCACACACATACACAAACACCACCATACACACACATACACACACGCATACATACAGACACCTACACATACACACAAATACACACAACTGCCCAAACATTCATGCCTGCACACAGACACAAACACATATGCTTACACACACATACACATACCCCGCCCCCACGCACACAAACACTCATACACACAACTACCCACACACTCATGACTGCACACAGGCACAAACACACATGCCTACACACATACACATACCCTCCCCCCCCACACACACATACAAACACACACTCGTGATTGCGAAAAACATAATTTGAATCCAAGATGACAAAATTCAAATTATTTTTTTATTTATTTTATTTTCGGAACTGAAGCTCCAAAAAGAGCAATTTTAGGCGAAGTTCGATGACGTTAGAAAAAGTGGGTTTCGAAAAATTCTTCCGGAATTACTAAAGTTTTGAAATGAAAATTTAGAATATCTCTTTCAACGGGAAAAGTTCTGGAAGCTCCTTAACTAAATCTCAATATTTTTGCTGTTTTAGATAAAATGCTGTCCCCTCCCCCCCCCCCTCCAAAGCATGAACAAACCAGATACGTTGTAAGAGGAAAATTGAAAAAATAACCGCTCCCTCCTTGAAATATTTCTGGATCCGTCCTTGCATGTTGTTTATTAGATGACTATAATTTATTGCACGACCTATGTAGGAGTTGTGTATTTAATCAAGATAAAAAGCGTCATTTGTAGTTCCGTTCTTGCTATCATAATTTAGAGTTATTAGTCAAGTAATTTTTTTATAACTCTACAAATTTTGTCTGAATAAACCGGAGATCCGGATAAACGGGGCCCGGACAAACGAAGTTCTCCTATGTTTCATTTGTCCAAAAAAGCAATGCTTGATAATTTATTAGGATCGGGTAAAAAAAAATAGGAAATGGGGATGAGATTCGATCCTTGAAGAGAGACAATCTAAGAATAGAAACCAAAGAAAAACTCTCAGATACTCTTTTCTCTGAGTGATCCCGCAATTTAACGAAACTAGTATTAATGTTAAGTAAAATTTTGTCGTAAAACTTTTTTGAGATTTCGTTATGAAGTAACGTGTTTCATGAAAACTGTGACTTCACAATCATATGAGGTTAGAAATCATTCATTTAAAATTTCATAGCTTAAGCGATTGTGACAAATTCTACAAAGAAAAAAAAAAAAAAACATTTAATGTAATAATTAATAATAGTAATAAAAATATAATAACTATAATAATAATAACAAAAACAATATCAATCTAATAATAACTTTTTTGGCGATTTTAAAATAAAATTGCTTATCATCTTCTTAACTTACATTTTACTTCTTGTATTAAAGAATCAACTGTTACACATTTTTCATTTACAATTGAGAATCGAAAAATGTCTACAAAGCAAAGTTTTTCAAATTTATAAAGGTTCGAGTGAGATGGATTTCAATGGATAAAAGTTTTCCTCCTAATGTCTTCTTTGTCGGAGCTCAGTTATTCTTTTCACGCGCCCACACTCTCGCTCTGTCTCTCTCTCTCTCTCTTCGCGCTCTCAATTCTGATTTTTATAAGTTTAATTCATACTCTCGCAAAAGATTTCATGAAAATGATTAAATTCATCAAAAAAAAAAGCTAAGATTAACTACAATTGGTAATGAGGTTTGTTCACATATTAAAATTGATAAATAAAATCACGTAGTGCGAATAACTTTAATGCAGTGGAAAAATTTATTGTTAATCACTAAACTTTACTCTCTTTTTTTTTGTGATAGAACTTACTGTACAATAAACAGGGGGAAAGAGACATGTATTTCATCGTGGGTGCTTTATAAAATATTTTGACAGTCTGAAAAAGTGAAAGTACAAAATTAAATTTTATCCAAATATCTGAGCCGGTATGAGCCGTGATGTGGTAAAACATCACATAATTTACTAAATGACTTGAAAATAAATTTCATCTGTTTCTAATCAAGCACTTTTCAAAAATATTGACTAGGCAAAGGTATCTTGCTGTGTGGCATCATACTATTTTTTAGTTTTTTAACTTTATATCACTAATTAGGCAGATAAAATTATAAACAACATTTCACAAATTTGAGGCTCTCCTCCGACAGGGGACCCTGAACATTTGCCCCACGTACCTTTGCAGTAATCAGATCAAGATAGTGCGCATCGACAGATTAAAGGGGAAGGAGAATGTTCAAAAAGAATCTGCGTACAATAAGTTTGTTTTTGACTTATGCTCAAAATGTTTAACGAATGACAAGTGTAAAGATCATTTTTTTCTTAGAAGTCTCTCTTCTTTCTCTCTCTCTTCTTCTCTCTTCTTTCTTAAGAATCAAATTTGAAAAAATACGTAATTTAAGAATTTTACCATGCCTCTGACAAGGAAATACACATGATTAACAAACTAAGAATTAGCATATGTTGCACAAGAATTTTTTTATAACGAGGAAAAATGATTGCGATCACTATAAACGAGTTTCCCTATCATGAAGAAAAATAAATCCATCTAAATTTTAAAGTGTTAAATGCAGCTTAAAATTGAATTTTATTAAATTAAATCTTTAACTGTTCAAAATATTTTTTAAAATCAAATTTAATAAATACCAGAATGATATCAATTTAAAGTAAACGTACCATGGTAGATTCTGCTTCACACAAGAAAGGTAACCAAGATCAAAGACTCAGATGTTAACAACCGAAGTCGAAAAACAGGACTGCTGTGGCAAAGTCTTCTGTAGGGTTTTACAATTTGCAGTGCGCAGGTGGCGCTTCAGTCAAATGTGCGTGAAATAGGAACCCTGAAAAAAAAAAAAAAGATGGCAGAAATGGAGTACAATTCCGTAAGACAAAAGAAGAAACGAGTGCTGGATCGAGAGACTTGGTGCCCTACTGTTACGTTTTTCTGATTTAGAGTTATTTTGAGAGCTGGTGACGTCATGGAGGTACACGTCGCGAGGAGAAGGGACTCCGGAAAAAGAAGAGAAATCTCAATTGGGGTTGCGTTTCTGCTGCTGCATTAAAGGAATCTAAGAAATGTCTACTTGGTATTTAAGAATGTAAAGGCATGCTAATGAACTAACATTTATGCTCTTCCTATAAAGAAAGTACTCAATTCTAAAGTTAAAATTTTTAATTTTTAGATGTTCACAAAAACCAAATTTACAGCTGATTTTTTTTTTTTTTTTTTTTTTTTTTTTTGAAGGAATAAAAATATTCTTTCACATTTTATATAGGAGTGGAATTCATTTTGAAGGAATGAAATAAACAAAAACAGTGAAGACCGTAACAGCATAGGTGGCTGGTGCGCCAAGAAAGTGGAGGATCAAAAGAAGGGTAGGGGTTAGTGGCCATTAAAGCTTTTTTTTTTTTTTTTTAATTTTATTAAATTGGGCTAGATATTACTGGCTTTTAATATTACTGATTTATTAACGTCTAAATACGTGGGATATATCATCAAAAATAGGGGCGGAGGGCCACCGTAGACTTCTCCCTCATCACACACACAATTCAAAGTTCCATTCTTCTTTACTAATAATAAAACTGAAAATCTCTCTGTCTGGATATCTGTCCGGATCTCTGTCTGTCTGGCAGGATCTCTGTGACGCGCATAGCACCTAGACCGTTCGGCCGATTTTCATGAAATTTGGCACAGAATTAGTTCGTAGCATGGGGGTGTGCACCTCAAAGAGATTTTTCAAAAATTCGATTTTGTTCTTTTTCTATTTCAATTTTAAGAACATTATCCCGAGCAAAATTATCATAAGATGGACGAGTAAATTACAAAGATATCATAACATGGAACTGTAACGTCGGTACAAGCCAATTGGCGAGAAAATTCACCATACATTATTTGTAAATATACAGGCGAACCAAAAGACCTTTTAATTTTCTACTACAGGCTAAGCCGTGCGGGTGCCACTAGTATGAAATAAAATGAAAAAAGTTCCTTTATTCGTAATTTTAACTTTTTACTTTCGTGAAATTTCTTTAATCCATCGTGTAAAAAATCGTTTTTCAATCAATCATTATTTTTTAACTCTGAAAAGTAAAGCCCCTTTACTTTCGGATGGGAGGGGGCAGTCACCCCCCCCCCTTTACCCCGCCCCGTACGAGTAATGCGTAACGGTAATCAATTCCATTAAAAACAAGTGTCTAAAGTTGAAATGAATGATAGCAGGAAAAGAAAAAAAATGCTTGCTATTCTGATTTTAATCATTTAGAATGACATAAATGTTGTGTTTAAAGAAAAAAAAAGTTTAAATGTAACATTAAAAAGATTCCAAATTCCATTTGCTTCATTTTCCTCCTTTTCCACCGATGCAAAAGTTTTATTCAAGATACGGAGCGGGATAACATGCATGACTAAATGTTTGGGAAGTATTTCCAATTTTAAAATCTTGCTCACGCGTTTAAAACTATCTCTGACATAAACAATAAGAATCAGCACAAAAATACTTCAGTTGTACGAATGCATTTGTTTTAAACTTGACTGTATGAATAATTTATTCAAAACAAATTCGAGTGGTAAAATAACAGGAAAAAAAACCTAAAAATCATACAACAAGAAATAGTTTTTACTTCCTTTTACAAAAAAGGAAGTATTGTATTCGCGAAAAAATTTTCACTCAAAAATCGGCCTTAATTTTAATTTTTCTCACGCTCAAATGAATGTTGAGTTTTTTTTTTTTTTTTTTTCGACCCGACCACACGTGGATATATGCCCAGGAACGTACAGACACCCGAAATATCCATTTTGACGACCCCTGAGTTAATTACAACGAATTTTCTCGACCCGTCCGTATGTATATGCGTATGTATCTCGCATAACTCAAAAACGGTATGTCCTAGAAAGTTGAATTTTGGTTCGCAGACTCCTAGTGGGGTCCAGTTGTGCACCTTCCCTTTTGGTTGCATACGGATGTGCCTAAGGGGATCTTTTGCCCCCTTTTTGGAGGGAAATCATTGTTAATTTCGATGTAAACTCAAGTTGTGTTACAATTTGTCGGACACTTGGCGATATATCGCCAGTCTTTTGCTCGCCAAGTTTTGTCGCCAACTTGGCGACAAATTTGGCGTTTTTTTTAAATATTTAAATTTGGTTTCAATTTGGCCACTATTGGTGATATTTAGAGAGAAAACAATTGAATCACATTAATCTTGCCAATACTGGGGAAATGACATTAAATTGGAGTAAAAGGAAGTCATGTGATGCACACATCAGCTCGTTTGATTTATATGCTATCTATAAAGGATATCATTTTTTTTTTCAACAAATTTTGACCCTCACCTTTGTCACACTTCACCTTACCCCTTCCCTTCCCTTGCCACATGTCACGCTGTTTTTAATAAGCCTATTGATCGTGAAAAAAGTGATGTTGCACTTGGCGTTAACCCTCGCCAAGTCTCTCGCTGTCGTTACAAACTGTCACAATTTCACGAACCACCTCGCCAGTCAAAGCGTGACGTCATTGGTGGCCGCCCCCTTAGGAATAACAATCATGAAAATGAAATCTTTTTGATTAACCAGATAATATGATGTACATACTAGTACTCTGCAATGGGGCAGGTAAAGGGCAGTAACTGCAAATTTTTCATTTTTCACTTTTTTGCTTTTTTGTCATCTATTGTACGTTAGAATTATTGTACAAGCTCGCTTTTTCGGTTTCCACTGAAAATAAAACTCGAAAAAACGCCTAATTCCAACATTTCCCTACTGTTAGTTTGGAATCCAAAACCAGTTTCGTCAAATATCTCGATAACTCATTTCTGCAGATACTACCGTTTACCTGCCCACGGCATTACTCTACTCTATATGCACATGGAATGGTTAACGAATGGATAATTAACTCAGTTCATTTAATTTACTTCAAACTATGAAACATTTTTTTACAGCAATTTCGTTCATAACTTAGGTAATGTAGATGCAGGGAGAAATTAATGCAAAACAAAATTATTTTATTCGCTCAAAAAAACAATGCTTGATCATTTATCATGGTCGAGTAAAGAAAAATAGAGTGCGGATGGGTTAGTCAATCCAATTCAATGGGGCTAGATGTGGATGCTGAGCAAATATCTGCTCAAAAAAGGAAGAGACGTAAATAAAAAAAATCCTATAAACATGAGTAAAAAAGCTAAAGGTTTTAGAAGAACTAAAATTTTGTGAAAGTGAAAGAAAAACCAGTCTACATCATAAAGCAAATTTTTAAAAAAAATCTTGAATTAGTTTTAAAAAAGAGAGGAAAAGGTAAATGTTATTGAAATCTGTTTCTTCTTTTTATTACTACTGTCTTACTTTCGAACTTTCTTAGTCCCTTTTTGAACGCGCTCCTAAAGACCAGAACATCACTGTTAAGGCTTTTTCAGACCTCTGAAATGTAATGATGCGTTTAGTGAAATCTACGAAAATTAATTTTTAATTTGCGAAACTGCCAAAGCTCAAAACTAGCCAAAGCTATAGGTTAAGGAAAACATATTTTATTCATAAGACTAGAAAATCGTCTACCTTGACCCCGACTACTAGACCCGTCATACCTTGACGAGCGAAAATTGCTTCTACATTAGAACGAAGAAATTACCTGTTTGGTGATAGTTTGATAGTTGAAATTTTAACTGCAACTCCAGTGGATTAACCTTAAACTCCAGTAGATAGCGTTCATTCTCGACTACTTTTTCGTTTCTTCATTCCCCTGAAATGACAATCTTACCAGTAAAACAGTTAAGTTACCGGATCTAGTTCAGTCTTGTCACAATAAAGTTTTCCCTGCATTTTAAACATTAAAAAAAATATGTATATTATCAAATTATCATGCCGTGGATTTGTTCATTGTTAGTGAAATCAAGAGCATTACTCGATCAATGATTTCGCTATAAATTTTTAAGGATAACTTGGACTCAGGGGCACGAGAGGTCACGGGAGGTAATTATGACATTCCAGAAAATTCCTTATTCGGCACATTTTATCTGACGATTCGGCAATTGGAAGATACTAAAGCATAAATGCGTTCTTTTTTACTTCCTTTTACAAAAAAGGAAGTATTGTATTCGCGAAAAAAATTTCACCCAAAAATCGGCCTTAATTTCCATTTTGCTCACCCCCAAATGAATGTTGAGTTTTTTTTTTCAACCCGACCACACGTGGATATGTGCCTAGGAACGTACAGACACCCGAAATATCCATTTTGACGATCCCCGAGTTAATTACAACGAGTTTTCTCGTGACGTCTGTATGTACGTATGTATGTGTGTATGTATGTCGCATAACTCAAGAACGGAATGTCCTAGAAAGTTGAAATTTGGTACGTAGACTCCTAGTGGGGTCTAGTTGTGCACCTTCCTTTTTGGTTGCATTCGTATGCCCCAAAGGGGGTCTTTTGCCCCTTTTGGGGGGGGGGGGAAATCATTGTTAATTTCGATGTAAACTCACGTGGTGTTATAATTTGGCTGACACTTGGTGATCTATCGCCAGTCTTTTGGTCGCCAATTTTGTCGCCAACTTGGCGA
This sequence comes from Uloborus diversus, assembly GCF_026930045.1. Taxonomy (NCBI): domain Eukaryota; kingdom Metazoa; phylum Arthropoda; class Arachnida; order Araneae; family Uloboridae; genus Uloborus; species Uloborus diversus. The sequence goes on from NC_072736.1 coordinate 163,934,820, forward strand.
CAAATTTGGTGGATTTTTTTTTTTAATCTGGTTTCAATTTGGCCACTGTTGGTGATATTTAGAGAGTAAACTATTGAATCACATTAAAATGGCCAATAATGGGAAAATGTCATTAAATTTGGAGTAAAAGGAAGTCATGTGATGCACACATCAGCTCGTTTCATTACCCTTCATGCCTTATAATATATCTTCTGATTAGTTGTAGGTATGTGTGTATGACCGTATTTTATCATTCGGTAAAATTTGAAGTTGCAAGAACTCTTCCCGACCTGAAACAAGCATTCCTAGCCCTGGAAAGGGAGGCAAGTAAAATACACCTTACTATCAACCAGAAGAAGACTAAATACATGAAGTGCTCTAGGATAACAGACGCTGCTACCCACCTGCAAATTGGTACCTATAAATTTGAAAAAGTTGATAATTTTATCAATCTGGGCTCTGAAGTCAACATTAACAACAATATTAGTTCTGAAATACAAAGAAGAATTGGTGCTGCCATTAAATGCTTCTACGGATTGTAAAAGTACTTAAAATCAAGTCTACTCAAAAGGAAAACTGTACTTTTAATCTATAAATCTCTTATCAGATCTGTATTCACATACTCCTCAGAAACCTGGACACTGGCACAAAACAATGAAATTGCCCTTGGTGTATTTGAACGCCACGTTTTAACACATCGACTGCGTCGTCGACAGCCTATATATGGACTCCCTGCGCTAAGCTAATTATCTGAAACAATTTGAAGGAAAACAGTTTTATTGGTATTTTTCATGAATAATACAGCATACAATGAAGGTCTACAAGAGCAGGCTTAGGGTTGGTGAAATTAGTCTCTTCGTTGTCGATTTCCCCGTCGCTCAAGTTGCAACTGTCCCTGTCATCATCGTCAACTAGTTCATCATCCGATAAAGTAACATATTTCACTGCATCTTCGAGCGACATATACTTACATTTGCTCATTTTACGTTTTTATTTACTCCACAGACTACAGCACAAAAAACTCGCGCGCTATCTCGTTTGATCGCGCGCACCCCTGCTTGCATCAGAAAATGTTTTCACAGCAAACGCAGTGGAGGACGAGTTATCTCGTCCCTAGCGCATACAGTATAATTCTGGAGGACGAGTTATCTCGTCCCTAGCCTTCAATGTGTTAAGGGCCATCTTTGGAGGAAAGGAGGTTGATGGTATTTGGCACAAGCACTCTAATTTAAAGCTGTATCATGCTTTTAAAGCTGTGGTCAAATTCATAAAAATCTAAAGATTCAAATGGGCAGGCAACGTTATAAGATTAAATAAAGAACGATCAACAAACAAAATTTTTTTGACTAAACCTACAGGAGTTAGAACAAGGGGTCGACCTAACCTCAGATGGGTTGATTGCCTTGAAAAGGATTTGTCTACCATAAAAGTGAAAAATTTGCAAGCCGTGGCCAAAAAGAGAGAGGTGTGGAAAAAATTGTTGAGAAGGCCGTGGCTTACCCAGGGTTGTCGTGCCACTGAGGAAGGAAAATTTGAAGTTTCATTCCGCAAATTGAGAAATTTTCCCCTCCCAAACATTTAGTTTCGTGTATTGCTGGTCAAGCTCATAACGAGTCTTTGTGCCCTTTTCATCAATTTTTACTCTTATCTTCTCGAGCAAGATTTTCAAAAGATCGCTGCTAGTTGAAAAGACATCATGAACTTTTTCCAACAGGCCCTCTTGGAAATAGAACATCCCTCACCAAGCCGTGAAAAGTTCCCGACTCAGCTTTTGCATTCCTCTTGCGTTTGTTTTATTTATCCCCAGCTCCTGTACCGTCCTTCACTGAACTGTGTGGCCAATTATAGAAACTGCTAATGGTACATTTCTGTTGTAGAGAGAGAGAGAGAATCGGAACGACGGTCTAATTTTGACTTCGGAGAGGGCTTTCGGAACACGATTCGTTGCCACTCCTTCTGCGTTTTCTCAAATGAGCGCAATTCTTTATAGTTTTATGCATGTGCTTCATCATTTGTGAGTGAATCCGCTGCTGCCAAACGATTAATCAACTATTTTTCACTTCATTTTGGCATCACTTCTTCTGTAAATATTCAAAAGATAGCAAGCAGAAATAAGTTGTGAATCAAAAATACGTGTGGAAAAAAGATTTTTCTGCTGAGTTACATAGAAGTATCTTGTTTGTACGTTTTTAACGTAATAGTGTTAAAAGAAAAAAATGAAGCTTGTTACTTAAAATCTAAATTTAATCCCCTGGCAAAACTTTCTGTGTAATACTATTCTGGGCTAACGAGAAATTCATAAAGGTTGAAGTTGATGAAAAGATAGCATTTCTTTTCAATTTGTTTTAATTTAATCGAAGTTTTTCTCTCCAATGGGTGTGTGTAAAAGGCCTTAGCCTTTTTCAGACATAGTGCGGTTATAGATATAGATTGGCAAATATTGCGATAGAAATTGAGGAATATTCAGCTAGGGTGAAATCATCGAACATGGGGTACCTTTTATTTTTGCCACCTACATCTGACATGATTAGGAAAAAAAATAATTACTAAGCGAAATATGAAATTTAATATTCTAAGATTAAGATTATATCAGTTTAAAAAACCTAAAACAAAATTTTAGCAATATTTTTTTTCCTAAAAAAATACAGAAAATGTTTGTTTTCACGGTAAACCTCCTATTATGGGTACCACAAAATTATCACAACAAGACAAGTGTTTGTGTTTCATAAATAAATTATTTGCTCTTCACGATTATTTGCTTTCGATCACCAGTGTAATCGATATAAGCCTATTTGAGGTGTTTTTGTCATCGATCCTTCTGCCCAAGGGTGCCTACCTCCTAAGGGAAAAGAAACATACATTTTTTTTCATATAAAAATCTTGCATTGCGATCATAGACTTAGCCGGTGAAATATAAACAGCAACCATTACAATAAGCTGACTATTTTCAGAGTGGCAACGGCAAACACATATCTCACCGATATCAAAAACATTGTTTTTTCTCATCAGAAAAAATATCGAACACGCCTAAAGAAGTTTCACTTCAAAAATATTATATAAGCTTAAACATGTTTACTTCTGAAGAAGAAATGCAATTTCCCGTGTGAGGATCGAACTTACGATCGTCAAATTGCTCAATCAGGAATAAGATCAAGAGGCTGACGCGCTGCCGACTGCACTATCGAGACTCGTAATCCCAACGAAAGCTACGAAAGTAAAGAAGCAGGGAGAAGTCGCGCTTGCGCTGTATTCCAAATGTCGGTGACGGTGTTGCGAAATAAATGGTCTTTGCCCAACTCAAAAATGCTCAACGCGTCTTCAGAAGTTTTCCCTTCAAAAATTTCGCTGTTTTCAGCAAAAAATAAAGAGACAATTTACACGTCAAAAAAAAAAAAAAAAAAACGATGTTTCGGTTTTTATTTTGCATTGCTTCAATGCATTGCATTCTTAAACATGGACACATTGCTCAGTTGGTCGTTGTCGTAATAGTAATGCGGAGGGCGTGAGTTCGAATCCCCAAGGGCCAAAAAAATAGCGGTTTAATGACTTATTTTCTTCAACAGAATTCTGATATGGTATTTTCATTAATATGTAATCGAAACTCATTGCAGGATTCAGAATTGCTGTTCTGTAGTTGTTAAAATCAGGAAGCCAGCCATTCACTTTAACATGGTATTTGCTGTATAACTTTTTTGAAAAATGAAGACGTAAATTTCAATTTGTCTCTAATTCTCGTATTTTTCAACAAATGGACTTATTCAGCTTAGTATTCTTTTATTTTAACATGCTCAAAATGTATTACTGAGTTTATGAGATCTGAATGTATAGTGTGACTTGCACGTAATACGTAATATGAGATAATTTCGTTTTTTTTTTTTTTTTTGTTACTTCGAGAAATTGCACTTGCGAATCTCTTGCTCCTCTTCTTGCTTCCATCATTAGCTCTTCGTTCCTCTGGTTGTAAAAACAAAACAAATGTCAATGCTATTTTAGAGGAAACGCCGCACCCGGGATAGCTGATCACCTTGTATGTCTTGTAATTCTTAATGGCACAATATAGGGCCAAAATGAAATGTCCTTCCGATTATTACTTTTATCAATAGAATCGTTATTTTCAACTAAGTGGCATGACTTCAGAATCGAAACTTTAAACACCTTATGCTTAAATAGTTTTTGTCCTCTAAATATCGCACTTATTTGATGAGCATAAGAAAAAGGTTTCACCAAGATATCTCTGCAACGGATCATAGATTTCAAAGTCACTAAACTGAGTTAAAGCTTGCCAAATACTGCCATGATACATCTTTGGCGTACAAAAGCAATCGAAAATGATGCGTTTACAGCAATAGGCTTTACACATTCGTTTTCTCGATCCAAAATTAGTAAGAAGTGACTATTTAAGATCAGGGTGCTGACAAGAAGTTATTTTTTGTTGAGACGTGTTATTTTTTTGAAAAGTGTAGTTGAACTCAGAAATTTGAATCATTTTTTGTTTTTCCAGAAGTGCTTGACATGACCGAAAAAACAAACATGGAAGAAATTTCCCCGAAATATCTGAAAGAGCATATTTTATACCAATATTTGTAAAATCTGTTAAGTAAATTGTCGTTAATCAATTATCTTCAATTAAGACTTCAGATATTTTCTGAGAATCTTTCTTAAAAACAACTCTTAAAAACTTCATTTCGTTTCTTATTACGTCAACATAACAGTTCATTCATTGGTGTATCAACTTTACTCATGTTGGTTATAGTTGATACACTTCTTAAAAAAAAAAAAAATAGATTTTTTTAATATGAAAAAAAAATGTCAGCAAAGATGTTGAAATTATTATTAAAAAACAAGGAACAATATTAGTATAAAATGAAATTTTATTTTGGCAAGCAATGTTATTCTCGAAAATCGGAAAAATCTAATGTCAACTATTTGGTCCATGGCATGAAATGAATTAAGATGAATGTCTTGTGTCGAGAACATAGTGTGTTCCTGAACATAGACTATGTTCAGAGCGCATTGTGTTCCTGATCATAGCAGTCCTTGGGCTATCTTAGCGAGTTGGTTGCCTTCCCCCCTTCCAGCGCCGCCCTTTTTTTACATTCCTCAGACACAAGTCTTTTTCTTTTTCTGGACTTCGGATGTTTCGGATTTCTGGTACTTCCGGTCTGTTCGGAGGTCTTTAATGTTCCAAGTTACTGAAATATTTGCAAGACATCGTAGCTCTGGGGCTAGCTCTTGGTGAAGAGCCAGGAATTGCCACACTCGCCAGCGGCCTCTTCTTCTTTCCCATCTTTTTTTTTCTTTTTACGTTCCTCAGACACGAGTCTTTTTCTTTTTCCAGACTTCAGATGTTTCGGACTCCTGGTACTTCCGGTCTATTCGGAGGTCCTTAATGTTCCAAGTTACTGACATATTTGCAAGACATCGTAGCTCTGGGGCTAGTTTGGTGAAGAGCCAGGAATTGCCACACTCGCCAGCGGCCTCTTCTTCTTTCCCATCTTTTTTTTTTCTTTCCTCAGAAACTAGTCTTTTTCTTTTTGCAGACTTCAGACGTTTCGGACTCCTGGTACTTCCGGTCTGTTCGTAGGTCTTTAATGTTTCAAATTATTGAGATATTTTCAAGACATCTTAACTCTGGGACTAGCTTGGTGAAGAGCCAGGAATTGCCATACTTATGAAAAACGTTAAAAAACTTCGTAAGCTAGCATTCGATCGAAGAGTCTCGCCAGCGGTCTCTTCTTCTTTCCCATCCTTTTTTTTTTCCTGCGTGGCTTAGGAAGAGGTCACGCGAGAGGAGTTTTTTTTGCAAAATCTATAACGAAAAAAAAGGATAATTGTAAGAATAAGATTTATAGGTGAAAACAGAAATCACAGCACTTTGTTATTATTTAAGCTTGAAATACAGTTGAATTTTAATACTATCACGTTTGATAAGAAATCACGGCAAAGACGAACATTTCGTTAGTTAAGTTTGGTTTACTATCTAATTACATTGAAAATTTCACGCATTATATGTACATTAATTTGAAAGTATCGGCTAGAACGAACAAAAATTTCTGACATCTTTACTTAAAATGTTTGTGGTAAAACACTGAAATTTTCTTTCTTTGAAATTATTCATCATTGTGTTAGAAAATAAATTCCCATTGTGTATTGAGAAAAAAATATTAAAATACTTTGCACCTGTGAACATTTCTTTTTTTTTTTTTTTAACAGTATTACTCATTCACGATTGTTACGAATAATGACTAATGCGAACAAATTCGTGGATTTTTGACATTTCGTTTTAACCGAGTTCAACTGTAAATCCAAGATGACAGTGGGAAATTCGAAGCGAAGAAAAATAAATGAGAAGAGACTTACTTGGGGATTAAGAATCCTGCAACTCTTCTTAAAATGCCCTTTTTTCTTTGGCCATTTTGAGGAATAGAGTCTGAAATGAAAGTTAACATTAATTTCTCAATTGAAGTAACCACGATGAATATTTGCGAAATGTACCATGAATATTTTCAAAGATATTCGCAAATTCTACAGGGTTACTAGCAATGATTCTTTCGTTTTCGATACGCTGTATATCTTAAGTTTTTATCGTACAGGATCAGGAATGTGAAAACAACCACAAATGTTATGCGTGTGTTAAGTACGCGTGATGTTCATCTGTTCTTGTATTGCTTTAGGGGTCCACTAATAACCTTATTAATGTACCCCCACCACCAAAAATGGTAGAAGAACTGAACGCTAGCATCCATGCGGCAGTGTTGACCATTAAGGCCGAGGTTGCCTTTACAATAGGGCATCGAACTCGTAACCCAAAGGTTCCGGGTTCGATTCCAGCCGGTTGAAGATCTTCCATTTCCGTTAATGGTGACTGGAGCACGTTAAATATCTCGTTGTCACCCATCACTTTAAAGTTTCCACGCGAAAATTTCGGACTGTATCTTGCCTGATATTGTCTTCATTTTCTCCTAACTTGCCTTTATATTAATTGCATGACTTATTCCGAAACCCACGCTTTCCGTGTTCGTTAATTTTGACTGGGGAGCGTTAAATACGTCGTGGTCACAAAGTTTTTCATGTGAATCCATACCTCTTGGGGAGCTGGAACATTGATTGCTCGGCTTCTGGTCTGGATCAAAAAAACAGTGCTGTCTTCATAAGGTCCTGTCAAATCGGTTAAACCACAAATAATGAGGCATGGGGGACCTTGGAGTGTGAAGTGTTGATTCTTACCAGGGCAACGCTGCAAAGAGGAGTGACAGGCGAGTGACTGTACGCAATGGCCCCGACAACATAAATCTAAATTTTTACACGTTTGTCACTCTTTTTATATATTCTTCATAGTTGCACGCGCTTCTGAATGGATTGCATTTCGAAAACAAATGTGTCATTTGAAGTAACCCGGTTTGTCCGGAATTATGAAAGTCCATGATTTAGATGATGATGAAGGCCAATTACGTATCTTTACTAATAATAAAGCTGACAGTTTGTGTTTCTGGATGTCTAGAAGTCTATTACGCCCATAGCGCAGGCCGTTCAACCGATTTCCATGAAATTTGGCGCAGAAGTAGTTCGTGGCATATGGGTGCCACGAACTAATTTTTAGAGAAAACAAACTAATATTTTAATTAAGAAGCGATTTTTCTAAAATTCGATTTTGTTCTTTTTCTATTCTAATTTTAAGAACATTTTACCAAGCAAATTATCATAACATGGACGAGTAAATTTGCAAATTATCTTTTGTGGAACCGTAACATGGGAGAGTTAATCATAAACTGTTTGTATATATACAGGCGAACTAAATGACCTTTTAATTTTCCACTACGGACAAAGCCGTGCGGGTACCGCTAGTCTACCTTAGACCATTGAGAGGTAGACAAGCCCTCCCATTCGCTATTGTATACGCTGAAGCAGGAGTAAGGGCGGCAGGTCTTATTTCCGAGGGAATCATCCACTAATTTTGCCGCCGTGTACACTTAGTTAAGTCTTTCGATTTTGGCGTGAAATACTAACTCTATTTCTCAATGAGAGCCAACTTTTAGAGCCATTTTTAAATCGGCATAACTTACTGTAGAAATTGAAAGAAAAAAACACTTATCCATGAATCAGTAAACTATGCTCTTGCGGGTGACAGAAAAAAAAATGCGCCGAAACATTTCAGGCAGAAGATAAAAAAATTAAAATCGACGACTGTTCAAATCCCTACGAGAGTTAGCATAGCTCTGGCGAAACGTCTTCCATGGAAGGTCGCAGTCACGTTGTCTGCCCCGCGAAGATTCCTGCTTCAACAACCCCTCAAACTTGCCGTATCTATGTCTCAATGATCTAAGTAGTTTACAATTAAAAAAAATAATGCATAAAAAGTCACATTTCATGTAATTCATACCTGGTGGTAATTCTGTATCCCTTCTTCCCATAATCAATGCAGTGCCGTAGATTTCAAATTCATTTACCATGACGGTTGTTGTTTGAATCGCCGTGTCCAAGTTTTGCAGGACACGGCTAAAGTCGGGGAAGCCATCTCCCGATTTTCCGGGCATGTTGATTATATCCACGACTTGTTTGAAAGCAGTGGTTATATGGTCCAAGTGTCTTGTGACATGTTTGTTGGACAATTCAAGATAATCCCCATAAAAAGTAGATATAGCCATTAAGGCTTGATTTTCGACCGGTTGAATAATGTCAGACATCTTCGGTCAAATCAAATCTGGGAAAAGGAAATAAGTCGTGAACACTTTACAGTAATATTTTGATAAACTATTTCTAACATGAGTTCAAACTGCACAATTTGAATTAGTTCTTGAGAAAATTTCCGTTTTTTTTTTTTTTTTTTGAAATTATTACTTTTTACATGCCTTTCTCTTGTAAATACTTTAATCGGCAATTAAAAAAAGTTTTTTTCTCGTATAGCCAGTTTCAGACGTAACGAAAAAAAAAGGATTATGTACTGAAACTGAGATGATTTAAACAATACCCAACTGATTTTTCTACTAAAATAAATAATTTTAGCATTACTACCCCTCTGAGAGGCTTTACAAAACTATACTATTAAATATGTTTATCTTTAAATGATATCTATCTCCTTCTTTTTTAATTTCAGAATTTCATTTCCAATATTTGCGGGACATGCAAATCGTCTTCTGCAAAATTGAAATAGCAGAACCAAGTTGCCAGGGCCCGATTAAGATATCGTGGGGGGGAGGGGCCCTAGACAAAATACTTCTTTGTGGCCCCTTACTCAAACTTTAGCCGTTGACTGAAACAATTTTAGCCATAGACTAAAGCAATTTCAGCTATTTGGGTCCTTAAATATCTGGAGCCCTAGGCCACAGCCTAGTTGGGCTATTCAGTAATCAGGCCCTGCGTTTATCCCGCTCTCACTTCTCCTGAGCAGATCTGAGCATAGTCCGCATCAATTTTGTAAACTTTAAAAATGATTTTATGTTTACAAAGATTATAATTTCAACATACAAAAAGAAAAACTTAGTTGCGCTGCACATTTGCTTTTTATTTTATGAAGTGCTTGCGCGAACGTGCTTCATTACAATGCCTCACATATTTGAATCTAAAGGCAGTAGACCAGTTTTTTTGTTTAGGAATAATATGAAATATATTTTTTTAACTCTTGTAAAAAATTGTATGTAATTTTATTTAAAAACAGTTTTTATTGTAGCAAACGGTAAATCTGGGTACTTTTCCGTTTTCCGTTAGTCGGGCGCAAACGAAAATCGCCAAATGATTACGCCCAACGCCAAGCAATGATTCGCCAACTTGATGTAGAAATCCGCCAATTTTCTTACAGCCCTTTTAGGGCGTATTTGCTTGGCGAATCATTTGGTGAATTATCGCTTGGCGTTGTACGTAATCATTTGGCGAACTTTCGCTTGCGCCCGTATAACGGAAAAGTACCGCGAAATGTGAAAGAGGGATTCAAAGTGTGATGTTTATTACTATTTTTTTTTTTTTGAAAGGACAGAATACCAAGTTGAGTAACAGAAGTAGACTTACCTCAAAATTCAAGTTCAAATAAACTAAATATCTTTGAATGAATAATAAGTCGCAGAGAATTCGCTTTCAAGTTTAATGCTCAAAATCTTTTCTCCAAATGGCATTAAAACAATATCTGCAGTAAAATACTGTTGTGCTAACAATTGATAACTATTGTTGCATTCCAAATAAATTTACACCAACAATGTCCAACAATGCCGAAGCAAAATCAACTGTTACGTAGGCATTCACACAAATGCAAAAATAACGAAAATTAATTGAATATAATTATAAAAAAAAATCATTTTAAAGAAATAAAAAAAAAAAAAAAAAAAAAAAAACTGCGACCCTCTTCCTCCAATCAACTCTAATTTGAATTTTGAAACTTTGAATTCAAATTATGTTTTTCGCAATCACGAGTTGAGACAAGACCCTACTCATTAGAGTTATTGTTTCTAGAAATGGCACCCCCCCCCCCAAGCATGTCCCTCCTTCTGGGTGGTTATGTGTGTATAGTTGTGTGTGTGCAGGCTTAAGTGTGTGCACGTAGGCCTGTGTATGTGTGTAAAGGCGCGCCACGAGGGTGTATGAGCATGCGTGTGTAGGACATGGACGCCACCACCCAGCAGAAGTGGATTCCGGGGGACAGTGCTCAGGACCAGAGCAGCCTTGCGCTGCCGGTGAGCGGTGGTGCTGCTGGTCCAAGCTGAAAAAGGAACCACAACGTCAAGGACTGTCAAATGAGAACAATAAGCAATCGTGATTGCTCAAAAAGAAAATTGAAAAAAAAAAAGAAAGAAAGAAAAGGCACTCAGATAATTGACACAAAAAATGAAAAAAAAAAAAACTAACTACAATAAATATTACAATGAGGACACATTAAAAGCTGAATTAAAAATATTAAAAGACATCGAAGCCATAATTTTAAAAGTGTTTCTTTGCTTCTTTTCTGTTTATTTTTCCCGCATAAGGTTATGGCTGCAATAGAGAAATGTGTATAATGAATGAAAGCGGAATGGTTCTCATAATAGTAGTGATAAGCTACCCTCCTTCAAATAAACGCTTACCTTTGCCTCTGAAGGGGAGGGGGGTTGATAAGTTATTGTGTGTTTGGATCCTAGTTTGAATCAAAAATCAGAACGGACTTTAGTTTGCCCTTCAACCTGTTCAACCACGTGTAGAAACAAGAACAGAGGGCACTTGAATGTAGTGCATTGAATGAACAAGTAATCGTTTAGTGAGGTTTTTAGAGTACAGTCGACTCCCGCTATAACGCGATTCGACTTACGCGAAATGGCTACAACGCGAGTTTTTCACGAGCAAGGAATTTTAAAGTTAAAGCGAATTTCTCGCTCACAATACGAAAATATTTTTGAAAGAATCGTGGTGCTTAGTGTCTGCTTCGTTATTGACTACTAAATATTGACTTCGTGAATGCACTTTCATTCTTTTTGCATCACTGACTGCGCAAGTTGCCACACACCGCACTTAGTCTAAACATCGCTTTGTTAGTGAAGATGGAAAAGAAAGTTTGCAACAATTCAAGAAAAGGTAAAGATTCTTGATACGTTTGACCAACTGAAAAGTGGATCGAAGGTAGCACGACAATTAGGTATGGGGAGTGAACCGAGTGAACCTTCAATGCGTGCAATTATGTAAAATTCAAGAAAAGGCAATCCGTATAAGTTCAGAATTTAGTTTTAATACGAAGCTCGCTGAGTAATGTCTAAGCAAAATGCAAACAGTATGAAACTGAAAGCTGCTCTTATATTGCGGATTATAGAGACCCTGAAAGAGGGGTGTAACCATAGAATGGAAACGTAAAAGTCAAGCTACTGATTAAAAAAAATATATTAGAATGACGATCTGGTTGCACAGCATAAATTATCATCTTGAATTTTTTAGTTATAAACGTAACTATAATTGTATTTACTGTACAGTACTATTATAGTGCAGCGCTTTATTATTGCTACTTACTGTACGAACCGTATCGTTTTATCTTATATCGTCCCATTGATCACGGATTTTGTCCATCGTACCGGTATTCTATGTTGAATAATGTAGCTTTTTAAAAAATATTGTAAAAATTCAGCTCTTTATGTAAAAACCTGTAAATATAGTTAATAAATGGTCTAAAACTGTTTGAAAGGTGCTTAAAAATGCTTAAAATAATTGGGTACATTAGTAAAAAAGACATATACAATGTCTTTTTCCACAACGCGAAATTTCGACTTACGCGAGGAGTCTTGGAACGCATCTCTCGCATAAGTCGGGATCCGACTGTAGTCAGTTATCATAGGAATGAGTATTTATTCAAGCATTGTGTCACATAATTTAACCGTGGTATGCGACAGTTTGCGAATTCTTTATTTGTGTATTTGTAACTAGTGGTATCCTCACGGCCTTGCCCGTAGTAGAAAAAATAAAAGGTCTTCTGGTTCGCTTGTATATTTACAAATAATGTATGGTGAATTTCTCGCCAATTGGCTTGTGCCCATGTTACGGTTCCACGTTATGATAATTTCGTAATTTACTCGTCCATCATTTTGTTCTTAAAAATCGCTTCGAGGTGCACACCCCCATGCTACAAACTAATTCTGTGCCAAATTTCATGAAAATCGGCCGAACGGGCTAGGCGCTATGCGCGTCACAGACATCCTACAGACATCCTCCGGACAGAGAGACTTTCAGCTTTATTATTAGTAAAGATATTCGTATAGTTACACCGGTAGCTGCAAAATGCAAGAGCTGCTAAGATAATTTGTCTTTCGCAATAAACTAAGAGCATCTGCAAGGGTTTTTTTTTTTTTCTTAAAAGCTAGCCCCGAACCCTCTTTTCTCACTTTTTTTGCTGGCCTGCGGGAGGTACAAAACCATAACTTGATACCAGGGCCAGCTCTAGTAGTTCTGCCACCCTAGGTAATATTTACAAGTGTCTCCCCCCCCCCCTTGAATGTGTATAATAATAATATAAAATAATGTATTAAGAAAATAAAAATAATAATTAAGTGCTTAAAAATAAAGTGAGTTTCTAGTTAAATTCCAAACTGGATTTTGCATATCCAAGCACTGGTACACACTCTTTTTTTTTTTTTATTTTTTTTTTTTAAGCATTGAAGCAGTGAATCTTATGGGGCTGAAACAGATATTTATACTCAAAAAAAAAAAAAAAAAAAAAAAGTTTCAACTTCAAAATTTGTCGCAAAAATGGAGAAAATGACGCATTCCCTTTGAATATTTGCGCCATGACCCCTCCCCCCTCTTGAAAAATGTCGTTTGTTCTAAATATTGAAAAAAAAAAAAAAACACACACGCACACGCACTCTTTTCCTGTCATCTATCATTTCATACTCAGAAGATTGTTTCTTTAGGGAATTGATCACTGTTATATCCCTCCCCCTACTGCTTTCGTTTATTTTCATTCTTCCAAAATGAATTTCATTCCTCTAAAATATCTCAAGCAGTATTTTCACACCTTGAAATTAAATAAAAAAAACCTAGCAATATTTCCGGATGGACCTAATTCGCGCTGTAACTTACGGGAGCTTGCTGCTGAGCCAAAGGTACTTCAACGGGAGTTCTCGGGAGGTCACTGTGTCCACCCAAAAACCCTTTATTCTGCAAATTTTGTCTGACGTTTTGGAAAAACTGGAGACAGTATATATGGGGAAAAAATTGTAATTTACTTATTTTTCTAACTGGGGCCAAACGTATTTTCTCATCAGAGGAAGGTGTTTGTGTACACTCGTATTTTATCATAGGATAAAGCTTGGTGTCTCATTCGGTACAAGGGTGCCCATCTCCCTCAAGTTCGAAGGCGAAAATCCCCCCCCCCCCAAACAATTTATAAACCGTGTTCCCCTTTTTTTGTTTTTTGCTCTCTTTTTTGTTTTATATATTTTTTTCACTATTGTTTATTTATTTATTTCAATTATTATTATTATTTTATCTGAAAAGTTCTGTGCTACGCCAATGACATACAACACACACACACAAACTAAATAAATAAATGATATAAAATATAAACAGATTAAAATAAAATAATTTATTTAAATTAAAAATAAATCAATAAATAAATTTAAATAAATAAATCCTCCTCCCCCAATTTTGATGGCGCATAGTCCCTCCCTGTGGGCACTCCTGATTCGGTAAATTGAAACTTCCCCCTTCCTCTCCGAAAAATTTAAGCTCAGGGAGCCCTGTGTTGAGCTCGATTGTTTTTAATTGTACGGGGTGTTTTACGCATTACTCGGACTTCCCGTCAGGCGTATTTGCTTATGAAAACAAATTTTGGAGATTGTGTAAAATTTCAGTACTTCTTAGCAAAAAATTACGCACAAATTCATCGAAACGAACGTTCTTTGATTAATCAACGCCTCATAGGAGGCGTTGGATTGATACAGCAGATTTTTAAATAGTGCTGCCATCTATTTGATATTTGTGAAGGTGATTCATTAGTCTTTATTTTGAGTTCTTATGTGTAACACTACTTTTTCGTAAACGTTATTGAGCTTAGAAATAAAAATGTTTTTAGAAACGGTATAGTTATTGGCCCCTTAGCGACCACCTTACTGTATGTTTGAACTAAAAAGAAAATCAATTTAACCTAAATAAAAATTATGTTTTAAGATAGGCTCGTATATTAATGTATTTATGTACTCATATCGTTTTTAAACAATTTTTGTATATATCTTCTGAAAAAGTCAACAAAAAAAGCACAAATATGTCAAATGCACAGTAATTTTCCATCTTTTTAGTTATTGCTCGTCATGGGATCGTGTAGTTATTGGGCGTATTTAAAAATATACAGTAAAATAAACGTGAGCAAAATAACAAGAATGCTATTTTAGTTTTCCGGCATACGTGCATAGGTTTTTTTTTTTTTTTTTTGAGCAATCACGATTGCTTATTGCTTTTATTTGACTGTTTTGATGTGCAATCATTTTATTTTCCCGCCAGCACCCTCTGCAGCATCACCGTCAACCGGCTCCTCACGATGCTGCTCCTATAGCGAAAACCGTCTCCAGGTTGAATCCATATCCTACACTTACACGCATACATACACGCACGTACAAACAAACACATACACACGCATACATACACGCACGTACAAACAAACACATACACACATACATACACCTACACACATACACACACGCATACATACAGACACCTACACATACACACACACCTACACACAACTACCCACACACTCATACCTGCACACAGACACAAACACATATGCCTACACACACATACACATTCCCCCTACCACAAACACTCATACACACAACTACCCACACACTCATACCTGCGCACAGACACAAACACATATGCCTACACACACATACACATTCCCCCCCTACCACAAACACTCATACACACAACTACCCACACACTCATACCTGCACACAGACACAAACACATATGCCTACACACCCATACACATTCCCCCTCTACCACAAACACTCTTACACACAACTACCCACACACTCATACCTGCACACAGACACAAACACACACGCCTACATACACACACATTCGTGATTGCGAAAAACATAATTTGAATTCCAGATGTCAAAATTCAAATAAATTTTTATTTTCATTTTATTTATTTATTTTTTATTTATTTATTTGTGTGTGTGTGTGTGTGTGTGTGTGTGTGTGAATTTTTCTTGTGCGGAAAATAAAATGTTCCGCAGATTGGAATTCATTGACGATTGGGATCAATTGGGACAATCAGATTGGATTCAATTGACGAAATCAGTTTTAAAACGAGTGCGAGGTAGTATTTTCAAGTGATGATATAGGCACCCCCCGATGGGAAGTTACTGTGACCTCCCGAATATTTCCATATTCGGGAAATGTTGTCCGACTAATCGGCAAAAATTATCATCACTTGGTTTATTTTGATTTCGTTTAAAGATCATTTTGTATGTTTTTGTGGTTTTTTCTATGTGACATTTTTTTATGCGGTCCCTGTTATGCGGTTCGCAGCATAAAAAAAAATATTTTGTAAACTGCGTTGCAAAAACAACTTTTTAAAGTTTCTCGCGAAGTTTCCAACATTTTTTTTTTTTTTTTGAACGATTTTTTTTATGCGGTCCCTATCCACAAAAACAGGTTTGGGTGCAATATTGGTTTATCGGGTTTAAATGGCACGACAACCGTGGCAAGTGGGTCGGCCACTCAGACCACCGTAATTTCGTCATAATACTGAGGAGGAGGGGAAATCTCTTGTACACTGCAACAGAGGTAACTGCTAGCAACCAATCCCATGGCTTTCGGACCCACGAATTTCACGAGCACGCACTCCTCGTGTACTCGATAGACATTCGGTACGTTCAGAACCCGGAAACCTTAAATTTCGAGTCCCCAATCCAAATAGGCTACCCACTGCCCTGTCAAAGCAGGCAGAAGTCATAAATTGATGACCACTCAGTGATGTATCACCATGCTTTTGGTTGCCTCTTTTTTCGCTAGCTTAACAAAATGTCGCCAAGCTTGTGGTCTCCAAGTTTTTTCCACAAATTTGTCACCAACTTCACGTCATATCTTCACGACGGCGGGAAATTGGGATGCCAAATACAGTGCCAGTTTGGGTAAGTTCCTGTAGACCAGTAAATTCTAGTAGTAGAATCGAAGTGAAAACGTTAAGGGGCTAGTTGCTATAATTTTTCGAAACAATTGTGGCAGTTATTGTTTACAACAAAATTTTTAGATTATACTCATATATTATTGTACGGCACTTTAAATCCGCTTATTAGGCATCCATTATACATATTTAATAAGATTTTAGCAATTATAATTACATTACGTTCCTGTCAAAATATGATATGAAAAAAAATCTACAGTCATAACGTTTTCTTAAGAAAATAGCATGTTTTTTTCCCCGTACCAGGAAACCACAAATCACTAAACGACTAAATCACCAAGCAAAAATTTTGTTAAAATGTTTTTAAAACTTTATAAACATGCTGCCTTGCCTTTTTTTTTAACTGCGCACAGGGTTGCTAGAGCTTTAAAGTTGAAATAGTCAATACCTGTTTGAATACCCCGCCTACACTGGCGAATTATACTCGTTTATTTTTAAACCGTCTTGAAAGTTATACATGAGTCGACTGACGAAAGTAAAGGAGCAGGGAGAAGTCACGCATGCCCTGTATTCCCAAAGTCGGCGACGGTGTTGCGAAATGAATGGTTTTTGCCCAACTCAAAAATGCTCAACGCGCCTAGACAAGTTTTCCCTTCAAAAATTTCGCTGTTTTCAGCAAAAAATTAAAGGAAAAAATTTACATTTCGGTCATCTCGTCGAAAAAAACGATGTTTCTGTTTTTATTTTGTACTAGCCGCCTTCGGCGACCATCTGGTCCGCCTTTTTACGCCAGGGTTGCCGCCTTCGGCGGCTGCATAGACAATTTAGCGACGGTATTAATAAATGTTTTTCTCTATATATCAATATTATCATCTGCCTTTTTACGCCAGTGTTGCCGCCTTCGGCGGCTGCTTAAATAAGTTTCGTGGCGGTATCAATCGATCTATATCTATATCATTATTAATTTAAATAAAATATTTTCTAGATCTATCTCCAGTTCCGTCGTTTGGAATACTTTTAAAGGAGGGGGAGAGGAGACACAAACTGCTTGCACTTCATGCAAATTTCGTCGAAAAATAACAAAAAACACTTCCACTTTTACTTGAAAGCATTGTTTTTTCAAAGTCATGGTGTGTGTGGGGGGGGGGGGGGCATTGACACCCCGTTGAAGTTCCTTAAATAACGGGCATGTCTCTTTCTTGCTCTCCATCTACTATATCGACCTCTGCATTTGTCTATCAATCTATCTATCTGTACGATCTATGCGTATCTACCTCTGACAGTAATTAACAATGTTTTCAAATCGCAGCGGCGCCCCCCCCCCCAACCCCCGTTGTTGTTCTTTAAATAACGGGGTCTGTCTATCTCTCACTGTACATCGACCTGTAGATTTATCTTTCTCTAGATCCATGGAAATTTACCTCTGATAGTAATTAACAATCTTTTTTCAAAGAAAAAAAGTATTAATTCGAGAACAAAAAAATAAAATAAAATAAAACATTTTTTGTACATTCAATGTATATCTATCTACCTATTCGATCCATCTCTAAATTTTCTCATCTATCTCTATTTATTTTGATCTAACCTCCAATCTTATTCCCTAACAAAAAGAAAATCATGCAAAAAAAGCGCGCTTACTTATTTATTAAAATGCACAAAAATTTGATGTCTTTGTGGTACCCGGAGTTTGCCAAAGTATAAAAATCATTGTTTTTATTGAAATTAAAAAAAAAAAAAACTTTTATTCACATTATAGAACAAATTAATGTACCAAACCGCTAAAAGAAAAAGAGCTGAATTATATTACACAACATTGTATCAACTGAAACCAAATAAAAATAATTAATGAAACAAAAAATGCATTCAGTTTTTAATATTAATAATCAAAGATATTTATGATCAAAATCTTAGCTTTAGCAATGACGAAGTCACAGCATGGCCAACTTCAGAACATCGCTAATAAAAAAACACAAGAACTTAAAAGCACAGCTTGACATAATGCAAAGAATATTCGTTCCTCCAATTACAATTTAGCGATTAAGATTCGATGCCTCACATCGAATCGAAATCCAAGTAGTGACGTCAGAGGCATAAAAGATTGAAGAACGCTTTTTTTTCGACCGATGCGTGGAGAGACATAATGTGTTCAGCATTAAAATAATTGTTAAAAAAAAACTATTGCGTATTTTTAAGAACTTTTTTCTTCTGAAGAGGGCGAAATGTTTTTACTATTACCAACTTAAATTTTAGAAATGGGGCTTTGATACTTCTCGCAGGATGATATTAGAAAAAAGTAAAACCCGGGAAAAAATGCAAATTAAAGGTTTTTTCAAAAATTCGTAAAAAATACAAAGATTGCTCTATCTTCAAATTTTTTTCATTCATCATATTTAAAATTAAATTTCCTACACTATAGTGCAAAAAATATTTGTGTGGTGCGATTGGTTCGTGGACTGTGAGGTAAAAAGTACTAAAAAGTGCAAAAAAAACACATAAAACATTAAATAACTTTTTTTCTAATTAAAATATCAAAAATCGAAGCCCGAGGTGCACAACTTCAGCAAAAACTACACCTGTATACTAAATTTCATCTTTCTAGGCCTTACCGTTTTCCCGGGATGCGCGCCACACACACACACACACACACACACAAACATCTTATTTTATTATATGTATAGAAGATTGCATCAATGCATTGATCACATCAATTTAGTCTCTGTGTTTTCTCCCCTTATGAGTCACAATGTATTCACTGTAAAAAACTCTATCGATTTTGTCAAAAAAATTCAGAATTGCGTTCCAAATTATTCTTTTATGGCTTCTTTTGATGTGAACTCATTATTTATGAACGTTCTAGTCGAGGGTTCATTGTTATGCCTTCAGAGTAGACTGTCTGAATTTCATTTTACCTCTAAGGAAATTGAGGATTTAGTTTTCCTTACTCATACATGTCTAAAGCAATGTTCCTTTGTTTTTAGTGGTAAATTTTATACTATGTTGGATGGTTTAGCAATGGGAAACCCACTTAGCCCCATCCTTAGTGATATTTACATGCATTACTTTGAGGTCAAGTTGTTTCAGAAACTACAGTTCCAATTCTATGTTCGCTATGTTGATGACTGTTTTGTTCTTATGAATCACGATCAACTAAGCATTGATGATGCTTTATCTATTTTAAATTCCATTGATCCTCATATTCAATTCTCTTGTGAAAAAGAACAGAGTAATTGCCTTTCATTTCTGGATGTTCTCGTTTCTTGAACTGAGTCTGGTTTTGAAACTACGGTTTATCGCAAACCTTTTGCTGTTTCATTACCCCCCCCCCCCCCAATAGATTATTGTCTCACCCTCCTAATCAAAAATATTCAGCTTTTAACACATTTGTTTATTGTACAAAGAATATTTGTTCTTCACCTGAGCTTCTTAATGCGGAACTTAACTATTTGAGAGCTGTGGCTGTTGATAGAGACTATCCGCCCACTTTAGTTGATTCCATTTATAAAAAACTTTGCAAAAAATCTCAAATATTGTTCTTAATACAACTTTTAACACTAAGAATTTAGTTGTTCTGCCTTTCTTCCCTGGTATTAGTTTTCAGGTTGCTAAGATTCTGAAGCGATTCCAATTCCAAGTGGTATTTTCTCCTATTAATAAACTTTTTTTCTCTTCTCTTAAAGATTCTATTCATCCTCTTAATTGTTGTGGGATCTATAAAATTGTTTGCAATTGCGGACTCGGATACATCGGACAGTTCCGCCGTCCTTTGAAATTTCGGTTAAAAGAACATCAAAGATATGTCAGAAAACAACAGTTGAATAAATCCAGTATTGCTCAACACTGTTGGGAATCGAATCACTCTTTTGATTTTAACTCTTATCAAATTATACAAAAATGCCCCAATTCGTTGGATCTTGATTTTTGGGAATCTTTCCACATCCTGAGGAACCGTTCTAATTTAGTTAACGATCTTACTGCAATTCCCTATTTTTCTTCTGTGTGGACTCCTTTGTTAAAATTGGTTTAGTTTCTCTATTGTTTTTATGTATACATCGTACATTTCTTACTTTTATTTTTTCATTTTTTGCTTTCTTATTTCGTTTTGTGATTAACTAATTCCAATATGTTTTATCCTTCACTCTGTTTTTTCATGCATTTCTCCATTTGATACATTGCTTCCATACATAGTTTTTCCCGCTGGTAAATTTATTGCTAATTTATGCAGAGTGGTTTCCTTTTTGGACTTTTTGCATTGTTTATGGGTTTTCTTGGAAAATTTATTACTTAACGGTTTTTTCCTGATGGAATTATATAAGAAATTATGCCTCCAGGTGTCATTTTATCTTTTTTTGTTTTTGTTTAATTTCTATTTTTTGATATTTATAATATCTCCTGTTCCACACTGTTAAAAATGGGTATTCAAAAATAATGAAAATTTACTCATTTTTGAATACTTTCATTACTCAATATAGCTCCGAATCAATAAGGTTCAATTTTGAGAAACACATGTACTCATTTCATGACTCGTATTTCTCGTATGTTTGTATTTGATGCCACATTTACTCATTTTTGAATCAATTGTATTCAAAAAAAAAAAAAAAATGAATACATTCAGAGTTTCATTTTTGAATACATTTTTTTTAACAGTGCACCATGTTGCTTTTCTCGGATGACTTCTCATCCAGAAGCTCACATTTCTCAGCATTGAAAAAGGTGTTCCTTGTAACACCGAAACACGTGTCTGCAATAATTTTGCAATTTTTTGTGCTTCACAATGTTGGATTACTAACTGTTCTAATACATCCAAATATTAGAAAAAATCATTTTATGATATCTTCTGAATCTTTCAGGTGACATTTATCAAATCACTTTTTCTCAAGAAGTCCAAACGTGTAAAATGCAAATTTATTTGAGGGTAAAGTGTGACTTTTTGATCAAAACGTAAAAAATCCGTCCTCTGCGCGTTTTATTTTGAACGAAAGGGGACATAGCCTGAAAGAATCTGTAGTACGAAGACTTTTAGATTCAAAGGAAGACATGTCCAAAATCCTCAAATTTTAATTCACTACTTTTAGGTTCACGTACTTCGATAAGAGAATATGAGAAGGTGAAATATTAGGGTTTTGGTGAAATTAGAAAACTCAACATTCAGGTTTTCGTTCACAATTGCACATACCCAAAATTAAGATGGCGATATCTCCTTGTTTTTTTTTACATAAACATTTCTTACTCTGGGCCATGATTTGCTGTGCTTTCGTGCTCAATTCGGTACCCAGAGAAGTTAATAAAACTATTTTGCTCTTACCCTAATTCGTTTTCCTCACCGCTTGAACATTTTTAGAAAATGGATATGTTCTCTTTTGATAAATTAGTCCTCAGATATCAAAGTAGCTAAACTGAGTAAAAGCTTGCCAAAGACTGCCATGATACTTTGGCGTACAAAAAGCAATCGAAAATGATGCATTTACAGCAATAGGCTAAAAGCAATCACTGCTTTCTTAAAAATAAACGTTGTTTAATGAAACTATCTCTGTTTAATTACATCTACTGCAAAGCATTTTTCTTCTTTCTAAATTTACATTAAAATCAATGGATGATTGCTAAGTATTTTTATCCAGCGAGTTTTTGCGTATCTATAAAATAAGAGCTAATAAAAAAATCAGTTACACATTCGACCCAAAATTAGTAAGAAGTGACTATTTAAGATCAGGGTGCAGACAAGAAGTTATTTTTTGTTGGGACGTGCTATTTTGATGACCAGTGTAATTAAACTTAGAAATTTGAAATGTTTTTTTCTCCCCAGAAGTGCTTGACATGACCGAAAGAATTCACATGAAGGAAATTCCCCCGAAATATCTGAAACAGCGCATTTTATACCTATATTTATAAAAAACTGATAAGTAAATTGTCGTTGATCAATAATCTCCAATTAAGACTTCAAATATTTTGAGAGTTTTTCTTAAAAATCACTCTTAAAAACTTCATTTCGTTTCTTATTACGTCAACATAACAGTTTATTCATTGGTGTATGCACTTTACCCGTGTTGGTTATAGTTGTGTGTGATACGCTATAGATTTTTATATTAGATTTTTTTAATATGAAAAAAAAAATGTCAGCAAAAATGTTGAAGTCATTATTAAAAAACAGGGAACAATATTAGTATAAAATGAAATTTTATTTTGGCAAGTAGTGTAATTCTCAAAAATTGGAAAAATCTAATGTCAACTATTTGGTCCATGGCATGATATGAATCAAGATGAATGTCTTGTGTCGAGAACATAGTGTGTTCTTGATTATAGCAGTCCTTGGAGTTGCCCCCCCCCCCTTTTCCAGCCGCCTTTTTTTTTTTTTTTTTTCATTATTTCCGTTCCTCAGACACGAGTCTTTTTCTTTTTCCGGACTTTGGATGTTTCGGACTCCTGCTACTTCCGGTCTGTTTGGAGGTTTTTAATGTTCCAAGTTACTGAAATATTTTCAAGACATCGTAGCTCTGGGGCTAGCTCTTGGTGAAGAGCCAGGAATTGCCACACTCGCAAGCGGCCTCTTCTTCTTTCCCATCTTTTTTTTCTTTTTACGTTCCTCAGACACGAGTCTTTTTCTTTTTCCAGACTTCAGATGTTTCGGACTCCTGGTACTTCCGGTCTATTCGGAGGTCTTTAATGTTCCAAGTTACTGACATATTTGCAAGACATCGTAGCGTCTTCGTAAGCTAGCATTCGATCGAAGAGTCTCGCCAGCGGCCTCTTCTTTCCCATTCTTTTTTTTTTTTTTTTTTTCAGCGTGCCTTAGGCAGAGGTCACGCGAGAGGAGTTTTTTTTGCAAAATCTATAAAGAAAAAAAAGGATAATTGTAAGAATAAGATTTACAGGTGAAAACAGAAATCACAACACGTTGTTATTATTTAAGCTTTAAATACAGTTGAACTCTCTTAATGCGATCAGATTTAATTCACTCTTTACTTAAAATGTTTGTGGTAAAACACTGAAATTTTCTTCCTTTGAAATTATTTATCATTGTGCTAGAAAGTAAAAGTCCCATTGTGAATCGAGAAGAAAATATTAAATACTTTGCATAGAAAAAAAAAGCCCGTACATTTGTTTACCTGTGAACATTTCAATTTACTGAGAGATATAACTACTGTTCATCTTCTATTGAGGACTACATCCTATTCCTTGATTGTCGGTTATCATATTCCTTTTTCAATATTTTTCAAAAAAAAAAAAAAAGAAAGAAAGAAAAAAAATCATTTATAAGGAATAAGTGATTTTTTTCTGAATATACTAATAGTTAGATAACAATGCATGAATTAGTAGTAATATTTTTAAAGTATGTGTAAACATTCCTTTGTTTTTTACTTCCTTTTACAAAAAAGGAAGTATTGTATTCGCGAAAAAATTTTCACTCAAAACTCGGCCTTAATTTCTATTTTGCTCACCCCCGAATGAATGTTGCGTTTATTTTTCAACCCGACCACACATGGATATATGCCTAGGAACGTACAGACACCCGAAATACCCATTTTGACGATTCCTGAGTTAATTACAACGAGTTTTCTCGTGACGTCTGTATGTACGTATGTATGTACGTATGTGTGTGTGTATATGTGTATGTATGTCGCATAACTCAAGAATGGAATGTCCTAGAAAGTTGAAATTTGGTACTTAAGACTCCTATTGGGGTCTAGTTGTGCACCTCCATTTTTGGTTGCATTCGGATGCTCCAAAAGGGGTCTTTTGCCCCTTTTTGGGGGGAAATCATTGTTAATTTCGATGTAAACTCAAGTGGTGTTATAATTTATGCAAACACTTGGTAATATATCGCCAAGCTTTTGGTCGCCAAGTTTGGCGATTTTTTTTTTTTTAATCTGGTTTCAATTTGGCAACTGTTGGTGATATTTAGAGAGTAAACTATTGAATCAGATTAAAATTGCCAATAATGAGAAAATGACATTAAATTGGAGTAAAAGGAAATCATGTGATGCACACATCAGCTCGTTTTTTACAGTATCACTCATTCACGGTTGTTACGAATAACGACTAATGCGAACAAATTCATGGATTTTTGACATTTCCTATTAACCGAGTGTAACAGTAAATTCAAAACAATTAGAAGTTCGAAGTGAAGTAAAATAAATAGGAAGGGACTTACTTATGGATTAGGAATCCTGAAAGTCTTCTTAAAATGCCTTTTTTTCTTTGGCCATTTTCAGGAATATCAGGAATAGAGTCTGAAATGAAAGTTAACATTAATTTCTCAACCGAAGTAACCATGATGAATATCTGCGAAATGTACCATGAACATTTTCAAAGATATTTACAAATTCTACAGGGTTACTAGAAACGATTCTTTCGTTTTCGAAACGCTGTATATCTTAAGTTTTTATCGTACAGCGATGAGGAACGTGAAAACAACCACAAAGGGTATCGCGATGTTCATCTGTTCTTGTAATGCTTTATGGGTCCACCAATGTCCTTATTAATGTACCCCCACCACCAACTAGTATGTTGTGGCCATCACGAAACTTTCTTCTATATTTTTCTGTTTTTTTTTTTTTTTTTTCTGATCCCTCCCCATGCTTGACGAGGAAGCAATATTCCCAGCAAAAACAAAATTACACATGCAAAAACTTGACGACTATCCCAATGTCTGAATTATTGCAAAAGCAAAGCAAAGAGCGAAAATTGAAAGTTATTTTAAAAGCCTTGCTTGAATTAATTACAAATATTTTATTTGTTAACAAACATAAGATGGCAACAGTTGAAAATTTTAAATCATTGAGATAATATTTCCGATCATTTCCATACAATTAAAATCACGAGAAATACGCAGACGACAATCTATTACGATTTATCTTTCTTATTGTTGCATTAATAAAAATATTTTTATTCCAAAAAAAAAAAAAAAAAAATCAACACCTCTTGGAGCGATCGGCGTCAAAATTGAACCAAAGCCTGTTTACATATGGATTCACATATATTCCAAATTTCAACCAGAACGTAGCATTACTTCTTGAGATAGGGCACTCAAAATGGAAAAAAAGAACGGGTGATTGCGCTACCCCCTTTTTAGCTGTTGACACAAAAATAAAATCAGTTCTTATACCCACTAAGGGCTACTTGCCGATAAATTTTTCTTTCATTCCGTTCATTATTTCTTGAGATACAGCAGTCACAATTGACGACAAAAAACGTTCTATAGCTCAACCCCCGTTTGAGTTATTGACACCAAAATTGAATCAGCACCTGTTCCTGTTAATACCAACATATGGACCAAATTTTGTTTGATTCAGCCAGTTACTTCCTGAGGAATAGCAAGCACGCGTAACTCGAAAAACGTCCCATTGCTCCACCCCCCTTGGAGGAATTCGCGCCAAAAACTAATGGGCACAAGTTCACATAGGGGCACATATGTGTACTAAATTTCGTTCGATTTCATGCGGTAGTTTTTGTTGTAGAGCGGCCACAAAAAAGTGGTCACACACAGACGTGACACACATACACACATACACACACACACACAGACAGACAGACATTTTCCAAAAATGGTCGAAATGGACTCAGCACACCTCAAAACGTTCGAATCCGTCAAAATTCGAAATTCGAAAATTTGCACGAATCCAATACTTTCTTCTATATATTAGATATAGAAGAAAGTAAAAATGGTAGAGGAACTGAAGGCTAGCATCCTTGCGACAGTGTTGACCATTAAGGCCGTGGTTGCCTGTACGATAGGGCATCGGATTCGAAACCCAAAGGTTCCGATTTCGATCCCAGCCGGTCGAAGATCTTCCATTTTCGTTAATGGTGACTGGAGCATGTTAAATATCTCGTGGTCACCCATCACTTTAAAGTTTCCACGCGAAAATTTCATTCTGTATCTTGCCTGATATTGTCTTCATTTTCTCCTAACTTGCCTTTATATTAATTGCATAACTTGTTCCAAAACCTATGCCTTCCGTGTTCGTTAATTTCGATTGGGGAACGTTAAATACGTGGTAGTCACAAAGTTCTCCATGTGAATCCATACCCATTGGGGAGCTGGAACAGGGATTGCTCGGGTTCTGGTCTGGATCAAAAAATCAGTGATGTCTTCATAGGGTCCCGTCAAATCGGTTCAACCCCAAAGAATTGAGGTATAGGGGACCTTTGAGTGTGAAGTGTTGGTCCTCACCAGGCCCTGCTAAAGCATTGGTTTCCAAGGAGCGAATCGCAGACCTTCGGCGTCGCTTATCGCCGAGAGGAAAAGTTGATTCTTCGGCGCATGCGCGCCCGAGCGAAATCGACGTCGTGAGTGGCCGCCGGAATCACTTGACTTTGATTTCAGCGTCACGCCGTGTGGCGACGCCAAAGCTCGGTGATTTCGCTTCTAGGAAACCAGGGCTTAAGAGTGACAGGCGTGTGACTGTACGATGCCCCCGACGACATAAATCCAAATCTTTTCGCGTTTGTCACTATTTTTATATATTCCTCATTGTTACACGCGCTTCTGAATGGATAGCATTTCGAAACCAAATGTGTCATTTGAAGTAACCCGGTAACATGAAAGTCCATGATGTAGATGATGATGAAGGCCAATTATATATCTTTCTTAATAATAAAGCTGAAAGTCTGTGTCTCTGGATGTCTGGATGTCTGTTACGCGCATAGCGCGGACCGTTCAACCGATTTTCACGAAATTTGGCACAGAATTAATTCATGGCATACGGGTGCCACAAACAAATTTTTGGAGAAAACGAACTGATTTTTTAATTAAGAAGCGATTTTTCGAAAATTTGATTTTGTTCTTTTTCTATTAGAATTCCTAATCCTCTATAAAGAACATTATACCGAGCAAATTATCATAACATGAATGAGTAAATTACCAAATTATCTTTTCGTGGAACTGTAACATGGGCGAGTTCATCATCAATTCATTGTAAATATACAGGTGAACAAAATGACTTTCTAGTTTTCTATGGGCAAAGCCGTGCGAGTACCGCTAGTTCACAATAAAAGAAAAATGCATGAAAAAACATATTTCATGTAATTCATACCTGGTGGTAATTCTGTATCCCTCCTTTCCATGATCAATGCAGTGCCATAGATTTCGAATTCATTTACCATGATAGTTGTTGTTTGAATCGCTGTGTCCAAGTGTTGCAGGACGCGGCTAAAGTCGGGGAAGCCATCTCCCGATTTTCCGGGCATGTTGATTGTATCCACGACTTGTTTGAAGTCGGTGGTTATGTGGTCCAAATGTCGTGTGACGTGTTTGTTGGACATTTCAAGATAATCCCCGTAAAGAGTAGATACAGCCTGTAAGGCGTCGTAATTTTCGACCGGTTGAGTAATTTCAGACATCTTCGGTCAAATCAAATCTGGGAAAAGGAGATAAATCGTGAACACCTCACTTTTTACAGTAATACTTAGATACACTATTTCTAACAGGAATTCAAACTGCATAATTTGAATGAATTCTCGAGAAACTTTCTGTTTTTTGGAAATTATTATTTTTTACGTTACTCCCTCTTGTAAATACTTTAATCGGCAATTTAAAAAAGGTTTTTTTTTCTCCGATAGCCAGTTTCAGCCGTAACGAAAAAAAAAAAGATTATATACTGAAGCAGACATGACTTATACAATACCCAACTGATTTTTTTACTAAAAAAAATAATTTTAGCGCTACTACCCCTCTGATAGGCCTTACAAACTTATACTATTAAATATGTTTATCTTTTAGAAGGAAGGGGAGAGGGTAGGGTTTTGCATTTTCAGAGAAGGATTTTTTTCTTTTGTCTTGTAGTTAAATATTTAAAAAATGTATTCCCAAAATTTGAAGTCGTTTCGAGAAAAATTTTCAAAGTTATCAAGTATTTAGTCTCCGCTCCTTCAAACTGTAGCTCCGACAGCTGCCGAAAAATGCAGCAGTTTTAACAGCTGCAGACACTCGGAATGTCAGTACTGCTTGCTCATCACCGTACTAGAGTCAATGCCTGTTAACTGGCAAACGATGCGTTTGATGACGTAAGCGCAGATCGGCCAGTTTACCTTTAAAATGTCTCTTTAGTCCAACGAAAATCTTTTTGCTCCATAAATGTATTGTGTAACTTCGCAAAGGAAATTACTATTTCGTTTCCAAAGGAGAGCAAAAAACGTCATTTTTGCCCTGGTTCTATATGAAGTGATCCATTGGATGCTAGATTTTGGAAATATTTCTAATTAGCTGAATCATAATAACATAAGACACCTTTGAATCCGATTCATAAATGTAGTTGCAGCAGACTGTAAATGAGTCTTATGGCTCCATATAAGTTAGGGTGCATCATTTGCCCAACTAGTCTAAAATTGTTTTGTCCCTAATTTAAAAATGTTCTCGTACCACTAGATAGTATTCCTGTGAATTTTTATGAAAATCAAAATTGATTTAAGTATCCCACCTCAAGCAAGAAGTTTCTTTTTTAAGGTGAATGAACAATTATAACATCAAAAGTGACTCAAAGTGCAATACTGGGAAATAATTTTTAAATTACTTAATTTACATTGTACCGGTGTTAACTTCAACTGTGACCATTTTTTCAGTAGCTTTCTATAACATCTTTTGTAACTGTAAGTTTAGGTTCACTATTTGTTTTCAACTTTCTACCATTTTCTTCTATCATTCAACTGCTAATGCTAGTTCTTTATGTTTTCTTCTTGTTATTCTATGCATATGTGTTGTAAACCACTTAAATAAGTTGATCTATTCTGTTTTAATTCATAAGATCCATGAATTTTTGAAAGTAACATATTTTGAAATCTTTCAATAAACATGAATAAATCAGCTGTTGTTGAATCAGTGACATTTTCTTCCCAAACAAAGCCTTGTTCATTTGTACAAAAGGTAAAAGTCAAAACCAGACAATCTTCAATGGTATTTGGACTTGGAATAACTCAAGAGGACTCGGAATTTAAGGGCTCACATTTACCCACTAGCTTGCAAGTGCTTCGCTGCTTGATGTATCTGAGAAAGGTGCCGATCAAAATCATACCAAATGGGAATCTTCAAAACTTGTCTTGTCAAAAATATCTGATTTCTATGCAAAAGCAAACATTCCAATGTTTACTGAACGTAAATCCTGTGAGAAAATACTAAAACTTCATGAAGACAACACAAAATCAAAAACGATTCCTCTTCAAAGAAGAAACACAACAAATTCCATTAATGAAGTAAAGAAAATGGAAGAAGAATCAGCTAAAACATTTTCATTATGGCCTAAAAATGTAGAATGCCTAAAAAAAAATTCAGAAGATTTAGCTCTTCTTCAATCTATGAAAAGTGATCATCTAGCAACGTTTGGCTCACACGATAAAATATTACACCAAAACATTAAGTGTCAGGAAATGCGTGAAATATCAAAAGCAGCATTTTGTGAAAAAATAGCCAAGGAAACAAGGAACTTGAATACAAGTTTTAATTCAGCTATTATTGATGAAATTGAAAGAGATGAAAATAGTGATACAAGTGATGAGAGATTTATAATGCTTATAATACCAGAAATCATCATCGTACAACACGAACTGGTTCATATGCTTTTATTCCACATGATATTATAAAACGACCTGATGTTATATCATTAGCAACACGTTTAAAATGACACCAGCACAGCAAGCTTCATACACTAAAATTTTAATAGCAGAAGCTGGTGGTGAATCATCCAAAATTTCAGCATCATATGCAACAACAGACAGAGCAAGACAATCAAGTGTCAGAGACATTGTCAAAGCTTGTAAGGAGCAATGGAATGGTTTTGATTTTGCAACTTTGCACTGGGATTCTTAACTCTTACCAACTTTAACAAATCAAAATATTGCAGAAGAAAGGCTTGCAGTTGTAGTGGATAATTCATATGAAGTTAAGCTTCTTGGTGTACCAGTATATCCAATAGGAACATACAAAAAAAAAAAACAGAGTTTTCATTGCTAATTTAACAACTAATTTACTAAATTCATGGAACTGTTCTGACTCAATAGTTAATATGTCGTTTGTCACGACTGCTTCTTACAGGACATATAACTGCAGCATGTGTAGCTATTCAAGAGCATTTGGGTAAAACTTTCCTGTGGTCAGCTAGCCGTCACCACATTGGAGAAATTATATTGTTACATGTGTTTGACGATTTAAAAATTGAAGCATCGAAGTCACCAGACATATTTGTTTAAAATATTTCGCAAACATTATACATTACTGCAGTTTGTGGAAGAGAGTGATGCTGCTATACCTATATAAATTTATCCAAATTTGATGACAGTTCATTCAGTGAGTTCGCAAGAAGATTAATTGACGAGTGCAAAAACAATGTTATCAAATTAGCTAAATCAAATGTTGTGTTTTGCAGAGGTGACTACTTAGAATTTGTTCAACTTTGTTTTTTATTCTTAGTAAACGATTCAAATGAAAATAACTGCAGCAGACTTTAAATTTCCAGCAGCTTTATATAAAGCAGATGGCAAAATTAATTTATTCAATCAAAATTTGCTTATTTCAACATCAAATCCAAGAACGACCAACTGGAAAAATCGCTACGCATCAACAAGTTTTAAAATTTAGAAATTTTGTTAATTTTGTCACTTTGGTATATAGTTCATGGTGGATGATGTGCACTTCTGTTTCCGATGCACCATGGAATGACTCGCAATTCTTTCATTTACTTATAAAATATAGTATTATTAATTCAGTAATTTCTGGAAAGTGCAATTAATGCTTTTAAACATCATCTTTGGTATCTGACAGAAGAAATTGTACCTCTAGCACTATGGAGTGATAAAGTGCCTGAAGCAGACTGACGTGCTCTTGCTGAAAGTATATTAGCCATTACACCAGCTAATCTCTCTAATCCAAAACACAGATTTGGTATGGGATTTGGAAAACCAGTTTCCAACAGAAATTCATCTTTCACCAACACTGTCTGATTTTGTTGGCATTGATTCCTGGTTTTTATTTTTAATTTTGAAGTTAGGTTCAGAATTCAAAGTAATATTATGAAATATACAATAAATTGGCTCCAATAAATCAAATAATTTTTTCAATAATTAAATGAATGCAAAAAATTGCTTAATGTGTTATTTTTCTGAGTTTTCATAACTTTCAATTGTCAGGTGGCACACATAGATATTGTTCAAAGTGGGAAAAATTTCACACAAATTATTAATTTTGTATGTAGAATAAAAGTAACTTAGGGACAAAGCATTTGTAAACGAAAAAAAAATTGACGGGGCGTATGATGCACCCTAATATAAGTTTTGTAGCATTGTGAATGATTATTTTTATGATGAATTGCCGAGTGATATGCACATAAGTAATATCTGTTTCCTCTTATTGATGTTTAACCTCAAGTACATAATGATGACAAAAGAAAAATGTTATTCTGTGCTATCTGTTATATTATTTGGACATTGCATTTCCTACATTAAAGTTTCAAGTGTGATGTCGGCTCAAGAAAACCTGACCGTCGATAAAAAATTATCTTTGAATTCCTCGAATCATTAGATAAAAAAAAATCCTAACAGAGAGGGCTAATTTACCTTTATCCCGCATGTAAGAAATGTAGTACGTTTTGTATAGTTACAGTATTAGGTATTCAAAAGTTGCTACCTTATCCACTTGGGTAAGTATTTTTGAAGTGTTTATATAGGAGTAAAAACTCGCCAATCGACAATGTTATCACTCAATGAGTATAATTTTGATTTTTTTCCCCTAGCCAACAGTCTTTGAACTAATTTAATTCTATAGTTTAGTAAATAAAAAAAAGTTTTAGCTAACGAAACCTGTTGTATTTTGAAAAGTTGTTGCTGTAGCTACGTCTATAATAAGTCTTAGAAACGAAAGTTTCTGACACTGAAGAAACAGCTTTAAGATTTCTTTAATTTAGTTGGCGATTTATTTCAGAAGAACCATTCACGGTCATCATTTAGCTTGTTTTTTGTTTGGCGGACAATTTTCATTTTATTAGCTTAATTCAATCATTAGGCGAACTACTTTTTATTTTAAAGCAACATTTAGTCTTATTAATTTAATCACTCATATCTTCATTCAATTAAATAGATTTCCTGTTTTTGCATGTTATCTTTTTTCCGCAACTATCGCTTACTTTCTCTAAGGTATTTTGGACCACTCTGTAAGCGAAATGTGAAAGAGGGGGTTCGGAGTATGATGTTTATTACTTTTTTTTTTTTTTTGAAAGGACAGAATAACAGATAGAGTAACAGAAACAGACTTACCTCAAAAATCAAGATCAGATATATTCAATATCTTTGAATGAATGATAAGTCGCAGAGAATTCGCTTTTAAGTTCAACGTTCAAAATCTTTTCTCCAAATGGCGTTAAAACAATATCCGCAGTAAAATACTGTTGTGCTAACAATTGGTAACCATTGTTGCATTCCAAATAAATTTACACCAACAATGTCCAACAATGCCGAAGCAAAATCAGCTGTTGCTTGGAATAACGACAATGTATGGAATAGTTATTTAAAAAAAAGTAGTTTTAAAGAAATAAAAAGAAAAATTGAAAAGAAAAAAAAATAGGGTGCACAAATAATTGACACAGTATATATGCAAAAAATTACTACAATAAATATTACAAATGAGGACACATTAAAAGCTGAATTTAAAATATTAAGCCACATCGAGGCCATAATTTATAAAAGTGTTTCTTTGCTTCTTCTTTTCTTTTTCTTTTCCCCCCATCAGATTACGGCTGCAATGGAGAAATGTGTATAATCAAATGAAAGCGAAATGGTTCTCATAATAGTAGTGATAAGCTAATTAGTGAGTCCTTCAAGTAAACGCTTACCTTAGCCTCTCAAGGGGGGGGGGGAGAGGGAGTGGATAAGGTGTTGTTTGGTTCCTGATCTGGATCAAAAAACAGAACGCCTTCCTTCAGTTAGCCCTTCAACTTGTTCAACCACGTGTAGGGACAGGAACAGCGGTCGCTTGAGTGTAGTGCATTGAATAAACAAGTATATTTTAGTGAGTTTTTCCGAGTAGTCGGTTATCATAGGAAGGAATTAAGTATTTTTTTAAGCATTCATAACATATTGTGTTACATAATTTCACCGTTGTATGCAACATTTTGCAAATTCTTTATTTGTTTATTTGTAACATTCCCATAATAGCACCGGTAGTTGCAAAATGCAAGAGCTACTAAGTTAATATTTCTTTCGCAATAAACTGAGAGCATCTGTAAGGTTTTTTCCCCCTTTAAAGCTAGCCCCGACCCCTCTCCTCTCACTTTTTTTGCTGGCTTGTGAGAGGCACATAACTTGATACAAAACTCTAGTGGCTGCCATTGACCACAATTAAACGCACAAACGCCGAAATCAACGGGCAAAAGCGCAGTTCTCAATGATCAGTGTCGGAGATGGCTACGAAGTGGTTGTTTGCACCAGTGGCGCACACAAGGGGTCCAGGGAGTCCAGACCCCTCCCATAGGTCCTGCTTTTTTCCCCGTTTGATTACGATTCTATGAATTTTGTCTGCAAGGTTTTTTTTTTTTTCCTTTAAAGCTATCCCTTTAAAGCTTTCCTCTCACTTTTTTGCTGGCCTTTGGGAGGTACAAAACCATCACTTGATACCAGGGCCACTTTTAGTAGTTCTGCCGCCCTAGGCAATATTTATAATAGCCCCCTCCCCTTGAATGTTTATAATAATAACATAAAATAATGTATTCATAAAATAAAAATAATAGTAAAATGCTTAAAACTAAAGTGAGTTTCTAGTTAAATTCCAAACTGGATTTTGCATATCCAAGCACTGGTACACACTCTAAATTATTATTATTATTGTTTTTTTTTTAGCATTGAAGCAGTGAATCTCTCTCTTATGGCGCTAAAACAGATATTCATACTAAAAAAAAAAGTTTCAACTTCAAAACTTGCAGCCAAAAATGGAGAAAATGACACATCCCTTTTTAAAATATTAATAATCACTTTGCGCCATAATGACCCCTCCCCCTCTTGAAAAATGTCGTTGTTCTAAATACACTGGCCTCAAAAAGTTAAGGAACAAAATGTTTTTCAAAGCTCACCATAAAAAAAAATAATGGCAGTAACAATAAAATGCATAGTTTTCATGAATAATAATAACGAACGTTAAAATCGTTTATGAAAAAACGTAAAACGATAGCTACCACTTTTTATTTTACAGAAAAGAGCATATTTTTACGTGTGAGAAAATAATATGCAAATATCAAGCTTTCGTACTTGTGTGTGCAAGTTGTGTTGATTTTCAACTCTTGTCGACAGTTTCGGTGAGAATAGTCAATAGAGCTTAGGAAATGTCTCAGAGACGTTGTTTACACAATTCGTTAAGATGGAGAGCAGTTAAATAGATGGAAATGGGATTGTCAAATGCTGATGCTGCTAGACGTCTCAATGTGTCTCGTAGTGTTGTTCAGCGAGTTTTGGATCGATACCAATCCGAAGATTCTGTGTTCAGAAGACCTGTTCCAAGCCGACCACGAGCTACAACACCTGCAGAAGACCGTTTTCTTGTTCTTTCCGCCCGAAGGAGAAGAACAACTACAATGCCGCAGCTCGTTGCAGACCACTTTGTAGCTGTAAGAAATTATATGCTCCACGCAGTTACATTGCGTATAACACTTGGCAGGGATCCCAAGATTAATAACTGGGATCTCCATAATTGCGTAATGGGGCTTTCCGCGATTGCCTACTGCGCAGATGCACGAGAGCGCCTGAGTTCATATGGCTATAGACAGTCGGGAAGGCATGACTGGAAAAAACCTCCTGACCGAATAGCGGGATAACTTTATGGCATATCTTTTGACCGCTATTCGGGAAAACGGGCAAATTGGCTGCCCATCATGTATATTGTGTCTGTGAGTAGAAAAATAAATTAGTTTGTGAGTGTTGTGAACATGGTCTCTTCAATTCTCTCCCTCTCCAAAAGTTGATTTATGGAAAATGTGAAAAAGAAGAAGTGGCGAAGATCCTCTTCAGTAGCATCAGGAAGAAGAACCTCTGCTACTGCGGTGCAAAATCGTCTTCACAATGCAGGTCTGTATGCCAGACGACCTGTGTGTGTTCCCCTCAACGGACTACAGAGAAGGATCCGCTTATGCTGGGCAAGAGATCATGTTTCCTGGACATAGCAGCAATGGGCTTCTGTGCTGTTCAAAGACGAGTTCAGATTTACATTGGAGAGTGAGTCAAGGCGTCTACTGATTTGAAGGAAACAGCGCAATAGATACCATCAATCCAACACTGTTGAAAGACCACAGTTATAGAGGTGGTGGATCATGGTTTGGGCAGGGATCTCGCTTGGTGTTCATACTTACCTGCATGTGTTTCATGGAGGAACTCTGACTGGATATCGGGATGAGATCCTTGATCCATAAGTCCGCCAATATGCTGGTGCTATTGGTAATGACTTCATTCTGATGGATTATAATGCGCGACCACAACCGAGCTCGGATTGTTGAGGAGTATCTTGAGGATCACGGTTTGGGTCGAATGGAATGGTTTGGGGTCAAAATGTCGCCACCGAAATGTCGCGGGACAAAATGTCGCGGCCAAAATGTCGCCGGTCCAAAATGTCGCCGGGCCGAAATGTCGCTTGTCCAAAATGTCGCCAGGCCAAAATGTCGCCAGGCCAAAATGTCGCAGATCCAAAATGTCGCCGGCCCAAAATGTCGCCGGGCCGAAATGTCGCCGGTCCAAAATGTCGCCGATCCAAAATGTCGCCGGCCCAAAATGTCGCCGGGCCGAAATGTCGCCGGTCCAAAATGTCGCCGGTCCAAAATGTCGCCGGCCCAAAATGTCGCCGGGCCGAAATGTCGCCGGTCCAAAATGTCGTAGAACCAAAATTCGCTCATTCAGTTGGTAAGAAAAATGCAAATGTACAAAAATGCTGTTTAACACCAAATTTGCAGAATAAATGATTACTGCCTTTAATGAATGTCTTCGTTAAAAATGGGACTGGACTAACTGAGTTTCTTGATGAATTCTAAAAAGATTATTCCGTTTTGATTCGCAACTCTCGGCTGTTTTTCAGCAAACAAATAGAATACAAGCGTTACGTTATCTTATTTCTTGTGACTCGCTATCTACCAACTGTAAAACGTTCTGACGGCGTTCAGTTCTGACGATCGATAAATTATTTTAAACTTTTCTTCAAGAATAGTGTGCGTTTGTATGTGACCGATTTTTTGGGGCCATTCTACGTGAAAACCTGTAGTAAGAATTCGAACGATACCCGCAAGTACCCATATATGATTTAGGGCTGCGTGGTTTTTTTGCGTCAATTCGTTCAAGATAGTGGAGTAACTGAACGTTTTCATCGATATGCGTGACTGTCATTGCTCAAAAAATGATGAACGGAATCAAATAAAATGTTAGGAAGCAGCAGGGGGACAGATTTTGGGGCCAATAACACCAGAAGGTGGAGCAATCGAATGTTTTTTTTTCTTTCTTTTTTATTATCCGTGACTGATATATCTCAAAAAGTAATACAGTAGACCCTCGTTTTCAGCAGGTTTATTTTACGCGGTTTCGATTATACGCGGTTGAAGATTTGACACCTTTATTTTATTTACGTAGATGAATTTCGGTTTTACGCTGATGCGGCAATGCAAACAGGTAACATTTTCCTCTCTTTCAAAACCCAAGCTCCTATAGATTGCAGATTACTCGCAACTAACTGCATTTTGGCGTGCTAATAATCAAACTTGGGTCCTTGGAGACATTTTATGCGATTGGTTCCAGAGCTTTTTCCATTAGAAGTAAAGTGATTAAACTCACACAGTTCAGAACTCACTGGAAGAAGAGCTTTTAGGAGTGACAAAGGAGGTCAAAACCAACGAGGATACCGACTCCGGTGACACACAACCAAAAACGCTCACATTGAAAATTTTGAACCATTCGTAGACAATAGAAATAATCTTTTTTTCTGATTTGTTGGTAAAGGAAGATTTTATCAAGGAAATGACGCAAGTGGTCATGGATGCATTAATGCTCAGCAAAGAATTAGAGGAAAAATTCTTAATGACTACCAAAAGACTATCATAGCCAGCTCTTCTTCATAAACAGAACACGAAATTAGTTTGTTTTCTTTATGCATATTATGCATAAAAATCGATATAAGTACACATTAAACTTTTCATACAATTAGTCATCACTAGAATGAAGTATTTTTTTATCTACGGAACCTAATCCCTATTTTGAACCCATTCCCTATTTTTGATATTAGGTCTCAATTTACGCGGTTTCGATTTACGCAGCATTTCCGTGGAACATAACACCCGCGTAAAACGAGGGTCTACTGTACAACGGTTAAGACAAAATTTGGTCTACAGGTATATCTTAAAGGACGAGTTGCTCATTTATTTTTGGCTTCAGTCATCCCAAAAGGATGGATCACCGAATATTTTTTATCGTTTTATGTGACTGCTATATCTCAAGAAGTAATGCGAGGATTCATACAAAAAATGTAGTATGCAAGTGAAATTAAACGAAAACAAGCCTTATTTTCGTTCTAAAGTTGAATTTCGTAATCGTTTATGTGAGTCAGTGTAATTAAATAAACAATGAAAAATATACTGAATTTAAATATGAGACGTTGAGCAAGATAACAATAAAATGTAAATTAGCCGTGTATTCCTCTCATTTTTGTAGCACTTTAACTAGCGTGGGTGTTAAATAAAAACTGAGTTTGCATTCTTATACAATTTGCGTAGTAAAAATTCAATAATTAAAACAGCAATTTTTTCTGAGAGGGAAAAACTTATTTGTTTATTATTATTATTATCAGTATTCTTTTCTTTCTGAATTACCAAGCTATATTGAGCTAGAACTATTACTTTTTGAAACTCATTTTAAAAATAAGTCTAGGTCAAAATTGATCTGAATAATCTCATTGATATCAGTTATTTCACCCTACATTATGAAATTTTTTCTTTTCTATTTAAAATTGGAAAATGTGATTTAGCTGACAAGCGCTACTTCGCAAGCATGAAAGTATCCTCTTGAAAACCTCTAATAAAATAGCTGTTCTGAAATTGTCCCCCTTGATGTTCTATCGAATATATAAATTTCATGAATGTTGAGAATTGAAAATATTTGTCATCGCGTAGAGTCGTTTTTCAAAAATCTGAGTGAAAGACACCTGTTTTAGCAGTTACGGGTTTCATTGATTTCAAAAGATTTGACGGTGAACATTTCGACGTAATTTCAGAATTTTACTCATAAGACAGAGTTTCCACGGCAATAATCTGTCATCTCTGTTAAACATTTGTTTTGCTGTCCCAAAATCCCGGTCGCAAAGGACATACAAATGTCCTCTCAGAGGAAGGTCTCGAGCAGTCTTGTTAAACTTCTTCAGTTTCATTTCCAGAAAAAGTCTCAGAACAGTTTTGATCTTACTTTAACCAACGTATATCTCACTGAAAACGTAGTTTTTTTTTTTTTTTTACAGTTCTTAGGGTGATGTTAAAAAATCTATGAGAAAATTAAATTTCATTAAGATACCTTTCTACTTTATTTCCACCCTGGCCCGTGATTTCGAATTTTTCCAGTGAAAGGGGAGAGGGAGGATAACGGGCATATAACCAATGCAAATTTCATAGGATTGCTATAAAAAGCACTTCCACTTGTATATATAAAAAAAAAAATTCAAAGTCGGGGGCCATTCCGCCTGATCCCCTAAATTACTGACTTGTCGCTAAGGTAATTATATGCTAGAGTGAAGGAGTTATTTGTTTTTACTTCATTACGCCAAAAAATACAAACCGCCTATTCTCTTGCCATATTCACATCGCGCCTCACTATTCTTTCATTCGCCTTTAGAACAGTTTAGTTTTACTTCCATACCAATTTTTGTCTGAATCCTTGCGTTACATCTTGAGTATTATTATTAATCAGATTAAACGAGAAAGAGAAATCCGTTGGAGCAGCCTTTCGCATGTTTACGTTCGTAATAGTATTGTTACAAATTCTGTAAATAGTAATTATTGTAGGAACGTAACCTGTAAATAGTTTCCCGTAATGAATATACAACCCCTTTTTCATATGGCTAAAATATACGACCCCTATTCCCTCTTTGTTCATTGATAAAATTTGATAACGGTCAACGCATTTCGAGAAGCGTGTGGAATATTTGAGAAAATTCTTTTCGGTGTATTTAAGCCGTTAGCGATGGATAAACAGTTAGTTTCGATTCAGATTTCGAACGGAGAGCATTTTGCTCTGTTTATAGCGAGGCATTTCGCTGTGTTGTTTTCGTATTCGGAAGTAAATACGTGTGTAAACGTTGAGTTTACGGTGTTGTGTGCTAATTGCTTAATTGCTGATGAATAATTTCGCAGTTGTTGAAGATCTTTCCTGTACATAGTGTAAATAAATTTCCTGTGTTTTTATCAAGAACTGTGTTTTTATTTCAAGAAAGCGGAAGTCGCACCGAATCCGTTACAATTTGGCGCCCAACGTGGGGCTTCTTCTGGACTTTCTTGGAGTAAGTGTGACTTTGGACATTTTTTCATAAAGACTTTTTTTGAATTAGGACTTTATTTTTTATGGTGATTACTCGCGCAATGGATGAACAATTAAAACAACTTCTTGACGCAATCACCTCTGTGAAGAGTGATATGGCTACTAATCAAGAACAATTAAAAAGTGACTTGACTGCAAGTTTTACAGCTAATCAAGAACAATTAAAAAGTGACTTGACTGCAAGTTTTACAGCTAATCAAGAACAATTAAAAAATGATATGGCAGCTAATCAAGAACAATTAAAGAATGATATGGCGGCTAATCAAAACCAATTGAAAAGTGATTTAACGGTGCTGAAAAATGACCTAGTTTCTAACCAAGAGGAAATTAAAAACGATCTTACTTCGGTAAAGACTGTGATGGAAAATAAATTTAATGAGATAGAGCATCGAGTTGATGCTATTGAAGGAAAGTTTGAGGCAGTTGAAGGCCGATTCATCGCAGTGGAAAATAAAATCGAAGAGAAATTTGAAGAAAAATTAAGTTCCGTTGAAGGCCGATGCAATGCTGTAGAAAATAAACTGGAAGAAGAAGATAGAAAATTTCATCAACTGAAAGAAGACATCTTTAAAGACCTGGAAAGGAGATTGGCGACCGCGAAAAACAGCTCTGTACAGTTTTGCGCTCCCACATCTGTTGCTCGACCGTCCATTAAACTGGCCACATTTGATGGGAAAAGTTCGTGGCAGGTGTACAAGACCCAATTCCTGATAGTGGCGGAAGCGAACGGATGGGACTCTGCTA
This sequence comes from Uloborus diversus, assembly GCF_026930045.1. Lineage (NCBI taxonomy): Eukaryota > Metazoa > Arthropoda > Arachnida > Araneae > Uloboridae > Uloborus > Uloborus diversus. The sequence goes on from NC_072736.1 coordinate 163,975,636, forward strand.
CCAAGGCCTGCCATCTTGCAGCATCCCTGAGAGGTGACGCAGCGGACATTTTTCAGACCCTTCCGGACAGCCAGCGCCTGGATTTCGCCGCCCTCACATCTGCGTTGGAGCTTCGCTTCGGTGAGAAGTGCCAGAAAGACTTCAGCCGACTCCAGTTGAAGTCCCGTTTCCAGACAACCGGGGAAACCCTGCAAGAGCTAGCGGCGGACGTCGAGAGACTGTCTCATCTTGCTTTTTGCGACTGTCCTGCGGATGTTCAAGACCACCTGGCACTCAACTACTACATCGACGGGGTTCGAGATCCGGAAATCCAGAAAGCTCTACGGATGGCGGATGTCAAAGACCTGAATTCTGCCGTTGGGTATGCGATGAGATACGAGGCCGCCCAAGAAGCAACCCGTGTGGATCGCCATCTAATCCGGACTCAGGAAGCTGATGAGTCTGATTCCAGGTCGTCCCACCTCGCTGAACTTGAGAGACAACTCGGTGACTTGACAAGACATTTGAGCAGCATAACAGCCCAAAAGAAACAAGAGCAGAAGTGCTGGAAATGCGGTAGTGAAGGACACCTGAGAAGGAGTTGTCCGGCTCGCCAAGCTACGCGAGGGAAGGAAATCACCACCACTAAAGCTCTGCAGATTTCCTCTTCTAGTAGTGGCAGTGATGGACTTTTCATTTACGCACATGTAAATGGGAACCCCTGCAGACTGATTGTTGACACTGGAGCCAATGTGACAATCATTAGGACAGATGTGGCTCGTGAATTTGGATTGAAACTGCTGTGGACATCGCCACGCGTAAGTCTCCAGACTGTGACAGGTGACAAAATTGAGATTGACGGTAAAGTGGACTTGGAAATAGTGTTTGGGAATGCCACCTACCATCATACGGCATTCGTCGCTAATATCACGGACCCCTTCATTCTCGGATTGGACTTTTTGAAGAAATATGACTTCACTCTCGACTTCAAGACTAATGAGCTGCACTCGATGAGAGAAGACATTGCCGTTTTCCCTGCAGAAAGTGATGTAAAATCCGCTCATCAAATAATAGCTCAAACAGATTTATCGATTCCCTCAAGGTCAGAATCATTAATACCTGGCTCCCTTGAAGAAAGCAATAGTTTTCGATTTGGACTCATTGAATACCCTAACCTAAGCAATAACCTAAAAGGAGTGCTGGTAGCATCTACACTTGTAGACCTTTCTAAGGATGTAATTCCTGTGAGAGTCGCCAACGTGAGTGAAAGGCCAAGGAATATCCGGAAAGGTGAAGTGTTAGCAACTTGTACTCCAGTAAACTGCATCATTAGAAGAATCAATTCCCCCGAGACTGTGTCTTCTGAGTCCTTGACATCGAAGTTAATTGGGAGTGCACCATTAACGAAAGACCAAAGAACTGCTGCGGAACAATTGGTGGATGACTTCAAGCATCTGTTTTCATCTACATCGGAGGATGTTGGCCGTACGAATTTAACGCAGCATAGGATCTACACTGGAGAACACCCCCCTATTAAACAGCATCCAAGACGACTACCGTTCGCCAAGAAGGAAGAGGTTGAGACCCTCCTGAAAGAGATGAAGGAGAATGATGTAATCGAACCGTCATCCAGTCCTTGGGCCTCTCCCATCGTCTTGGTCCGAAAGAAGGATGGCTCCACCAGATTTTGTGTCGATTACCGACGGCTGAATGAAATCACCAAGAAAGACAGCTACCCTCTTCCACGGATAGACGACACCTTGGACACTCTTTCCGGACACAAGTGGTTTTCGACCCTGGACTTGAAGAGCGGCTACTGGCAGGTTGAGATACACCCTGATGACCGAGAAAAGACAGCATTTACAACTGGACAAGGCTTATGGCAGTTTAAAGTGATGCCCTTCGGCCTCTGCAATGCACCAGCTACGTTCGAGCGTCTTATGGAGACAGTGTTAAGAGGACATTCCTACGAATCCTGTCTGGTCTACTTAGACGATATTATCATCGTGGGACGCAGTTTCGAAGAACATCTGGCAAATCTTAGGAAGGTGCTGCAAAAGCTTAAGGAAGCCAATCTGAAGTTAAGCCCGTCCAAATGTAATTTGTTCCGCCGGGAAGTGAACTACCTTGGTCACATCATCTCTTCTGAAGGTGTACAAACCGATCCAGAAAAGGTGTCTGCTGTCAAGAGTTGGAGTCGTCCCGAAAACATCCATCAGCTGCGAAGTTTCCTGGGGCTCTGCACCTACTACAGGAAGTTTGTAAAGGGTTTTTCCAACATTGCACGACCTTTGCATAAGCTGACGGAGAGCAAGCAAAAGTTCGAATGGTCCAAAGAATGCGAAGATGCATTTCTACGACTGAAGGAGGCTTTAACATCAACGCCTATCCTCGCCTATCCTCAGCCTGAAAAATCCTTCATCCTGGACACTGATGCGAGCAACGAGGGCATCGGAGCTGTTTTATCCCAAGAAATTGACGGAAATGAACATGTCATCGCTTACTGGAGCAAATGCTTATCAAAGTCGGAGCGAAATTACTGCGTCACCAGAAAGGAGTTACTGGCCATAGTGAAAGCTGTAGAACACTTCCATCATTACCTCTACGGCCGAAAATTTCTGCTTCGGACAGATCATGCCTCATTAACTTGGCTTTTGAACTTCAAAAATCCGGAAGGCCAGATAGCCAGATGGATACAGCGGCTCCAGGAATATGACATGGAGATCAAGCATCGAAAAGGGTTATCTCACGGTAATGCTGACGCTTTATCAAGGAGACCCTGTCCTGAGAACTGCCACTATTGTTCCCGAATCGAGAAACAGTATGGAACGACTAGCCCTACCGCCTATCAGGTGACAGTGACTCCAACATCATCAGAACCTGATCCGTGGAGTGATGACCAAGTTCGAAAAGATCAACTTGAAGACCCCGACATAAAACCAATTTTAGAGTTCATGGAAAGTGACAGTCGACGCCCTAGCTGGCAGGACGTTTCCATCTTCAGTCCTGCAACAAAAAGATACTGGGCTTTATGGAACTCACTCCATTTACGGAACGGCGTGCTACACCGGAAATGAGAATCTGACGACGGTAAAACATCTAGGTGGCAGTTACTACTTCCCCGATCAAGGATTTCAGATGTTTTGAAAGAAATACATAGTAGTGCGACTGGAGGACATTTTGGTGTCGTGAAAACCCTCAACAAAGTTCGGGAGCGCTTCTTCTGGAGTAAGGCGAAGGATGACGTGGAGAAGTGGTGCCATTCTTGTGACGCCTGTGCTGCTCGTAAAGGACCGAAGAAGAGAAGCAGAGGGAAGCTACATCTGTACAACGTTGGAGCTCCTTTCGAACGAATTGGGATCGACATCCTGGGTCCTCTACCAAAAACTGCTGATGGGAACAAATACATTCTTGTTTCCATCGACTACTTCACCAAATGGCCGGAAGCATATCCCATTCCAGATCAAGAGGCTACCACCGTAGCAGAGACTCTAGTCCAACATTGGATCTCGAGATATGGAACACCTTTGCAGATTCATTCCGATCAAGGGAGGAATTTCATCTCTGCTGTGTTTAAGGGCCTATGTCAAATTCTTGGAATTGAGAAAACTAGGACAACACCACTACACCCACAATCGGACGGCATGGTGGAGAGATTTAACCGCACAATCCTAAATAATCTCTCGCTTATGGTATCCAGAAATCAACAGGATTGGGACAAGAAGCTACCTTTGTTCCTGCTGGCCTACCGCAGTGCTGTCCACGAGACTACCGGATATGCCCCATCTCAGATGCTCTTCGGACGAGAGCTTCGGCTACCTTGTGATCTCGTCTTCGGTCGTCCTCCGGATGCGCCTGCATCACCTGAGGAATACATCCAGGATCTCCAGGCCCGGTTGGAAGACGTTCATAACTTCGCACGAGAGCGAATCAACATCGCGGCGGAGAAGATGAAGACCAGATACGACACAAGGTCTACTGGACATGAATTCAACGAAGGCGACAAGGTTTGGTTATGGAATCCCATCCGACGGAAAGGTCTTTCACCCAAATTGCAGTCGCATTGGGATGGACCCTACAAAGTCGTTAACCGACTAAATGACGTCGTAGTGAGGATCCAAAAATCACCTAATGCAAAACCTAGGGTTGTACATTATGATCGGTTAGCCCCATACTATGGCCATAGTTCATGAGTATTACGTAAACAACCATGGTTGATAACATAAAAGTTGTAGATAATTTTTGCTTTTAATGTTAGTAATATTTCTTGTTATTATTGTGTTTTCTGTATCTGTTAGTTGTTAATTAATGTGTATATTTGTAAACTTGTGATAGAAGTTTGGCACCCTTTCTGGGGATTGTACTGCCCGGGACGTGCAGTCCTTAGGAAGGGGGCAATGTTACAAATTCTGTAAATAGTAATTATTGTAGGAACGTAACCTGTAAATAGTTTCCCGTAATGAATATACAACCCCTTTTTCATATGGCTAAAATATACGACCCCTATTCCCTCTTTGTTCATTGATAAAATTTGATAACGGTCAACGCATTTCGAGAAGCGTGTGGAATATTTGAGAAAATTCTTTTCGGTGTATTTAAGCCGTTAGCGATGGATAAACAGTTAGTTTCGATTCAGATTTCGAACGGAGAGCATTTTGCTCTGTTTATAGCGAGGCATTTCGCTGTGTTGTTTTCGTATTCGGAAGTAAATACGTGTGTAAACGTTGAGTTTACGGTGTTGTGTGCTAATTGCTTAATTGCTGATGAATAATTTCGCAGTTGTTGAAGATCTTTCCTGTACATAGTGTAAATAAATTTCCTGTGTTTTTATCAAGAACTGTGTTTTCATTTCAAGAAAGCGGAAGTCGCACCGAATCCGTTACAGTATACAGAAAAACGTATGTTTTTCTGAAAACTATTAATTTTCTGAAATTAATCTGATGTTTACGAATTAAGACAGGAGAAAACGTTTGGAATTTTTGAAGGAACTTACTTTGAAAGGCAATTAATATTCTTTCGCAACTTTTATGCTGAAAAGCATCGACGTACATTTAAATTTTTCGTACCAATTGAACTAGCGAATTTTGGGCCGGCGACATTTTGGACCGGCGACATTTTGGACTGGCAACATTTTGGGCCGGCGACATTTTGGACCGGCGATATTTTGGACTGGCGACATTTTGGACTGGCGACATTTTGGACTGGCGACATTTTGGGCCGGCGACATTGTGGACTGGCGACATTTTGGGCCGGCGACATTTTGGACCGGCGACATTTTGGACCGGCGACATTTTGGACCGGCGACATTTTGGACCGGCGACATTTTGGGACGGCGACATTTTGGGACGGCGACATTTTGGACCGGCGACATTTTGGACCGGCGACATTTTGGCCGCGACATTTTGGCCGCGACATTTTGGGCGTATACCGAATGGAATGGCCAGCTCGATCTCCAGACCCGAATTCTAATAGAACATCTTTGGGACTATCTTGGCGGACAGGTTGATGCTTTGAATCCTCCTCCAAGGTCGTTACAAGAGCTGGAACAAGGCTTACTCTGTGTTTGGTCTTCGCTTCCTATTCCGGTGTCCGACAACTTAATAAACAGCATGGAAAATCGATGCCGCCAATGAATTCAAGTTAGGGGGGACACATTCCTTATTAGAAACCATTTTTGTATTGTTTCTATGACATTTTACTATATAACACTATGATGTTCTGTTTTCTTCAAGAATGGACTTTTCAGCAAAAATTGCTTTTTTTCTTATAAATCGTTTCTGCAATACATTCATACGTACAAATTTCTATGACGCATTCAACAAAAAACCATTTAATGCACATATCCTCCACATTTTTTGTTTCTACATTCATTCATTTGCAAATTTGACGCAAAAAACCGGTTGTACCTTAACTTTTTCAGCCCAGTGTATTAAAAATAAAAATAACACACGCATTATTTCCTTGTCATCTATCATTTCATGCTCAGAAGATTGTTTCTTTAGGGAACTGATCACTGTTATATCCCCCCCCCCTCTTCTGCTTACGTTTATTTTCACTTTTCCAAAATGAATTTCATTCCTCTAAAAAATCTCAAGCAGTATTTTTAAACCTTGAAATTAAATAAAAAACCTAGCAATAATCTCCGGATGGACCTAATTTGCACTATAACTTACAGGAGCTTGCTGCTGAGCCAAAGGCACTTCACTGCAAGGGAGTCCATACGTAAAATTGTAGGGGGGGAGAGTTTAGATATTGTCCCCATGGAAAACGAATTCAGGACAGATTAGAGTCATTAAAATTTGACATTTTGAACAACTTATTCATTAATGGCTGGAGAAGAAATGTTTACATTTATGCAAAGAAAAAAGTACTAAAAGCAAGGAAGTTCTAATTTCTAAGGGGCGGGGCTCGAACCCACATTTGCCCCCCTATATGGGAGCCCATGCTTCAATGGGATGTCTCGGGAGGTCACTGTGGCCACCCAAAAACCCTTTATTCTGCAAATTTTGTCTGACGTTTTGACAAAACTAAAGACAGTATATCTGGAAAAAAAACTGTAATTTTCTTATTTTTCGAACTGGGGCCAAACGTATTCTCTCATCAGATGAAGGTGATTGTGTACACTCGTATTTTATCATAGGATAAAGTTTGGAGTCTCATTCGGTACAGGGGTGCGTATTCCCCCCTTCTTTCCCAAGTTCAACGGCACAAATTCCCTCCCCCCCTCCAAACAAATTATAAACCGTGTTTCCCTTTTTTATTTTTAGCTCTCTTTTTTGTTTTATTTTTATTTCAGTGTTTTTTATTTATTTATTTACTTAAATTATTATTATTATTTTATTAGAAAAGTTCTGTGCTACGCCAATGACATACACACACACACACACAAACTAAATAAATAAATGATATAAAATACAAATAGAATAACATAAAGTGAAATAAATAATTCGAATTAAAAATAAATCAATAAATAAATGTAGGTGAATAAATTTACCCTCCCCCCCCCTTCCCAGATTCGGTAAATTGAAACTTCCCCCTTCCTCTCCCAAAAATTTAAGCTCAGGGATCCCCTGTGTTGAGCTCGATTTTTTTTAATTGTACGGGGAGTTTTACACATTACACGAAGTTCAGGTCAGGCGCATTTGTTTATGAAAACAAGTTTTGGAGACTGTGTAAAATTCCAGCACTTCTTAGCAAAAAATTACGCCCAAATTCATCGAAACGAGTGTTCTTTGATTGATACGATCCCCCAACACTAGCAGAAGATTTTTAAATAGTGCTGCCATCTGTTTGATCTATGTGAAGGTGATTTAGTCTTTACAGTAGACCCTCGTTTTACGCGGGGGTTGCGTTCCACGGAAATGCCGCGTAAATCGAAACCGCATAAATTGAAACCTAATACTAGTGTTAAAATAGGGGTTGGGTTCCGTAGATAACAAAATACTTCATTCTAGTGATGACAAATTGTATAATAAGTATAATGTATAGTGATATCAACTTTTATGCACAACATGCATAAAGAAAACATAAACTAATTTCGTGTTCTATTTATAAAGAGGAGCTGGCTATGATAGTCTTTTGGCAGTCATTAAGAATTTTTCTCTGTAATTCTTTGCAGAACATTAACGCATCCATGATCACTTGCGTCATTTCCATGATAGAATCTTCCTTCACTCACAAATCAGAAAGATCATTTCTATTGTCTAGGAATGGCTCAAAATTTTCCATGGGAACGTTTTTGGTTGTATGTCACCGCCGTCGGTATCCAATTTGGTTTTGGCCGCCTTTGTCACTCCTAAAAGCTCTTCTTCCAGTGAGTTCTGAACTGTGTGAATTTAATAACTTTACTTCTGGAAAGAGCTCTGGAACCAATCGCATAAAATGCCTCCAGTGACTCAAGCTTGATGATTAACACGCCAAAATGCAGTTGATTACGTGTATTCTGCAATCTTTAGGAGTTTAGATTTTGATAGAGGGAAAAATTTTATCTGTTTGCTTTGCCGCATCCGCGTAAAACCGAAACTCATCTGCGTAAAATAAAATAAAGGTATCAAATCTTAAACCACGTATAATCGAAACCGCGTAAAATAAACCCGCGTAAAACGACGGTCTACTGTATTCTGAGTTCTTATGTGTAACACTACTTTTTCGTAAACGTTATTGAGCTAGAAATAAAAAAGTTTTTAGAAACGGTATAGTTATTGGCCCCTTAGCGACCATATTACTGTACGTTTGAATTTTTTAAAAAAGCAATTTAACATAAATAGAAATTATGTTTTATGATAGTACATATTTTCATTTATTTATGTACTCATGTCGTTTTTAAGCAATTTTTGTTTATGTCTTCAGAAAAAAGTCAATACAAATGTCAAATGCACAGTAATTTTCCATCTTTTAGTTGTTGGCCACCTTTTTAGTTATTGCCCGTCATGGGATCGTGTAGTTATTGCGGGCGTATTAAAAAATATACAGTAAAATAAACGTGAACAAAATAACAAGAATGCTATTTTAGTTTTCCGGCATATGTGCATAGCGGACACACTTACGTTTTCCGAACAGGGGGAAGCATTCATACATTCGAACGCGCGTAAAGCACATGTCGATACTCTCACCCAATAGCGAGAGCGCGCTCATCTCGTGGAGACCAATGAAATGCGACTCCCAACTCTACGGACGTCAGAGCCGTCAGATAACTGGCTTCTAGGCACGTTGACGGGTCCCGCACAATACGGCTTGCTGTCATGGCAACGCCGGCCGAAAACTGGTTTTAGGGAGAAAACTATACGTCGGTGACGGGTGTGCGCACGCAATGTGAATGTTGCAGTAGGTTGAAATTTCTTACGTAGGGTCTTTATGGGGTCTAGTTGTGCACCTTCCTTTTTGATTGCATTTCGGTTTTCCAAAAGAGGTCTTGACACGCCTTTTGGAAAACCGACTTTAATGTCAAATCAGACTTTGCACAATAGAGACCGCTGCACCAACTAATTTACTCCCAAACCTGTTTATATGCTGTCTTTTTTTTTTTTTTTTTTTTTTTTGCGGGAAATAAAATTTTTTGCAGATTGGGATCAATTGACGATTGGGATCAATTGGGACAATCAGATTGGGATTCAATTGACGAAATTATTTTTAAAACGAGTCCGAGGTAGTTTTATCAATTGATGACATAGGCACCCCGATGGGAAGTCACTGTGACCTCCCAAACATTTCCCTATTCGGAAAATTTTGTCCGACTACTCGGCAAAAATTATCATCACTTGGTTCATTTTGATTTCATTTAAAGATTATTTTGGGTTATTTTCTATGTGAGACATTTTTTATGCGGTTCCTATCCACCGCATAAAAACAGGTTTGGGTGTACAATATTGGTTTATTGGGTTTAATTGACACGGCAACCGTGGCCAGTTGGTCGGTCACTCAGACCACCGTAATTTCGTCACAGTGCTGAGGAGGAGGGGAAAGTCTCTTGTACACTGCACCAGAGGTAACTGCTAGCAACTAATCCCAGACGTTTCGGAACCACGAATTTCACGATCACGCACTCCTCGTGTACTCGATAGGCACTCGGTCACTGCCCTGTCAAAGCAGGCAGAAGTACGAGTAGAGTCATAAATTGGTGACCATGATGTATCTCCAAGCTTTTGGTTGCTTTTCTTTTCACGGTCTTGGCGATAAGTCGCCAAGCTTTTGGCTGCCTTTTTTTTCCGCTAGCTTAGCGATATGTCGCCAAGCTTTTAGTCTCGATCTTGGTATTTTTCGGCAAATTTGTCATCAACTCGACGACATATCGACACGTGGGCGAGAAATTGGCTGACAAAAAATGAAATGTCAAACACATTGCCAGTTTGACGATTTCCAGTAACAACTCAAATTCAAAATAATAAAATAAGTATCTTCTTTTGGAAAAATGTTGATTTTAACCAAATATAAATGCAAATTAGGAAATTAAATGAACGTGCCACCTTTCTTAGACCTTAAAGTGTGCATTTCATTTCAAATATACTCTATTAAAAATAATCTTACCAGGAAACATCACGATCAAGGAAATTCAAAAAAATTCCAAATTGGTGGCATTCGAAAGAGAATTGGAAAACATGTTTATGGCACTGAAACTACGTGCCCTCGTGACCACGTTATCGAAATATGATGTCTTAAAAATTGCCGAAATTTTCAGTAAAGTCGCCAAATTTAGCGAGTTTTGTTCAGAAATGGAAGGTACGGCGCGAATTCAACATCTGCATCTGACAAGACATTTCACTTCCATATTTGGTCACCACCAAAGCGCGTGAGAAATATCGCATTAATTCTTTACTCGGGGTGACTACCATGGCGCGGGGTGTCGTGGCACAGACTGCGGCATTGAAATTTTTAGGGGCTTGTGTTCCGGGATATTAACGTGCAGCTGTATAGGGGAAAACGCCACATCCCGAAATATTTGTTTTATTTTATTGTAAAAACAATGGAATTTTTTGTTATTCTTAAGACTGTTAAAAAACTGATGTTTAAAACATTTATGCTTCTGCGGGTGAAATATTTCCACTGAAAGAGTTTTTTCGATGATGAAACTGTTTTGAAAAAAATATGATAACCGTAGAGAAACGGTAAACACACTTTAAAGTCTTTTTTTTTTTTTTGAAAAGTCGTAAATCTGAAGTCTTCAACAGTATCTAAATACGAAGAAAACGACATTTTTAAAGATTTCAAACCATGTTCTCAAAAAAAAAAAAAAAAAAACGATTTCTGTCAGTTATTTCCAGTGTGTTTTTCGTTATGTGTATCGTTTTCAAGTTATGTGTAAACCCTCTAACGAGTCAAATAAAAAAAAAAAAGCTGTATTAATTTTTATTTTGCTCGTATTTGAATTCCCTTTTAACGTGAAACATAATTGGTAAAAGTGACTTTAGTATTTTTAAAAATGACTAAATAACATGCAATATGATGTGCATTTATGTTATAGCGACTTTCAGTTACAGTGACAGACTTTTTCGAACTACAGGGGTTGTTGTAATGAACGTCGACTATAAAATTTTTGATAAGAATCTGTTATGAAGTAATTTCCGACATCGTTAGTTTTGCTGTGCAAATTTTTGACATTTACTATCCGTTGTTTTCTTTTTTTTAATTATTATTTTTTTCGATTTTAAATTAAACATTTTCGCTAGCAGTGGTCATACAATAAAACTTCATGAATGATAATAACTTTTGAAAAAATAAATAAGAGCTGGGATACTACAATCCATGATCATGTTCTTTCAACATCAAAAACTATCCATTTTATTTTCAATATATAAGCTTTAATAAGCATGTTTTTTTTTTTTACTTATTCATATTAATTCTCGTACATAATTATTAATTACTTACAACACATTTCATTACAAGAGTACAAACTTAAATTAGTTAAGTAAAACACACTTGAAATGCACTTAAATTCTGAAATGCATTATTATCACGATTACAAAGTTAAATCCTACGTTCAATTTCGTTATAAAGTTGTAGCTCCTCTGGATAAAGCTCTCTAGTTTCCATTTCACAGGCTTCATAGTTACTTTTTAATTTTACCCACACAAGTAAACGATAAATTTGAAACATCGTTTACGCGCTTTGCAGATGACCAGAAATGGAAATCAGAGTCTTGCTAGACGCAGGCGATGAAATCACGTGGTATTTTCCATTTCTTGCCAAGTCTTTAAATTTGGCGAATTTTCGTAAGATTTCGACAGACTTTGACCCCCCATATCTCAAAAACAAAAGGACGAGGGCACATTATTTGGGTCAAATTTTTTTCTAAAGATACTCTTTCGAATGTGACCATTTTTAACTTTTTTCATGATTACTGAACTCGTGATGTTTCCTGGTTAGAGATAATAATCCAAAAGTTTATAGTGATGAAGGTTTACATTGCATCAAAAAATTAGAATATTCAAATTAAAGGGAGACAAAACACTTTCAAAAAAAAAAAAAAAAAACAATATCAATACTAGAATGCGTCATTTTTTGCTGGATTCAATGCTTTAATCCTTTCACACACGGGTTTTACCACCTGTTTACATTAATCATTTCTGACACTGTTTCCATACCCTCTTCAATGCGGCAACGAGCTCAATTTTGTTGGCGAGCACCAGCAGGTCTTGAACCGTTTTCTTCAGATTTGCCGTTACCACAAATTCTTGATCGTATTGTGAATGGTAGAGTTGCTTGACCAGTTTAATACCGAAATTCCTCTTTCTGTTTAAAATCTATGAGTTGATTTAGAGACATGCCAAGGAGTAGAATCTTACTGAAAGATGAAATGTGTCACTAAATGTGTCACTGCTGTGCCTCAGATGAAGTATCATGCAGTATTATTGTTAACCATTGGAAGTCACGCATTGCTCTATTTTAAGATATATATAATTTCCCAATTCAGCAGCCCTAACGCACCAACAAACCAAAAAGGATGTGCTAAATAGGGAAGTTGCAACCTATTAAATGTTCATGTTTTGGCTATTGGATATTGTTAATTGACCCTCAAAAGTAAAAAATTCACCATCGCCGAATTTTAAAGCACCGTGATTGATTTTTAATGAATTTTTAAAAATCCACGCGCAAAAGTGCGCTCTTCTGAAACGTCACGAGCTTACGTCACAGGGCACTAATAGGCAGCCTTCCGCCGAAGATCCGTTGTTTTCGCTAGGGACATTTTGAGCGCGCTGATATTTTTATTTTTTAGAAATTCAATAATCTTTTTGAACACACTATGGAGGCCGGATTCGTTAAAGGACAATCTAAATAATCTTCTTCAAGTAACATTCCTATTCCTATTCAGAGTCACAACTGACTACAACTGTATTTATGTCGAGGACTGCATACTAAGTGCCTTGCCTCCATTATTTTATATACCGATAGATGGCAGCACCATCACCGGATCGAACAGTTAATGAGAATTTAGAACTAGTCCAGGAGCTAATAGCTACCTGGTGCTAGCACCCCCAGAGGTATCGTTTCACTTGGAGGACATTGAGACCACGAGCATATTTAACGTCGCCCAGTCCCCTTTAATGACGACGGTGGGTCTTCGACCATCGAGGTTCGAACTCAGGACCCTCCGGCCCCGAATCCGACACTCTACCGATCGGACTACCACGGCCCAATCAAGTAACATCAATGATAATATTCGAATATTTCCGAGAGGATGAGAGGTTTAATGTTCCAGAAACGCGAGGAGTTAAATGCGAGGAGATAAGCCTTTTACGTTTCGTCTTCGAAGTCGAATGCACGTCCTTCGGTTTCTTCCATATCGGAAGAGCGCATGACGTCACTTCCTACCGTAAACCGGGGTTACTTTAGACTGACGGGGTAACTTTATAAAAACCTGTTTTTTTATTTTTGAACCATTCTGGCGGGCTTAATTTTACAATTGGCGACCCCCTGGTGGTCTCAGGGTTTCAAGAATCACTTTTCAGAGTGCGCTGACATCGCCAATTGATTGAAACAGTAAAATGGTTTTGGCAATACTGATTTATGTGTTATCCGTGATATCAGCTGTTTTCAGTTTGTTGTCTTAACCTCTTCTGGTGCCACCAACTGAGCAACCTTTTGAATTCAGGTGAGTTATTTTCTGATTACACAACTATTTAAGATGATTTTGTCTTTTTTTTATTTCTGTAACTCAATTCTACGATTTACTATGAATTAAAACATAAAACAACACAAGTTAAAGGGGTAACTTTGATACATGGGGAATTCTGAATCTCGCCGCATCTGCTGCAGGATTCGAATCCCAAGGATCATACCTGAAGAGAATGCACTGTTTTCAGTTGACTTGAAGCCATAGATCAAAGACTGCTGTGAGTGCACCTTGGATAATGTTCACGATATGAGAAAGATCTCATGTGCCTCATTTATTTTAAAAAGTTTGTGATTTCTGTACCTTATTCTTAATTTCTTTTCGAGCGTTTATAATTTTTGAATCTATTCTTTTCAAGTTCTAGTTCAAGTTCTATTTTATTCTAATCAAGTGAAGTTACCTTGATATTTTTTATTGTCGAAATGAAGAAAAATATTACGATGACTGTGGTTTTACATTTAAAAAACACGTTTGATGTGATTTCAAGTTTTTTTCAACTGATGTTTCATAATAAAAGAAGTTTCCTATGAATTTCTCTCTTTTTAGTTTGGTTCAAACCTGATTCCTGCTAGATGAGCATGCCTAGAGTGGTAGAAACCACTCTACGTGACTTAAGAACCATTTTTCATTTAAAACCAGCTTTTTAAATCCAAAAAAATTTAAAAATTGAATTTTGTTATTAAAAAAAACTCAGGCTATCTTTTGGATGGGGTAACTTTATTAAAAACCACCGAAACAGTTGTTTTAGATGGAGAAAACACGTTGTTACAAAGTAACCCCGAATGATGGGGCAACATTAATTTAAACAAAAATGACCCCCCTCCCTCCCTATTCAATATATCGAAGAATTTAAAACGGCAATTTAAAGCTGAGCTGTTAAGCTATCGTTTGGTTCAAGAATTGTTGAAATATCTTGAAAAATGAAGGTGCTACAATACAAAATATGCGAAACCTGTATCAAAGTAACCCCGGTTTACGGTATGCCATTTGACGTCACAAGCGCTTGAACTTTAAAAATTAATTTAAAAAAAACTACTTATCGCATCGCAAAAATTTTTTCACCTATGATGTTCATACATGTTACTCTATCATATAAAAATAAAATTGAAAAATCGTCTTACACAAGATTTCTCATACGCTTTTCTTTTTAAACGTTAAACCCGAACACCTTTTTTTGTTCACAGATATTTCAAAAAAAGATTCATCACTGAATATAATACTTTTCGAACCTTGTTGCCCCAGTATGAGCTTCTCTTTGCTCCAGGAGAGTCGTGTACGTTTTTGCTTCATGTTGAGCAATCACGATTGCTTATTGTTCTCACTTGACTGTTTTGATGTCCTTTGATTTTATTTTCCCACCGCCACCCTCCACACCATCACCGTCGACCGGGTCCTCACGATGCTGCTCCCATAGCGAAAGCCGTCTCCGGGTTGCATCCATGTCCTACACACACGCGCATACATACACAACTACACACACACGCACGCACACACACAAACACACACACACATACACACATACACATACGCATACATACAGACACCTACGCATACACAAAAACATACACACAACTACTCACACATTCATGCATACATACAGACACCTACACATACACACACACACACAAACATACACACACACAAAAACATACACATACACACAACTACCCACACTTTCATGCCTGCACACAGACACAAACACATATGCCTACACACACATACACATACCCTCTACACACAAACACACATACCCCCCACACACAAACACACACGCCTACATACACACACTCGTGATTGCGAAAAACATAATTTGAATTCAAGATGTCAAAATTCAAATTAATTTTTCTTTTTATCTTTGGTCTTACTTCGTAGATCCGCAATTAAAACTGCAGTTTATGCAACTGTCCAAGTGCAGTTAGCGTGAACAAGATAACTATACATTCTTTCCAACACTTATGGACGTAAGAAGCATTTTTCAAGAATTATTTTGGACGATTTTCTTTAATTTGGGTTCGTCTCTGCCAGGTGTTACAATTTTTGTACCTCGTTTACTTCGGTTACTTTTTAGTTAGTCAGTCCTTCTATATTCCTTTAAAATCTTACATACCATAGATTATAAAACATTCATTTGATTTGAGTTGGATAGTTTTTTTTCTAACTTTAAGGAATGATACAATATGTAACTTCATTTTTTCCCTATTTATCACCTTGACTTCCCATTTTGAGCAATAAAAGGCTTTTAAAAGAGCGTAAAATTATCCGGGCGCCAAGCTCCATACTTGTGACAAACTATCGGTTAACAAGTATGCAAATATTTTCGCTATTTTTTTAAATTCACATTGAATGAATAGATTATTCTAATTTTTTGACCCATATAAAAAATCTATCTATTTTTCCAATGTGTTAATGATCCATAAGTTGTTAAAATAATATCTCAAAAGTTATTTCAATTGATTCACCCATTCATGAATAACGAGTTTTACTCTTTTTAATTTGCATGCGTTCATTTTTCCCGACTCAGAAAAAAGTTTTGTTCAAACAGTTCTGATATTCTATTATTTTGAATTTGGGTTGTAGAATCAAAGTGAACATTTTAAGGGACTATTTACTATTTAAGGGGCTAGTGCTTAAAAATTTTAAGGGGTATAGTTTTTCGAAACAATTGTGACAGTTATCGGTCACAACAAAATTTTTAGATTATACGAAGATATATTGTGCTGCACTTCAATTCTCTGTACTGCTGCTTCGAGATATGCACAAATAAATCAAGATTGCAAGTTATAATATTTGTGGAGGATTTGATGATCCATCAAAATGTTTTAAATTTTAAGGATCTTTATTTTTTGAAGCACCTGAATTAAATTTCAAACACTTAGAAGCCGATTCTAGAATGTTTTGTCATATATTTCACGCTGCAAAAATCATAACTACCCATATTATAATAATTAGCGCTGATACAGATGCTTTCATCTTGGGAATTTATTTTTGGAATAAGCTAGCACGTCTTCGTTGTTGGGGTCTATGGTTTGATGGTTCGTACAAGGAGAAATTCATTTCAGAATGTCATTTGGCAGCTCAATCACTAGTCATATTTGTTATATTCTTCCAGCATTACACTCTCTATGTGGCTGTGATTCGACCAGCAGATTGGGTTCAAGAAAACAAGGTTTAAAAGTTGCATCGTTGGATTTTGTACAAAAAGCTCAACGACATTTAGGAAATCCAAATTTTAGTATCGAATAATTAACTGAATTAGAAACTGTGTGCACTTATCTTTTCTCGGAAAAAAAAACTGCTGATGAGTTTCGGCATAGATTAATTACGCAAAATATCGGTTTCCGTTAAATTTATTAAAAATAATTTGCACATCAGATGCTTTACATTTATATTTATTAAGCACAAACATATGTTTGGATAAATGCTGACCAAACTCTACAACAGCCATATGATTATACCTTATTTGGCTACGAAACAGGAGCGGATACAGAAAAATCTTTTGGAAGGGGCACGGAAAATTGAACTGCCTCCCCCCCTCACCGCCTTCGATGTTTCATAACAAAGTTTTAATGACTTTATTTTTAAATGTGCATGTTTTTAGTTTTTTTTTTTTAGGGATTCCTTCAGGTCAATGAATCTACTTCTAAGTACATGAATATTATGCACTAATATACTTTGAATGAGGACGGAAAACATCTTTAACGTTTTCAGCTTTTTAAATACTAAACCCAATATAATGTCACCGAGATGCAAAACAATAAGTGGCTTTACTTAGGAACATTGTCATAATGATTATAACACGAGGGCTAGGTTATTAAATAAACCTATATCTCACTTGAGTTTTTATTAATTAATGTATAAAGAAAATCATAACTTCATAACATATAAGTTTTATTGAAGAATTCAGAAACTATTTCTGTGTGAATTTCAAAACAGCTGCTGATTTGTTCTTAAAGCCATGATACAGTTGAGGTAACATATTGATACTACATGCCGTTTCCATTAAAAATCATGGTTTTTCCAAGATTCTACCATGTGATTTCTCTCATTTTGCATTTTTTATAAGCTGAAAAAGAAATCTATTCTTTCACAAATAGGTTCCTCGATCAAAATAACTCTTTTAGGTGTGCCTACACATTTTGTTTTAAAGAATGGTTATTACTGATTCCATCAAAGAAGAATTAGTGGACGAATCGCGATTATATGTTCCCTTGAATTCGAAACCAGTGAGTTAAATTTATTCTGCAAGTCTGGGTCAATTCAAAATATGCTGTGTGTGTTTTGTGTTCTTTTTAATAAACTACGTAAAAAAATGCAAAAGAAAGGTCAATTAAAAAATAATAAATAAAATAGTGAAATTAATTAAACCTTTTGGGGGCACGACCCCCCCCCCCCCCCCTAAAACCCACTACTGTTACGAAAGAAGAAATGGTAAATTGTACCTTCGGCAACTGACGAAGCGACCATTGCCGGAATTTGGGTGGTTTCCTTCAGTCAAAAGTCTACTTTTAGTCACTGAAATTGATAGAATGAGTAAAAAAAAAAAAAAAAAAACATGGACCCAGAAAATACTTTCGTTTTCCCAACAGTTTTTTTTTTTAATAATTTTTTTAATGATGCATTTTGGCGCATCTTTCTACCACGGTTCCACGTTATGATAATCAACAAGCGAATTAAAATTGCGCTCTACGCTTGCTATCAACCATATCGTTGCCAATACACGTGAGTAAAGATGTGAATTAAATATTTTGCTCAGTGATTGGCAACACAGAATGGCATTTCATCATTTGTGATGTCACACGACAGAAACGTAAACAATGAAAGCGAACAGATTTCAGTAATTTTTTAAAAATATTAAACTTAAGCAAATTATTTAAAAAATGGTCAGATCCAATGTTTTTAAGCATGCTCTTTCAGAAAAAAATACTTTTAAAATTTTTAAAATGACCCCATTGTTGATTCAACCCTGTAAATGTTCATCCAACTGTCAAACAAAGGCTCGTTCTTCTAAAAAATTAAAACTGTATAATGATTGTCAAAATAAAAAAGATTTTTACATTTTGCTTTTGAAGACCTATGTAAAAATTTGATTTTTGGTATTAAATAATTTTTTTGAACAAAAAATTGATTTTTGATATTAAATAATTTTTTTCAACAAAAATGATTTATTTAATTTTTAATTCTTTCGTTTTATTTTAAACTAGTGGTACCCGCACGGCTTTGCCCGTAATAGAAAAATTAAAAGGTCTTTTGGTTCGCCTGTATATTTGCAAATAATGTATGGCGAATTTTCTCGCCAATTGGCTTGTACCCATGTTACGGTTCCACGTTATGATAATTTCGTATCTCGCCAATTGGCTTGTGCCCATGTTACGGTTCCACGTTATGATAATTTCGTAATTTACTCGTCCATCTTATGATAATTTTGTTCCTAAAATTGGAATAGAAAAAGAACCACATCGAATTTTCGAAAAATCGCTTTAAGGTGCACACCCCCATGCTACAAACTAACTTTGTACCAAATTTCATGAAAATCGGCCGAACGGTCTAGGCGCTATGCGCGTCACAGAGATGCAGACATCCTCCGGACAGAGAGACTTTCAGCTTTATTATTAGTAAAGATGTTAAACGATATCGTTATTTGTAGAATGTAATATGCTGTCTTGACATGAAAAATGACGGATTATCTCAATTTCAGACGTGGTAATAAAATTTAAATAGTACGATGATTTGTGTTGATTAATGTTTCTGTCGTAAACGATGCAATCAAGGCGAATGCATAGTAGGATGTATAAGGGAGAGGTTATTGCTATACCGTTGTAAGAGTTGTAGTAAATGTAAAAATGCAATTAATGCGCTGAATGATTTTAAAATGTACAAAATAGAGGATATTTTATTGCACTTCAGAAAAAAAAAAATTCTTTTCTTTTCTTTGGTTCGAATCTTAGATAATGAGGAAAACAAATGAATTTGCACACTCGCTCACTTTCTTCACGAGAGCCATTTCCACAAGGGACTACACCTACACACCCCAAATTTTCAAAAAAGGCGCCGGCAATTTCATTTTCGTGACGAAAATCAAAAAGAAGGAACTATTCGTGAAGAAAAAAATAACAATAACAAGAAAATTGGCAAAAAGTAATATTTTTCTGTAAAATGTATAACGAAAATGCAATCTTAAAATATTATTTCGGAATACCCGAATATCCGATGTATTATATATTAATATTACTTAAAAAAAGAAATATACGTTTAAATTCAAACCATTTTTTTACGAATGGATTTCAAATAGTGTGAGTTTGAGTTATATGCTTGTTTAATTTGTGTTATTGTTTCTTCATTTTGTATACCAACTGTTGAAAGCTAAAACGGTTAACGGCCTGAAGCATTTACACATATATTTTTTTTTTTTTTGAGCAATCACGATTGCTTATTGCTTTCATTTGACTGTTTTTGGCGTCCTATCATTTTATTTTCCCACCGCCACCCTCCGCACCATCACCGTCAACCGGCTCCTCACGATGCTGCTTCTATAGCGAAAGCCGTCTCCACGTTGCATCCATGTCCTACACGCACGTGCATATATACACAACTGCACACACACATACACACACAAACACATACATACACCTACACCTACACACACACACAAACACATACACACACCATACATACAGACACCTACACATACACACAACTACCCACACATTCATGCCTTCACACAGACACAAACACATATGCCAACACGCGCATACACTCCCCCCACACACACATTCATACACACAACTATCCACACACTCATGCCAGCACACAGACAGAAACACACATGCCTACACACACATACACCCTACACACAAACACACATACCCCCCACACGCCTACATACATACACTCATGATTGCGAAAAACATAATTTGAATTCAAGATGTCAAAGTTCAAATTAATTTTTCTTTTTGTTTTGTTTACTATTCTGCTATTCTTATCGAGCGTGAAGGGGGGTGAGAAGCAGGGGAAAGAACGGCTGCCCCTCAGGCGTTCCTTCAATCGGCAAAAACCAGTCTCTTATCGAACTCCCAACCTCAGTTTCGTCACTATCGTCTGTTCTGAACTTGGAAATGCATCACGTGATTAGTCTTCCTCTCGCTTTCATTCTCTCCCCGGTTCACTTTCACTTTGAAGACCGTAGGGACTGCCCTGGCCGTTGGGGAGGGTTCGTATCTTTTCGAGTTTTCTCTCTTCCCAACTGCTGTGCTTTTGAAGTAGGTGTTTGATCCATCGTGCTTAGCTTAGCCGAAGTATCTCCCCTCTGCAGTTTGGACCTGTCTTGTTCAGGCGGAGTTGTTTGATCGGAACAAGGCACAGTTGCTCTCGGACGCTAGTGAAGCGTGCTGCGTGCCTTACACTCGTGTATTTTTCTTTACGTGTATACGTTTGTAAACTAAAGATCGTAAGGAAAGGAAATCTATGTATGTAAAAAAAAAAGTTTTATTTTATCGAAGTATCCTGCATTGAGTCCAGTGTAGGTTTTGTACATAAAATTAGCAACGTTCAATCCGAGGGATCAACCATAACAAGTGTCAGAGTTGTGTCAAAAATTGTACTGCGGGAGACTTGGCTAGGGAGGCGTTTCGTTTCGTTTACTTTTCAAAGTGATAGACGGCAATAATCATCACTGAAATGCAGAAAAATGACGCCAGCAGCCAAGAGGAAGTCCCGTGCGCTGAGCAGGAGGACGACCTTGCTGCAATGCAGAAGAATTACGATAGCGACAGCGAGGAGTCCATGTACACTGGGATGAAGTATGAACATCGCCTCGCTCTAATGCAAGAAGACTTAAGACGACGAGAGAAGGCCCTCTGCGCTGTGCTGGATGATGACATTTATCTCCTGAGCACAGTTGAGCGGGCATACAAAGATACCCACCCTTGCACCCGTGGTAAAATGGCTGAACTCTTCGAAAGAGCTCGCTTGAAACCACCCTACGACCAGGGCACTACCTCTCTGATTTGTATTTTGAATCCTTCCGCACATACCTCACAATATGAGAGACATTCCCGCTGCATGGAAACTTCACAAGAACTGGCACCCCTCATCAGGGCAGTTGTCCAGTTTGGTAAAGAAATCCCTGGTTTTAACTGTTTGTGCCAAGAGGATCAAGTAAGTCTTTTGAAGAATGGTGTGTTTAAAGTCCTTTTGGTACTCGTTGTCACCCTGGATGAATCCCCAGCAAATTTTCAAAGTTGCTTAAATGATCAGATATTGCATAGAGAACCCCTAGATATCACTAGCAATGCCAGATTCCTTTTGGATTCCCTATTTGACTTCAAAGAAAGACTGAAAGCATTGCAGCTGTCAGACATTGAACTTGGTCTCTTCTGCGTGGTTGTTATTTTTACTCATGATTGCCCTAGGATCAGAAAAGGTTTCGTGCTGAAAATTCAACAGAAGTTTGTGGACATTTTACAGAAGTCTCTAGCCAGAAGTCATCCTGGGAACCCTGACATATTTGATGACCTTATGAAGAAAATTTCTGATATTCAAACATTGAGCTCTTTACATTTTGAATTACTTTCGCAAAAAAGAAACATTGAAATGGCAAGAAAGATTGCAATAGAAGTCGAGAGCTTTAAAAAACGTGGCATTCATTACGAATACGTAGAATACGTAAACGACTATCCGCATGATTTCGGGTGTCAGTGTACTCCTTTGTCAGTTCCTGCTCCTTTCCTCAAAAATATATTTTCACCTTGTGCTCATTCCCCTGTAGATGATTTGTTAGCTCATGTTCCTTCCCCTGCAGAGGATGTGTCAACATGTGCTCCCTCCCCTGCAGAGGATGTGTCAACATGTGCTCCCTCACCTGCAGAGGATGTGTCAACATGTGCTCCTTCCCTGGCAGAGGATGTGTCAACATGTGCTCCTTCCCCGGCAGTGGATGTGTCAACATGTGCTCCTTCCCCGGCAGAGGATGTGTCAACATGTGCTCCTTCCCCGGCAGAGGATGTGTCAACATGTGCTCCTTCCCCTGTGGAGGATTTCTCAACTCGTGCTTCTTCCCCCGTAGAGGATTTGTCAACTCGTGATCACTTACCTGTAGAAGATTTGTCAACTCGTGCTTCGTCTCCTGTATAGGGTTCACACATCACATCGTCGGAATGGTGCAATCCAGTGGCGTAGCGAGAAAAAATCCTTGGGGGGGGGGGGTTAATTTTTTCTGAAGTTTAAAGTATGTATATATATATATATATATATATATATATATATATATATATATATATATATATATATATATATATATATATATATATATATATATATTTATATATTACTCTTTATCAATTAAACAACAAAGGACATTACAAAGGAATTTCTTCTTTGAAAATACCTAAATACCTTGATCGATACTGCCGTCATAAGAAAGAAAGCCCTGTCTCCAAGAGAAAAAATGTTGCGCAAAACAGGAAGACGTAAGCTTTTTACCGTCGTAAAAGCTATTACATTAAATAAAAATATTTTAGCTCATAAACAGAACCCTTCAGGTTCGACTGAAAAATGATTTTTGGGGTTCATGGGGGGGGGGGGGGGTTCTGACCCCCCTATCCCCCCATGGCTACGCCACTGGTGCAATCTGATGTAAAAAATTAAGAAATATAAATAAACTAAATTTAATTCAGGCAGAAAAAAAAAAGCCTCAGATCTTCATGGGCAAAGATTACATTGAAACATATGAACATTTTCAAAGGAACTCCACCAGCAAAGATCAATTTTTGATAATTTGAATTAAAAGCATTAAGTGTTGGAAAAGAGAAATTATTCGTAGGTGCAAAAATCAAAAAATTGGATACCTGAAAGTAAATGTCGTTCCAAAGTCACTCTTGTGGCTGAACTTGTCAAAAATAGACTGAAAGTAATCAATCTCAATGAAAACACGAATGCACAATCCAGCAATTTTTAACTGAGGTTGGACGCATGGCCATTGTTTGTAAGAATGTACCAAAAATGTCATTTTTTTGGAGTTTCCAATCTTTTTTGCCTTAATAGTCTCACATTTTGCAAAAAAAAAAAAAAAAAAAACCGATTGAGCAAACATTTAGGTACCTTTCTCAAGGCCTAAAAATTATGACATTCTAGAAAAAAAAAATGATTTTTTCAATGTGCATACATTTTTTTTATTTAAAAATGTTTAATCAAAACATCCCTATCAATTACCATCTATATTGATTTGGCTTTATTTTTTAAATTATTAACACGCTTTTATTAGCTTCACCTGTATGTATGTATGTATCTTGTAACGGAATCTTGCAACTCAAATTTCGCCCACTTCTTGCGATCGGATTCTTTTGAAATTAGGCCCGCGACCTCAAACCCGGTGACAATACAATATTCTATAATGAAATTAATTAATTAATTATTAATTTTTAGTTTATTCCAATTTTAGTCAACATTTTTGCATAAATCCAAGAACGTGAAGAAGAAAAATTAAAAGAAAAATAGTTTAAAATGCTCACAAAAATTATTTAAAAGTATCTATAAAAACCTTTGATTTTTCTGCATCAAACAAAATTTATTTCAATGTTCCAAAGTAATTAGAACATGAGTTATAATTTTTTTAAACTTATTTCATGCCCGAGACCTTTAGTCCTTTATTTTGAGGCAAATTGCATGAATATAAAAGATTTTGAATTATGTTGAAATGCATAATTTTTCATAAAACAAGTTAAGCTAAACAGAAAAAAAAGAAGAAAAATAAAAAACTAAAAAAAAAAACACTCTTTTGTATCGAAATGAACTAAAAAGTAAAAAATAATCTTTGGGTGATAAGTATATAAAGTAATTGACTAAACACTTAATTTTAATAATGTAACACAAAAAGCGTGGGGGGCTTCTTATCAGCTGTCTTGAATTTCTTCCATTTGTTGTCTATGCAAAAATGAAAATAGACAGCACCCCACGGTTTTTTTTAATCACATTAAAATTAAGTGTTTGGTCTATTACTTTATATACTTATCATCCAAAGATTATTTTATACTTTTTAGTTCATTTTGCAACAAAAGCGTATTTTTTTATAGTTTTTTAAACTATCATTTTTAAACTTACTTGACTGCTTCCAAGTCGCTTATTTTACATTCAATATCCAGAGATTTTAAAAAGGATTATTGCTGTCTAACATTTTTTCCCATTTAAAAAACTCTTGCGGTTTTTTTTTTCTGTTCTCATCGGTACTGTGGAATAATTTTGAAGCTCCCTACTATTTAGGTGAATCTGTTTTTAAATAAAGTTATCCGGTACCAGGGGCGGACTGGCCATGTGGAAGATGTGGAAAATCCCACATGGGCCGTACCTAACTCGGGCCGTTTTCGTTTTTTCAATGTGTATGTACCCCGTTTACCTCTATTTTATTTCTCAAAAAAAAAAAAAAAAAGCTAGGCCGGCCGTTCTCTTGTTTTGAGAGTCACAGTCAGAACTGCAATGGGGGGGGGGGGGGGGAGAGGATGCTGATTAGATGGTTTCCAGGATGGTTTCCTCTTCCAGTGGTCACTCTTTTCTTGTCGAACTATTTCCGTGTATCTTGTTACGAAGGGAGGAAACAATGGCTTTGTGGGGTGGTCCCACTTCGTCCAAAGTGAAGCCTTAAGGGTAGGTCCTAAGGGCCGGTGGTGTCTCTCGGTATCTCGGATGGGAATTGATGTTTCCTGGAATTCTGTAGTACGGAGCGGTATATTGGGGGTAGGAATGTTTTTTATGGCCATCTAAAGCTGTCTTGGAAAGATTACATTGATCCCTTGGAGAAATGGATGACCCCCGAAGAATGGGACGAAGGACGTATACGGGTTCTAGTAACATGCAAAACGAATCCTAAGAAAGCATTTTTTTTTCTCTCTCTCTTTCCTTCGTGTTTATTGTTAAGTTTCCCGCCAATTTGTATGTAATAGACGGACCCATGCCTTTTTCAACCAATTAGATAATCTTTCTCTTCGCAATTTCGTCTCAGAGAAAAATAACTAGTCATTTGTTATATATCGTGGAATTACACATTTGTTTTGAATCAACAATGACAAGAACCGTCTAGCGGTAAGTTTAATATTTTCAACTATCGTGTGTTCGCTAAAATTTTGTTATTTTCATCATTTTAAATAATATGAACTTGAACTAACGATACCTTTATTGTTTTTGTTTATTATAGTTCAAATTCAAAGGTACAAACGGTATAAAGGTTTAAAATAGTGGTTCTCAACCTGTTTTGGTCCGTCGCATATCTTTTCTAGAGGATGACGGAACGGACACATTTCGCCCCCCCCCCCCAAAAAAAAAGCTTCAAATGTTGGTGTAACGGAAAATCAATATTACGGATAATATAAATACCTTATTTTAATTTGAATGCTGAATAATGTAGCAATTTTAGCCAGTAATTCTTGCACTTGAAGAAAATGGCGGAAAGGGGTGGTTTTTATAGGTTTTTGTTTTTCGAGTTTTGAAGGGAGGTAATTAACTAAGATTATTGATGTACTTTTCAAAGACAGCAGTGCATTTTTCGTTATTTTTTCAAAATTAGGATTTGAAAGAATAGAAAACGTTGACAATTTAAACTTGAACAAAAAAAAAAAAAAAAAAAAAAGAAAAAAAAAAAAAAAGATAGATACATGGTATAATGTTAAGCGGAGCTTTTTCTGTTTCTGGTCAAATGTACAAATATTTACTATCTGTGACTTGTGACACAAGTATCCTGTGAACAGAGCTTTTCTACTTTAAAATTCAAGAAAATTTTGAAGCCTTCATGTTGATGTCAGTAAAAAAAAATATTTTAAATCAAATAGATTTAGGGGTATCACTGATATTCTTGTTCACAGCAAAGGGGAGGACGGGTAATATTCCCCAATTTCTGATGTATACAGTAAAAAAAAAACCAAAAAAGTTGGATGAGGTGATTTTGATCAAGGTACGTTAAAAGAGTCAAGGAAAAGAAATATAGCGCTGACGTTAATAAAATTACTTTTAAGGTTTTGGCGCAGTAAAAATCTCTCTATCTAAAACTGAACATCGCGGTTTTTCCAAGAAAAAATCCATCCAATTGGACTTCATGGGCTATTTTCGAGTACAAAAAAAGTTTTACGGCGTTCATTTTTATCTTTGGTACCAAGTAGTCTATAATGAATAATCATAACGTATTACAATTGACAAAGAAAATTAGAAATTAAATGCTTTGAAGAAAATATGTGATTAAATAAAAAAGGAATGTTTAATAATTAAAGTAATTATCTTTTAAATATAGTGAAATTTTGTTTCTGTATCTTTTAAAGGAATGCACTACATTTTAGAAGAAAAAGAAAGAACTGTTAGTCTTTTTCAAACCATATTTTAAATCAGTATTTGATGAAATTCCATAAAAAAAGTTTTTTTTTTTTTCCTGTTAACTTATTTGTAATGGTTGTTTATAAAATTTTCCTTCTATGGGGAAAATGTTTTAATTTTTGTGCAAGCAATATTTAATGTAAATCTAAGCTAACGCAAAAGTACTTGGATAATTATATTTATAATTATGAGTTTTTGAAAATATCTAAAAATATATAAAAGATTTTAGGGATTTTTAAATCGGTACAAGAAATGAATATGGATAGTCAATTAAACAAAATCAGAATACACGCCTACATTTTTAAGCTAAAAATGAATTTTGTTTTTTTACACATTAAAAGTAAGGACAAAAGAATGTTCTTGAGATCGTTTTAGAAAATTTTGAGAGTAAATTTTAAGGAGTAATATTTTAGTATTAGGAACTGCAAAGTTTAAAGAGAGATCTAACTTTAAAATCGATTTGGGATTTTAATTTTCTAGCGTCTGTAAAAACCAATTTTTATCGTGTGTTTAAATATTTGATGCATTTTGATGCATTAATAAAACATAATTTTCTTTCTCTATGAATCACTTATTACATTCTAGAGACGTATCGAGTACTCGGTAACTAGTCGGTATTCGGCATACTCGGCCAATTTGCCAAGTACTCGGTACTCGGCCAAATTTCGATAAGATACACGGCCAATACCGAGTAGTTGTAAAAAATTGAATATTGTTCAAGACAGATTTTACAAAAGTGCAATCATATACTGCAATCATTTACAAGTCAAATTTAAAATTTGAGAATAATGAAGTTTGTTATGTTTCAATGAAGTAAATCTTTATTATAATAAGTTATTTACCCAAAGTTAATAAAACTTATTATTAAAAATGGAACAAAAAAGATAAGTATAGGAGACATGAAATTTTTAGATTATTAAATGGATTTTTTGCTACAAACAAAAATTATTTATGAGAAACATAAAAATACCTTTGCTTAAAAAAGAAAAGCATATAAAAAAAAACGTTAAAAGCAAAAATGGACATGAACACTGCAGACATGTGTCTAGGCTTAACAGAGAATGCCTTTTTAATTGCACAAAATGTAAGCAAATGGATTTAAAGAGATCTGACAAAAGTTGGATATTTTTGCCGGATGTCTTTACA
Source organism: Uloborus diversus (assembly GCF_026930045.1). Taxonomy (NCBI): domain Eukaryota; kingdom Metazoa; phylum Arthropoda; class Arachnida; order Araneae; family Uloboridae; genus Uloborus; species Uloborus diversus. The sequence continues at coordinate 164,003,714 of NC_072736.1, forward strand.
TTTATTAGCTCACATATTATGCACTGAAAAAGACGTTCGTTGTAACGCAGAAACACGTGTTTGCAGTGTTCCTGCATGTTTGTGCTTTTAAAATTGTTTTATTTGCTTTAAGAAATTATTTATGTTTGGCAGACTAGAACTATAATAGGTTGAAATAATTTGTTTCAATTCCAACTTGATTAATCATACCTTTTATTCAGTGGCGTAGCTACACTTTCTGCCGCCCGGGGCGGTTCCTCAATTTGCCGCCCTTGTGATGGGAAATAATTAATACATTATATCGGATCTCTCGCGACTTTTTAATTGTGTTGGTGAGTTTTTTTGCGCTGACAAAGAGGCTATATTGTAAACTTGAAAAATCCATATCCTGCATGTATTTTCTTCAGAGTTTGTGTTTATTTTACGTTGTTTTTGCACTTTAATCATAGTACATTAAATAGTCAAAAGTATTTTAATAGGATTTTGATCAAAAAAAAATATTTTTTTCTTCTTATTTTTCTTGCAGAAGGAAAAAAAAAAACAAAAAATCAGAACCCCACCGAAAAATTCCAAAAGTTAAGTCAAAATTGTCAATTTTAAGCAATTTTTAGTAACGCTTATATATAAAAAAGAGGTTGGAGCTCCCTCCAATTTTTTTTTTCAATGTTAGTTAAAAAAATTAAGGTTAGTGTTATGTTTCTTTGGTGACGTTAGTGGGTCGGGACTTTTCCAGGAAATTTTTTGAAATTGAAGTGTTAATTTAAGTTTCAACATACCACTTTAAGCTATTTTTGGAGACATAGGATGAGATGGGGATTTTAAAGTTCGAAGTTGATGTCCTAATTACACATTTTAGACAGAGGAGGTTACAGGAAGGGTCAGGGCTTGACCGCTCTCAGGAATTTGTCGGCATTGAATGTTTAAAATCTCAATATTAGGCTAAAACGGGGTGGACGTTATCACTTGGAAATGTTTCGAGATTCAAGGCCTAAAACTGCACTTTTGGGCTGTTTGGTAACGTTAATGAATAGGATGGTTCAGTTGCTCGTCCCGAAAATTGATTGTTGAACCCTCAATAAATCCTCAATTTATTGAGAGTTTATCAACGCAGTTTTAAGCTTTCTTCGGTGGGTCAAAATTCTTCAGCGACGAAATACATTTTAAAGCTAGCTTTGACAATGTTAGACAGCGAAAAGGAGGGAGGGGGGACGCGGAGTGAAAATGGAGTCCCTCAAAACGCTGTTTCAGGCTTCGTTTAGCCAAGTTAAAAGAGGAAGGGATGGTAAGCGGCTCTCCTCCATAAATTTTTCAAAATTCAAGTCCTGAAAATGCATTTTAAGCTTTGTGACCGTAGGAAGGAGCGTAAAGATCGGGGAAATTTTTCTAATTTAAAGTATTAGAAACGTAAACTTAGGGTCAGTTGTGTTTCTCAAAGGGGGTTATAACTCCTTTTTGGATCCGTTCTTAGTGTTGACAAACTCAGAAGTATACGAGCAAGACTCATCCCCTTCCCTAGATCCAGTACTGCTCTATTATAAAATTTGGATTATTCTCTTTTTCACTGATAGAGGACGAAAAGATAAAGAGGACCTTTACATATACGATCAACCATACTGTGATTCATGAGATGAAAAAGTTGTGCATCAAAAATCATTTCTTTTGATGTAAATGTGAAAGGCTTTTCTTAGAGATCACTTTACTGATTAAAAAACTTTCCTTAAAATGAATGACAAAATATGAAAATCATACTTTAAAGGAATTTGTTAATATAAAATAGTAACACAAGTAATTATTATTCGAGTTGTGAATAAGTGTTTTTATAAAATGAACATAAAATTCATTCTGTCTCTGTGAAAATCTGACAATCAATGACCAATCAAAGCGACTGCTGAAACAGATAATGCTATCCTGAAAATGAGAAGTCGCCCACCATTCGAGGCCTCTCTTCTCTCCTTGTTGTCACTTTCCTTTAAAAACAAGTTTCCCCCCCCCCCAATAAGGTGGTTTCCAAGGAACTTCCTTAAAATCAAGTGGTAACTTCATCATATAACGAAAGATTATGGAATTTATTGTTTGTTTCCTTCGCAGTAGTTAACTTAACAGTAAAAAGAAAAAAAAAAGATGGTCCCTTGACTTAACAATACCACCTCCATCATTCTGTAACTTCAGACGATTGAAGAGAAAAAACAAACAATAGTGCTGAGATGTCTTTAAGAAAAATATATGTTCTGTGTAAGAGTACCAAAACCTTGTAATTCGAACACCTTTTTTCTCTTTTTTTTTTTTTTTTTTTTTTTTGCCTCCAGTAATACATCAAAGGCATGATTTCCTTATTGGGAAAACGTGTTAATTTTTTTCGAATCAAAAGTGTGAAATTGCTGCCCCCCAAAAAGTGCCGCCCGGGGCGGACCGCCCCCTCCGCCCCTCCCTAGCTACGCACTGCTTTTATTTATTTGCTTTTTGACACAAACAAGATCTTTTAAGTAACGCGTAATTAAATTTCAGCTGGAAGTTTGTTTTAAAAACTATTATATGGACATGGAGTTCTATGTTACTATTCCAATGAGTTCAAAATTCATCACGTGTGTGTCGGTGGTTCATTTTAAAACATAATTGGTACTCGGTACTCGGCCGAGTAGTGAGCGGTTGAGTATACGGTACTCGGCTACTCGGCCGAAGTGCTACTCGGTACGTCTCTATAACATTCTATTTGCATTAAGTTGGGGTTTGGTTAGAAATATTTTAAACTTGTTTACGAATCTTTCACAATATACTTTATAATCAAAACAGAAATCTGCTAAGTAATATTATTAAAATCACGAATTATTTTACATGAAAAATGTTTTATTATAAGCAAACTTTTTCTAGTATTTTTCATTTTAAAATCGGAAGTTTTATATGAAATTCTCCAAAATTAACTGTTTGCAACATTTAATGAATAGTTTTAAAAGAAGCATTATCAATGCATTGCTTTTGGCAGCTTTGAGTTCAGAAAGAAGCAAGAAAGTTATTGATGTGCTCATATTTACTGGAAATACACGTATTATGCTATTCATTTTAGAGGCAAGTAGTCAAATAGATTATCTAGTTTGTTTCTTCTTTTAAACTTAAAATAGCTGTTTCTTACAAAGTTAGAACAATACTGTAGTAGAATTATACAATTAAGTACTAAAATGTCAGTGACTGAAAAATGCAAATGAAGTGCCTTAAATAATTTAATTGCTCTAGAGTCCTTGAAAATAACTAGGTTAGTCTTTGAAGCTCCTAAACAAAGCATGCTTCATTTTATTTCTCAACAAATGTATAAATAATGAATTGTAAAAATGAGTAATACGTCACTCTCTCGTTCCCCATTTTCTAAATCATTTCTTTTAAAGCATTTTTTACTATTTATCAATACATATTTAATTCATTGTTGTATTTGTTGGTGGATTGGAGGGGTGATGAAGAACTAATTGTGCCGAAAGCCGATGTGAGCAAGAAACCGTGCATTATCTTTTCTCCTTTCTCACTCTTTCTGTCTGTCAACTACTGTCATTGATTTGTCAAACCGAAAACAAGTTTTATTATCTTAATTGGCAAAAGAAACTTCAAAGAAAGTTTTGTTCGCCTATATTTTTCCTGAAATTTTTTCGTTTCAATTACTCACAACACTAAGCAGAATTTTATACCTATTTTTCAAAAGTTCCACCGAGAAAAACCCCTAGGTTCCTACAATCCTACAATTGGGGACATTCTAAATTCCACTTAAAGCGGGGTCCGGGGGTTTCCCTAAAATCGGGGATATTCGATACCCCATCACTTACAGGGAAAGCCCTACATCACTTTCTTGATACCATTCTCGTGTTAAGGTTAATCCAAAAAGGGACAGCAGGCAACACATTAAAAACGAACAAAAAAAAGTAAAAACATTTCTTTAAACAACTAAATATGGCCTCTTTCGCCACCGACAGAAAAGTTGTATGGAGTACAACAGGGGGATTTTTTTTTTAAAGACATTTAGTCTTTGAAAAACTTATTTTCTTTTCTTTGTTTTTTTTTTTTTTTTTTTTTTTTTTAATGAAAAAACCCACTAGAAACTTGCGAGAAATACAACCAAATTTTTTTGGGTAGGGCCGGCAAGAATGTTTTTCCACATAAAAATTTTCGGGCCAGTCCGCCCCTGTCCGGTACTCTGGCTGAGCTACCGATGAATTTGTTGTTACTTTTTTCGTTATATGGTATATTGGATATACTAAATATATATACAGTGCTGTGAAGCTGAAAAAATTTAATAATTTTATTTTTTGACACGCTGAAATAGAACCTGCGATTTTCGGAATGGAAAACATGTCTTACCATTCGGAAACTGAGAAATATTCGAAACTCGAATAAAGTTTTTTGATTCATTTTTCATAGGCACATTTTCTTTCTTTAAGATAATTTTGGTTATCTTTCCTTCAAAGAATATTACTGATCTAGTGAAACATATCGAATGTACATGAGTATGTCGATGTTGTGCAGAGAGATCCCCTGCAACTTTTTTAAATGAACGAAGTTGTTCAAATGAACGAGTTGAACGGGTCAAAAGAATGAACGATCCTCTGATGAACGGATCATTAAAAATAACGACATCTCCCACCTCTAGTTTATACGGCTTTAGTTTCGAAAAACTTCTGGGATGCACTTCCGAACCCTTCTCTCTCAAACGTGGTCAAAAATCGCCTAAAATTTAGATTTTAGCATTCAGTTTCCAAAATTTGCAACATGATAGTCCTAGTCCCATGTGGTTTAGTGGTAGGGGCAGCCTTTCCTCGACTCCCCAGACGACTTGGGCTCTATTCCCGACATGGGTTACCAGAAAAAAAAATTTCTCTCGTGCAAACAGGGAAATCTAAAAGGCTTCCTGTTAATAGATAAAAAGTTGTGGATAAAAGGGTAGAGTCTCTGAACTACATTCCTAACCTCTAAGGTTAAAAAAGACGACCTGAAACCACGTTAAGACTGTTGGGAATTCCAAATCTTAATATACAGTGGCTCCCAAAAGTGTTCGTACACTTTGAAATTTTTTAGTAAAACCAAAGTAACGCAAAACTGAATTCGAATATGAAGTCCAATATTTTTTTCACATCATTCCTATGTCATTCTAAATACAACCCATTGCTTTTTTCAAAATATTGACGGATCTTCTTTTTGAAATGTATCAAAAAACAAAGAGGCAGAGAAATAACATGTCACAAAAGTCATCGTACATTCAAATATTTTCGAATAAATTCATGATTAAAATTATCATATGTCGTTTTTTTTTAATTATTTTTGCATTGTGTTGACATTTAAAAGTCATTTGTCTTTTATTTTTTTGTTTATTTATTCCTTAATATTGTGTTTATTACATTAAAATGGCTGGTATTTGTAAAAAACAACTAACATCATTCGAAAATTGAGTTTTTTCCTCACAGTAGCGGTAAATTGGTTTGAAATGTCTCTAAATTAGTTAACTTACTCCATTCCTATAGTAAATTACTTGATAAAATGCTTTAAAGAAAAGAATTGGACCGAAAACAAGGTAAGAAAAGGTCAACCGGCAAAGTTGACAAAGTATGATTGGAAATTAAAAGTTTAAAAAATTATGAAAAATACACATTTGAGTGCTGTAAAAGTTTCTGCAGAATTAAATGAAAAATTTTATATTTAATTTTCACCTAAAATTGTTCGCCAAGTTCTCTGATTAGCTGGATTAAATGGGACTTCTTCCTGCAGAAATTTTCTTGGTTGTGCGAAAAACAGAAAGCTTATGATTATTTCGTCGTAAAATCAATGATAAATAAGCTCAAAACGCTTTGTAACTACTAGGCCAGTGCCAATAGCTTTGAAAACGGTAAAAAAACGAAAAAATTTAGAACAGGATAAAACCAGTTAAAAAGGTAAGAAAATCTAATAACATTAATAGGAAAAATAAATTACGGGCGAGCTGAGCTCGGGAAGGGGGGTGTCGGGGGGTTTAAAGGGGGGGAAAACGGTTTATTACGATTTCCGGAAAAACTAAGAGTCCTATCGAAAAAAACTAAATTACAAAAATGTTGGTAATAAAAAGATCTACAACTTTTGCATTTGCTTTTTTTTTTTCTATAACCTCAAAATATATGCGAAAAATTCAAAAAACCGACTTTTTGGTTTTTTATTTTTATCTCCCACAAAAAAAATTTTTTTTTTCTTTCACCAAATTTTTCAATATTAAAAAAGCATCAGAATTTTCAATCAAAAAATCTCACGTCAAAAAATCAGAGCAAGTTTTTTTCGTTGGAATCTCTACTTTTTTATGGTATAAAAAACAATATACAAATACTTTGGAAGCTTTTCGCAAAAAATGAAGAAAATCAAAAAAACTCGAATTTGAAAAAAAAAAAAAAGACATAACTGTGTAAAAATTTTAAGCTCTTTATTAAAATGTACACTTTAATTACTCGAAAAATGAAATTTTCCATGTTACATTGACACAAACTGAAAATAAAAATATACTACAATAATTAAAAATCAAGCAACAACATGCTTTTGTTTTACCCTTCTCATCCACCATTAGACGGTGACTGCAGTGTCCCCTATAGTTTTTTGGAGTTACGAATAGCAAGCTACGCTGTAGGATGGGATAAATGAGCTACTTCAGCAATTTTGAACTGTCTTACCTTGAATATTATGAAAAACTAGCTGCGTGCCCGGCGCTGCTCGGGCTACTTAAAAAACGAAAGAGATGTCCAATTGATATTTTTGTATTACTCTGACATCAGTTTCTAAAGCGCTAAGGAGTAAATAAATACGCGTATTGCAAGGTTTGCAAAACATTAGTAGAGGATATTTTTGGCAAAAACCTCTTTAACGTTAATCATAGTTATCAATGATACAAGTTATGAGTATTTTAAATTAGCACAAAAGATGAAAATATATGCATTATCAACTATAATCTGTGCTCACTTTAAACTGAATTAAATCTGATAGACTATATCTGAAATATTTATGTACAATTACAATCAGCTTTTTACATAAAATGACACACACTTTTTGGTTGATTACGTGAAACTAAAGCACCTTACTTAGCACCAGACTTACTAAATACCAATAAGCATTAATTTAATATCAAGTTATCAGATTCCAATTAAGCTTTACGTAAAATCCTTAAAAACAATCTTTTTTGTTCAATTCACTTAAAGAAATCCGAAAAATCTTAATTTAACGTGTTCTTTTAACGATACAAACTGTATTTAAAAAATAGAAACAGGAAGGAAAAAGAGAGTTATTACAATTCGAAAACTCACCCATCTGACGATAAAATGTCCAACTAAAATAAACATAATTAGCCGCACATCCTAAATTTACCAAAATATGAGGCCGGTGAATGATAAACTTACACTACAATCAATAAACATTACTAAAGAAACAATTTTCATATGCTGAAAAGAGTTAACGTTGAATGTAAAAAATAAAAAAGGACAGACGATAAAATAAAGGCTATGTCCTAATTCGCAACTCCAACGAACTATAGGGGGCACTGCAGTGACTGTCTAATGGCGGACGAAAAAACTAAAACAAACGCACGTGGTAACGAAGAAAATGCTAAAAGTGTTGTGATTTTTGTTCGTATGTATGATTTTTTCACTTTATTCTTTTTAAATTAATTTTCAAAGTCTTGTGGATATTCTGGCCCACGTAAAAAGAAATGAGAATTTAAGAAGCATTACTAAACGTCAAAGATTAATGCAAACTACGTAGTTCGTAGTTCTAAGCAGCTATTTCCACGATGTTGAATTCGATATTTATCAATTCTTGATAAAACTAAATAATAATTGTGGCCTGACAAGAATAACAATTAATGCTAGAAAATTCAATATGACATTACAAATTATTATCGAAAGAAGATGATACTTTTTTGCCTTGCTTGGCTAGCGCTTATTGTTTTGCATTTGTAGCTGAGTTATTTCTCTCAAATTCCCGAATCGGTTAATTTAAAATTTTTCTGTTTCGACTTTTCTAATTTCTGAGTTACGATTTAATTATGTCATGTTATGCAAATCATCAACAAAATTCTCACGGATATATGGTGGTAGTTTTCTTTTCAATTGATTGACCGTTATTTCTTTTTACTTATCGAATTCTGTAATCTTACTACCATTTTATTCCACTCATGATAAAAATTAAAAATGGTTTAACTAAAAACGCGAAATCTCGCCAAGGCTACTTTGCTCGCACAATACTAAAACTATAACCCTAAACAAATTTGGCGAAACCTTTCAGCTGAGAATAAAAGGAATAAATTAAATTCTTTCTCGGTTAAACATTTTCATTTTGTTCTACGATAATATATTCAAGAAAATATTTTGCATACTGTCCATTCCAACTAAATGCTGCTGTAAAATATGGTTAGTTTAATTAATTTAAGATTTAAAAAAAACCCATATTCTTACAAATTCATACAAAACAATAAAAAATTTTACCTTGTATAACGTTATCCAAGTTTGTTAATCCAGAATTTTCGCTTTCACCATTTCTCAATCAACTCATATTTTAGAAGGAAATAATGAAAACTAACATTATTTTGAGAAGCTCGAGAATACTACTAAGAGACGAATTAATTTCTGTAGCTGAAAGCAAACTAAGACACATCGATTGCGTTAATAAATACTCAGAACAAACTGCCTGTGTTTACGTCAGCAGACATACGTGGAACGCAAAGTGGCAATGTTTTAGTTTTCCCGGCAGTTTTATAAATCACCGCAAGGTAGCGTATTCGAGCTCTGGAGTTGCGAATAGGGCAACCAATTTTAAACTAATTTCAAATGAAATTCTAGATGGAAACGTTGTTTTAAGATTTGGACAGCAGCCGAAAAAATATCTTTTAAAACAATTTTTAGAATTTTACTTGCTCACCCATATGCAAAATGGCAACAGGAAAGAAATAAGAATTCCGGATTAACGTTATGTTAATTAACGTTTTAATTAATATCTCCTCTAATAAAGTTGCACAATTACGAGATTGGTCCTAATGTTTTCTTTGGAAAATTTCGAATTGATTGGTATCTCGTTCGACTCTCGATTCGCAGCGGTTCTCGAGAAGATCGATCTTCAGACAGACAGACGGACGCGAACAAATTTTAATATTATAGTGGAAAATTTCGAATTGATTGGCATCTCGTTCGACTCTCGATTCGCAGCGGTTCTCGAGAAGATCGATCTTCAGACAGACAGACAGACGGACGGACGCGAACAGATTTTAATATTATAGTGGAAAATTTCGAATTGATTGGTATCTCGTTCGACTCTCGATTCGCAGCGGTTCTCGAGAAGATCGATCTTCAGACAGACGGACGGACGCGAACAGATTTTAATATTATAGTGGATAATTAGTTTTCCAATTGTGTTTGCTGTTAATTAACGAATACGAGCCATTTTTAAATAATACAAAGAACTTACGAAGTAAACAAGCGAAAATTAACTCCAAACGATTTTTTAAGTTTCACTGCATGGAAAAAATAATTAAAAAAAAACCACAGACGATAATTTTAATTTTGAACTTTTCCGAAAATATTTCAGTGCACAATGACTTCCATGGCGTTTTTATCCTCCAAGTGACGAATATTTCTGGAAGCCACGGTAGGTAGATATTTCTCTGTTGTCTCTGTGTATGTAATATATTTCAAAACTTTAAAACTTACATTTTCCCCCAGAATGTTGCAAATTGCTTCTATTCTTCAGAAATGAAACAAAGTATGAAATTAAAATTGCTGTTTTTAAGCGCCAATATGGCTATGAAAAGTATAATGGAATGGAACAACGTTGCATGTTACTTTTTTTACCTATTTATTTTTATAAGTACGAAAACAAAAATATACTTTTTGTTAACAAAAATTTTCTATAGCTCCAAAAATAATTCAATTCCATTACTTTTATGGAACGTTACATGCGGGAATAGTTATGAAATTAACCAAATTTTATTCTCCCACTCCAGCACAGCTCTGAATGTAAAATTCATAATTTTAGCAAACAACGTTGTTCCAGCCGCCTATTCAGTTATCCAACATGTGATTCTGTGCTAAAAACATATGTAGTCATGGAAAAACAACGAATAGCGACATAGCAGGGCAATCAGTTCACCATAGAGGAAACTTTTGCTCCTTACAATTATTTATTTTTTTGAGCAATCACGTTTGCTTATTGTTCTCACTTGACTGTTTTGATGTCCTTTGATTTTATTTCCCCCCCACCACCCTCTGCAGCATCACCGTCGACCGGCTCCTCACGATACTGCTCCTATAGCGAAAGCCGTCTCGAGGTTGCTTCCATATCCAACACACACGCGCATACATACACAACTACACACACACACACACACACAAACACCTACACACACAAACACATACACACAACTACCCACACATGCCTGCACACAGACACAAACACATATGCCTACCCATACTCATACCCCCCGCCCACACACATACACATTCATACACACAACTACCCACACACTTATGCCAGCACACAGACACAAACACACATGCCTACACACACATACACATACCCCCTACACACAAACACACATACCCCCCCCACACAAACACACACGCCTACATACACACACTCGTGATTGCGAAAAACATAATTTGAATTCAAGATGTCAAAATTCAAATGAATTTTTTCTTTAATTTATCCTTTTTTATATTAAGGTAAATAGTATGTGTATTTTAACCTGAATCAATCGGCTACAAAATAAAAATAGAATTTTCAGGTGGAAAACGTCTTAAGGAAGCCAAGAGTGCCAAAACAAACTGGTAGCTAATATGGAACTAGCACAAACCAAACGAGTGACCGAAACAAGTTCGGTTCAACTCGAATACGGTAATTTACTGAAAATATGGATATGCGTTTATAAATAGATTTGAAACATTGTAGAACAACATTAAAAAATTATAATTTCAGTAAGTAAGAAATGAATGATCTGAATAAAGCTTGACTTTGCATCCAAAAGCTCACATTTTTTCTTCGTTGAAAAAAAGGGGTTCCTTGAAACCTCGAAACAGGTGTCTGAACTTCTGAAATATTTGTGCTTTGACTACATTGTTATTTTATGGCTAGCTCGCAAGTACTTTCAGCTAAATTCACCTTAGTTTCGATCGTTCTTAAAGAAAGTTTGACTGCACGACCAATACAACTAATAGAAGAAAAACGTTTATTAAAATATGTCTCGAACCATTCTAATGAAATTGGGAAAAATAGTCACATTCCCTGCTTAAGAGGTTTCAAAAATAATAATAATAATTAAATTCCTTGAAATTAATTAACTAACGCTCTAAAATTATCATGAATTTCAGTACTTTATTAGAATTTCATAGACTAAAAACCTCCTAATTATCAGCGTCCTTTAAATAATGTTATTTTCACAATCGTTTTAACTGATAATAACATTGGATTTTATTAATTACTAGTGGCACCCGCACGGCTTTGCCCGTAGTAGAAAATTAAAAGGGCTTTTGGTTCGCCTGTATATTTACAAATGATATATGATGAATTTCTCGTCAATTGGCTTGTCCATGTTACGGTTCCACGTTATGATAACTTTATAATTTACTCGTCCATCTTATGATAATTTTGCTCGGTAGAATGTTCTTCAAATTGGAATAGAAAAAGAACAAAATCGAATTTTCGAAAAATCGCTTCGAGGTGCACACCCCCATGCTACAAACTAATTCTGTGCCAAATTTCATGAAAATCGGCCGAACGGTCTAGGCCCTATGCGCGCCACAGAGATCCTGACAGACAGAGATCCGGACAGATATCCAGACAGACAGACTTTCAGCTTTATTATTAGTAAAGATTTTTTATTGAGAGAAATACAGAAACACATTAACTTTGATCTTGTTGAAATTTGGTGGTTTATTTATTTATATTTTTAAGCAGTATTTTTGACAAGGAAATAATGAGAGGTACAGCTTTTAACTTTGTACAGAAACAATGAGGATAAAAAATACTGCTATTACGGCACAAACTGAAAAAAGAAAGAACAGGTTTTGGCACTGTAAAGGAGTCCCTTCATCAATCAATAAAGTTGAGAGTTTCGGTAATTATTTACATCCAAAAGTTCAGAACTTTGTGTATTGATAAGGAAGTTTTTTGTAATTTGTTTCTAATATATTTTATTATTTATTCGGTAAGTTACCGCCCTATAGCCAGGGCTAAGGCAGAAATACATGAAATACACCGCCAGATCAGTCAATTCCAGCCGAAGACTTCAGTTTCGTGCTTATTAGCACTCATCAGCCCGGCATAGGAGTGACTGAGCTGGAGGTGGAAAACCTCTTAAGGAAGCCAAGAGTGCCAAACAAACTGGTAGCTAATACAGAATTAGCACTGACCAGACAAGTAACCGAAGCAATGGTTCGGTAATTCTATATTAGCAACCAGTTTCATTGTCACTTTCCTATGCCGGGCTGATGATTGCTAATAAGCACGAAACTGCAGTCGTCGGCCGGAATTGACTGAGCTGGCGGTGTATTTCATGTATTTTATTATTTGTTTTTAAACATATTTGGTTCATTGTTCGTTGATTATTGCAATGAATAAATCTTGAAACAATAGTGAGTATCATACATATATACAGTGGCTCCCAAAAGTATTCGTACACTTTGAAATTTTTTAGTAAAACCAAATTAACTCAAAACTGAATTCGAATATAAAGTCCAATATTTTTTCACATCATTCCTATGTTACTCTAAATACAACCCATTGCTTTTTTCAAAATATTGACGGATCTTCTTTTTGAAATGGGTCAAAAAACGAAGAAACAGAGAAATAACACACCATAAAAGTCATCGTACACTCAAATATTTTCGAATGAATTCGTGATTAAAATTATCATATGCCGTTTTATTAATATTTTTGCATTGTGTTGACCCTCATAAGTCATTTGGCTTTAATTTTTTGTTTATTTATTCTTTAATATTGTGCTTATTACTGTAAAATGGCTGGTATTCGTAAAAAACCGCAAACACCATTCAAAATTTGAATTTTTTCCCACAGTAGTGGTAAATTGGTTAGAAATGTCTCTAAATTAGTTAATTTATTCGTTTGTATAGTAAAGTGCTTGATAAAATGCTTTAAAGAAAGGAATCGTACCGAAAACAAGGTAAGAAAAGGTCAACCGGCAAAGTTGACAAAATGTGATCGGAGATTTAAAGTCAAAAAAATTATGAAAAATACACATTTGAGTACTGTAAAAGTTTCTGCAGAGTTAAATGAAACATTTTACATTTAATGTTCACCTAAAATTGTTCGCCAATTTCTCTGATTAGCTGGATTAAATGGGACCTCTTCCGGCAGAAATTTTCTTGGTCGTGCGAAAAACAGAAAGCTTACTCTTTTCTTCGCAAAATCAATGATAAATAAGCTAAAAACGTTTTGGAATCACGTCTTACTTACAGATAAAAATTAACTCAACATTTTTTGGTTAAATTATTGTATAACTGTAAGTAGAAGAAAAAAAATTAGGAACTTAATCTTAAGAACTTAGTTGGATCAGTTAATCAGGACGGTGGAGGTGTTTTAGTGTGAGGGTGCATATCAGCATCAGGACTTGGTAGTTTAATTTTTTGGTGAAATAATGAATCATGCTGTTCCTTTAAATATTTTAAAAACCAATTTTAAACTCTCAGCCAAAAATTTGGTTATTGGAAACAACTTTGTTTTTTATCAAGATAACGATAAGAAGCACACGGTTTTCAACGTTTCCGTCTAGTGCCTCGAAAATTTTCCTAAAGTTTAGAAAATACCCCCTCAATCTCCAGATTTTAACTTAATGCAACGTATTTAGAGATATCTGGAGGCTAGATTACGAAAATAGTGCTTTAAAACGAAAATAGAGCTAGAAACAGTAAGACTCGAAGTGTGGTAGAACACTTACTCAGAAATTACGCTAAAAAAAGAAAGAAAAAGATTGAAATCTATTCCCAGACGTTTAAAAGGGGTTATGAATACTGTATGATATTCTACTAATTAATAACTTAATCAAAAGTTAGATTATTCAATAATATATAGACATTTTATAAAGTGTACGAAAACTTTTGTGAGATAAAATTTCCGGCACTTTTCGGTTTTTGATTTTTAAAAAATTGAGTTTTAATATTTTTTGAAAACATTTCATGCAGTTTTGTTAAAAATTGATCATAGATCTTATAATTAAATACCTATTCCGAAATATTAATTCTAACCAATGGATTGGGGCCTAAAGTCGTAGGTGTACGAAGACTTTTGGGAGCCACTGTATTTTGTTTCAGCAAATTGCGTGTTTTAATGTCATTCTCTTTCGCTGAAAAAAAAAAACAAAAAACTTTCATTTGAAGATTTTATTTATTTTATTTTTATTTTATTATTATTATTATTATTATTATTATTATTATTTGTAGGGTGTTACAATAGAAGTAATATTATGCATACAACTACGTTTTTGGAAACGCGTGCTCAACAGGTTCTGCGCGGGGTTTTTTTCGTCATGCCAGGGTGTGGCGAAGTTACCTGGATTCGGCCGGGCTATCGAGTGCCGATTTTTCAGGACTCTACTGCACTAATATTATTGCGGCTTTTTGAAAATATTTCAGAAATAAATGACATCAGTAGAAGAGAAAGTGAGCGATCGCTCCTTTTATTCATAATAAATGGTTCACAAGCTATAAAACCGAATGTTTTGAACGAGATCGTTTTAAATCGAGATGAAAACTTGAACGGCACTATACAAGATGACTATGGTGAGATGCTCTCAGTTCCTCCGATAACTAAACTCGACTTCAGATGAGCAAGGAATGAAGGTGTTGACATCACTCTGAAAAAGACAAAACAATTCAACATTCCGAATAAATTTGTGATTGGAGGAAAGACACTCAAAGAAGTAATAAGTTTTAATTCAAGCGCAAAAATTTGGATTTTGTAGGTTTGTTTTACGACAGTTGCAAATTTGAGACAGTATTTAATTGCTTTTGAAAACTGAGTCCATTTGAGAAAAAATCTCTGTCAGTAATTAAACAATATAATCTAAATGCACTTTCAGTCTAACCTTGTGAAGCGAAATTATCTGAATAAGTGCAAGTCATTAAGCTTGTAAGCAAAGAAAAACTAGTATGTTGTGGCCATCACGAAGCTTTCTTCTATATTTTTCTTTTTTTTTCTGATCCCTCCCCATGCTTGAAGAGGAAGCAATATTCCCAACAAAAACAAAATTACACATGCAAAAACTTGACGACCATCCCAATGTCTGAATTATTGCAAAAGCAAAGCAAAGAGCGAAAATTGAAAGTTATTTTAAAAGCCTTGCTTTTGTTAACAAACATAAGATGGCAACAGTTAAAAATTTTAAATCATTGAGATAATATTTCCTATCATTTCCATACAATTAAAATCACGAGAAATACGCAGACGATAATCTATTACGATTTATCTTTCTTATTGTTGCATTAATAAAACTATTTTTATTCGCAAAAAAAAAAAAAAAAAAAATCAACACCTCTTGGAGCGATTGGAGTCAAAATTGAACCAAAGCCTGTTTACGTATGGATTCACATATATTCCAAATTTCAACTAGAACTTAGCATTGCTTCTTGAGATAGGGCACTCACAATGGAAAAAGCGAACGTTCGATTGCGCCACTCCGTTTTCAGCTGTTGACACCAAAAAAAAATCAACTCTTACACCCACTAAGGACTACTTGTCGAAAAATTTTTGTTTGATTCCGTTCGTTATTTCTTGAGATACAGCAGCCACCATTGACGACAAAAACCGTTCTATAACTCAACCCCCGTTTGAGCTATTGACACCAAAATTGAATCAGCACCTGCTCCTGTTAGGGGTAACATATGGACCAAATTTTGTTTGATTCCGCCAGTTACATCCTGAGGAATAGCAAGCACGCGTAACTCAAAAAACGTCTCATTGCTCGACCCCCTTTGAAGGAATTCACGCCAAAAACCAATGGGCACAAGTTCACATAGGGGCACATATGTGTACCAAATTTCGTTCAATTTCATGCGGTAGTTTTTGCTGTAGAGCGGCCACAAAAAACTGGTCACACACAGACGTGACATACACACACACACATACATACACACACACACACACACACATTTTCCAAAAATAGTCGAAATGGACTCAGCACACCCCAAAACGTTCGAATCCGTCGAAATTCGAAAATTTGCACGAATCCAATATTTTCTTCTACATATTAGATATAGAAGAAAGTAAAAAACAGCTCTCTCTCTCTCTATCTGTCTCCTCTTTTTACTTTCTTCTATATCTAATATATAGAAGAAAGTATTGGATTCGTGCAAATTTTCGAATTTCGAATTTTGACGGATTCGAACGTTTTGAGGTGTGCTGAGTCCATTTCGACTATTTTTGGAAAATGTCTGTCTGTCTGTCTGTGTGTGTGTATGTGTGTATGTATGTGTGTGTGTATGTGTGTGTCACGTCTGTGTGTGACCAGTTTTTTGTGGCCGCTCTACAGCAAAAACTACCGCATGAAATCGAACGAAATTTGGTACACATATGTGCCTCTATGTGAACTTGTGCCCATTGGTTTTTGGCGCGAATTCCTCCAAGGGGGGGGGGTGGAGCAATGGGACGTTTTTTGAGTTACGCGTGCTTGCTATTCCTCAGGAAGTAACTGGCGGAATCAAACAAAATTTAGTCCACATGTTGCCCCTAACAGGAGCAGGTGCTGATTCAATTTTGGTGTCAATAACTCAAAGGGGGGTTGAGCTATAGAACGTTTTTTTGTCGTCAATTGTGACTGCTGTATCTCAAGAAATAATGAACGGAATGAAAGAAAAATTTATCGACAAGTAGCCCTTAGTGGGTATAAGAGCTGATTTTATTTTGGTGTCAACAGCTAAAAAGGGGGTAGCGCAATCGCCCGTTCTTTTTTTCCATTGTGAGTGCCCTATCTCAAGAAGCAATGCTACGTTCTGGTTGAAATTTGGAATATATGTTAATCCATACGTAAACAGGCTTTGCTTCAATTTTGACTCCAATCGCTCTAAGAGGTGTTGATTTTTTTTTTTTTTTGCGAATAAAAAGTTTTATTAATGCAACAATAAGAAAGATAAATCGTAATAGATTGTCGTCTGCGTATTTCTCGTGATTTTAATTGTATGGAAATGATCGGAAATATTATCTCAATGATTTAAAATTTTTAACTGTTGCCATCTTATATTTGTTAACAAATAAAATATTTGTAATTAATTCAAGCAAGGCTTTTAAAATAACTTTCAATTTTCGCTCTTTGCTTTGCTTTTGCAATAATTCAGACATCGGGATGGTCGTCAAGTTTTTGCATGTGTAATTTTGCTTTTGTTGGGAATATTGCTTCCTCGTCAAGCATGGGGAGGGATCAGAAAAAGGAAAAATATAGAAGAAAGTTTCGTGATGGCCACAACATACTAGTTTTCTTCAGCACTTATCCTTTTTGGTTTATACAAATATGTAATATACTATAGGAAAATTAACGTGATGCACGTTTCACTATTGTATAATCCTAACTTTCCTCCCGTTACCAAATCTCACAACGTGCTTTTTTTTTTTTTTTTGTGAAACAGGAGAAGCAAAAAAAGAATTATATAATATATGTAAGGTATAAACTAATTGCAGCTCCAAACGGTTGTGAAAAATAACAACAGCAAATATTTTGCAATTGTTATTACTGCTTAATGTTGCTAGAATTTATCAGCAATTCATTGACATTTGACGAATAATAATAGAAAACCACCCATGTTTGGAAAAAAAAAGTTGGAATGCTATCACAAATTCTAACAAGAAAAAGGCCTCACTTTTCATAATAAATTAATTAAACAAAAAATTATATTCTACATTCTACACATAAACTGAGGCGGCGAGAAGTAAGGGGATGTAAGTGGACTATTTAAAGTTTCGAGTAAAACGCGTTTAAAGTTTAGATCCTAGGTAGGCTTTCATTAATTTTTCTTCTAAATCATGCTATTTTGCTGGCACCCACCAGATCTACTAGTACCATCTCTTGACCTAAAACAAAGGAAAGGTTTTTCTACCATTTGTGCTGATTATATCCAAATTTTTACTTTCTTCTATATCTAATACATAGAAGAAAGTATTGGATTCGTGCAAATTTTCGAATTTCGAATTTTGACGGATTCGAACGTTTTGAGGTGTGCTGAGTCCATTTCGACTATTTTTGGAAAATGTCTGTCTGTCTGTGTGTGTGTATGTGTGTGTGTGTGTATGTATGTGTGTGTGTATGTGTGTGTGTATGTGTGTGTGTATGTGTCACGTCTGTGTGTGACCAGTTTTTTGTGGCCGCTCTACGGCAAAAACTACCGCATGAAATCGAACGAAATTTGGTACACATATGTGCCCCTATGTGAACTTGTGCCCATTGGTTTTTGGCGCGAATTCCTCCAAGGGGGGTGGAGCAATGGGACGTTTTTTGAGATAATATTTTACACCCTCAATTTCAATTATATTTTTAATAATAAAAAAAAAAACTTTCACGTTGTTACACATTCTTTAGTCGAGAACTATGGGAAAATAGAGCAGGGCGTCACTTCAAATTTTTCCCGGGGGGGGGGGGGGCAAGGGTATTTGGGCAATTCTCGACCGTTTTTTGGGTGATTCTCTCCCGTTATTAAAGTCTTTTATTTTTTCCAGCTAACCAAAGCCGTCGAAAAATAATGCTGTTGGGGGAATAATACATGCTTTAATATACTATCAAAGCATAACAGTTAATCCCATATTTAATTAACAGTTACTTGAATAAAATAAATAACTTAGCGTTACGCATGGGACATTTTTTCGAGAATCGCCCATTTACTCAATGCAAATTACATCACAAAACAAATAAAGAAACACGCCCACTTACCTATAGATACATTAACTTCTCAAAGCCAGGTAAGGAGCCATTGCTCCTTCCTGGCGATCCTGAACTAAGGCTACAAAATTAAGAAATGATAATGACTCTTCCTTTTCAGTTTGCTTATGACTGAATGAGGGGCAGTTCAATCAAAGGATGTAGTTCACTTTTCAGAAATAGAATCGTTCAAGCGTAGTAAGTAATCTTGTTTTTCGTAAGTTTTATGCCTGCTGCGCTTTTTACAATTGGAAGCAAGATATAATCATTTGATATTGTCTTATGTTGCTGACGATACAGAATACTGAAATTATAGTTGATTTAGGGATAAGGAAAGTAAGATTTTAAGATAAATATATTTCTTTGCTTCTTACTGAATCAAAAACGTTTTCGAAATAAAGGTTTCAGTATACAGTGACCGCCGCTTATTAAAACCGCATTCGTGCTCAGGACATTTGATTTCATAAAGCGGCTGATTTTATTAACCGGCATAACTACATTTAAAAAATTGAAAAGTTTTGAAGTTTAAATACTTTAAAAAACGAAATGCATTACGTCATTTATCTTTGTATTAAGTATTTCAAAATACAGTTGTCATTTTTACTGAACATTAGGTTTTTTTTTTCTTTCTTTAACACAAGGGTCTTAAAATATTGGCGTATTGCAGTTTGATTAACAGAATTGGAGAGTAAAGATTCAATATCGTTTACGAGTTTACTAATTCTTTTGTAACGTTCAACATTATAATTTCGTCTTTGTTCTAAAGTGCATTGTATGTCATTAAGCGCTTTTCTGACATCCATTGAAGACGCAAATTTGGCACTGAGATTTCCTCATCTTCTAAGACCAATTCCTTCACTTTATGATTCTTTTTTATCAATTTTTTACGTACGATGTCCAAAATTTTGATTTTATAAAACGGCGATAGTGATTTTATTAAAGGATGGTTTTAACATGCTTTGGTATTGCAATGATTCTATTCTTCTAGATTTGATTTTAAAAAGCGGCTGATTTTATAATCCAGTGATTTTATTAGTGGCGGATACTGTAGTAGCAGCTAGAAAATGTATAATCTTGTGCAATGGCGCAGCAAAGGGGGGGGGAGGGGTTAAAAAACACCCCCCAGAGCCATTAGTTTTAATATCAATGCAAATTCTAATACAGTAGCTTATGCATATATGAAAGGGCTGTTTTGATCCAAAAAAAAAAAAAAAACCTTTAGAAGGTATTTTTGATCAACAAATCCCCTTCAAGAGGTATTTTTGACTGAAAAAAAACCTACTCCATCCAGAAGTTTTTTCATTAAAAAAAAAAAAAAACATCCAAAAGGTATTTTTGATCAAAAATTCCCTCCAGAAGGTATTTCTGGCTGCTCTAGTGACCTTGTGTGATATTCTGACAAATGCTAACTAGTATGTTGTGGCCATCACGAAACTTTCTTCTATATTTTTCTTTTTTTTTTCTGATCCCTCCCCATGCTTGACGAGGAAGCAATATTCCCAACAAAAACAAAATTTTACACATGCAAAAACTTGACGACCATCCCAATGTCTGAACATGGCCCCACTGAATGCGCTGGCGCTTACCAGGCCTTGACAATTTTTGACTTTCCTGTGTTAAACCGGGGCAACTATTTCTGCACTTGAACATGGCCACACTAGATGGAAAAACTTCAAAACTTCATATTTGCCCATTCTGACTGCAAGGAGGCGCCACAAGCCACGGTTGCATCAACCAATCAACGACAAGTTTCAAAGCTCGTTTTTTAAATTAATAAATGAAACAGAAAACAAACATCAATCTTTCGCAAGATGCTCAGAAATATACCGAATCAACCAATTCGAATCGAATCAGTAATGTTATTCAGCTGATTATTTAATGCGTAAATGGAGCATTTAAAGTTGGTTTGGCAATTTCTTTTAATTTAATTTTACATGCTCATTTATAGTTTGTGCTTCATTTGTTGGATTATTTTACTCTTAATGGAGAAACTTAATTATTCAGAGGATTATTTTTTATTTTAATGGACTTTTTGATCTTGTTTCTAGGCTTGCTTCGCTTATAAGTCTTTAAAAAGACAAAATAGTTCATGGTATCGCCAAATAAGTACTTTATATGTAACTTGAAATAGTCCCTGACAATAAATAAAATTGAAACTAATCGCCAGCTTAAAAAATGCACCGCTACGTACCTATAACGGAAAATTACCCCCCTCCCCACCCTTTTTTTATTTTAAGAAATGCTAGATATTTAGAGCTGCGCCTAATGCTGTACAATTAGAACAAGATTACAAAAATTTGTAAGCAGATCTTAGACTCCTGCGGATTCTTGACTGTCTACTGTGTGTGTGTATTTTATTTTTCCACCAGAAAATTCATATCCTAATTTTCGCAAACTTGGCGATCAAATTTCTTTCAAAGTTTCTAGTTCAAAGCTCCTTTCTCATTCATTTTTCAAGTGTAGAAAATAGTTTAATATGACTAGAAGTCAATGAATGTTTACAGGATTTTACATCGCTAAATATTTTAATTTTCTTAAAGATACAGTCGATTTGCGATAACTCGAAGTCCGATAACTCAAATATTACTATAACTCGAAGTTTTTTATCAAGTCCCGACTTTTTTGTCTTTAATTCCATTCTAATTATTCTAAATAACTCGAAGTTAACTTCTTTGAACTCGAAGTATTTTCCAAGATTACTCGAAATTTATTTCGTAAGAACGAAAAAAAAAAAGAAAGAAAGAAAGAAGTGACTATGAGAGAATAATTATTTCACCTTCACTTGCAATCCGAATTTGAAACGAATGAAGATGAGCACATTTCCTGAAGTAGATTCAGCTCTATTCAAGCGGTTCCAGCATGCTTTTGATTTTTTTCTATCAATACATTTGATTAAACTGTGCATATTGTGCTAAAAAACTTAGGTTCTGTAATTTTGTCTGTTATATTAATTAAAGTATTCGATGGTTTTTAACATTAAAATATCAAAAACCGAAACTATTGTTAAGTCAAACTTTTGATAAGTCGAAGTTTTCCGTCAGTCTTTTTACATTTGAGCTATCGCAAATCGAATGTATGTTTAAAAATATCTTAAAAATGGCAAGTAAAAAAAATCATATCATTGTTTTGCTTTTGCAAAGACAAAATAAATTTTGTACGGAACTCTCCCCTGCTAGGATTTCACAAAATATCAACAGTGTTGATATTTTGTAAAATAATCTGTTCCCCATTTTTAAAAAAAAAATTAGTTTCACAAATTCATGTGTAGATATTTGAGGAATTTCTTTCCCTATTGCATGTATTTGTTAAATGTTAAAAATAAATTTTAAAAAATAATAATAATTTGAATTTTGGCTGCTTGAGTTCGAATTAAGTTGTTCACGATCATGAATTGCGATAGGATCCTACTCGTTGGGTTTCTTGTTTCTACAAATGGAATGAAATGGAAATGACCAAGAAATTTGCACCCGTCATAATATGACTGTTGATTTTCTAGAATAGGTAATACGAGGCCGTAAATAAGATAAATATTTTATGGCCGATTTTGACCTTTATCATAAAAATTATTTACTGCGTGAACACTTTATAACAATTGAAAAATATATTGAAGTAATAGCACCCGGGATGCTATAGGTAAGGTGGGAGCCTGGGGGTGGGGATAGAACCTGAGTTAAAGTGAACGCTCTCCGGTCTGTGCGCCTTCCGATGTGTGTGTGTACACCCAAACCTGTTTTTGCGCGGACTTTTTTTTGTGTAGTTTATAAAAATTATTTATAAAACGAGCGAAAATTATTTATCAAACGAGTGCGTGGTAGTATCATCAAGGGTCGACAGGGGCATCCGATGGGAAGTCACTGACTTTCCAAAAATTTCTTAATTCGGGAAATTTTTCGGGAGTCGGCAAAATTATCATCGCTTGGTTTATTTTGATTTCGTTTAAATATAATATTTTGGGTATTTTCTACGTGAGACTTTTTTTATGCAGTCAGTTAATGACCAAAGCGTGTGAAGCAACAGGGTCGTTTCCGAAATTTTAAGGGGTTTTTTTTTTTTTTTTTTTTTTGTTTTTGAAAGAACATTTTTGAAATCATAGGATCTGACCATTTTTTTAAAAATAACTTGACTAAGTTTAATACTTAAAAAAAAATGCATTAATCGGTACGCTTTCATTGTTTACGCTTTTGCAGATGACATCACAAATGATGAAATGCCATTCACTGATGCCACTCACAGAGCACAATATTCAATTAGTTTCTTTACTCACAAGTGTTGGCAACTATATGATTGATAGTAAGCGTCGAGTGCAATATGTAATTCGCTTCTTGATCATCATAACGTAGGAACGCGGTAGACAGATGCGCCAAAGTACATCATTTGTGACGTCATAAAGACCACGCCTTATTTTCAAAATCGGACATTTAAAAAAATTAATTAAAAACTAAGCTTCGGGAAAATGAAAGTTTTTTCTAGCTCCATGCTATTTTTATTTATTTTTTGATTATGCTATGAATTTCCTTTTGTAAGGGAAAAAAATAATCACTTTTTCGAAAATCTTGTGCACTAAACGTTTGTGCATCTCTATGCGTATTGTGCACTAATATACTACTAAAATCTACACTAAAGTTATTATAACATGAGATGTGCTAAAAAAGGAAGGGGAAAAGATAAATGACATTATTTTGGTGTCCGTAAAATATTGGTGCGAGAACCACGGACCCGTCGTAGAACCATGTATTAGTCACACTCTGATTTTAAATGTTTTTAAAATTATGTTAATGGTTCATTTTCTTAAATTGCCATCATATTTTTAACTTTTCTATTGTTCTTCTTCATTTGAAAAAGAATATTTCTAACCAGGCCTGTCAAGTGGGGATATCACGGGGGGGGGGGGGGGGGGCAATTATGACACCCCTAAATTTTACAAACATACTAAAATTAGGCATTTTTCTCGTATTTTGTTGTTTTTTCCCGAACACAAAACCTTTGCCCCCCCCCCCCCGCGAATTTTTAAATGTCGGACCTGTTCCCAAGCGTACATTTTTAATTAAATTCTGGTATTCGTTGTAAAATATACATTACGAGCGAAAAGAATAGGAATTGTTAACGTAAATTCCTATACCCCCCCCCCTCTAATCCCCATCAGGGTCAAAGGGGGCAATGAATGACCCTCTCAAGTTTGAGAAATGAATGTATTTACAGATTGCGGAGCGTGTTTTTTTTTTTTTCGATGTAATTTACTGAGCAGAAAAAATTCGCATGTAAATGAGCATGTAAAATTAGAAATGAGGGCTGCCTGCCATATATCATCAATCTTAGAACTGTTGTATCCAAAAAGGAAACCCCAGGGGATTTTCAATAAAAATTTGAAAATTATTTGCAAAGCTTTCAAAAAAAAAAAATTTTGAAAAAATATATTAAGAATTACGCATTAATATTAAAAAAAATCATATGTTTTCTGTGTTTGGTTAAAATTTTTTATTACGCGTAATTTTAAATATGATATTAAAATAACAATAAGAAATGCTCTTCACCTTTGTAATACAATGTTTATTCAGCACTTTTTCTCTTCATTCCTTCTTTTGAAATTAAAATTTTCGTCAAATGACGTACGCCCGATAATAAGTCGAGAAATCACGTATTCACAGATGACAAAGCGCCAAAACTCACAATCACGCCAAGTTTAAACAAAAACAGGGGTAGCCAGTGGCGCCCTCTTTGTTGCCATGAGTTTCAGCGATTGCCACGGCCGTTAAGTATTCAGTGGGGCCATGGTCTGAATTATTGCAAAAGAAAAGCAAAGAGTGAAAATTGGAAGTTATTTTAAAAGCCTTGCTTGAATTAATTACAAATATTTTATTTGTTAACAAACATAAGATGGCAACAGTTAAAAATTTTAAATCATTGAGATAATATTTCCGATCATTTCCATTCAATTAAAATCACGAGAAATACGCAGACGACAATCTATTACGATTTATCTTTCTTATTGTTGCATTAATAAAGCTATTTTTATTCGCAAAAAAAAAAAAAAAATCAACACCTCTTGCAGCGATTGGCGTCAGAATTGAACCAAAGCCTGTTTACATATGGATTCACATATATTCCAAATTTCAACCAGAACGTAGCATTATTTCTTGAGATAGGGCACTCACAATGGAAAAAAAAGAACGGGCGATTGCGCTACCCCCTTTTTAGCTGTTGACACCAAAATAAAATCAGCTCTTATACCCACTAAGGGCTACTTGCTGATAAATTTTTCTTTCATTCCGTTCATTATTTCTTGAGATACAGCAGTCACAATTGACGACAAAAAACGTTCTACAGCTCAACCCCCGTTTGAGTTATTGACGCCAAAATTGAATCAGCACCTGTTTCTGTTAATGGCAACATATGGACCAAATTTTGTTTGATTCCGCCAGTTACTTCCTGAGGAATAGCAAGCACGCGCAACTCAAAAAACGTCCCATTGCTCCACCCCCCTTGGAGGAATTCGCGCCAAAAACCAATGGGCACAAGTTCACATAGCGGCACATATATGTACCAAATTTCGTTCGATTTCATGCGGTAGTTTTTGCTGTAGAGCGGCCACAAAAAACTGGTCACACACAGACGTGACACACATACACACACACATACACACACACACACACACACACACACACACACATTTTCTAAAAATAGTCGAAATGGACTCAGTACACCTCAAAATGTTCGAATCCGTCAAAATTGGAAATTTGAAAATTTGCACGAATCCAATACTTTTTTCTATATATTAGATATAGAAGAAAGTAAAAATGACTGCATAAGCCAGAAAAATGTATCAACTCAGGAAGGAAAGTAAAATAACAATAATACCAACCATCTTTAGTTAGCCCTCGCAGGTTGAGCCTGGGCTTGAGCTGAGCTTTCTAAGGGCTTGTTGGGTTGTTCTGGTTGAAGAGGTGTTTCGTCGTAGTCAACAGCAAACTCTTCGATGGGGAATCCACCGGGGGGAGGGATGAGTTCGATTTCGCAAATCTGTTCGAAAAAAAAAGGAGCGATCGAATTAGTAAGCAAGTTTGAACAAAAGCAAATCATCTACGGCATTGGCTAGTCCCCAGACTCCAGCAATACAAACTTAACTATACCACTTGAAGCATTGGGCATTAAATTAGTCGGCAAAGAAACTTATTTAAATCATCTACAGAATTCAATATTTAATTAATTGAAGATTTCGAACTTAATAAAATCAGCCATTGTATTTGACGTTGAGTCGATTGACACATATCGCTCATTTGGAAGAAGCGTGCCACAACACGAAAAAATGAAATTTTACAGGAGAAGCGTTTGAAGTTTAACTCTTTAGGAAATTTGCTTAAGGAAAGTCAATTTGCTGTACTCTCCAATTAGAACAAAACATCTGTTATTATTTTCCAAAGAAGATAACACCATTTGAAGCCCTTTAAGCAAAAAAAAAAAAGGAATTTAAAAATTATGTAACATTTTTCTTCCAAACGAGCGATATAAGTTTACTTAAATCATTGCTAAGAACATTGAAATGGATAGTCTGTATAACTTAATTGAATCTTCTGACTAGGCTGGCATTGAACTTTCAAAAGCATTTATGTCATAAGAAATGTAAAATTAAATCTAAGCTTTCTAAAAATTTAAATTCAGTAAAATTTCTAAAGCAAAGAGTTTAAACGTAAAGCATATTAATATTCTACTCATTCAGCAAATAAATTAAGTTCATTATTATTTAACAGGTAATGAAATCAAGAAAAAAAAATTCATAAATTTATTTTATTAACTATTGCTAAATAATTATTCAATATTTTTTGTTTCGGACAATCGATAAAATCAAAAGAATATGTTTATAAGCGTGATGGAGTATGATATGAGAATGGTGGACCTTTATTAACGCCCCCCCCCCTCTTTTGAGAAGTTCCTGTGAGCGCCACTGAACATAAATCAATAGTAGGGGAAATAAATACGAATTTATTTTCGAAGTATTAAGTCCCTTGGTGTTATCATTCTCTGTAAATTGGGTTTTTTTACATTGAGTAGTCTCTTGCCGTGAAAGTTTGCAAGTAAATGTTTCGGTGTTGAGGAGGGCTGCGGAGTCAGAGGCGAAAATGAACGACTCCGACTCCGGAAATTTTAGAACCTTTGACTCCGACTCCTTTACTCCAAATCAGTCCGACTCTGACTCTACAAGCACTGGCAGTTTCGACTTTTGGAACTTTAAACCGTCGACTCCCGACTCCGACTCCTTTACCCCAAATTCAGTCCGACTCCATCTCTTCGACTCCGACTTCGAGCCCTGATGCTGAGTATTCCACTAGTGAACAATCTCTCTTTATTTGAGAGGTATTTTAATTTCAAATAAAGAGTTTTCAATGCCAGTAGTAACCCCTGTAGACTAACCAATTTCTCTAAAGAGTTTTTCCCATAAAGATCTTAGATGTTTTTAAAGAAAATTGGTTAATGGTTAAAACTTGCTGTTAGATTTTGATTTAAATAATGCATATAAATTGATAATCCTGTTCATTGCGACAAATGAATTTTAATTTTCAACTGACTAAAAACTGGTACTTACTTCTGCAATGTGGTAATCCATGCATGCTTGGTATAATTGTACTTGCTGGATGTAACCGTCGGGGAACCTCTTAACCTAAAAATATAAATTTGAGTCATGAATGTGTAATTTTCAATACTTTTTATTTTACAACTGAAGCAATTACAATTTTAAAGCAATTAAAATTTTTATTTTCTTTTAGATAAAGGAAAAAGAGAACTGTTTTTCTCATTTGCTATTCATCTACTTATAATGCTATTCAAGATTACTTTACATTTCAATATTTTTCATAGCTCTGTTCTACATAAAACAACAGAAAATAAGCTTAAGAATTTTTTAAATCTTCAATATAAATTCATGAAAAACTACACTTGTATGAATCTATCGAGAAATCGCGTGAATTTAGTTTGTGAATTTTGAACTATCGTGTTTTAGCTTTTAATACTTTTATTTTTTAATGAAATTGAAAAATAACTCTACTTCATTTTTATTCATCTACACAGTTAGCTAGTGATGTTTTTAAGGGTTAACTTTATATTTCCAGTGGGTGCGCACCAGGAGTGCGAATAAAATCTTTAAAAGGGGGGTTTAACAGAGTTTTTGGGGGTTTTTTTTTGGGGGGGGGGTTGCTCTGTAGTATTTCGATGGAAAGCACCATCGCCCTCGGGGCATCCCTAAAAATTTCAATCGTTTCAAAAATTCTGTTCTATGTAAGACTATGAGCAACTAAGTTCCTAAATTTCTAAATTTTAAATATATTTCTCACAAACAAATTACATTATAAATAAAGAACCAAAAAATCTTTAGTTCTAAACTAGTAATTTTTCATTAAATTAAAAACTTCTATTTCTTACAAATAATTTTGCTATAATTTTTTAAGTACATTTTTTACAGTTTAACAATCGTTGTATTCCTAATTTTATTTTCCTAAATTTAACCTATTTTGTGCTAATTTTAGAAAAATGAAGAACATGTTTTGTTCGATTAGAGAAACCATGAGACTGCGTTTCTTAGGACCAGATTCAATGAAAAAGAAATTTTCAATGAAAGAACATCATGCAACATTTATGTTCGCCAAATTGAAATTATATCCCCACTTCAAAATATAGAAGAGAAACATGGATATAAAACTAACTATGTTTCATGAAAAATAAACTGAACTTACAGCTTCTTCTTGGCATTCTTGATGTCTCTTAGAAATATTCTTTTCGACCTGTGAAAAGATAATTCGATTGAGTAAGAGAAAAAAAAAATATTTTTCATGTATGGTAAGCTTAGAGTGTTGAAAGTCATCTGAACTTAGTTTCGATTTGTAAAAACATCTTAATAAAAATCCAGACTGAGTAAATTTTACTTTCAAAAGAAGGATCTGTATTTAAACCTATTCTTTCTTTTACTAAGCAACAACTTTCACCAACAGCTACTTGTGCTTATAACTTGTTTTATAGTACAGTAGGTTCCTGTCCATCCATCCTAGTAAAAATGAAGAATGTTGAAACCTGTCGTTACTGGAACTCGTTGTAGGAGCTAGAGCAAGAAAAACCTCTGTTCTAAACTATTAAACAGATTAAAAGAAAGGTGGAGGGGAGGAGAAAAACAACGAAAGAGAATGAAACAAACAACTAAAAGAGAGAGAGAAAAAAATTGTCTTTGCTACGCTTCAAAAATAAAAAAGCAAAAGCAAGACTTAAGTCTACTAAGGACTGTTTCAAAGTACAGACAACATTTTAACTCTTTTTACTAACTACTCTTTTGCATTAACTATTTATTTTGAAATGTGCTTGTAATTATGTGGGAGCCAGAGTAGTAAGTGGAACTCCGTCTTATCCGACTTTTTTATTATCCGGAATACCCTTTCGACAAGCTGGATAATCAAGAGTCTACTTTTACTTTAAACAACTTACACCACTGTTGTTATACATTTACCGTGGATTAACTCAAAAAAAAAAAAAAAAGCCAAGCACATTTAAGAACAAGGGTAGTTTTTTAATGCATTGGGAAAGGAAGGAATGAACGTATCTTACGGCAGAGTCCAGTTTCTTTGATTCAATTTCTGTCTTGGCACGACTGAATTTGTAGCTTCCGTCAGCGTTGAACTGAAACATCAAAAGTCTTTTTTAGACATAGTCCATATATATATATATATATATATATATATATATATATATATATATATATATTGTTTCTTTGAAAACGTAAACTCCACATACATGATACCACAGAAACCTTCAGAAAATCAAGAACTTTTTTCCAAAAAACAAATTGAGGGAATAGAAAGTATATGCGTTAATTAACGTTCTTATATATATATATATCTTTCACTAACAACTACAACAATCAAATTCATTGTTTTGGCGCTACGTCAGTGAAATAACCAATTCAGTTGTGAGTATATGGAATCGTGGTGTTTTTTAATTTTGTTATTGATTAATTAATTAATTTATTTTTATTGCTAATCGCATCAGACTCCATCGAATACAACAGGTTTTTTTTAGATTTAGTTTAGAGATAACTCTCTTTCAGATTTCATGTTATTAGTGGATAACAGTGGCGTATACAAAGGGGGAGGGTTGGGGGGTTTAAACCCCACCCTTGCCGAAAATTTAGGTTGAATTGTGAACTTGTGTGAACTTCTTATGATGATTTTTAATGATATATATATATATATATATATATATATATATATATATATATATATATATATATATATATATATATATTATTATTATTATTTAAAATCATCGTATGATCAAACACTCCCCTTGGAAAAATCCTGGATACGAAACTGGTGGATAGTTATGGGATAATGGATTAGGTGGAAACACTTTCATTTAGTGATATATTTCAATAGGTATTTTGTTGCACAGTAAGAGTTTCAGGATGCGTTCTCTGCATAAGTATTTAGGTACATAAATACCAATAATCATAATTACTATAAATTCAAAACAAAAAGCTTGTATAAAAGTAACTAAATAAAATTGTTGAGGCCTGAAAATGTTATTTGATCCATTTTAAATCGTTACATAGCATCAGTTTTTTTTCTCCATTTTTTTCCATAAAGATTTTATGCATTTAATATTCATTCTTATGTTTTTAAAAATGAAACATAAAAATCCTTTTATTTTAAGTGTTGAATTGCGAAATCAATAAATTTAAACTATTTAATCGTTAATGTGTATCAGTTAAGAAAAAAATATATTTAACAATGAAAAAAAAAACATTTTTTAGATTAAATACAAAATATAACAGGGCAAAATGCAAAAAAAAAAAATGATAAAGTTAAATGAGTTCAATTCATGGTATTATTATTATTATTATTTTAATCTCACTTACCCATCCTTCAGTCTTCAATGCGCATGTTGTGACTAACTCACGATGATCATCAATTTGTTTCTGTAATGAAATTTACAGAAGTTACAGACATATCAACATATATTTTTTTTTAATCTTTGCTTTATTTAAATAAATACATAAATAACATAAAATAAAATGATAAATTACTTTCTCGTGTAATGCGATTGAAATGTTTTCGATTACTATTTTGACATTTATCGAAGTCTAATAAACTGAATCATGTAAGGGCAAAATTTTAGTTTTTTTATGCTCCGCTTTTTACCAGAATACTAAAGAATATAAAAAAAGATAAAGAAATACTTTTAAACTTGTGAATGCCATTAGTTTGTCTGAGAAAATGTTATCTTTTAAAATAACAGAATTTTCAAGTTTTAGAAACTTCGGCAATGGGGTCATTTACAAAATTTTAAAAGTATTTTTTTTTTCTGAAAGAGCATGTTTAAAAACATAGGATCTAACTATTTTTAAAATAATTTGTTTAAGTTTAATATTTTCAAAAAATTACTTAAATCGGTGCGCTTTCATTGTTTACATTTCTTGCCGATATGACATCCCAAATGATGAAATGCCATTCTGTGTTGCCATTCACAGAACAAAATATTTAATTCGCATCTTTACTCACGTGTATTGGCAACGATAGGGTTGATAGCAAGCATAGAGCGCATTTTTATTCGCTTCTTGATTATCATAAGATTATCGTAACGTGGAAACGCGGTAGAAAGATGCGCCAAAGAGCATCATCTGTGACGTCATCAAGACCACGCCTTGTTTGAAAAATCGGACAGTTTAAAAAATTAATTAAAAAACAACTGTTAAGATAAAAGAAAGAATTTTCTGGGTCCATGTTTTTCTTTTTTTGCTTATTCTATCAATTTCAGTGATTAAAAGTACTATTTTTGACTGAAGGAAGCAACCCCGTTATGACTCTTGTAAAGGTTTCTGAGTTATTTACCAAAAATAAGAATCAAACTATTCTTAATTTTCAAATAATTAACTTTTATCAGTGAGTATACGCACAGTAAAATTCATTATTGTTTACCCCACAATTAACTGCAATGAAAATTGCATATACGTTCTTGAAATTCAGCGGAAGAAAATTAAACTTTTGAACAAAAATAGCCACTTTGTTTTTTGGATGAATATATGACAAACAGTATGAAAAATTTCCTTACTTTTTATATACAAAATATTTTAAGATAAAAGTTAAAAATTTTCTGATCATATGAAAGTACTTTTCTTCCGTGATTTTTTAAGCAAAAGCATTCTACAATTTATTTATTTATTTTATTTATTTAACCCACATTAAAGCATGCTACAATATCGTTTCATTAATGTTATTATTTTTTAAATGAAGTGTATCTGTCATGTGCAGGTCACATCCTTGGATATCCGCTTTTAGACGTCATAATTCAAGTAAAACATTCTCAATCTATTGCTGCATTTTTTTTAAGTATATAATTTGCTTCCCTACTAGTTATTTTTAATCCCCGACACACAAAGGATGAGGGTTATAAATTTGACGTGTCTGTATATCTGTGTGTTTGTCTGTGGCACTCTAGCACCTAAACAGATGGACCGATTTTGAAAAAAAAAATTGTTCGAAAAGAGAGTTGATCTAGAGTGTTCTTAGCTAGGTTGCATCTTTGGATGCCATTCATTAACGAAGATATTAATTAAAAACCTCTAAAAGGTTTTTCGCCATTTTTTTCAGTGAAAACATAGTTAACTTTTTTTTTTAAATTTAATACCAAAATAAAGAGTATTTTTTTCTACGTCTGATAGAATGTGTTTGGAACTTCCATGTTTCATAGAATTCGAATTATAACGTTTTTCAAAGCAGATTTTAATAACGGCTAATCCTTTATTCACGCGATCGATAATCGAATTCATTGTTGGCCGACAAGGCAATAAAACGAAATGATTTAAAATTTTAATCTGTTGCCAGTTTCTATTTAATCTTTATCTTTACTAATAATAAAGCTGAAAGTCTCTCTGTCCGGAGGATGTCTGGATGTCTGTAGGATGTCTGTGACGCGCATAGCGCCTAAACCGTTCAGCCTATTTTCATGAAATTTGGCACAAAGTTAGTATGTAGCATGGGGGTGAGCACCTCGAAGCGATTTTTCGAAAATTCGATGTGGTTCTTTTTCTATTCCAATTTTAAGAAAAAAAATATCATAAGATGGACGAGTAAATTACGAAATTATCATAACGTGGAACCGTAACATGGGCACAAGCCAACTGGCGAGATACGAAATTATCATAACGTGGAACCGTAAGATGGGTGCAAGCCAACTGGCGAGAAAATTCACCATACATTATTTGTAAATATACAGGCGAACCAAAAGACCTTTTGATTTTTCTATTACGGGCAAAGCCGTGCGGGTATCACTAGTAGCAAATAAAATACTTGACATTGATTTTCAATAATATAAGGCTTTTAAAAGGATTTTCAATTTTCCCTCTTGGTTCTACAGTTGCGACTCAGTCGGAGGTTTTTAAAATTTTTAATTTTACCGTTGATTGTTGAGTCTAAGTTTCAAAAAGAAACGAATAGCGGGATCCCACTGCGTTCCATTATGTGCACTAGGTGTACGGCTGACCTCATGTTAAGATAAGTCGCGGAGTCAAAACACATCGTCACATTAGAGCAATAGTAAGATATCTTACTGTTATTCTGAGACGACGACATATAAAATTAAAATATAACTTTTTTCTATATAAAATCCTTCAATCGTGGTTTCTCAATCATGTTTATTTGCGAACTTTCACAATTCTGTTATCGGGTGTTTTTAATACGTTTATTTTAAAATTAACGCAAAAGGACTGAATGATATACCGACGTCCCTCGTATAGCAAGGTTAATTCGTTCCTTGTAGTATTGAAACCGTGTTATACGAGACTTTTTTTTAAATAACTTTTAACTTGTATTTTACACTAATTAATCATGTACATAGTAAAAACCATGTCAATATGTATCGTGTTGTATCGAAACCGTGTTTCGTGTTACAGTGAGACCTGTGTATAACGATACTGTCTATAACGATAACCTGTCTATAACAATTTTTTTTTTTTTTTGGCCCCAACAAAATGTCAGCATGAATAATCAAACTGTCTATAACGATAACCTGTCTATTACGATATTTTTATTAGGTCCCAAAAGTATCGTTGTAGACAGATTTTACTGTATATCGAAATCGCGTTACACGAGACTTGGAAATAATGTGAATCAAGGGACGTGTACCGTGTTATATCGAAAGCAAGTTTCATAAAAGCTAAGTAAAAACTTATTAGAGCTATTATCAAATATTAACAGAATGTATTAAACAAAAATGAAATTCCTTTTTCAAATATAATTTTCGTATTATATCAAAACCATGGAATATTAAATTCAATATTCGTATCGTGTAATATCGAAACCATGTTGTACAAGTACCGTGTTATACGAGGGATGCCTGTATACAAGTATTAATGGGAAGTAAACTAAATTAAAGAATTAAAAAAAAATAAAAAATACTGTTTTAACTTTGAAAACTGATGCTGATTGAAGCAACTTCATAATTTCAATTTTACTTGATGACTGTAAGTCATTCCATAGCAGTTTGATAATTCTTCAATTAAAAAATAATACAATAAATGCGGCAGTGACTCATAAAGCTGATGTTGATTGCAATAGTTTTAACAATTGCAGTTTCGCTTGATGAATATTGACCATTCCATAACAGCTAAATTCTCAAAAGTAAAAAGCTTAAAAAGTTCTTCAAATCCAAATACAGTCAAATCTCGATAACTCGAAGCTTGTTCGAATATTTCTTTCTTTTGAGTTTTAATTGGATCCCAAACTCTTGAGACTGTTGTGGAAACTTCCCATAACTCGATCTACCAATAACTCGAATGTTTTAGCCGGTCCCTTGGGACTTCGAGTTATTGATAGTTGACTGTAATTGGACTCTTTCATAAAAGTCCATGTATTTGGATGTTCTTCAAATCCAAATACAGTCGAATCTCGATAACTCGACGCTTATTCGAATATTCTTTTCTCTCGAGTTTTCATTGGATCCCAAACTCTTGAGACTGTTGTGGAAACTTCCCATAACTCGATCTACCAATAACTCGAACGTTTTAGCCGGTCCCTTGGGACTTCGAGTTAACGATAGTTGACTGTAATTGGACTCTTTCATGAAATAATTCCTAAATTAAATATTTTCTTAAATACCTTTCAAAGAACAAATAAACTGAAAACTCAACTCACAGGATCAGTGACAGCCTCCAAAGAAGGTGGTGGGTTCTGCTCTAAGCATTTCTGAATCACAAGGCGCTTTTGTTCCTGGAAAAAATTATTTTATCAGTTTATGTGAAATATTCAGTTAAATATTGATTAAAAATTAATAGAACATACTTTAATAAAAACACAAAATAAGTTTAACATAATGTGGCGACCAACGCCTGGTACGCATCCACAAAAGCAACTGAAAATCAATAGAAGTTACCAGTACACAATGAAATATCCTTCATTACATATATCTATTAACAAAATAATAATAATCATTCCGCTTAACATTTATTAAATAAATACCGCCCTGAATATTAGTAGGTCTCAATTAATATTAAAAATTTTAAGAATACAAACGTTATCATTTTATGATAACAAATGTAATTTTTGATTTATAGCAAAATATTGGAATATGAGCATCAGTTTTTGAAAATCGCTAGTATTATCATATGCTTTTATCTTTAGAGATAGTTTAATGACTGGAGTTGCCTACTACATAGTTAAAATATTACCAGTTAAGTGGTGCTATAAACAGTGTAAATTTTTGATTTTTGCCCAGCTATTTCACTTTGCCCCACATTTCCCTACTTCTATCATTTTTTCGATAGTGATTCTTATAATATAAAAGCTTTAACAATATTCCAATGAATATTGTAGATGATGTAGAGCATTTTAATTATTGTTCTGCTGAAAATGGTATGAATTTTGAGGCATGTTTTAGCGAGTTTAAAGCTTATAAATTATTCTACTCCATGCTTGAATTATGTGCTTATGTTATTACTCATGCTCGAAAAAAAAGTATAATAATCTGCAACTTATCTAAACACACTACATAATAAAATTAGCGAGTTGAGTCAATTTAGTTTCTAGTCTATTATTATGTTTTTAATTTGTCATCTCATTTTATATATTTACTTTTATTCACTTCTTTTCAAAATTAAAAAAATTCCGAGTCTCTTATTAAAGAGGAAAAATTTTTAAGATTTCAACCGTTATCCAGTTCTCAGTCATGCTTTAAATATTCTACGTCATTGCTGCAATTTTTTTTTCTCGGAATAACTTCACTGTTTTAATTTCTAATGTATTAACGACAATTATAACTGTAAGGAATACTTTTAGAGTTATGTCTATACAAGAAGATTAGATAACATTTTAAAGAATTGCTTTTTAAGTAATGAGTATTTAAAATTCATTTTAAGACATAAATTTCTCTTACCTTATCAGCTTCGGTTGGTTTGAGTTGTGGACATTTTCCCCAGTCAATTTGCTGCAAAAAAAAAATGAAATGAAAGTTAATATGGTGTCATTTTATGGTTAGACTTCAAAAGCATTTTCAGAGAAAGATTTCTAGTAAATAATTAATTTTTAGTAAATAGTCGTGAATTTGGCATCCTTAAAGTTCTATAGCAGAAATGCAACAATAATGACAAAGCATCGATGTTTCAAAACATCAAACATTGAGTGTCGATGCTTCAAAACATCGACTTTTGTTTAAGCATCGATGTTTCAAAACATCAATATTTAAGATTGATAGTATGATAAATCGATCAAAAATCATCGAAGTTTTGAAACATTTAATATTTTATGTTTACACGTAAGAACTCTACCAAATGCTTTGTAGAAGAAATCAATTCCCGGACTAGAGACGCTTATTAATTTATAATAAGATTTTTGGAACTGAATCATCACATTTTTTTCTTTTGATATTTTTGGTTCAATTGACGTTACCCACAGTGTGGTAACGGCCCATTTAATTTTTGGTTTGCAACTATTTTGAATCAGTATTCAGCGTTTGTAGTGTTCAAGAAACGCATCTTACTTAGTAATATCTGAACTTTGTATGCATTGTAGACATACAGACTTAAAATTCTGTGAAAAATACTAAGGAAAGTGATAAATGAAAAGAAACTGAGAGGCTTCACCGATTTTCTGCAAAGGAACCAAGAGGTTTAAAATGAAAGAACTACGACTAAACAGAATGAATTTCGTACGACGTGAATTCACCACTTCATTTCTTTACAACCTTTCTAAGTTGAAAATTTTCAAAAGGCGTCTTTTTTATATAGAAAGAAGAGCTTTTAAGCCATAAAAGTGCATGTCGTCACTTCAAAGCGACAGTGAGATATTTTACTATTGTTTACAGACTTAGATGTCTTACTGTTACTCTGAGGCGATAATGTATTAATTAACGCTGGGAGAACGAAATTTCGTCTGCTGCAGGAACCCAAATAAATTCTGATACCCGCAGATACGTCATGTGAAAAGGGTCCATTGTACAACATCGATATCGAAAACACTTTTGACGCAGTACTTCGATATTGGAAAAAATATCAACTCTAAAACATCGATGGTAAAAACATCGATGACTAAATAAAAACATCGATATCAATGTCGTACTCCGGAAACGTTAAAACAAGGACGGATCCAGACATTTTCCAAGGGAGAGTCGATTGATTTTTATTACTTACTTTTTATATTTGCGTACTGATTTAAAAATATTGATCACAAAAGTTTTGGATTTTAATTCCAAAACAGTTACGCGATAAGGGCCCAAACCCAAACCTCCCTTCGCCCAACATTAATGAAACCGTCTAAATTTGCGTTTTTGAACTTCATTTTCAAAAAATTACCGGAGGAGAGTTCCTCAAGGGAAGGGCGATCGACCTTCCCTTGTATCCGTAACTGCCTTAAAATGTGTTCAATTTAAAGAGCGAGTATAAATAGAAAGCAAAATGAACGAGCGATCTGTTTCACTCCAAAGAAAGCAAAAGTAATAAAAGTAAAAATGTGGTAGGTAGACAAGCCAATTTTCTGTGTTCTGCAAGGGCAACTACAAGGAAAATTGCATAAGGAAAAGGGGGACATAGAGGCCCTCTTACTCACTGTGTGGGTTAGTGGGCCAGCATCTGCTTTACGTTCTATATTCTGCACTCTTCTATGGTGCGCTGAACCCGGAAAATTCAATCAAGGTTAGCCACACCCGGATTGTGACACAATGACGGAGAAAGATATTATTCTTTTGCGTTTTTCGAAATTTTTGTTGCCTCATCCTGCAATAGCAGAATAAGGAGTTTTGAATTTTCATGCATTTGTAAAAGTGAGCACAATATAAAAATAATAATAATTTGAATTTTGACATCTTGAATTCAAATTATGTTTTTCGCAATCACGAGTGTGCGTGCGTAGGCGTGTGTGTGTTTGTGTGTGGGGGGTATGTGTGATTGTGTGCAGGGGGTATGTGTATGTGTGTAGGGGTATGTGTATATGTGTGTAGGCTTGTGTGTTTCTGTCTGTGTGCTGGCATATGTGTGTGGGTAGTTGTGTGCATGAATGTGGGGGGGGGGGTATGTGTATGTGTGTGTAGGCATATGTGTTTGCGTCTGTGTGCAGGCATGAAAGTGTGGGTAGTTGTGTGTATGTGTGTAGGTGTCTGTATGTATGCGTGTGTGTATGTGTTTGTGTATGTGTGTAGGTGTAGGTGTGTGTATGTGTTTGTGTGTATGTGTGTGTGTAGTTGTGTATGTATGCGCTTGTGTGTAGGACATGGATGCAACCTAGAGACGGCTTTCGCTATAGGAGCAGCATCGTGAGGAGCCCGTCGACGGTGAGGGTGCGGAGGGTGGCGGTGGGAAAATAAAATGATAGCACGCCAAAAACAGTCAAGTGAGAACAATAAGCAATCGTGATTGCTCAAAAAACAAACAAACCTTCTAGCATCCAGCATTCATTTGAAGTTGGACGTCTTGAATTCTAACTATATTTCTCGCAATCACGAACTGCTACAGGACCCTACTCGTTGGGTCCCTTGTTTCGACAATTGGAATGGTATGGAAATGCCCAAGAAATTTGCACCCGTTATATTATGATTGGTGGTTTTCTAGAATAGGTAATGTGAGGCATGTATCGTATTCATAAAAAAATGATGATTAGGATGTGGTCATAAGTGGATATCGGCCATAAACTTTATCTTTATCATAAAGAATATTTATTTACAGCGTGTAACGTTATGCATTTTTATTGCTTATCAATCTTGAATGAAGCGATTGAGTAATATGGAAATTTTGTTTTTTAATGAAGTTTTGCTGTTTAAGTTCATCTACAGTGGTGTTTTTTCCTGAAAAAATTTAAAAAAAAAAAACTTTTTTTAATGTAAAGTCTGCTTTAGGTAAGCATTGAAAAAAAGTATGAATAAAATCCAAACCTCGGACGATTTGTAACTATAATGACGAATATTTCACTCCGTAAACAAATATTTAAAAAAACTGTCGTCATGTTAATCTGAAAAATCAAAGTAGAAACATATTGGTCAAGTGAGGATAACAAGCAGTTCTTGTATTGCTCAACATGAAATGCAAAACAATTTCGGATCAATGAAGTTCTTTTTAGAAGAATTCATAAATTAAAAACATTTATCAAATGGGGAGATTCGGTTGAGGGACCTCATTCAAGCAGAAGTTGTATTTTTTCAACACTTATGTTTTGTTCAGTTAGATCAGACGTCCTCCTCTTGAGTTCCGCAGATTCCAAGGGTTCCCTGGAACTTTGACGGGAGCAGGGGCACCCCGAACATAAATTTTTGGGAAGGCGGAAGTTCTCAATTTGCCGAATGGAACTCCAAATTTTACTGAACTATGATATTTTTGCCGTATATAACTCCAAATTTTGCTGAATATAGCTCCAAATTTTGCCGAATGATGATCATTTTACCGAATCGTAATACAAACTTTGCCGAATAAAGAA
This sequence comes from Uloborus diversus, assembly GCF_026930045.1. Classification (NCBI taxonomy): domain Eukaryota; kingdom Metazoa; phylum Arthropoda; class Arachnida; order Araneae; family Uloboridae; genus Uloborus; species Uloborus diversus. The sequence goes on from NC_072736.1 coordinate 164,043,503, forward strand.
ATGTTTGGAAGTTTTTCACAGGGACCTCCTCATCGTGGCGCCCTAGACGGGAGCTCCGTTATTTCTTCAATGAGTGCCAAAATTTAATAACATTTCTATTTTATAAAAGGTAAAGTTCCTAAAAGGCGGATTTTGCTTGTTAAAATGCTACTAAATATTTTATGGTCAAAAAAAAAATCATATAAGTCGTCGTCATCTTGAAAAACATTAATTGAGACGCATTTGTTCCCATAGTTATTAAAAAAGGTTCCTTTAAAAAAAAATGTTAAGCTCAAAAGGTTCCCCAAAGCAAAAAAGTTGAATACCCATGAGTTTTTCTAGCTGTAGAAAACTATGGTAGCTGTTATCAAGACTTTTTTTTTTCCTCAGTTAAAATGTTGAACATGAAATAGTCAGAATTATAGCTTTTATACTACTTTTGCTTTTTTTGTCTGTGACTTCATGAGGAAAGGAAAAAACCAAATAAATCACCCTAGTGATGAGCGACTGCGATCGGACACAAATAAATAGATTAGTACTTTTCAAATTCAAATTGATTAACATATTTAATATTCTTGTACATTTTACCGAAAAATTCCTTATGAAGTTCTTTTTTTTTTCTTTTTTTTTTGATATTTTGTTTCCTTTTCCTTGTTTGAGTTTCAAAAAACAAACTTATTTGGCATTCAAAAAGTTACACTCTGAACACTCGGTAGTACAATTTCGATAATCACTGAGTTTTTACTATCATTATTTCATTTTTAAAATATTCATGGCCCCCAAACGCCCCTCAAGAATTCATCGCCCCCCTTGAGGAGACAAATCGCCGCCCTTTAGGGACAATGGGGTCGTTTCCAAAATTTTAAAAGTATTTTTCTCTGAAAGAACATGCTTAAAAACATAGGATCTAACCATTTTTTAAATAATTTGTTTAAGTTTAATATTTTTGAAAAAATTACTTAAATCGTTGTGCTTTCATTGTTTACATTTCTTGCTGATGACCTCACAAATGATGAAATGCCATTCTGTGTTGCCATTAACCGAGCAAAATATTTAATTCGCATCTTTACTCACGTGTATTGGCAACGATAGGGTTGATAGCAAGCGTAGAGCGCAATTTTAATTCGCTTCTTGATTATCATAACGTGGAAACGCGGTACAAAGATGCGTCAAATTGCATCATTTGTGACGTCATCAAGACCACGCCTTGTTTGAAAAATCGGACATTTTAAAAAATTAATTTAAAAATAACTGTTGGGAAAATGAAAGTATTTTCTGGGTCCGTATTTTTTTTTTTTTTTTTTTTTTTTTTTGCTTATTCTATCAATTTCAGTGATAAAAGTACTACTTTTGACTGAAGGAGACAACCCCATTGCCTTTAGGTTACGAAGCACAGCTTTAAGCTAAAACTCGGGAGTTAAATTTGTCTCATACGTAAGGTGGAACACATTCAGCGTTTTACCAACACCTGTTTTAAAACCAAATAGTGATTTTCAAAAATAGCAAAGCATAACATTAATTTATTTATACTATAAATAGAATATCCCTCTTTCTAAACCTCAGAACTAGAAATAAAACAAAACTAGTTTATTTGCTTTCTGAGCAATGTCCAGTCATTCGAACGTTATTTCGCGTTTTCCGTTTGAGAGAATATCCGGGGCAACCCTCTATCGTCATCCTATTCCAATAACATTTATTCCGCAAGGCTGTATTCTCGGTCCCGCTAAAACAATGGTCAAATGAAAAAGGCATGCAATTCGCACCGGAAGTTTGCATTTATAAGAGGTATTAAATCCCGACATAGTCACATTATGATCCATAAATCAAAGGTTGGGGGTTATAATCCACGTTTGTCAAAGTGGTTGGAGTAACTACAAATATCACGAAGCGGGCCACGAGGATTGGATTTCTAATACATTTTCTGGTAGTTTATTGTTTCCGATGTGAATTGATGACTTAAGTATAAATTTTAGAATTCTGGCCTTGGAGCAAAACAGGGAATCTTTGAAGGTCGAAGCTTTCTTTTTGGAAACAATGGTTTCAGACTTTTTTTTTTCAATAGAATAGTGTTTAATTGCCCCTTGAACCCGGTTGTCTTCAAAATGTGTTCCTTGGAGAAGTGGGATTTCACAATGAATCTCGGGAAGTGAAATGAAATTTAGAAAACAAAATCATCAGGCGTTCAAACTAACTGGAAAGTGTTTTTTAAGTAGAAATGGTGAAGAAAAGTGAATATGAAACTACCGCACACAATATCAATAAAGTTCAGACTACAGTTGGCAAAAGCTCCAGTCACCAAATAAAATCATCAAGCATTCACACTATAGTTGCAGCATGACGACGCTGTCGGGTTAGGTATCTGCCTAGGCTTGCCAGACTTCTGGAATGTTCAACCGGGACACTAGAAGTGGGACCCCCCCCCCCTCCCCAGTGTCACAGGTATTCAGAAGGGTGCATTTTCTTGGTTAGTTTTTAGATTATTATTTTAGTGGGAAGTTTCTTTTCAATTCTATGAATAAATGGTTACTAACTATGAACCAAAACCTGAGGAGAACCAAAACCCATGAAACAAGCATGCATAATAAAAATTTAAACATTTTATTTCTTACTTAAGTAAGTAGAAACTATTTGAATGAGGAATAAAAATTTGAAATATATTTTCATGTACTTCCTATTGGCCAGAATTTTAGAACGTTTTTAATGTTGTTGTAAAAATCTTCACAAGCTAATCCTATATTAGTTATTATGTTAATGTTACAAAATGACAAATTAACTATCCTAAATAATCCTTCAGTTTCTTATTTTTACACTTTTTTGGTCATATTTTATCAAATTTGTCATTTTCCTTGACATGAAGTAAACCGGCTGGGACACCAGAGTTTTGTCTGAAATCCGGGACTGTTTCGGTCAAACCGGGACGTCTGGCAAGCCTATTTTTGCCCCAACTACTGTAGGCAAGTGTTTTATGTTTAAAAATATGAGACTGCAGATATGGTTTAAACTAAAGTTTGTGCAAAACATCGCAGGCTCACCCCAGTCACTAAATATAATTATTAAGCAGTCACACTACTTCACCAGTGTCTTTTAACTTTGAAATATAAAAGGTGAGTATGAAATGCGACTGCGCGCACATGACATCAATAAGGCTTAGACAACAGTCCGTGCTAAAAATGCAAGCATGCCCCATTCAAATAAAATCAGATTTTACTCATACTATTTTGACAAATGTTTCTAACCAACAAAAAAAAAAAAAAAAAAAGATATATATATATATATATATATATATATATATATATATATATATATATATAAACTATCATATATTGTATTTTTTTTTTTTTTTTTAAATTGGACAATTCAACCAAAATGAACTTCACAACTCAGTTGAATAGGCGCCATAGACAGCTCTATGATATTGGTAGACGATAAATTTAATAGCAATATAAAATTGAACAAGGCATTCGTATATTCTGGACTTTCGGTAACCCCTATTGCTTGTTTTGTGAGATGTCGGGGACTAGTGCTGCTTTTTTAGGCAATTTCGCCAGCAGCACTCACGAAACATCTCACGTTTTTTTCCCTACCCTTGGGTAACCCCCTGATGGGGCCCCAGGGTATTTTGGGATTTTGTTCAAATTTTCGTTCTTTCTTGTTCAATTTTATATTACTATTATATATATATATATATATATATATATATATATATAGAGAGAGAGAGAGAGAGAGAGAGAGTGAATATGAAATGTGACTGACAAAGAGCAGTTTGTGCAAAAAAAACCCCTCAAAATTACGCTCGTTCAAAAGCAGTTTCGTAAAACTTTTTTTGTTAAAAGTACCTAATAAAATTTGATAAACTTGTTGTGAAGAGTGGTCATACATTGGAAATACTTTGGAAGTTTTTCTACATCTTCTTCTGTATTCAGAGGTGGATACAGACTAACATTTCTGGGGGAATCATGCTGAAGAACGACCCCTCCCCCCTCACACAAAAAAAATTCTGAAACTGCTTAGGTGTCAATTAAAAGCACCAAATCGTCCAAGAATAAAGCATAAAAGTCACAAATTAATTTCAAAAGCAATAAAAAGAAGTTGTATTTCAAATATTTACTTAAACTAAATTATTCAAATATTTACTTAAATTAAATGACTCAAATATTTACTTAAATTAAATGACTCAAATATTTACTTAAACAATTAATAACTTGAAAGACTATTGAACATTTTATTCATGAAGTGTTTGAACACAGTGTGGACGCATATTACTGTCGACGGTTTAGGAGGGGTCATGACCCCCATGAACCTTCCCTTGTATTCGCAACTGTACCGTACAATGTGAAATTCATTTTAAAAATTTCGTAATACAAAAACTATTACCAGTCATCTACGTTTGACTTTTTTCCTTCTTTTTCCTTTTTTGCATAATAACAACGTTTGGGCAATTGCAGCCACTGCAGGCTACTTTTACTTATAGTTTTGAATTGGTAATTAGCTACAAGTATTCTAGCGTTAGCAGGAAGTAAAACATTTGCTTGAAACAATTACAAAAGCAAGCATTATTACTGTTCCATGAAGGATTACTGTATCCGTTGAACCTTGTTAGTGAATTACACGAAAAACGAAACTTTTATCTACGCTGTGAAAAGAACAGGAAATAATTAGCCTGGAAATAATAGAGTCGGAACGAGAGAAAAAAAAAAAAGCTTAAAATTGTCAGTAGCGATTTGTCGCTCATTGCAGTTCAGGGCACGCCATTACACATGACCCAGATGCATTTTTGTTCATTTTTGTTAAATACTTATTCAACAACAAAAAAAAAAGCGTTTTTATTTCAAAAAAAAAAAAAAAAAAAATCCAAACCGCAGATTGTGCTATTTATTTACTTTTTCTTCTGAAAGGTAAAATGATAGGATGTAAAACTTGCTGATAGTTTCAATAAAATTGTCCGTTTTATTGTTCCCTTCTGGAATACGGTTGAAAAAAAAAAAAAAGCCAACCGGATAAACGGCAAGGTTGTTTCAAAAGCTAACGTCGTGCTCCGACAAACAGAAAACATGAATCAAAAACAGAAGAGCTTGTGGTTCTATTTAGGGCTTACATGAACAAGGTTGTTATTTTGATGCAAAGTCATTGTACTTTAGTAGGTATTGGTAATGCCTTTTGTTAGAGATGCAGTAAAATTTGAGCTCAGGTCATTTTTATTCACCGTCACGTTGAGTACTAAGGTCGTTTGTCGGTTTATGTTGAAATTTAGATACACAAGTCTGGTTTTGTAAAAATGGTAACCAAGGTTTACTAGTTGATGTGACTGTTCTACGTTATTGTTACTACTTATTGTTATTGTTATTTTTTAGCTCATGTTTAGTTTTCAAAAATAGATAGTAATATGACAAATTGATATGATATATGTTTAATGTTTTCCGGATTTTAACACGCTTTTATTAGCTTCACTTGTATGTTTGTGAGTAACTCTCCTTTGGACTAAGAGCTAGTGGCTTATTACTGTTAGTACATTCCACCACTTTATGAGCGTTCCTAGCCGAGCGGTCTAAGACGCGGGTCTTCGCTGACGTCCACCTCCGGGAATCATTTTGCGTGCATTCTAATCCCATCTACACCGAAACTAAATTTATAATCTTGCAACTCAATTTTTGCCTACTTTTTGCGATCGGATTCTTTTAAAATTTGGAATGCAACCTCAGACCCGATGACAATGCAATATTCTATAATCAAATTAATTTATTAACGATAAGTTATTAGTTTATGCTAATTAACACGCTTTTATTAGCTTCACTTGTATGTTTGTGAGTAACTCTCCTTTGGACTAAGAACTGGTGGCTTATTACTGTTAGTACATTCCACCACTTTATGAGCGTTCCTAGCCGAGCGATCTAAGACGCGGGTCTTCGCTGACGTCCACCTCCGGGAATCATTTTGCGTGCATTCTAATCCCATCTACACCGAAATTAAATTTATAATCTTGCAACTCAATTTTTGCCTACTTTTTGCGATCGGATTCTTTTAAAATTTGGAATGCAACCTCAGACCCGATGACAATGCAATATCCTATAATCAAATTAATTTATTAACGATAAGTTATTAGTTTATGCTAATTAACACGCTTTTATTAGCTTAACTTGTATGTTTGTGGGTCCAACTTTCCTTCGGACAAATAACCAGTGGCTTATTAGAATAACTTACAACGTACAAATCAAAGCTGCGGAGTGTAACAATGTTTGCACATGAATTTACCAGAAAGCATTCAAAATGTCTGATGCAAATAATGCAATAGAATACTAAGATACATTTCATTATAAAAATCGAACAGACGCACAAAGATTTCATTTAAGAGTTACAAGTGTTAGCAATATTTAATATCAAAATCTTATTTGAAAATAAAATAATAGTTTAAAAAACTAAAAAAAAACACGCTTTAGTAGCAAAATGAACTAAAAAGTTAAAAATAATCTTTGGATGTCTTTGGATGACAAGTATATAAAGTAATTGACCAAACACTTAATTTTACTGTAATAGAAAAAAAGCGTGGGGGGCTGCCTTTACATTTTTGCATGGATAACAAGTGGAAGAAAATTTAAGACAACTGATAAGAAGCCCCCACGCTTTTTTTCTATTACAGTAAAATTAAGTGTTTGGTCAATTACTTTATATACTTGTCATCCAAAGATTATTTTTAACTTTTTAGTTCATTTTGCTACTAAAGCGTGTTTTTTTAGTTTTTTAAACTATTATTTTATTTTCAATTAATTTACTTTCATACTATCTTATTCACAAGTTACGATTTTTTGAAATCCTACGATAATACAACGTGATTTTGTCTTAGCTTGGTTCTATTTTGTTTCTATAATTCTACGAATTATCCAAATCAGTTTCCGAAACCTTTAACATTGGAAGCGAATAAAGTGAGTAAAGTGTCATATTTTACAGTACTATTAATATGATTTGCGTGCAAATAAATCAGTATAAATTAAGCATGTGCTTTCTTTTTTTCTGTAGCACATAATTATAAGGGCTTTGAGACTAATTTCAGAAATCGAAATAAAAGTTTGGTAACTAAATAATTGTTATATAATTACCTAAGAACCGGGTTGCATAATTTGAGACCTAAATCTACATTTTTATTGTAACTTACTAATAAAAAGTGTACACATGCAGGTTCTATGGTATGTTGCACCGAAAAAATTTTTAAAGTGTAAAAACTGAAAAGAACTATAAAAAGTCTTATTTTTAAGTACTTGCAAAGGTTCGTAGCACTATTCTCCTTACGGAAAAAATAAATTCCTGCCAAAAAAAATGTAATCAATACTTCTGCATATTTGACAACATATTTATGCAGCGTAGTGACTATGAAACACTTCACAATCAAAAAAAAAAAAAAAAAAAACTGAATTTTGACATGCATTTAAGTCGTTTACATTTGCATAACAAGTTGAACAAAAGTGAAGTTTCCTGATTAAAAGAAACAACAAATACCCACATTATCTAGGTTACGAAAGCATTGTTCTTTTTTTATAAGACATTCGAAAGAATCACCAGGCAGATGGAACATTTACCGATCGACTAGAAATAGAAAGAAATAGAATTAGGCACTTAACAAGAACCACTTATTCCTTGTCCCAGTTTCCGATTAACAGTGTGGGCCGCTCGTATAGTTTTCACTATTTGTTTTGGCATGTGGGCTAGTTTAAAATGGGCTACTGGACCAGCGTGGCGGGTGATTTCTATTCAAATTTCTCTATTGGGGAACCGGATTTGTCTGGTTTGGGACAGAAACGGCAGGACATTCCCCTTGTCTATCCTTAACCATCGACCTCTGTTTCAGATCATTTCGTCCTACATTTTTTGATGAGAATGTCAAAATTTTCTTTCAAGGTCCCCAGACGAATAATCGGATTGGGTTTCTATTGTTTCCATTCCGCGTATTAGGATGAAATAGGCGCATGGTTATGAAATCCATTTTATTTTTAAAATGGAGATGCGAGGGAAATGAGACCAGGTGTAATCTACATAACTAAGAAAACATTCAAATTCGAATCTAGTTCGATTCGAATCTTTCCTCATTTGGCGCAAGGCAGGCCCGGATCTGCGTGCCTGCAGACGACTCCGCAGTGCGGGGGATGGGGGGGGGGGCACGTCCTTAAGGGGTCACAGCACCTCAAAAAGGATCAAACGATCAAAAAATATTTCATTGCTTTTTTCAAAACTACAAATTATTCCAAACACAGGGAAAAAGTTTCATAGCTTTAGTTCAGATATTTAAAAAGTTATGAGTAGTTTTAGGTCATGCTCGCTGTGTGTTCTTATGCAAAAGAAAAATTTTAAATTGCTTTTTCTCAGTGATCGTTTTTTTTTTTGTGTTTTCATGTGATTAGAATCCCTAAGGATTTTTTTCTATTAAAGGTACAGCTTTAAAGTAATACTTTTTGCAGTCAGGATAATATATTTAACAAAACTGTGCATTGGATAAGCATTTTATAAATTACTCAAATGTTTAGAGCATGTTACCTTTAAAAACAAAATTTTTTATAAAAAAATTACGATTTTTTACATAATTAATCACAGAAAATGTTCCAATGCATCTATAAACAAATGAATGCACAGATTTTTAGAGATGACTATTGTGATTTCTTAGAAAAAATCTTTTTTTGAATAAGTGCAAAAATGAAAAAAAAAAAAACCTTAGGGATTTTAAAAAATTGAAATTTCCCCAAATTTTTTTAATTTTTAAAGAATGTGGGCAATATTTTAAGATTTTGAAAATAAATTATTGGTTGCGAAATGAGTGTGTATGTTATGGTTTCAAAAAAAAAAAAAAAAAACACAATATTTATAAATTTAAAAAAAAAATGTTCAAAAGGTACTTTGACTCCTTAAGAGACCCAATGGCCGAAGAAATTGAAACAAAAAACTAGCACTAAGACTTATGAACGTTGCAAATATACACTGCTGGCCTCGGCCCAAACTTTATAGATCTGGGCCTGGCGCGAAATAAAGTTCCAAAAGACATTTTCTTGTACGATCTCCCGAGTAGAACTGAGAGCAGATGTTTTGAGGCCTAAAAGTGCTTTTGCAAACTTTAAGTTTACCAGAAGCAAACAAAATTAAGACGAATTTCTCGTTTTCTCTCACTTTCTCTAGATGGAAACTCTGTAAAAGGGCCCGTTTGGACTATCCAATTACATTACAGCCCTCTACTCCTCTTTTAGAAAAACAGAATAGCTTAAAATGATAAATATAAAGAATGATGGAGAATCTTGAGACATAGTGACTTTCGCAGAAATACTTGTCTTCAATAAAAGCTCCAAATACTGGTGAGAATCTTTTACGTTTACATTATTATTATTTTTCAATCTGGAAAAATGTGCCTGTGAATATTTCAAATGTTTCCAGCATTTTTTAGGATTAATTGCAAATACTTAAATCTCTAAGTTTGCAAAAGAACTTCAACAATCGTAATTAAACCAAAGCGAGTGTAAACAACGCTTTTTTTTTGGTAGTGATCAGTGAGAACGTATGCACTAATTCAATATTTTTTTCCTTGCGCATATGATTTTTTGACTTGAATCTTACTTTATCAAAATAACAATGAAGTTTTTGTGTTATTTTTAATTTTTTTCTTTTTTCTCTCGAAAATTTGATGGTTAGGTTTTTCTTACAAAACATTTTCAGTAACTTATCAAGGGTAATTTAGTTTAAAATATGATGATTAACTATAAAGATCACTGGCCTAGGTCCTATTAAGAAGAATGAGTTTATTTCTAACTAGTGGTACCCGCACGGTTTTGCCCGTAATAGAAAGATTAAAAGGTCTTTTGGTTCGCCTGTATATTTACAAATAATGTGGGGTGAATTCTCTCGCCAATTGGCTTGTGCCCATGTTACGGTTCCACGTTATGATAATTTCGTAATTTACTCGTCCATCTTATGATAATTTTGTTCTTAAAATTGGAATAGAAAAAGAACCACATCGAATTTTTGAAAAATCGCTTCGAGGTGTACACCCCCATGCTACAAACTAACTTTGCCAAATTTCATGAAAATCGAGGCGCTATGCGCGTCACAGAGATCCGGACAGAGAGACTTTCAGCTTTATTATTAGTAAAGATAACTAATATTCAAACAAAGAAAACGCAAAAGAATTGAAAAATGCTCATGCTACGTAGAACTGCTTGCCACTCCTTTTAACAAAATTGCAAAAAGAAAATCAATTACACTGGGTTGAGTATTTTAAATCTTTGATGAAGATTTGAAAGCTGGAGTCTTTTATTGCACACACGAGGCAGTGAGAAGCAAAGGGATGCAAGTGGCAAAATTAAAAATTTGGAGATAACCAGTACACATGGTAGGTGAACCTCTCCTCTGTCTTGGGGCAAGAGATGGTACTAGTAGCCCTGGTAGGTGCTGCTATACAGCATCATTTAGAAAAAAAAAATTCAATGAAAGCCTACCTAGGACGTTATCTTTAAACGTGTTTTACTCAAAACTTGAAAATGTCCACTTACATCCCTTTGCTTCTCACTGCCTCATATATGCTTTAATTTTTTACTGCATTTTAAGTGTTTTATGTTGGTATAAAAAAGCGTGTTTCGAAAAATGTAATTTTGTCGTTTATATCCTCAAAAGTTTATTTTTTCTCCACGCTTCAGATTCTTCAAAAAATAAACACGATAAAAAGCGGATGTATGTTACATTGTGCTTAAACTTTTTTTCTTTCACATCCAACTTGATTATTACCCTCCTTTAAATTAAAACTTCATCATTCAACGAGCAAGCAAACTCCCATAACCCAAATTCGTCTTACTTGTTTAAAAATTCAAGACGACCTCCTGGAACGTAAGTCCTATTCTCCCACATGCAAGCGCCACATGCGATGTTTACAAAAAAAATCAAGATGTTACGCGCTGTGAACGCACGAACACGAGTTTGCCACAAATGCAAAATCACCACGTTAATGCCCTTCCCATCAACACCATTCAAAACCGAAACACGCGAACCACCAGCTTTCCTCGAATTTTATCAGTCCTCAGATAGGGATCTCGAGGAAACAGGGACAATACGCGAAGCGCGTCATTTTTTCCTAGTCAACCAAAATCTATTAGAACGGCCATCTCGCTGAAGTTCAACGACCAAAATTCTACCGCTTCTGCTCTATTTCACCAAATGCAATGGACGATTAACTAACTCTACAGTCTGGGTTTTTGTTTACTTTTGCACCTCTTTCTCAGGTGTAGGGTCACTTTTGCGTAAATTTACGAGCTTTGCTGTACATCTCGCTGGATTTGGCCCCATTCGTTTGCGGCGATAATTGTCGATGAGTCGAGGAAAACACTGTACTCAGGCCCGACAAGAGGCCATGTCAGCCTAGTCGGAAACTAAGGGCACGGGCCTTGGGGGGAGGGGGGGGCGGTGACACTGACGCAAAAAAAAAAGAAAGGAAAGAAAGAAAGGGGGAGGGGGCTCCGAATAAGAGAAAACGTAATGACTAAGTAAAATTTACTTTTTTGGTATTTACTGTTGTGGCATTTAAAATAGAGTTAATTGTTTTCTAGTAAGCAATTTTGATGTTTTCTCTCCCCCCCCCCCCCTTTTCTTCTTCTTTTTTCTCCTTTCCCCCTTTTTTTCGTTTTTTGTGGGCGGGGGGGGGGGGGCGGGAGGAGCTCGGCGAAACAACTGACAAGGAGCCCGCCTTGGCCCTGACTGTTCTTGGGGACTAAATGAAAAGACTTTAGTTATTTTCACAACAGAAGGAGCGATAGACATAAACTAGAGGGACATGGTAAGGCTTTTGTTTTTAGTTAAGCACCTTTTTTTCTCCGATATTTTCATTAATTTTCAGTTTTTTTTCATCGTCTCGTACATTTTTCAAACACGCTTTTATTACCTTCACATGTTTGTATAAAGTAGCGTCACTACCAAGGGGGGAGGGGAGAGACCCACATTGAGTTTAAGAGCATATGAACAATGCAAAAACTTCTCTAAATAACTCTGAAATCTTACCCAATATGTATTAAATTTTATTAAATCAACCGCCGCTGACCATGTCAGAGAAGTCTGACTGCGATGGGGAGGTCCCGAGTTCGAATCCCGGCTCGGGCATGGATGTAATTTCTCTCTCCTGTCCTTGTCCTTCCTTTGTGTGGATGTGTTGTTATGCTGTGAATGGTTGCCTATACCCTATAAAATCCTTATGGCATGTGTGTACTGTTGATGCCGGACGTCACACCAAATTACAGTATAGTTGGAAATGTGAAGAAGCGCACCCCACATTGCAGCCCAGCTGGCGCAAGACAACAGTATTTAATCTATCAATTTTCAACGAAAATTGAGCCCAATTTGCTGAAAGGCGTGCGTCTAAGCAAATTTTAATGAAATGCGATCGTAATCTCAACTTTCTTTCCACTACATAAATTCAAATGATTTGTTTCTGATGATTGTACACTGTTAAAAATTTTCCGGAAAATTTACGGTAATTGTTACTGGCATCCATGTTGCCAGTAACTATTACCGTAAAAATCAAATGTTACTGTAAAATTTTACGGTTTCCTTGGTAGGCCGCAGCAACCAATTGGCGCTGGGATCGCTTATTTCTCCGGTAAAAATTATCGTAAAAATCGGCGATGCGTTAGCCCGCCATTTTACAGTAACAATTACCAGAAAATCTTCCTGAATTTTTAACAGTGTACGAACTTCATGCTTACTTAAAACATTTTTTTCTGTGTGTGGGTGGGGTTGGGCATCATAATTTATCAGCCCGGGTGACAGCCGTGCTAAGAATGCTACTGATGAATGTAACATTTGTGTGCAGTGGAATCTTTCAATTAAATTTTCCCCCACTGCCTAAGCTCGGATTCCTTTGGAATTCAATATTCTATTATCAGATTGATGATTAGCTCTCAATTTACATTTTCGTATGTTATACATCCTCATGTATATAATAGCCAATGATCGAGTGACGCTGACGTCATCAACAATGAAACTCGCGACACGACATAATCATTTGATAATATGTTTTGGTAATGTTTAACATGCAGGGAAATTCTTTATTTTGACAAGGCTGAACTGGATCCGGTAACTGAACTGTTTTATTGGTAAGACTGTGTCATTTCAGGGAAATGAAGAAACGAAAATGGGGTCAATAATGAACGCAACCTACTGGAGTTTAGGGTTAATCCACGGGAGTGAGAGTTACAATTTCAACTATCAAAATATCACCAAACAGGCAATGGCTTCGTTCAAATGTAGAAGCCATTTTCACCCGTCATACCTCGACGGGCGATTTTCTAGTCATCACATAATTAGCGATGACATACTTGAGGCAACTAATATCAGGCTCCTGACGCATTTTTTTTTTTTTCATCACATTAGAGTTAATTGTTTGGTCAAGTATTTTATTCCTATTAATTCAACTCATTAAAAAAGTCAAATTATACTTAGTTGTGGAACATCTTTTTGTTGCTGAACGTACTTTATATTCAAAGATTATTTCTTACTTTTCAGTTTTTTAAAAACATCTTTTAAACAAAAAGTATTTTATTTTAAACAATTTCAGGGACAATACATTGAAGAATTCAAAGTTTGATAGTTTAAAATATATCTTTATGTATAAAGTTTTTTTTTTTTTTTTTTTTTTCATGCTGATAAAAAAATACTTTTTCCATTTATGATAGTGTTCTTTTTTTATTCAATCTGTTTGTATTTGTTTTGAAAGTCAATTTCAGTACCTCTAAGTATATCTTACAACGCAAATTTTAAAGAAATTTAAATTAATATGAGTCTTAGATTGCATGGGTCAGAACTAATTAAAACTGGCATTTGTTCAAAATTAATAAAAAGAATAAGCAGTATTTTAAGCTGGACCAATAACGGTTATTTGAATTATTTGAAATGTTTCTACACTAGAGGATGAAGTAAAGATTTTGTCTGGAGAAAAATTTCCTATTCATAGCATTTTTCAACACTAGAAACAATCATACATAGCATCAATGAGGATGTTATTTCGAGCATCTTTATTGGACACTAGCGGTACCCGCACGGCTTTGCCCGTAGTAGAAAATGAAAAGGTCATTTGGTTCGCCTGCATATTTACAAATAATGGATGAAGAATTTCGCTCCAGTATGCTATGTTTATTTGCTCGTCCATGTTATGGTAATTCGCTCGTCCATGTTATGGTAATGTGCTCGATAAAATGTTCTTAAAATTGGAATAGAAAAAGAACAAAATCGAATTTTCAAAAAATCGCTTCGAGATGCTCACCCCTATGCTACGAACTAGTTCTGTGCCTAAATTCATGAAAATCGGCCGAACGGTCTATGTACTATTCGCGTAACAGAGATCCAGACATCCAGAGATCCAGAAACACGGACTTTCAGCTTTATTATTAGTAAAGATAAAGATACTAAATTTACGAAAGCGTGTGTTACGAGAGCTTGTACATTTTTAGAAATTCAAAAAGGAACTTTACTTTTAACATATGATCTAGTTTCTGAGTAATATTTCTAGTTTAGAATTATGTGCTGTTTTTATGGTCTTGAATAAAATATACATCCTACTTGATAGCTTCCTCCTCGATAGAGATTTCCCGGTAGTGGGATTTCTTCAAGCAAGACATCCAGTGGTCCATTGCATAATTTTTAAATTTCCTTGGTTTTTATTTATATTTATTTTTTGATAACATATATATTTCAGTTGGCAACTCTAATGTTGTCATTCATCATTGGAACGATTTGAAATTCAAAGACAGGGGGATTTCAACAGAATAGTGAGACAAGTCATATTGCAACGAAAGCCATCAATTTGTTAAGATAATGTTTTTCTGGTCCTTAATACTGACCTTAATTGATGGCATAAATTGAAATCAAGTTGAATTTTTCTCTGCAGTTTTGTGTAGAATATTTTTTTCTACCTTAGAAGTTGAGATATGTCATCAAAACCCAAATGTTCAACACAAAATACTGTCTTAATCATGCTAAAAATACGTTTCAAACCCAAAAGTTCGATTCAAAATTTAAAAAACTTTAACTTATCTGGAAGTGAAAGAAGTTGAATTTAATAATCGCAAAACCATTCTGTACCATCCATATTCGATATTAATTATTTTTAATTTGTAAATTTAATTTAATAAATTGCACTTGTTGACTCGATGATTGTTTAAAACTTATATAAACTCACGCAGCTAAATTCTCTGCGAAAAATGAGACAAAAGGGTAACCCCGACATGGATTCAGCGATTACAACGAAGTTATTTTTGAGTGAGAAAACTAGTCCTAAATAAAACAAATGGCAATATCAAGATTAAATAGCGAGTACTAAAATAGTTAACTTGCAAATCAAATACAACTGATCCGCTGACTCTTTATTAAAAACACGTGAAATATTTGTTAGAATTAAAGTAAAAACAAGATTTTTTTTTTTGCTATTTAATTATTTTTTACAATTTATTTTTTAAAAAACGGTTATGTAAATCGTACAAAACTGTATTCAGAAGTGAAATTCACTTTAGATGCAACATTTGAAAACAGTTAAGACCATAATAGAAACCAATTCCATTTTTTTAAAAAACTTAACTTGTTATGGATAAGATGGGAGGAAAAGAAAATATATTTGTATTATTTTGATTTTTCAATCTTTAGAATGTTTGACATTTTTAGTTTTAAAAAAGCAAGACATTCAGATGCAATATTTAAAAAATTCAAATTGCTTTCTTTTTTCCTATTTGACCCAATGTTAAATTTTTATTGAAGATACAAAGCGTGAAAAATGTTTGACGCTCATTTTCGATTTTCAATGCGTGAAATACGCTTGTAGGGGGTGTTACAAAATCTCTGTTTGCAGTTTATTATCATTTTTTTAGTTCAGAGTTCAATCTTTTTTTTTTTTTTTTTGTTATTTTTATGTATTTTAAGTATTTCACCTTTTTCAAACTTTACCCATTTATTTATTGTACAATATATTTATTTTTTAGAATTTTCATATTTTCTTAAACATTTTTTTAACTTCACTCATTTACTTATTTTACAGTTCATTTATTTTTTAGAATTTTCAATTTTTTTTTTCCAAGTATTTTAGTATAACTTTATTCATTTTTTTACAATGTATTTTTATTTTACAATTCTTATAACTTTCAAACTTCCCTCATTTATCTATCGTACAATTCAGTCAAATTTTAGAATTTTCTGATTTTCAAATATTTTAACTTTTCTAACTTATATCATTTTTTGCAATGTATTTATTTTTTTACAATTTTACAGCCTAAAATATTTTAGTGTGTATTACAAACTTCATTCATTTTTCTTAAACAATGAATTCATTTTTTAAAATTTTTGTGACTTTCAAATATTCATTTTTAAACTTCAATCATTTTTTTTTTTTACAATTTAATAAAATTTTAGACTTTTGTGATTCGAAAATATTTTAAATTTCTAACTTCGTTCATTTTTTTACAATGCATTAATCTTTTGCAATTTTTACAACTTTCAAATATTCTAATTTCTCAAAACTTCACTCACCGGAACAGGATAGTTGTTCGCATCAGCCGCTGCTTCACCTCGAGGTAGGTCTGTAGCAGGTGGGGCGGACAGAACCCCAGCAACGAGGGACAGAGCAAAAACCGAAAGCAACATGGTCTTCTACTACCCTTTTGCAAAACCCCGAAAACTTAAAAAAAAAAAGCGCTTAAAACTCAGAACAGAGCGCTGAAAGAGAGTGGCCCGTTATATATATCCCCTCTCCAGCCAATGGCGAGGAGGCTGGCGTATGCAGGCCAATGATTTTGACAATTTTCCCCTCATTACGAGGAGCGCGGAGTCGCGCATAAATCAGGTGGCTTTTTGGGACCACATCGGGAGTGTTGGCCAACATCGTCTGCCTACGTGTTCTCCTCCGTCTGGAGAGAAAGCGAGGGAATTTTCGTTCCAAATTTTAAGTATTCGAAACCTGCTCGCACGTGCAGGGATGCCTGGTATGAGGATGGGCAGACGATAAGATGTGGCGTCGGAGCGGCATATTAATACTGTTTTCGGGTTCGGGCCTTATTTAGAAAAAACTGTGTTCGAATTTCGCAAAAAAATTTCGATTTGGTCAGTTTCTGTATCGCTGGTTTTATCACCTCGTTGCTCTGGTTCATTTCTGAGGCATCTTTAACCCTTTAAAGACCGTGCGATACATGTGTTTTCTAAGTTCATAATTTATGGAGCAATCTTATTATCTTCACTTGACAAAAGTTGATGTTGCTCTGATTTTTCAGATCACCATGTTTGTTTTTAATATTTATTTTTAATATTTATTTAGAGAGCGAAATTTTCATCCGCATAGTTACAAATCGTCTGCGGTTTGATTTTATTCATTTTTTTTTTCGGGGCTTATAACTCAGTCAGACGTTATATTAATTTTTTATTTTATTTATTTATTTATTTTATTTATTTATTTTTTTATTTTATTTATTTATTTATTTATTTTATTTATTTTTTTATTTTATTTTATTTACTTATTTATTTTGTGTAAAATTACGTTTTTCAAGGGAAAAAAAACACCTTTAGTGGAGAGTGTTGTACCTTGGGACACTTTTCATATTTTAATTTTTAACGTCAATTATTTTAACCAAATTTAAAATCTAAGAGTCACATTAAAATACCCCAACATACTTCTATGCAATATATTTTTTAAAATTAAGACAGATTGAAAATAAAATATTGCCAGCCATTTGAAGCAAAATTTTGCACTAGAAAACAAAAAAAAATTTTTTTTCATGGTAGTGAATTAAATCATTAATAATGAATTATTATATATCATTAAATGTGGTTAAAAGATTACAAAGGATTGGAACATTGTTCCATGTTCCTAAACATGTCTTAATTATTAAGAACATATGTTGTACCCTGGAACGCGTGTCCTAAGGTACAATATGTTTGGCTGCCCCAAGGTACAATCACCAAATGGTTTAAGAAAAATCAAAATGGTGGTCAATCTAAATGCATATCATTATTTTCTCATGTTTATGTTTGTGTAGGCATCTGTGTTTGTGTCCTGTCATAAGTGTGAGGGTAGTTGTGTGTATGAATGTGTGTGTGGGGGGGGGGTATGTGTATGTGTGTGTAGGCATATGTGTTTGTGTCTGTGTGCAGGCATGAATGTGTGGGTAGTTGTGTATGTGTGGGTGTGTATGTGTGGGTGTCTGTATGTATGCGTGTGTGTAAGTGTTTGTATGTGTGTATGTGTTTGTGTGTGTATGTGTTTGTGTGTGTATGTGTTTGTGTGTGTATGTGTAGTTGTGTATGTATGCGCGTGTGTGTAGGACATGGATGCAACCTGGAGACGGCTTTCGCTATAGGTGCAGCATCGTGAGGAGCCCGCCCGTCCACGGTGATGGTGCGGAGGGTGGCGGTGGGAAAAATCAGCGTAACGCCAAAAACAGTCAAATGAGAAAGAACAATAAGCAATCGTGATTGCTCAAAAAAAAAAAAAAAAAAATGAATTCAAGTCATCAAAATTCAAATGATTTCTTTTATTTATTTTCGAATATAAATAATTTATAAATTATATTTTATCCATGTTAATGAAGCATCCCAACTTTAATATTAACAACAAAACAAAAAAAAAAAAAAAAGATAAATAAATAAATATTGCTTAAAAAAATACAGAGTAATTTTATTTTGGAATCATCGCAAATGTTTTCAACTATTTATGCTCCTCCTTTTCATTTAAAATAACATTTAAATTAAAGATTAACCTCATTAATTAACAAAATATTTCTGAGCTAAATAATAAATGAATCAAATTTTGCAAACTAGTTTTAGCTTTGCTTCTACAATAGACCATATAGATAATAGACACATTTCGCACCCGGAAACCAACAAAAAAGCCATAACTTCAAAAAAAAAAAAAAACAGCGTTGGAGAAAATCAAGATTTTACGCAATAGTAGTTTTAAGCGAATTAGTCTCAAACATTACTATACGTGCAAAACAAAATTATGATGTAATGCAGTGGCGTACCTAGCACGGGTAACACCCGGAGTGGTAATTTGTGGTGTGTGTCCCCCCCCCCCCCCGCTTACAAAAAAAAAAAAAAAAAAAAACGGGAATTAATGTTCTATGAAAACATGATTTTCATACAATTTTCAGAAACAGCTACATTTGTGCTATTACGAAATTTTAAGTGGGTTAATGAACGCTTTTTATGTAACTTGCCCTAGACGCATATGTGCAAAGCCGTTGCGAGGTCTAAAAAGTAAGGGGGTGTAGGAAATTGATGACCCCTTACTTATTAAAAACGTATCTCCAACACAGAAGGAAATAATGAGTTTCAGTCTTTTGATTTAAGAGGAAGCCAAGTTTTGATAATATGAACATAATTCTTAGTAAAATATTCACTCCAGGATGGGGTGAGGGGGATCCCGGTGTTCTCCCCCGGAAAATTTTCAAATTTGTGGTCTTAAAAATGTATTTCAGCTTTATATTTTTCATAAACTTGCAATTCCACTGTAGGTGTCACTCCCCAGACAGGTGACACCCGGGATGGACCCCCCCCCCTTCCCTAGTAACGTCACTGTGTAATGTTCACTGTTTAGTTATTGTTGTCTTAATTAATGATGCTTACTTAAAGCTCAAAAATTTTTCTTCTAAATGTTGAAATTTTAATGATGTGCCATTTTTGATTATGTCTTCTTTACGCCACCACGCATCATTTATGTAAGCTAACTTGGTACGAATTTTTCGGCGAGAAAGAGCATTAGATTTAGATTTTGAACCAATAGTTAGTATATTCTCCCAAAATTTTTAACTGTGTCATTTTCATTGCAGGGCGTGCTTTACGTCCCAACCACTCACGCAAAATCTGCAGAACCAATTTTCACAAAATTTGACATACAAGTTATTTACATTTTAAGCTTTTAACCTTTTTTTGTTTCATGCACAAAAAAAATGTCGATTATCTACCGCAAATCTTGTGATCCTTAAAGAGTTAAATCGCAGCAATAAAAAAACGCTGAAGATTTTTTGCATTTGTGTAGAAATACTGGACATTTCACGAGTAATTTGTTGTGGTTGTTCCAAAATATTGAAATTTGCTCCAACATGGGCGCTCATATGCAAAATTTTAAGGGGGACTCAGAAATTTTCCCTATGGTTTAGCAGAACATTTTCCTCAAAGAAACCGATTTCAGTACAGATTAGAGTTATTAATGTTTGACATTTTTAATAACTTATTCATTAATGACTGGAGAAGAAATTTTTTTAAATTTTTGCAAAGAAAAAAGCATTAAAAGCAAGGAAGTTCCCATTTCTAAGGGGGGGGGGGGGCTTGAGCCCCCACTTGCCGCCCTATATGAGTGCCCTTGTGCTCCAATATTTCTGATTAATGCAAGGTTGTACCATTGTGCTGTTAGATGATGTAAGATGTTAAAAAAAAAAAAACTAACAAAATCATTTTTTCATCCAAAACTTGGAGTTTCCAAAAAAAAGAAAAACATTTAGTAACACTTCAAAAACATTCATTTTTGCTATTCAATTATTTACCTCACTTTGTTTTCCCCAACCGCTTTATGGTATCTGAACTTGTAAACAACATTTGATCCACTTATGCAGGATTAAAGAATCTTATTGATGTATTTATCGAGATAAAGCATCATCACTATTATCCAACGCTTAATTAAAGTCGAAATTGAAATGTTTACTCTTTGAGAAAACTGTATCTTACAATGCAGAATGCAGTTCATCATCCAATGAAAGGGGTTATTGCTCAATTAACAACTGTTTCCAAGATGAACGTCGCTTTGAATAATTATGTCGCACGGAAGCACCATTCCTTTTGCTCTATTTTTAGAACTTTATTGCTCGACTTGGGTCGTTAATGTTATTCAGTGGGGCGTGCATAGGTGTAAATAAGTGTGTGGGAGTTGAATGAATAAGATAAATAGGAATCTATGCTAGCTTCTTTTTTCTTTTCCAGTTAACAATATATATACAGTCGAACTCCTTATAACGAACAAGAGTCCACGACATTTGTTCGTTGTAAACGAGTGCTCGTAAAAAACGAATCCGTGAAAAAAATCATAAAAATTCATCATAGTCTCTTGTTTTCTTCTTCTTTTTAATCTGTGTGCAGTACCAAAGAAATAGATTAATTTACTTTGAACTGTCTGAATGTCTTTTTCTTGTGTCATTGTTTTTAACTCCCGACACACAAAGGAAGGGAGTTATAAGTTTGACGTGTCTGTGTATATGTGTGTCTGTGTGTCTGTCTGTGGCACTCTAGCGCCGATTTTGAAAAAAAAAAAAAAAAAAAATCGAAAGGAGAGTTGATCGAGAGTGTTTTTTTAGCTAGGTTGCGTCTTTGGATTGGATTACATTAATTAACGAAGATATTAATTAAAAGCCTCTAAAAGGTTTTTCGCTACTTTTGCAGTGAAACCATGCTTAAAAATTTGAAAATTTAGTACCAAAATAAAGAGATTTTTTTTCCGCGTCTGATAGAATGTGTTTGAAACATCCATGTTTCATCGAATTCGAATTATAACGTTTTTTAAAGCAAATTGATCACCGAATTCATTGTTGGCCGAAAAGGAAATTAAAAGCAATGATATAAAATTTTTATCGGTTGCCAGTTTCTATTTGTTAGCAAATAAAATACTTGAAATTGATTTTTAGTAGTATAAGGCTTTTAAAAGGATTTTCATCTTCACCTCTTGATTCTACAGTTGCGACTCAGTCGGGGTTTTTTTAAATTTTTAATTTTACCGTTGCTTGTATACTATGTAGAGAAGAGACGTGACAGCTCTATGTTCCGTGCCAAAAGTAACATTTAAAAAAAATGTCATAAAAAAAGTTTTTTTTTTTTTTGCCTACGAAATCATAAACGTGTGCTTTCTTAGGTAAAAATTTTCTGCTTATTACACGTTTTGATATTAAATATAGATCTGTCACGTACGGGACAAGATGTATGCCGTTTCGTGGAATGACCTAGATGCAATGCACATTATATAAGATCTATAGAACATTATATTAGTATTCTTAAAACTTTTCATAAAAAAATGTGTTCATATCATATAGTGCAGTTAAGGCTTTTTTTTTTAATTTATATAAAACTAGTGATACCCGCACGGCTTTGCCCGTAATAGAAAAATCAAAAGGTCTTTTGGTTCGCCTGTATATTTACAAAAAATGTATGGTGAATTTTCTCGCCAGTTGGCTTGTACCCATCTTACGGTTCCACGTTATGATAATTTCGTATCTCGCCAATTGGCTTCCGCCCATGTTACGGTTCCACGTTATGATAATTTCGTAATTTACTCGTCCATCTTATGATATTTTTGTTCTTAAAATTGGAATAGAAAAAGAACCACATCGAATTTTCGAAAAATCGCTTCGAGGTGCACACCCCCATGCTACATACTAACTTTGTGCCAAATTTCATGAAAATCGGTTGAACGGTTTAGGCGCTATGCGCGTCACAGACATCCTACAGACATCCTACCAGACATCTAGACATCCAGACATCCTCCGGACAGAGATACTTTTAGCTTTATTATTGGTAAAGAAAATACTAGTTATTCATTCTCTTAAACAAGTGGAACGTATTAAAATATTATTAGATCTTCACGTCTCTTACTTTTGCTAAATAGTTGATTCTTTGTTCGCAGTTCCTTGTCAGCCACCTTCTTTGGCAAACCTTTTAGCTCTTTCAAGAAGTACCTGTTTTCTTTTTCTATTTGACCATGATTTTCAATAATGTTCATCCCGCCTCATCTACAACCAGACATGCCCCAATAACCACGCTTTCTTTACTCACAAAGGCACCGCAACTCAACAAAACATCTTCACAGTGTTTCGAACAAACAAAATAGGTCTTTGATTCTAATTCCGATGCTCAGCTTCCCGAATTGAACGGCTTTCAAAACACTCGATTGTAATGATTTCTACTTGAAGTAATACAACTTTTTAATTCAGTTAAAGAAACCTAGTATTATCAGGGGTTCGCAACATTTTAAACTAACTCTGTGCCGTCGATTTTTTAATACAGTAATATTTTTAAATTTTTGTTTTAACATTAAACTAAAAAAGAACAAAATTTGAAAAAAAAAATTGAAAAAAAAACGATTAAGAAAAATAATATTGTTAAATATTTTATGTAAAAAAACAAGTGAATCAATGGAGTAATAATAATAATTTTCAAGTAACTGTACAGGGACAAGAGACAAGGCCTGCTAGTGTATCTGCGTAAAGAATCACTTAATATGTTTCTTCGAAAAATGTTACTCCTTAACTCGGAGGTTCTCAAATTTTTTCGACTCGCGGCACCTTTTGAAGATTCAGAATTTTCTCACGGCACCCTAGTCCTTCTCTATTATGTAAACAACTAATAAGTCGTTATTTCCAGAGTTTTTCCCCACACCTGCGCATAGTTCGTACACATAGCGCAGCATATGCTGCGCAGTATTATTTCCCCCTCCCAAATATTCCGGTGTTATATTACAATGACACCGGAGTTTTAATAAGGCGAACCATGATCCTATTGTACTATAACCTACTTTTCTATGTTATTAAATCTCGGAGGGTAAAAAATGACGGCACGCAACGACATTTTTTTTTTTTTTTTTTTGAATACGTCAATTACATAATTTAGGTTTCAAGAACAGTATGCAACTTTTTAAATTCAAGTTGAACTTCAAAGAACCATGTATAGACACAAAATTTACCGTAAAATAAGATCAGCTGTTTTGACATCACTTTTCTGCAATAACTTTTGCTACACTGTTGCATGGTAGTTAAAATAACTTCTTGATAGCGCTTAATCATCAGTCTCTTAAATGACGATGAAAAAGGATCAAGTGAATTTTTGTAATACTTTATCAAAAAAATTGAGGATTTCCTTACTGATGGTCAACCGCGTATTGTTTTTCACCTTATACATATTATATAGATTCCACTTCGATTCATTGAACACTTCGCGGCACCCCTCACCTCGTCATACGGCATCCCAGGGGTGCCGCGGCATCCAGTTTAAGAACCCCTGCGTTAACTCCTAAAAGGAATTCGTAGAAAAATAATAACATGATAAAAAGCTTTGAAAATAATATTTTTGTTGACTTTGCGTCAACCAACAACTATTCTCAATTGTAACACTGAAAAAAAAATTGAAAAAGTAGGGTGTTTTTTCAAGATGACATAAATTGTGTAGTGCGGGAGTCCTTGCTAGGAGTACTTAAATATTCACCGAAGACAAAAAAAGGAACGAAACATTATGACGTCATATTCAGTGCACAAAAAGTAAGCTTTTGTAGGAACAGAAGACATGAAACTCGCGTATGACATGTGTCCTTCTGTGGAAACTGGTGTTTGGTACATCTATTCCTTCAGAAGTCGCTGCAGCAAGGAACAACCTCAGAAGTGTGAATTGCAAATATTCAGGAACAGAATACCTTATCGCTATACCGAGATTGCCTGCTTCTTCCAAGATGCGACTGATGTTCATTTGCAAACAAACACAGACTTATCTTTCGTTTGTCTCAGAACTGTTCCTTTTCATATCCTGGGGTAATTTTTGTTTACCTTTTAGGCACTTTTTTGTTTTTGCTTTCATTCTGCAATGTTGTGCGATTTCAGTAAGCGTATTTCCAACGCACCGCATATTACGTCACATTTTTCTTAAAGGGGCCGTCGGCAAATGGTGTCACGCTCTGAGGGAGTGGAGAGGTTGGGTTCGTGAAATTGTGAGTTTGTGACAAGTGGGAGAGGGAGGGGGTAGCAAGAAGTATCACATGACACGTTTTTATAATAATATGCTAACGATATTGAGAGCGACAATTCTTTCAATTTTATACTGTTTGAAGAACCTCTCAACACAGAAATTATTTCTTTACAGCAAAAAAAAAAAAGGTCCATCAAAATTTTGTTGATGAGTTTTTTTGTGGTTCCGCGACGTTTAGGAGACCTCATAGCTCCTACAGGCTTGGAACTTGGCACAGAATCAGTTTGGACCGGGAAGGGGGGGGGGGTGCACTTCGAAGAAATGTTTTTCTTTTTTTTTTAATTTCAAATAGGTTTTTTTTTTAAATTAATTTTTTAGCTAAAATTTCACACAAACTGTCGAAAATTGCAACGCAATTTCTTATCATTCGAAAGCGATTTTTTCTGCACGCGATGAAGTTTGTTTCAAATGTATCCGTTAGAACAAGAAACATAACAGTCTTCAGTTTAGTTAAAATCGTAGGCTAAACTCAACTCAAGCATTACAGAATAAAATGCTGTGACAACTTAGGCAAGGCTAAACTGGTAGCAAACATAATGGTATAATCAGGATCTTCATAACTTTCACAATGCTGTCAGTTAGGTTTTGCCCTACTATCAACGTATTTGGAGACAATGAATTTGAAAACAACTTCTCAAACGTTTTGCTCTGGCCAAGAGCTCCCTTAGAACCAACAGCCTAGAAATGTGATGCAAAATTAGTTCGAACCCCGGAGGTGTACACTTCCAATCGTTTTATTTTATTTTATTCATTATTTTTTAATTAATTAATTAATTAATTATTTTTTAGATTTTGTTATACGTACTTTAATTACATTCTTTTTCCTTCGAGTATAGAAGCGGGACCTTCATAATGTTTTAATTATACTGAGTGTTTTAGTTAAATTATATTTGCTTCGGAATAGGGAGAGCGAGATTTTTATTGTATTCCATTCGTTACGGGTGTCTTAATCGAATTCTTCCTAGCAGACGATTTTACTCTTCGCAAACCAAACACGTTTGCGAAGCAATCTTCACAGGCTGCTGAGTGTTAGCCCCCTATGATACAATGTTTAGGTTGTCCTCTACTAAAATTCCACTCGACTGCAGACCAATGTAATGTCCAACAATCGTCCGTTAGCGAAGTTTTTTACTGCTCATTTGAGTAGATAAATTTTTTCACATCGAAAAAAAAAAAAGCTACGATTTCTTTCTGTAAAAATTATCTATTTCCTCCTCAAATGTATGGAAATGGTATTCCGAGGGAAATTTATGGTCTTATTCATTCGAATTCGCAATGCGGAATATTGGTTTTGGTTTTTTCCGACCTTACAATCCTTACGTTAGGAACTGAAAGCCTTGATTTGAAGGAAATGGTTGCGGAAAGATGAACGGAAACGCGTTCGGACGAATTAACAGCAGATTAAATGTATTTTATCGCACATATCAAGGATAAAATTCCACCCGACGAATTCTTTCCTCCATACGCACGAATGGTTTACATCGGCGAACCTCCATTCACGCGAAACAGTAACTAACTGTAACTTTAACGAAAACGCATTAACTTGATGAAATGAATGTTGGAATGAAAGGAACACAGAAGGCTTAAACAGGGAAATGCTTTCGAAATGGTCATTTACGGGGCAGGTAATTTGTCCGTCATAGAAGAGCATCTCGAAAGCGAAGGCTAATTGCATGTGTTCTTTTATTATGTCAAATAAATTGTTTATTTACAGTATAACCTTGTTTATCTTGACTAACTGGGACTAAGGCCCTATGCAGGGTGTAACAGTACAGGGTTTACAGACTTTCAGGGCAGATAGAGTACACCTAGACGATGGGAAACCACATAGCAATGCATGGTCGCAAACGCTTTCCTGGCCCAGTAGTGGCGACACAAATCGCCAAAAAGACAAGACACGAATAAGAGAAGAAAACATGTTTATTGTCCTAAGCACATCCTTAGCACAGCAAAAAACTAAGAAAAAAGAACATGAGGAGCCAACGATCGTCATAAAGTCGGTGTTCGAAATTATAACGCAGGACCGTGATGCGTGCCTCACATCTCCGCGCATTGAAGATCGAACGTCAAAGTGAGAGCGGCAAAAAAAAAAAAAAAAAAACCGCGTGTGCGCATGCACCGTCATCTGATGCTTCGGTTTACGTAACGACATCTATCGTGTACACCAGACAAAAACTTACCAGCATTTTTGCTGCAGTAAAAAATATGAACATGTTTTCTCCTCTTATTTGTCATGTCTTTCTTGTGCTTTGTGCCGCCACTACCGCGCCAGGAAAGCGTTTCCGACCATGCATTGCAGTGTGATTTCCCATCATCTAGGTGTACTCGATCTGCCCCGAAAGTCTGTAAACGCTGTACTGATGCACCCTGTATACTGCCGTGGGTCTGCAGAAGTGAGTTTTCGAGATGTTTAAAGAAATGTGTGTTGGATTCAATACTAATGATAGGGAAAAGTTGGAAATAGACTTTTTTTTTTTTTAATTTTTGCTCCTTCTTTTCAGTTGCAACCACTAGCGCAGGCAGAAACACCTCCTGGAGGAAGGTTTTTTTTTTTTTTTTTTGATCAAAAGATCCCTTTTATGAGCATAAACTACTGTATTATAATTTGAGGCATTGTTAAAACCAACGCCTCTGGGGGTGTTTTCAGCCCCCCCCCCCTTCGTTGCGCCGCTGGCCAAAACCAAAAAACAAGCTTGTACAATAAAGCTAACGTACAACAAATGACAAAAATGCAAAAAAAAAAAAAAATGAAAAAAAAAATGCAGTTTCTGTCCTTTACCTGCCCACGGCAATACAGGCGAGTCGACGCATCGGCTTAAGATCAGCCATTTTGGATTGGAGCGCGTGTTTGGGTGGTTGTCTTTTTTGCCAAGTTATCGCGTTTGCTAATTTTGCACTGCGAGCAATTTTTTGCGGCGCATGAATAGTTAATCAAAGAAAAAAAAAAAAAAAAAAATATTTTTCGCCAATTCGGCAAAACCCGAAACTTTGCTCTGGTAACCCTAGCTCCGCAACAATGAAAACTCTGATCCAAAATGGCTAAACTTAAACTGATGCGTCGGCCTGTATAAAAAGCCGCTTTAACGGCGACCAAAAAAAAGATCCGAATAATCCGGGTAATGAGCAAAACATTCTTAAATGAGAAGACTTATTTTTTTATTACAGCAAAAAGTAATGCTTTGCAACAAAATTACATAGCACCGTTTCTGGTTTCTCGCAAATATTTTATCATTTATAGTTCAGCTGCAGTGGTGTCTGACGGAGGTTCCAAGTACGCCATGTTGTTTCTTAAATTAGTTCTAACTTTATTGTGGGTCGTGGTAGCCCGATCGGTAGTGTCGGATTCGGGGCCGGAGGGTCCTGAGTTCGAACCTCGATGGTCGAAGATCCACCGTCGTCATTAAAGGGGACTGGGCGACGTTAAATATGGTCTCAATGTCCTCCAAGTGAAACGATACCTCTGGGGGGTGCTAGCACCAGGTAGCTATTAGCTCCTGGTCTAGTTCTAAATTCTCATTAACTGTTCGATCCGGTGATGGTGCTGCCATCTATCGGTATAAAAAATAATGGAGGCAAGGCACTTAGTATGCACTCCTCGACATAAATACAGTTGTAGTCAGTTGTGACTCGGAATCGAACTTTATTGTACGTTGTACGCAGGAATACGTTTAATCACAATAAACACCGAATATACGTTTCGCATATTTGTAGTTCTGTACTTGTAATCATACTTTAGAATTAGCAAATTAATTTTTTTTAATTTTGAAAATTTGTTCCGGATAAACGGGGGACGGATGAGCTATGTTCAACTGTATTTTCATTTTTCAGCATTATTAATCTCAGTAATTTTTGAGGAAACATGAAAAATCCAATTTCATTTTTTTGTCAAGTTTTAATAGATTTAAAAAATGATTAAATTTTCATAAAACATTCCAAATCACCATTTAAGAAAATTCGTTTATTTACAAGTGAATTCCTTCTACGTCAATTGCTTATGGCTAATTTTTTCTTGAGAATCTCAAAGTGCTGATAAAAGAGTGATATTCCCATTCGGTAATTCTCCACAAATCTACCAATTCGCAACTCAAATAAACTATAGGAGGCGCTGCAGCCACTGTCTAATGGCGGATGAAAAAGGTAAAACAAAGAAATGCCGTACCTTATAACTTGCTTTGACGCTTAGTGAATGACTGAAATTTTTAATCGTGCTTGTGGGAAGATTTCTTTTCTCTTCTTCTGAAATTACATTACACCATAAACTGTCTGAAGCCTGTACTTTACCCCAAAGAAAACACGTGGAATGGAATGTGTTACCTTTTTCGGTAGTAGTGTTAATCACCGCGAGGTAGCGTATTCGAGCTCTGGAGTTGCGAATACTAAGAATAATAATGTACGTAATGTGCGTACTGTCTGTGTGTCAGTCTGTTTCTTCGTGGTCGGTGGAACAGAACGTAGAGCTTAGCACACGTGCAATCACCAAAACTTGTCAGTTATATTTTGGAGGCTGAAGATGTGCACCGAAGAGCCATTTTTTTTAATACGAATTTGTATCTATTTTTTAAAAAAAATACGATTTTGAACCAACTTTCTACCAGTGGCGTAGCTAGACCCGACTTTCGGGGGGGGTTACTTCTTATATAATATATATATATATATATATATATATATATATATATATATATATATATATATATATATGTATGTATGTATAATCGCTTGGAATTTTTCCCTTTTCTTCTTTTTTTTTCTTTCTCTTCTCTCTTCTTTTTCTCTTTTTTTTTTTGAGACTAACTTTTCGGGGGGGGGGGGGGTTTTGTCCCCAAAACCCCCCCCTTAGCTACGCCCCTGCTTTCTACAATACTCAAGCAATATGGAGACGAAAAAGCTCTTGCACATATGAAATTTTCATTAAATTCAAAATTTCGGATTTTCCTATTCAAGTGGTATTCCTATATAGATATATTTCTATTCGCAACTCCAGTAAACTATAGGGGACGCTGCAGCCTTTGTCCAATGGTGGATGAAAAAGGTAAGACAAGCAAATGCCGTAACTTATAACTTGCTTCGACGCTTTGTGAATGGCATTAATTTTTCATCGTGTTTGTGGGAAACTTTCTTTTCTATTCCTCTGAAATTATATTACACCACAAACTGTCTAAAGCCTATAGTTTACCCAAAGAAGACACGTGGAATGGGATGTTTTACCTTTTTCGGTAGTATTGTTAATCACCGCAAGGTAGTGTATTCGAGCTCTGGAGTTGCGAATACTATATAAGAGATTCCTACATAAAAAATAACGATCTTCAAAGCATCTAATTTAGTTCGAACAAGAATAATACTTACTTTTGGAGCGAACAATATAGGTTTAGAGATTACTTCTTTGAGCGAGTTAACGAGTTTGACATGGAAGTTATGTTGTATGAACAAAATTATTACACTTAATTGCCTAAACAACTCGCATTTTTGATTTTACAGGCTAATACATGGTATGAAATTGAAATACCACACGAAATTAATTAAAATTTAAAAGGAAAATAAAACAAAAACGGCCGATTTTTTTCAAAATTAGTGAGATGAGATCCAAATTATTTTCATAATAGCTTAAACAACTAGACAATACTGCTACAGTAGAGCCTCGTTTTTATCCGGTCTAACTGGAACCAAAGTAAGGCAGAAAAACGAAAATCCGAATAATCCGGGAAATATGGGTAAAAACAAAGTAAAACCTTCAAGACTTAAAAAAACTATTATTCGTTTCCTGCAGCAAAAAAAGAAAAATTGCAATTTCTTTTTTAATTGACTACGAACATTTTCTTTTTGAATAATTTTTTAAATTTCAATTCTATTAAATGCACTTTTTTTCTTGACATTAAGTAATAAACAGTAAAAAAGAGACAGAAATGGGTATTTTGATTTTTTTTGAGCAATCACGATTGCTTATTGTTCTCACTTGACTGTTTTGATGTGCTATGATTTTATTTTCCCGCCAGCACCCTCTGCAGCACCACCGTCGAACGGGCCGGTCGCCTCACGATGCTGCTCCTCTAGCGAAAACAGTCTCCAGGTTGCGTCACTTATTTGCCTACACCTCCACACACATACACCTACACACACAAAGACATACACACAAGCATACATACAGACACACAAACACATACACACAACTACCCATACATACACATACCCCCCACACACAAACACACATACACGCAAAACCCACACACACACATACACCTACACACATACATCTACACACACACATACACTTACACACACAAAGACATACACACAAGCATACATAACATACACATACCCCCCCACACACAAACACACATACACACAACTACCCACACACACATACACAAACCGCCCACACACAAACAAACATACCCCCCCACACACATGCCTACACACACATATACAAACCGCCCACACACAAACAAACATACCCCCACACACACAAACACACACTCCTACATACACACACACACTCGTGATTGCGAAAAACATAATTTGAATTCAAGATGTCAAAGTTCAAATTTATTTTTTTTTTCTTTATTTTTTTATTATTTCATTTTTATTTTTTATCTTTTATTTTATTTATTTATTTAGTCTTCTCGTCACATTTATGTAAATATTTTTATTTGTTTATATATATCTTTTTCTTATTGAGCAAGTCTATTTTCTTCTGTACATACCAAAGTTAAATGTTTATCCATTTGGGTTGTTTGTAAATTTACACAAACGTCATCCCACAATTTGTTAAATCTAACATTGTTGTATATATACCAAGAGATGGCGTATTTAATTTAAAAAAAAAACTAATTCTTAAATAAGCAGCTTTATCTTTTATTACAATTAAAAGTAATGCTTTGTAACAAAAGGCATAGGGTTCTTTCTCGCAAACATTTTATCATTTACAGCTCTGCTGCAGTCGTGTCGGCTCCAAGTACGCCATGTTAAGTTACTATAATTTAAGTTACGACCTATGCAGGAGTTGTATATGTAATCAAAATAAAAAATGAATGCTTGGTGGACTTACAGTTCAACTATCAATTATGTTTTGAGTGACTATGTTTTTTCACTTTACAAATTTGATCCGGATAAACCAGAGATCCAGATGAACGGGCGCCGGATAAGCAAGGTAACTGCACGTAAAAAATGGAGTCGTACACCAAAGATTATTCAGACGAAAATAAGCTCCTTCGTAAACATTAAGCGGTCAGAGCGTGAAATGGTTATTTGTCTCTCCGGTAATCAGGGGTGCCCATCCGCCCCTCCCCAAATTCAATGGCGCAACCCCCCCCCCCTTCAATATTTTTCTCAACCCTCTTTTCCGTTTTTATTTTTAGCTCTCTTTTTCATTTTAGTCATTTTTTCAAAAATATTTTTCATTAAGTTTATTTTTAAAAATTTATTGTTATTATTTATTTATTTATTATTATTTTGTTTCATTTGAAAAGTTCTGTACTACGCCAATGACATGCACACATACACACGAACTAAATAAATAAATAAAATAAAATATAAACAGAATAAAATAAAATAAAATAAATAATTCAAATTAAAAATAAATCAATAAATAAATAAATAATAAAATATATCAATAAATAAACTTAAACAAATAAAATAAAATAATAAATCAATCCCTCCCCCCATTTTGATGGCGCAACTTGCGCCATAATCCCCCCCCCCCCCCCCCGCCTGTGGGCACCCCTGCCGGTAATTTTAAAAAAAAATGGAGTGAGCTGCTTTTGACACTAAACGGTTCAATTAATTGCACTTTTTTTTTACCAGAAAGATTAACTTCAGTGATTAGAGCTTAGCTCGCCAAACCTTCAACAGTTTCAGCATCATTTGTTTAATTAGGTAAATGACACAAGGGAAAAAAAAATCCTTGAAAAACAATCATGCGAGCAAATACATTTTTAGTCTTTGAAGTGTTGTGTGAGGGCGTTAAATCGTATAATCCTTTGACAAGTATTTCTTAAGGTTTAAAGTGACACGGGGAAGGTAATGCACTCATAAAAATGCCGCTTGAAACCAGATGTTATTAACACAAGAGCTTTTTACCTCGTTGGTTTTACCTGAGACGGAAAATGAAACCTTTTGGGGTCCACTATCAGTAGCTTTAATGGGGGCGTTTCCAAAATTTTAAAAGTATTTTTTTCATGAAGAGCATGCTTAAAAACATAGGATCTGACCATTTTTTAAATAATTTGACTAAGTTTAGTATTTTTAAAAAAATTACTTTTATTGGTGCGCTTTCATTGTTTACGCTTCTGCCGATGACTACTGGCAACGATAGGGTTGATATAGAGCCGCTATATAGACAGGCCGACGCATCAGCTTAAGTTTAGCCTTTTTGGATCGGGTTTTTCATTGTTGCACTGCTTGGGTTACCACAGCAAAGTTTCGAATTTCGCCAAATTTGCAGAAAATAATATTTTATTTTATAAACAATTCACGTGCCGCTAATAATTGCTTACAGTGAACAATCACCAACGCGATAACTCGCCAGAAAAGGCAACCACTCAAACACGCGCTCCGATCCAAAAAGGCTGATCTTAAGCTGATGCGTCGGCTCGTATATATAGGGGCCTTAGGTTGATAGCAAGCGTAGAGCGCAATATTTAATTTGCTTCTTGGTTATCATAACGCGGATTTTGATATCGTCAAAATGGATATTTCGGGTGTCTGTACGTTCCTAGGCATCGGTTACGTTCACAAATATAATTAAGATTAAAATGAACTTAAGTATGCTTATGATTTAATCATTAATTTATGTTTATATTTCTGGGGATGCAATGCCTCCATTGTGTTTCATTGTATCAAGAAGTTACCAAAATATTTATCACTAGTGGTACCCGCACGGCTTCGCCCGTAATAGAGAAATTAAAAGGTCTTTTGGTTCGCCTGTATTTACAAATAATGTATTGTGAATTTTCTCGTCAATTGGCTTGTACTCATGTTACGGTTACACGTTATGATAATTTCGTATCTCGCCAATTGGCTTGTGCCCATGTTACGGTTACACGTTATGATAATTTCGTAATTTATGATAGTTTTTTTTTCTTAAAATTGGAATAAAAAAAGAACCACATCGAATTTTCGAAAAATCGCTTCGAGGTGCACACCCCCATGCTACATACTAACTTCGTGCCAAATTTCATGAAAATCGGTTGAACGGTTTAGGCGCTATGCGCGTCACAGACATCCTACAGATATCCTACAGACATCCAGACATCCTCCGGACAGAGAGACATTCAGCTTTATTATAAGTAATAGTGGCACCCGCACGGCTTCGCCCGTAATAGAAAAATTAAAGGTCTTTTGGTTCGCTTGTATATTTACAAATGATGTATGGTGAATTTTCTCGCCAATTGGCTTGTACCGACGTTACAGTTCCACGTTATGATAATTTCGTATCTCGCCAATTGGCTTGTGCCCATGTTACGATTCCACGTTATGATAATTTCGTAATTTATGATAGTTTTTTTTCTTAAAATTTGAATAAAAAAAGAACCACATCGAATTTTCGAAAAATCGCTTCGAGGTGCACACCCCCATGCTACAAACTAACTTTGTGCCAAATTTCATGAAAATCGGCCGAACGGTTTAAGCGCTATGCGCGTCACAGACATCCTACGGACATCCTACAGACATCCTACAGACATCCTACAGACATCCTCCGGACAGAGAGACTTACTGCTTTATTATTAGTAAAGATAATGACGAGAATTTACTAGTTATGGTCTGCTGTTAAAATAACATGATAGTAAATCAGCCGAAAATCTAACAAACGAGCTGATGTGTGCATCACATGACTTCTTTTTACTCTAATTGAACGTCATTTTCTAATTATTGGCAGTTTTAATGTGATTCAATAGTTGACTCTCTAAATATCACCAACAGAGGTCAAATTGAAACCAGATTTTAAAGAAAAAAATCACCAAATTTATCGCCAAGTTGACGACAAAACTTGGCGACCAAAAGACTGGCGATATATCGCCAAGTGTCCGCCAAATTAAAGCACCACTTGAGTTTACATCGAAATTAACAATGATTTCCCTCCAAAAGGGGCAAAAGACACCCTTTGGATCATACGAAAGCAACCAAAAAGGAAGGTGCACAACTAGGCCCCACTAGGAGTCTACGTACCAAATTTCACCTTTCTAGGACATTCCGTTCTTGAGTTATGCGACATACATACACACATACGCACATACATACGTACATACAGACGTCACGAGAAAACTCGTTGTAATTAACTCTGGGAGCGTCGAAATGGATATTTCGCGTGTCTGTACGTTCCTAGGCACTTATCCACGTGTGGTCGAGTTGAAAAAAAAAAAAACTCAACGTTAATTCGGGGGTGAGCAAAATGGAAATCAAGGCCGATTTTTGAGTGAAATTTTTTTCGCGAATGCAATACTTCCTTTTTTTGTAAAAGGAAGTAAAAAGGCTTCAATGAACTCTGAAAAAAGAAAAACTGAACTGAAGTAAACTTTACTGAAGTATTTTTTTAAATGCTAGTTAGTTATACTGAAACTTCATCAAAAAATATAGTTACTACTTTGTTTCTAAACATAGAGTATTTCTAAAAATAGGAGGGCTCAGAACGTGTTCGAATGCCTTAAAGGGAAATTATTTGTCAGTAGTAATGATTTAATAGCAACTTTTCTAACTTTATTGTGTTTAATGCTAACTAAATTGTCTAACTTAATTGTTCGTAGTAAAAATCAGTTGCGATATTCTGATAACGTTCTCCCATTGTCAAAGTAAAGGAAGGGGAAAACAGTATTAACAGGAATTATAAGTAAAGAACAGCTTCGCCGCCATTATTTTGTTCCAAATTTATGCATCAGACTTGATTGTGTGAAATGAATTCGAATCCACAGCACATAAATCAGCGCCATAATTGTGCGCACGAAAAACTTTTTCTCCATTTCTGTCACAAGCAAGACCACTTCCTTTGTCAATTGTCACAAGTCAAATAGTACGAGGACATCATTTCAATGTCAGTTAGTTTCATATGCACGAGAATTCATCCGTTCTCGCCCATAATTTAACTATGCATCGCTAGATCTCATTTGTCTAATGTAAGACTTGATGAAAAAACATACAAAGAAAGCGAGTTTCGAACCAAAATAATACTTCCATCTTCCGAAATTAATTGCTACATCTTTATTACTATTACTAATAATAAAGCTGAATCTCTCTCTGTCCGGAGGATGTCTGGATGTCTGTAGGATATCTGTAGGATGTCTGTAGGATGTCTGTGACGCGCATAGCGCCTAAACCGTTCGGCCGATTTTCATGAAATTTGGCACGAAGTTAGTATGTAGCATGGGGGTGTGCACCTCGAAGCGATTTTTCGAAAATTCGATGTGGTTCTTTTTTTATTCCAATTTTAAGAAAAAAAAACTATCATAAATTACGAAATTATCATAACGTGGAACCGTAACATGGGCACAAGCCCATTGGCGAGATACGAAATGATCATAACGTGGAACTGTAACGTCGGTACAAGCCAGTTGGCGAGAAAATTCACCATACATTATTTGTAAATATACAAGCGAACCAAAAGACCTTTAATTTTTCTATTACGGGCGAAGCCGTGCGGGTGCCACTAGTTTTTAATACTTTTGTACTGATTATTGATATTGATGGTTTTATGTTTTTTAACCCCCGACACACTAAGGAAGGGGGCCATAAGTTTGACGTATCTGTGTATCTGTCTGTGGCACTCTAGCGCCTTAACGGATGGACCGAATTTGAAGAAAAAAAAAATATTCGAAAGGAGAGTTGATCGAGAATGTTCTTAGCTAAGTTGGGGAAGATTTCGATAATTGGGAATCTGGCGATCTTTCTTCATTGGCGCTAATCTTTGGCTTCAGCACCTGCGCGAGAGGTATTTTTCTTTGTAAATCTAAACAATGAGACCAGAAACATCTATTCACATAGGGTTACTATAAATTAACAGGGTTACCAAAATAAAATTATTTGAGCCGCAAATGAGACGACTGCGCCAGACGACAAGGTTAATGACAGATATTATCATACAGATTTCTATTTAGATTTTAAAATATGTGCTTTAATTATTCATTAAACTCTTGAACAGAAGAACAGTGATATGATCTTCGGTTTCTTCTTCTTCTTAGTCTTGAACTTCTGAAGTTAGATTGAATGAAATAGATGGATCACACAAATGTTGAAAAACAGCAGCAATGTAAAAGGAAGACAAGATATTTGACATGTTTATTGTTACGTGAATTTTTCATAATATCATACAGATGATATACAGTTGTGATGTGATATACAGTTTTCTATTTAGATTTTAAAATATGTGCTTTAATTATTCATTAAACTCTTGAACAGAAGAACAGTGATATGATCTTCGGTTTCTTCTTCTTCTTAGTCTTGTGAACTTCTGAAGTTTGATCGAATGAAATAGATGGATCACACAAGTGTTGAAAAACAGCAGCAGATGTAAAAGGAAGACAAGATATTTGAACATGTTTATTGTTACGTGAATTTTTCATAATATCATACAGATGATATACAGTTGTGATGTGATATACAGTTTTCTATTTAGATTTTAAAATATGTGCTTTAATTATTCATTAAACTCTTGAACAGAAGAACAGTGATATGATCTTCGGTTTCTTCTTCTTCTTAGTCTTGTGAACTTCTGAAGTTTGATCGAATGAAATAGATGGATCACACAAGTGTTGAAAAACAGCAGCAGATGTAAAAGGAAGACAAGATATTTGAACATGTTTATTGTTACGTGAATTTTTCATAATATCATACAGATGATATACAGTTGTGATGTGATATACAGTTTTCTATTTAGATTTTAAAATATGTGCTTTAATTATTCATTAAACTCTTGAACAGAAGAACAGTGATATGATCTTCGGTTTCTTCTTCTTCTTAGTCTTGTGAACTTCTGAAGTTTGATCGAATGAAATAGATGGATCACACAAGTGTTGAAAAACAGCAGCAGATGTAAAAGGAAGACAAGATATTTGAACATGTTTATTGTTACGTGAATTTTTAATAATATCATACAGATGATATACAGTTGTGATGTGATATACAGTTTTCTATTTAGATTTTAAAATATGTGCTTTAATTATTCATTAAACTCTTGAACAGAAGAACAGTGATATGATCTTCGGTTTCTTCTTCTTCTTAGTCTTGTGAACTTCTGAAGTTTGATCGAATGAAATAGATGGATCACACAAGTGTTGAAAAACAGCAGCAGATGTAAAAGGAAGACAAGATATTTGACATGTTTATTGTTACGTGAATTTTTCATAATATCATACAGATGATATACAGTTGTGATGTGATATACAGTTTTCTATTTAGATTTTAAAATATGTGCTTTAATTATTCATTAAACTCTTGAACAGAAGAACAGTGATATGATCTTCGGTTTCTTCTTCTTCTTAGTCTTGTGAACTTCTGAAGTTTGATCGAATGAAATAGATGGATCACACAAGTGTTGAAAAACAGCAGCAGATGTAAAAGGAAGACAAGATATTTGAACATGTTTATTGTTACGTGAATTTTTCATAATATCATACAGATGATATACAGTTGTGATGTGATATACAGTTTTCTATTTAGATTTTAAAATATGTGCTTTAATTATTCATTAAACTCTTGAACAGAAGAACAGTGATATGATCTTCGGTTTCTTCTTCTTCTTAGTCTTGTGAACTTCTGAAGTTTGATCGAATGAAATAGATGGATCACACAAGTGTTGAAAAACAGCAGCAGATGTAAAAGGAACACAAGATATTTGAACATGTTTATTGTTACGTGAATTTTTCATAATATCATACAGATGATATACAGTTGTGATGTGATATACAGTTTTCTATTTAGATTTTAAAATATGTGCTTTAATTATTCATTAAACTCTTGAACAGAAGAACAGTGATATGATCTTCGGTTTCTTCTTCTTCTTAGTCTTGTGAACTTCTGAAGTTTGATCGAATGAAATAGATGGATCACACAAGTGTTGAAAAACAGCAGCAGATGTAAAAGGAAGACAAGATATTTGAACATGTTTATTGTTACGTGAATTTTTCATAATATCATACAGATGATATACAGTTGTGATGTGATATACAGTTTTCTATTTAGATTTTAAAATATGTGCTTTAATTATTCATTAAACTCTTGAACAGAAGAACAGTGATATGATCTTCGGTTTCTTCTTCTTCTTAGTCTTGTGAACTTCTGAAGTTTGATCGAATGAAATAGATGGATCACACAAGTGTTGAAAAACAGCAGCAGATGTAAAAGGAAGACAAGATATTTGACATGTTTATTGTTACGTGAATTTTTCATAATATCATACAGATGATATACAGTTGTGATGTGATATACAGTTTTCTATTTAGATTTTAAAATATGTGCTTTAATTATTCATTAAACTCTTGAACAGAAGAACAGTGATATGATCTTCGGTTTCTTCTTCTTCTTAGTCTTGTGAACTTCTGAAGTTTGATCGAATGAAATAGATGGATCACACAAGTGTTGAAAAACAGCAGCAGATGTAAAAGGAAGACAAGATATTTGAACATGTTTATTGTTACGTGAATTTTTCATAATATCATACAGATGATATACAGTTGTGATGTGATATACAGTTTTCTATTTAGATTTTAAAATATGTGCTTTAATTATTCATTAAACTCTTGAACAGAAGAACAGTGATATGATCTTCGGTTTCTTCTTCTTCTTAGTCTTGTGAACTTCTGAAGTTTGATCGAATGAAATAGATGGATCACACAAGTGTTGAAAAACAGCAGCAGATGTAAAAGGAAGACAAGATATTTGAACATGTTTATTGTTACGTGAATTTTTCATAATATCATACAGATGATATACAGTTGTGATGTGATATACAGTTTTCTATTTAGATTTTAAAATATGTGCTTTAATTATTCATTAAACTCTTGAGCAGAAGAACAGTGATATGATCTTCGGTTTCTTCTTCTTCTTAGTCTTGTGAACTTCTGAAGTTTGATCGAATGAAATAGATGGATCACACAAGTGTTGAAAAACAGTAGCAGATGTAAAAGGAAGACAAGATATTTGAACATGTTTATTGTTACGTGAATTTTTCATAATATCATACAGATGATATACAGTTGTGATGTGATATACAGTTTTCTATTTAGATTTTAAAATATGTGCTTTAATTATTCATTAAACTCTTGAGCAGAAGAACAGTGATATGATCTTCGGTTTCTTCTTCTTCTTAGTCTTGTGAACTTCTGAAGTTTGATCGAATGAAATAGATGGATCACACAAGTGTTGAAAAACAGCAGCAGATGTAAAAGGAAGACAAGATATTTGAACATGTTTATTGTTACGTGAATTTTTCATAATATCATACAGATGATATACAGTTGTGATGTGATATACAGTTTTCTATTTAGATTTTAAAATATGTGCTTTAATTATTCATTAAACTCTTGAGCAGAAGAACAGTGATATGATCTTCGGTTTCTTCTTCTTCTTAGTCTTTTGAACTTCTGAAGTTTGATCGAATGAAATAGATGGATCACACAAGTGTTGAAAAACAGCAGCAGATGTAAAAGGAAGACAAGATATTTGAACATGTTTATTGTTACGTGAATTTTTCATAATATCATACAGATGATATACAGTTGTGATGTGATATACAGTTTTCTATTTAGATTTTAAAATATGTGCTTTAATTATTCATTAAACTCTTGAGCAGAAGAACAGTGATATGATCTTCGGTTTCTTCTTCTTCTTAGTCTTGTGAACTTCTGAAGTTTGATCGAATGAAATAGATGGATCACACAAGTGTTGAAAAACAGCAGCAGATGTAAAAGGAAGACAAGATATTTGAACATGTTTTTATTGTTACGTGAATTTTTCATAATATCATACAGATGATATAAAGTTGTGATGTGATATACAGTTTTCTATTTAGATTTTAAAATATGTGCTTTAATTATTCATTAAACTCTTGAGCAGAAGAACAGTGATATGATCTTCGGTTTCTTCTTCTTCTTAGTCTTGTGAACTTCTGAAGTTTGATTGAATGAAATAGATGGATCACACAAGTGTTGAAAAACAGCAGCAGATGTAAAAGGAAGACAAGATATTTGAACATGTTTATTGTTACGTGAATTTTTCATAATATCATACAGATGATATACAGTTGTGATGTGATATACAGTTTTCTATTTAGATTTTAAAATATGTGCTTTAATTATTCATTAAACTCTTGAGCAGAAGAACAGTGATATGATCTTCGGTTTCTTCTTCTTCTTAGTCTTGTGAACTTCTGAAGTTTGATCGAATGAAATAGATGGATCACACAAGTGTTGAAAAACAGCAGCAGATGTAAAAGGAAGACAAGATATTTGAACATGTTTATTGTTACGTGAATTTTTCATAATATCATACAGATGATATACAGTTGTGATGTGATATACAGTTTTCTATTTAGATTTTAAAATATGTGCTTTAATTATTCATTAAACTCTTGAACAGAAGAACAGTGATATGATCTTCGGTTTCTTCTTCTTCTTAGTCTTGTGAACTTCTGAAGTTTGATCGAATGAAATAGATGGATCACACAAGTGTTGAAAAACAGCAGCAGATGTAAAAGGAAGACAAGATATTTGAACATGTTTATTGTTACGTGAATTTTTCATAATATCATACAGATGATATACAGTTGTGATGTGATATACAGTTTTCTATTTAGATTTTAAAATATGTGCTTTAATTATTCATTAAACTCTTGAGCAGAAGAACAGTGATATGATCTTCGGTTTCTTCTTCTTCTTAGTCTTGTGAACTTCTGAAGTTTGATCGAATGAAATAGATGGATCACACAAGTGTTGAAAAACAGCAGCAGATGTAAAAGGAAGACAAGATATTTGAACATGTTTATTGTTACGTGAATTTTTCATAATATCATACAGATGATATACAGTTGTGATGTGATATACAGTTTTCTATTTAGATTTTAAAATATGTGCTTTAATTATTCATTAAACTCTTGAACAGAAGAACAGTGATATGATCTTCGGTTTCTTCTTCTTCTTAGTCTTGTGAACTTCTGAAGTTTGATCGAATGAAATAGATGGATCACACAAGTGTTGAAAAACAGCAGCAGATGTAAAAGGAAGACAAGATATTTGAACATGTTTATTGTTACGTGAATTTTTCATAATATCATACAGATGATATACAGTTGTGATGTGATATACAGTTTTCTATTTAGATTTTAAAATATGTGCTTTAATTATTCATTAAACTCTTGAACAGAAGAACAGTGATATGATCTTCGGTTTCTTCTTCTTCTTAGTCTTGTGAACTTCTGAAGTTTGATCGAATGAAATAGATGGATCACACAAGTGTTGAAAAACAGCAGCAGATGTAAAAGGAAGACAAGATATTTGACATGTTTATTGTTACGTGAATTTTTCATAATATCATACAGATGATATACAGTTGTGATGTGATATACAGTTTTCTATTTAGATTTTAAAATATGTGCTTTAATTATTCATTAAACTCTTGAACAGAAGAACAGTGATATGATCTTCGGTTTCTTCTTCTTCTTAGTCTTGTGAACTTCTGAAGTTTGATCGAATGAAATAGATGGATCACACAAGTGTTGAAAAACAGCAGCAGATGTAAAAGGAAGACAAGATATTTGAACATGTTTATTGTTACGTGAATTTTTCATAATATCATACAGATGATATACAGTTGTGATGTGATATACAGTTTTCTATTTAGATTTTAAAATATGTGCTTTAATTATTCATTAAACTCTTGAACAGAAGAACAGTGATATGATCTTCGGTTTCTTCTTCTTCTTAGTCTTGTGAACTTCTGAAGTTTGATCGAATGAAATAGATGGATCACACAAGTGTTGAAAAACAGCAGCAGATGTAAAAGGAACACAAGATATTTGAACATGTTTATTGTTACGTGAATTTTTCATAATATCATACAGATGAT
Organism: Uloborus diversus; assembly: GCF_026930045.1. NCBI lineage: Eukaryota > Metazoa > Arthropoda > Arachnida > Araneae > Uloboridae > Uloborus > Uloborus diversus. Next base: position 164,086,280 of record NC_072736.1, read on the forward strand.
ATACAGTTGTGATGTGATATACAGTTTTCTATTTAGATTTTAAAATATGTGCTTTAATTATTCATTAAACTCTTGAACAGAAGAACAGTGATATGATCTTCGGTTTCTTCTTCTTCTTAGTCTTGTGAACTTCTGAAGTTTGATCGAATGAAATAGATGGATCACACAAGTGTTGAAAAACAGCAGCAGATGTAAAAGGAAGACAAGATATTTGAACATGTTTATTGTTACGTGAATTTTTCATAATATCATACAGATGATATACAGTTGTGATGTGATATACAGTTTTCTATTTAGATTTTAAAATATGTGCTTTAATTATTCATTAAACTCTTGAACAGAAGAACAGTGATATGATCTTCGGTTTCTTCTTCTTCTTAGTCTTGTGAACTTCTGAAGTTTGATCGAATGAAATAGATGGATCACACAAGTGTTGAAAAACAGCAGCAGATGTAAAAGGAAGACAAGATATTTGAACATGTTTATTGTTACGTGAATTTTTCATAATATCATACAGATGATATACAGTTGTGATGTGATATACAGTTTTCTATTTAGATTTTAAAATATGTGCTTTAATTATTCATTAAACTCTTGAACAGAAGAACAGTGATATGATCTTCGGTTTCTTCTTCTTCTTAGTCTTGTGAACTTCTGAAGTTTGATCGAATGAAATAGATGGATCACACAAGTGTTGAAAAACAGCAGCAGATGTAAAAGGAAGACAAGATATTTGAACATGTTTATTGTTACGTGAATTTTTCATAATATCATACAGATGATATACAGTTGTGATGTGATATACAGTTTTCTATTTAGATTTTAAAATATGTGCTTTAATTATTCATTAAACTCTTGAACAGAAGAACAGTGATATGATCTTCGGTTTCTTCTTCTTCTTAGTCTTGTGAACTTCTGAAGTTTGATCGAATGAAATAGATGGATCACACAAGTGTTGAAAAACAGCAGCAGATGTAAAAGGAAGACAAGATATTTGAACATGTTTATTGTTACGTGAATTTTTCATAATATCATACAGATGATATACAGTTGTGATGTGATATACAGTTTTCTATTTAGATTTTAAAATATGTGCTTTAATTATTCATTAAACTCTTGAACAGAAGAACAGTGATATGATCTTCGGTTTCTTCTTCTTCTTAGTCTTGTGAACTTCTGAAGTTTGATCGAATGAAATAGATGGATCACACAAGTGTTGAAAAACAGCAGCAGATGTAAAAGGAAGACAAGATATTTGAACATGTTTATTGTTACGAGAATTTTTCATAATATCATACAGATGATATACAGTTGTGATGTGATATACAGTTTTCTATTTAGATTTTAAAATATGTGCTTTAATTATTCATTAAACTCTTGAACAGAAGAACAGTGATATGATCTTCGGTTTCTTCTTCTTCTTAGTCTTGTGAACTTCTGAAGTTTGATCGAATGAAATAGATGGATCACACAAGTGTTGAAAAACAGCAGCAGATGTAAAAGGAAGACAAGATATTTGAACATGTTTATTGTTACGTGAATTTTTCATAATATCATACAGATGATATACAGTTGTGATGTGATATACAGTTTTCTATTTAGATTTTAAAATATGTGCTTTAATTATTCATTAAACTCTTGAGCAGAAGAACAGTGATATGATCTTAGGTTTCTTCTTCTTCTTAGTCTTGTGAACTTCTGAAGTTTGATCGAATGAAATAGATGGATCACACAAGTGTTGAAAAACAGCAGCAGATGTAAAAGGAAGACAAGATATTTGAACATGTTTATTGTTACGTGAATTTTTCATAATATCATACAGATGATATACAGTTGTGATGTGATATACAGTTTTCTATTTAGATTTTAAAATATGTGCTTTAATTATTCATTAAACTCTTGAACAGAAGAACAGTGATATGATCTTCGGTTTCTTCTTCTTCTTAGTCTTGTGAACTTCTGAAGTTTGATCGAATGAAATAGATGGATCACACAAGTGTTGAAAAACAGCAGCAGATGTAAAAGGAAGACAAGATATTTGAACATGTTTATTGTTACGTGAATTTTTCATAATATCATACAGATGATATACAGTTGTGATGTGATATACAGTTTTCTATTTAGATTTTAAAATATGTGCTTTAATTATTCATTAAACTCTTGAACAGAAGAACAGTGATATGATCTTCGGTTTCTTCTTCTTCTTAGTCTAGTGAACTTCTGAAGTTTGATCGAATGAAATAGATGGATCACACAAGTGTTGAAAAACAGCAGCAGATGTAAAAGGAAGACAAGATATTTGAACATGTTTATTGTTACGTGAATTTTTCATAATATCATACAGATGATATACAGTTGTGATGTGATATACAGTTTTCTATTTAGATTTTTAAATATGTGCTTTAATTATTCATTAAACTCTTGAACAGAAGAACAGTGATATGATCTTCGGTTTCTTCTTCTTCTTAGTCTTGTGAACTTCTGAAGTTTGATCGAATGAAATAGATGGATCACACAAGTGTTGAAAAACAGCAGCAGATGTAAAAGGAAGACAAGATATTTGAACATGTTTATTGTTACGTGAATTTTTCATAATATCATACAGATGATATACAGTTGTGATGTGATATACAGTTTTCTATTTAGATTTTAAAATATGTGCTTTAATTATTCATTAAACTCTTGAACAGACGAACAGTGATATGATCTTCGGTTTCTTCTTCTTCTTAGTCTTGTGAACTTCTGAAGTTTGATCGAATGAAATAGATGGATCACACAAGTGTTGAAAAACAGCAGCAGATGTAAAAGGAAGACAAGATATTTGAACATGTTTATTGTTACGTGAATTTTTCATAATATCATACAGATGATATACAATTGTGATGTGATATACAGTTTTCTATTTAGATTTTAAAATATGAGCTTTAATTATTCATTAAACTCTTGAACAGAAGAACAGTGATATGATCTTCGGTTTCTTCTTCTTCTTAGTCTTGTGAACTTCTGAAGTTTGATCGAATGAAATAGATGGATCACACAAGTGTTGAAAAACAGCAGCAGATGTAAAAGGAAGACAAGATATTTGAACATGTTTATTGTTACGTGAATTTTTCATAATATCATACAGATGATATACAGTTGTGATGTGATATACAGTTTTCTATTTAGATTTTAAAATATGTGCTTTAATTATTCATTAAACTCTTGAACAGAAGAACAGTGATATGATCTTCGGTTTCTTCTTCTTCTTAGTCTTGTGAACTTCTGAAGTTTGATCGAATGAAATAGATGGATCACACAAGTGTTGAAAAACAGCAGCAGATGTAAAAGGAAGACAAGATATTTGAACATGTTTATTGTTACGTGAATTTTTCATAATATCATACAGATGATATACAGTTGTGATGTGATATACAGTTTTCTATTTAGATTTTAAAATATGTGCTTTAATTATTCATTAAACTCTTGAACAGAAGAACAGTGATATGATCTTCGGTTTCTTCTTCTTCTTAGTCTTGTGAACTTCTGAAGTTTGATCGAATGAAATAGATGGATCACACAAGTGTTGAAAAACAGCAGCAGATGTAAAAGGAAGACAAGATATTTGAACATGTTTATTGTTACGTGAATTTTTCATAATATCATACAGATGATATACAGTTGTGATGTGATATACAGTTTTCTATTTAGATTTTAAAATATGTGCTTTAATTATTCATTAAACTCTTGAACAGAAGAACAGTGATATGATCTTCGGTTTCTTCTTCTTCTTAGTCTTGTGAACTTCTGAAGTTTGATCGAATGAAATAGATGGATCACACAAGTGTTGAAAAACAGCAGCAGATGTAAAAGGAAGACAAGATATTTGAACATGTTTATTGTTACGTGAATTTTTCATAATATCATACAGATGATATACAGTTGTGATGTGATATACAGTTTTCTATTTAGATTTTAAAATATGTGCTTTAATTATTCATTAAACTCTTGAACAGAAGAACAGTGATATGATCTTCGGTTTCTTCTTCTTCTTAGTCTTGTGAACTTCTGAAGTTTGATCGAATGAAATAGATGGATCACACAAGTGTTGAAAAACAGCAGCAGATGTAAAAGGAAGACAAGATATTTGAACATGTTTATTGTTACGTGAATTTTTCATAATATCATACAGATGATATACAGTTGTGATGTGATATACAGTTTTCTATTTAGATTTTAAAATATGTGCTTTAATTATTCATTAAACTCTTGAACAGAAGAACAGTGATATGATCTTCGGTTTCTTCTTCTTCTTAGTCTTGTGAACTTCTGAAGTTTGATCGAATGAAATAGATGGATCACACAAGTGTTGAAAAACAGCAGCAGATGTAAAAGGAAGACAAGATATTTGAACATGTTTATTGTTACGTGAATTTTTCATAATATCATACAGATGATATACAGTTGTGATGTGATATACAGTTTTCTATTTAGATTTTAAAATATGTGCTTTAATTATTCATTAAACTCTTGAACAGAAGAACAGTGATATGATCTTCGGTTTCTTCTTCTTCTTAGTCTTGTGAACTTCTGAAGTTTGATCGAATGAAATAGATGGATCACACAAGTGTTGAAAAACAGCAGCAGATGTAAAAGGAAGACAAGATATTTGAACATGTTTATTGTTACGTGAATTTTTCATAATATCATACAGATGATATACAGTTGTGATGTGATATACAGTTTTCTATTTAGATTTTTAAATATGTGCTTTAATTATTCATTAAACTCTTGAACAGAAGAACAGTGATATGATCTTCGGTTTCTTCTTCTTCTTAGTCTTGTGAACTTCTGAAGTTTGATCGAATGAAATAGATGGATCACACAAGTGTTGAAAAACAGCAGCAGATGTAAAAGGAAGACAAGATATTTGAACATGTTTATTGTTACGTGAATTTTTCATAATATCATACAGATGATATACAGTTGTGATGTGATATACAGTTTTCTATTTAGATTTTAAAATATGTGCTTTAATTATTCATTAAACTCTTGAACAGAAGAACAGTGATATGATCTTCGGTTTCTTCTTCTTCTTAGTCTTGTGAACTTCTGAAGTTTGATCGAATGAAATAGATGGATCACACAAGTGTTGAAAAACAGCAGCAGATGTAAAAGGAAGACAAGATATTTGAACATGTTTATTGTTACGTGAATTTTTCATAATATCATACAGATGATATACAGTTGTGATGTGATATACAGTTTTCTATTTAGATTTTAAAATATGTGCTTTAATTATTCATTAAACTCTTGAACAGAAGAACAGTGATATGATCTTCGGTTTCTTCTTCTTCTTAGTCTTGTGAACTTCTGAAGTTTGATCGAATGAAATAGATGGATCACACAAGTGTTGAAAAACAGCAGCAGATGTAAAAGGAAGACAAGATATTTGAACATGTTTATTGTTACGTGAATTTTTCATAATATCATACAGATGATATACAGTTGTGATGTGATATACAGTTTTCTATTTAGATTTTAAAATATGTGCTTTAATTATTCATTAAACTCTTGAACAGAAGAACAGTGATATGATCTTCGGTTTCTTCTTCTTCTTAGTCTTGTGAACTTCTGAAGTTTGATCGAATGAAATAGATGGATCACACAAGTGTTGAAAAACAGCAGCAGATGTAAAAGGAAGACAAGATATTTGACATGTTTATTGTTACGTGAATTTTTCATAATATCATACAGATGATATACAGTTGTGATGTGATATACAGTTTTCTATTTAGATTTTAAAATATGTGCTTTAATTATTCATTAAACTCTTGAACAGAAGAACAGTGATATGATCTTCGGTTTCTTCTTCTTCTTAGTCTTGTGAACTTCTGAAGTTTGATCGAATGAAATAGATGGATCACACAAGTGTTGAAAAACAGCAGCAGATGTAAAAGGAAGACAAGATATTTGAACATGTTTATTGTTACGTGAATTTTTCATAATATCATACAGATGATATACAGTTGTGATGTGATATACAGTTTTCTATTTAGATTTTAAAATATGTGCTTTAATTATTCATTAAACTCTTGAACAGAAGAACAGTGATATGATCTTCGGTTTCTTCTTCTTCTTAGTCTTGTGAACTTCTGAAGTTTGATCGAATGAAATAGATGGATCACACAAGTGTTGAAAAACAGCAGCAGATGTAAAAGGAACACAAGATATTTGAACATGTTTATTGTTACGTGAATTTTTCATAATATCATACAGATGATATACAGTTGTGATGTGATATACAGTTTTCTATTTAGATTTTAAAATATGTGCTTTAATTATTCATTAAACTCTTGAACAGAAGAACAGTGATATGATCTTCGGTTTCTTCTTCTTCTTAGTCTTGTGAACTTCTGAAGTTTGATCGAATGAAATAGATGGATCACACAAGTGTTGAAAAACAGCAGCAGATGTAAAAGGAAGACAAGATATTTGAACATGTTTATTGTTACGTGAATTTTTCATAATATCATACAGATGATATACAGTTGTGATGTGATATACAGTTTTCTATTTAGATTTTAAAATATGTGCTTTAATTATTCATTAAACTCTTGAACAGAAGAACAGTGATATGATCTTCGGTTTCTTCTTCTTCTTAGTCTTGTGAACTTCTGAAGTTTGATCGAATGAAATAGATGGATCACACAAGTGTTGAAAAACAGCAGCAGATGTAAAAGGAAGACAAGATATTTGACATGTTTATTGTTACGTGAATTTTTCATAATATCATACAGATGATATACAGTTGTGATGTGATATACAGTTTTCTATTTAGATTTTAAAATATGTGCTTTAATTATTCATTAAACTCTTGAACAGAAGAACAGAGATATGATCTTCGGTTTCTTCTTCTTCTTAGTCTTGTGAACTTCTGAAGTTTGATCGAATGAAATAGATGGATCACACAAGTGTTGAAAAACAGCAGCAGATGTAAAAGGAAGACAAGATATTTGAACATGTTTATTGTTACGTGAATTTTTCATAATATCATACAGATGATATACAGTTGTGATGTGATATACAGTTTTCTATTTAGATTTTAAAATATGTGCTTTAATTATTCATTAAACTCTTGAACAGAAGAACAGTGATATGATCTTCGGTTTCTTCTTCTTCTTAGTCTTGTGAACTTCTGAAGTTTGATCGAATGAAATAGATGGATCACACAAGTGTTGAAAAACAGCAGCAGATGTAAAAGGAAGACAAGATATTTGAACATGTTTATTGTTACGTGAATTTTTCATAATATCATACAGATGATATACAGTTGTGATGTGATATACAGTTTTCTATTTAGATTTTAAAATATGTGCTTTAATTATTCATTAAACTCTTGAGCAGAAGAACAGTGATATGATCTTCGGTTTCTTCTTCTTCTTAGTCTTGTGAACTTCTGAAGTTTGATCGAATGAAATAGATGGATCACACAAGTGTTGAAAAACAGTAGCAGATGTAAAAGGAAGACAAGATATTTGAACATGTTTATTGTTACGTGAATTTTTCATAATATCATACAGATGATATACAGTTGTGATGTGATATACAGTTTTCTATTTAGATTTTAAAATATGTGCTTTAATTATTCATTAAACTCTTGAGCAGAAGAACAGTGATATGATCTTCGGTTTCTTCTTCTTCTTAGTCTTGTGAACTTCTGAAGTTTGATCGAATGAAATAGATGGATCACACAAGTGTTGAAAAACAGCAGCAGATGTAAAAGGAAGACAAGATATTTGAACATGTTTATTGTTACGTGAATTTTTCATAATATCATACAGATGATATACAGTTGTGATGTGATATACAGTTTTCTATTTAGATTTTAAAATATGTGCTTTAATTATTCATTAAACTCTTGAGCAGAAGAACAGTGATATGATCTTCGGTTTCTTCTTCTTCTTAGTCTTGTGAACTTCTGAAGTTTGATCGAATGAAATAGATGGATCACACAAGTGTTGAAAAACAGCAGCAGATGTAAAAGGAAGACAAGATATTTGAACATGTTTATTGTTACGTGAATTTTTCATAATATCATACAGATGATATACAGTTGTGATGTGATATACAGTTTTCTATTTAGATTTTAAAATATGTGCTTTAATTATTCATTAAACTCTTGAACAGAAGAACAGTGATATGATCTTCGGTTTCTTCTTCTTCTTAGTCTTGTGAACTTCTGAAGTTTGATCGAATGAAATAGATGGATCACACAAGTGTTGAAAAACAGCAGCAGATGTAAAAGGAAGACAAGATATTTGAACATGTTTATTGTTACGTGAATTTTTCATAATATCATACAGATGATATACAGTTGTGATGTGATATACAGTTTTCTATTTAGATTTTAAAATATGTGCTTTAATTATTCATTAAACTCTTGAGCAGAAGAACAGTGATATGATCTTCGGTTTCTTCTTCTTCTTAGTCTTGTGAACTTCTGAAGTTTGATCGAATGAAATAGATGGATCACACAAGTGTTGAAAAACAGCAGCAGATGTAAAAGGAAGACAAGATATTTGAACATGTTTATTGTTACGTGAATTTTTCATAATATCATACAGATGATATACAGTTGTGATGTGATATACAGTTTTCTATTTAGATTTTAAAATATGTGCTTTAATTATTCATTAAACTCTTGAACAGAAGAACAGTGATATGATCTTCGGTTTCTTCTTCTTCTTAGTCTTGTGAACTTCTGAAGTTTGATCGAATGAAATAGATGGATCACACAAGTGTTGAAAAACAGCAGCAGATGTAAAAGGAAGACAAGATATTTGAACATGTTTATTGTTACGTGAATTTTTCATAATATCATACAGATGATATACAGTTGTGATGTGATATACAGTTTTCTATTTAGATTTTAAAATATGTGCTTTAATTATTCATTAAACTCTTGAACAGAAGAACAGTGATATGATCTTCGGTTTCTTCTTCTTCTTAGTCTTGTGAACTTCTGAAGTTTGATCGAATGAAATAGATGGATCACACAAGTGTTGAAAAACAGCAGCAGATGTAAAAGGAAGACAAGATATTTGAACATGTTTATTGTTACGTGAATTTTTCATAATATCATACAGATGATATACAGTTGTGATGTGATATACAGTTTTCTATTTAGATTTTAAAATATGTGCTTTAATTATTCATTAAACTCTTGAACAGAAGAACAGTGATATGATCTTCGGTTTCTTCTTCTTCTTAGTCTTGTGAACTTCTGAAGTTTGATCGAATGAAATAGATGGATCACACAAGTGTTGAAAAACAGCAGCAGATGTAAAAGGAAGACAAGATATTTGAACATGTTTATTGTTACGTGAATTTTTCATAATATCATACAGATGATATACAGTTGTGATGTGATATACAGTTTTCTATTTAGATTTTAAAATATGTGCTTTAATTATTCATTAAACTCTTGAACAGAAGAACAGTGATATGATCTTCGGTTTCTTCTTCTTCTTAGTCTTGTGAACTTCTGAAGTTTGATCGAATGAAATAGATGGATCACACAAGTGTTGAAAAACAGCAGCAGATGTAAAAGGAAGACAAGATATTTGAACATGTTTATTGTTACGAGAATTTTTCATAATATCATACAGATGATATACAGTTGTGATGTGATATACAGTTTTCTATTTAGATTTTAAAATATGTGCTTTAATTATTCATTAAACTCTTGAACAGAAGAACAGTGATATGATCTTCGGTTTCTTCTTCTTCTTAGTCTTGTGAACTTCTGAAGTTTGATCGAATGAAATAGATGGATCACACAAGTGTTGAAAAACAGCAGCAGATGTAAAAGGAAGACAAGATATTTGAACATGTTTATTGTTACGTGAATTTTTCATAATATCATACAGATGATATACAGTTGTGATGTGATATACAGTTTTCTATTTAGATTTTAAAATATGTGCTTTAATTATTCATTAAACTCTTGAGCAGAAGAACAGTGATATGATCTTCGGTTTCTTCTTCTTCTTAGTCTTGTGAACTTCTGAAGTTTGATCGAATGAAATAGATGGATCACACAAGTGTTGAAAAACAGCAGCAGATGTAAAAGGAAGACAAGATATTTGAACATGTTTATTGTTACGTGAATTTTTCATAATATCATACAGATGATATACAGTTGTGATGTGATATACAGTTTTCTATTTAGATTTTAAAATATGTGCTTTAATTATTCATTAAACTCTTGAACAGAAGAACAGTGATATGATCTTCGGTTTCTTCTTCTTCTTAGTCTTGTGAACTTCTGAAGTTTGATCGAATGAAATAGATGGATCACACAAGTGTTGAAAAACAGCAGCAGATGTAAAAGGAAGACAAGATATTTGAACATGTTTATTGTTACGTGAATTTTTCATAATATCATACAGATGATATACAGTTGTGATGTGATATACAGTTTTTTATTTAGATTTTAAAATATGTGCTTTAATTATTCATTAAACTCTTGAACAGAAGAACAGTGATATGATCTTCGGTTTCTTCTTCTTCTTAGTCTTGTGAACTTCTGAAGTTTGATCGAATGAAATAGATGGATCACACAAGTGTTGAAAAACAGCAGCAGATGTAAAAGGAAGACAAGATATTTGAACATGTTTATTGTTACGTGAATTTTTCATAATATCATACAGATGATATACAGTTGTGATGTGATATACAGTTTTCTATTTAGATTTTTAAATATGTGCTTTAATTATTCATTAAACTCTTGAACAGAAGAACAGTGATATGATCTTCGGTTTCTTCTTCTTCTTAGTCTTGTGAACTTCTGAAGTTTGATCGAATGAAATAGATGGATCACACAAGTGTTGAAAAACAGCAGCAGATGTAAAAGGAAGACAAGATATTTGAACATGTTTATTGTTACGTGAATTTTTCATAATATCATACAGATGATATACAGTTGTGATGTGATATACAGTTTTCTATTTAGATTTTAAAATATGTGCTTTAATTATTCATTAAACTCTTGAACAGAAGAACAGTGATATGATCTTCGGTTTCTTCTTCTTCTTAGTCTTGTGAACTTCTGAAGTTTGATCGAATGAAATAGATGGATCACACAAGTGTTGAAAAACAGCAGCAGATGTAAAAGGAAGACAAGATATTTGAACATGTTTATTGTTACGTGAATTTTTCATAATATCATACAGATGATATACAGTTGTGATGTGATATACAGTTTTCTATTTAGATTTTAAAATATGTGCTTTAATTATTCATTAAACTCTTGAACAGAAGAACAGTGATATGATCTTCGGTTTCTTCTTCTTCTTAGTCTTGTGAACTTCTGAAGTTTGATCGAATGAAATAGATGGATCACACAAGTGTTGAAAAACAGCAGCAGATGTAAAAGGAAGACAAGATATTTGAACATGTTTATTGTTACGTGAATTTTTCATAATATCATACAGATGATATACAGTTGTGATGTGATATACAGTTTTCTATTTAGATTTTAAAATATGTGCTTTAATTATTCATTAAACTCTTGAACAGAAGAACAGTGATATGATCTTCGGTTTCTTCTTCTTCTTAGTCTTGTGAACTTCTGAAGTTTGATCGAATGAAATAGATGGATCACACAAGTGTTGAAAAACAGCAGCAGATGTAAAAGGAAGACAAGATATTTGAACATGTTTATTGTTACGTGAATTTTTCATAATATCATACAGATGATATACAGTTGTGATGTGATATACAGTTTTCTATTTAGATTTTAAAATATGTGCTTTAATTATTCATTAAACTCTTGAACAGAAGAACAGTGATATGATCTTCGGTTTCTTCTTCTTCTTAGTCTTGTGAACTTCTGAAGTTTGATCGAATGAAATAGATGGATCACACAAGTGTTGAAAAACAGCAGCAGATGTAAAAGGAAGACAAGATATTTGAACATGTTTATTGTTACGTGAATTTTTCATAATATCATACAGATGATATACAGTTGTGATGTGATATACAGTTTTCTATTTAGATTTTAAAATATGTGCTTTAATTATTCATTAAACTCTTGAACAGAAGAACAGTGATATGATCTTCGGTTTCTTCTTCTTCTTAGTCTTGTGAACTTCTGAAGTTTGATCGAATGAAATAGATGGATCACACAAGTGTTGAAAAACAGCAGCAGATGTAAAAGGAAGACAAGATATTTGAACATGTTTATTGTTACGTGAATTTTTCATAATATCATACAGATGATATACAGTTGTGATGTGATATACAGTTTTCTATTTAGATTTTAAAATATGTGCTTTAATTATTCATTAAACTCTTGAACAGAAGAACAGTGATATGATCTTCGGTTTCTTCTTCTTCTTAGTCTTGTGAACTTCTGAAGTTTGATCGAATGAAATAGATGGATCACACAAGTGTTGAAAAACAGCAGCAGATGTAAAAGGAAGACAAGATATTTGAACATGTTTATTGTTACGTGAATTTTTCATAATATCATACAGATGATATACAGTTGTGATGTGATATACAGTTTTCTATTTAGATTTTAAAATATGTGCTTTAATTATTCATTAAACTCTTGAACAGAAGAACAGTGATATGATCTTCGGTTTCTTCTTCTTCTTAGTCTTGTGAACTTCTGAAGTTTGATCGAATGAAATAGATGGATCACACAAGTGTTGAAAAACAGCAGCAGATGTAAAAGGAAGACAAGATATTTGAACATGTTTATTGTTACGTGAATTTTTCATAATATTATACAGATGATATACAGTTGTGATGTGATATACAGTTTTCTATTTAGATTTTAAAATATGTGCTTTAATTATTCATTAAACTCTTGAACAGAAGAACAGTGATATGATCTTCGGTTTCTTCTTCTTCTTAGTCTTGTGAACTTCTGAAGTTTGATCGAATGAAATAGATGGATCACACAAGTGTTGAAAAACAGCAGCAGATGTAAAAGGAAGACAAGATATTTGAACATGTTTATTGTTACGTGAATTTTTCATAATATCATACAGATGATATACAGTTGTGATGTGATATACAGTTTTCTATTTAGATTTTAAAATATGTGCTTTAATTATTCATTAAACTCTTGAACAGAAGAACAGTGATATGATCTTCGGTTTCTTCTTCTTCTTAGTCTTGTGAACTTCTGAAGTTTGATCGAATGAAATAGATGGATCACACAAGTGTTGAAAAACAGCAGCAGATGTAAAAGGAAGACAAGATATTTGAACATGTTTATTGTTACGTGAATTTTTCATAATATCATACAGATGATATACAGTTGTGATGTGATATACAGTTTTCTATTTAGATTTTAAAATATGTGCTTTAATTATTCATTAAACTCTTGAACAGAAGAACAGTGATATGATCTTCGGTTTCTTCTTCTTCTTAGTCTTGTGAACTTCTGAAGTTTGATCGAATGAAATAGATGGATCACACAAGTGTTGAAAAACAGCAGCAGATGTAAAAGGAAGACAAGATATTTGAACATGTTTATTGTTACGTGAATTTTTCATAATATCATACAGATGATATACAGTTGTGATGTGATATACAGTTTTCTATTTAGATTTTAAAATATGTGCTTTAATTATTCATTAAACTCTTGAACAGAAGAACAGTGATATGATCTTCGGTTTCTTCTTCTTCTTAGTCTTGTGAACTTCTGAAGTTTGATCGAATGAAATAGATGGATCACACAAGTGTTGAAAAACAGCAGCAGATGTAAAAGGAAGACAAGATATTTGAACATGTTTATTGTTACGAGAATTTTTCATAATATCATACAGATGATATACAGTTGTGATGTGATATACAGTTTTCTATTTAGATTTTAAAATATGTGCTTTAATTATTCATTAAACTCTTGAACAGAAGAACAGTGATATGATCTTCGGTTTCTTCTTCTTCTTAGTCTTGTGAACTTCTGAAGTTTGATCGAATGAAATAGATGGATCACACAAGTGTTGAAAAACAGCAGCAGATGTAAAAGGAAGACAAGATATTTGAACATGTTTATTGTTACGTGAATTTTTCATAATATTATACAGATGATATACAGTTGTGATGTGATATACAGTTTTCTATTTAGATTTTAAAATATGTGCTTTAATTATTCATTAAACTCTTGAGCAGAAGAACAGTGATATGATCTTCGGTTTCTTCTTCTTCTTAGTCTTGTGAACTTCTGAAGTTTGATCGAATGAAATAGATGGATCAAACAAGTGTTGAAAAACAGCAGCAGATGTAAAAGGAAGACAAGATATTTGAACATGTTTATTGTTACGTGAATTTTTCATAATATCATACAGATGATATACAGTTGTGATGTGATATACAGTTTTCTATTTAGATTTTAAAATATGTTCTTTAATTATTCATTAAACTCTTGAACAGAAGAACAGTGATATGATCTTCGGTTTCTTCTTCTTCTTAGTCTTGTGAACTTCTGAAGTTTGATCGAATGAAATAGATGGATCACACAAGTGTTGAAAAACAGCAGCAGATGTAAAAGGAAGACAAGATATTTGAACATGTTTATTGTTACGTGAATTTTTCATAATATCATACAGATGATATACAGTTGTGATGTGATATACAGTTTTCTATTTAGATTTTAAAATATGTGCTTTAATTATTCATTAAACTCTTGAACAGAAGAACAGTGATATGATCTTCGGTTTCTTCTTCTTCTTAGTCTTGTGAACTTCTGAAGTTTGATCGAATGAAATAGATGGATCACACAGGTGTTGAAAAACAGCAGCAGATGTAAAAGGAAGACAAGATATTTGAACATGTTTATTGTTACGTGAATTTTTCATAATATCATACAGATGATATACAGTTGTGATGTGATATACAGTTTTCTATTTAGATTTTAAAATATGTGCTTTAATTATTCATTAAACTCTTGAACAGAAGAACAGTGATATGATCTTCGGTTTCTTCTTCTTCTTAGTCTTGTGAACTTCTGAAGTTTGATCGAATGAAATAGATGGATCACACAAGTGTTGAAAAACAGCAGCAGATGTAAAAGGAAGACAAGATATTTGAACATGTTTATTGTTACGTGAATTTTTCATAATATCATACAGATGATATACAGTTGTGATGTGATATACAGTTTTCTATTTAGATTTTAAAATATGTGCTTTAATTATTCATTAAACTCTTGAACAGAAGAACAGTGATATGATCTTCGGTTTCTTCTTCTTCTTAGTCTTGTGAACTTCTGAAGTTTGATCGAATGAAATAGATGGATCACACAAGTGTTGAAAAACAGCAGCAGATGTAAAAGGAAGACAAGATATTTGAACATGTTTATTGTTACGTGAATTTTTCATAATATCATACAGATGATATACAGTTGTGATGTGATATACAGTTTTCTATTTAGATTTTAAAATATGTGCTTTAATTATTCATTAAACTCTTGAACAGAAGAACAGTGATATGATCTTCGGTTTCTTCTTCTTCTTAGTCTTGTGAACTTCTGAAGTTTGATCGAATGAAATAGATGGATCACACAAGTGTTGAAAAACAGCAGCAGATGTAAAAGGAAGACAAGATATTTGAACATGTTTATTGTTACGTGAATTTTTCATAATATCATACAGATGATATACAGTTGTGATGTGATATACAGTTTTCTATTTAGATTTTAAAATATGTGCTTTAATTATTCATTAAACTCTTGAACAGAAGAACAGTGATATGATCTTCGGTTTCTTCTTCTTCTTAGTCTTGTGAACTTCTGAAGTTTGATCGAATGAAATAGATGGATCACACAAGTGTTGAAAAACAGCAGCAGATGTAAAAGGAAGACAAGATATTTGAACATGTTTATTGTTACGTGAATTTTTCATAATATCATACAGATGATATACAGTTGTGATGTGATATACAGTTTTCTATTTAGATTTTAAAATATGTGCTTTAATTATTCATTAAACTCTTGAACAGAAGAACAGTGATATGATCTTCGGTTTCTTCTTCTTCTTAGTCTTGTGAACTTCTGAAGTTTGATCGAATGAAATAGATGGATCACACAAGTGTTGAAAAACAGCAGCAGATGTAAAAGGAAGACAAGATATTTGAACATGTTTATTGTTACGTGAATTTTTCATAATATCATACAGATGATATACAGTTGTGATGTGATATACAGTTTTCTATTTAGATTTTAAAATATGTGCTTTAATTATTCATTAAACTCTTGAACAGAAGAACAGTGATATGATCTTCGGTTTCTTCTTCTTCTTAGTCTTGTGAACTTCTGAAGTTTGATCGAATGAAATAGATGGATCACACAAGTGTTGAAAAACAGCAGCAGATGTAAAAGGAAGACAAGATATTTGAACATGTTTATTGTTACGTGAATTTTTCATAATATCATACAGATGATATACAGTTGTGATGTGATATACAGTTTTCTATTTAGATTTTAAAATATGTGCTTTAATTATTCATTAAACTCTTGAACAGAAGAACAGTGATATGATCTTCGGTTTCTTCTTCTTCTTAGTCTTGTGAACTTCTGAAGTTTGATCGAATGAAATAGATGGATCACACAAGTGTTGAAAAACAGCAGCAGATGTAAAAGGAAGACAAGATATTTGAACATGTTTATTGTTACGTGAATTTTTCATAATATCATACAGATGATATACAGTTGTGATGTGATATACAGTTTTCTATTTAGATTTTAAAATATGTGCTTTAATTATTCATTAAACTCTTGAACAGAAGAACAGTGATATGATCTTCGGTTTCTTCTTCTTCTTAGTCTTGTGAACTTCTGAAGTTTGATCGAATGAAATAGATGGATCACACAAGTGTTGAAAAACAGCAGCAGATGTAAAAGGAAGACAAGATATTTGAACATGTTTATTGTTACGTGAATTTTTCATAATATCATACAGATGATATACAGTTGTGATGTGATATACAGTTTTCTATTTAGATTTTAAAATATGTGCTTTAATTATTCATTAAACTCTTGAACAGAAGAACAGTGATATGATCTTCGGTTTCTTCTTCTTCTTAGTCTTGTGAACTTCTGAAGTTTGATCGAATGAAATAGATGGATCACACAAGTGTTGAAAAACAGCAGCAGATGTAAAAGGAAGACAAGATATTTGAACATGTTTATTGTTACGTGAATTTTTCATAATATCATACAGATGATATACAGTTGTGATGTGATATACAGTTTTCTATTTAGATTTTAAAATATGTGCTTTAATTATTCATTAAACTCTTGAACAGAAGAACAGTGATATGATCTTCGGTTTCTTCTTCTTCTTAGTCTTGTGAACTTCTGAAGTTTGATCGAATGAAATAGATGGATCACACAAGTGTTGAAAAACAGCAGCAGATGTAAAAGGAAGACAAGATATTTGAACATGTTTATTGTTACGTGAATTTTTCATAATATCATACAGATGATATACAGTTGTGATGTGATATACAGTTTTCTATTTAGATTTTAAAATATGTGCTTTAATTATTCATTAAACTCTTGAACAGAAGAACAGTGATATGATCTTCGGTTTCTTCTTCTTCTTAGTCTTGTGAACTTCTGAAGTTTGATCGAATGAAATAGATGGATCACACAAGTGTTGAAAAACAGCAGCAGATGTAAAAGGAAGACAAGATATTTGAACATGTTTATTGTTACGTGAATTTTTCATAATATCATACAGATGATATACAGTTGTGATGTGATATACAGTTTTCTATTTAGATTTTAAAATATGTGCTTTAATTATTCATTAAACTCTTGAACAGAAGAACAGTGATATGATCTTCGGTTTCTTCTTCTTCTTAGTCTTGTGAACTTCTGAAGTTTGATCGAATGAAATAGATGGATCACACAAGTGTTGAAAAACAGCAGCAGATGTAAAAGGAAGACAAGATATTTGAACATGTTTATTGTTACGTGAATTTTTCATAATATCATACAGATGATATACAGTTGTGATGTGATATACAGTTTTCTATTTAGATTTTAAAATATGTGCTTTAATTATTCATTAAACTCTTGAACAGAAGAACAGTGATATGATCTTCGGTTTCTTCTTCTTCTTAGTCTTGTGAACTTCTGAAGTTTGATCGAATGAAATAGATGGATCACACAAGTGTTGAAAAACAGCAGCAGATGTAAAAGGAAGACAAGATATTTGAACATGTTTATTGTTACGTGAATTTTTCATAATATCATACAGATGATATACAGTTGTGATGTGATATACAGTTTTCTATTTAGATTTTAAAATATGTGCTTTAATTATTCATTAAACTCTTGAACAGAAGAACAGTGATATGATCTTCGGTTTCTTCTTCTTCTTAGTCTTGTGAACTTCTGAAGTTTGATCGAATGAAATAGATGGATCACACAAGTGTTGAAAAACAGCAGCAGATGTAAAAGGAAGACAAGATATTTGAACATGTTTATTGTTACGTGAATTTTTCATAATATCATACAGATGATATACAGTTGTGATGTGATATACAGTTTTCTATTTAGATTTTAAAATATGTGCTTTAATTATTCATTAAACTCTTGAACAGAAGAACAGTGATATGATCTTCGGTTTCTTCTTCTTCTTAGTCTTGTGAACTTCTGAAGTTTGATCGAATGAAATAGATGGATCACACAAGTGTTGAAAAACAGCAGCAGATGTAAAAGGAAGACAAGATATTTGAACATGTTTATTGTTACGTGAATTTTTCATAATATCATACAGATGATATACAGTTGTGATGTGATATACAGTTTTCTATTTAGATTTTAAAATATGTGCTTTAATTATTCATTAAACTCTTGAACAGAAGAACAGTGATATGATCTTCGGTTTCTTCTTCTTCTTAGTCTTGTGAACTTCTGAAGTTTGATCGAATGAAATAGATGGATCACACAAGTGTTGAAAAACAGCAGCAGATGTAAAAGGAAGACAAGATATTTGAACATGTTTATTGTTACGTGAATTTTTCATAATATCATACAGATGATATACAGTTGTGATGTGATATACAGTTTTCTATTTAGATTTTAAAATATGTGCTTTAATTATTCATTAAACTCTTGAACAGAAGAACAGTGATATGATCTTCGGTTTCTTCTTCTTCTTAGTCTTGTGAACTTCTGAAGTTTGATC
This sequence comes from Uloborus diversus, assembly GCF_026930045.1. Classification (NCBI taxonomy): domain Eukaryota; kingdom Metazoa; phylum Arthropoda; class Arachnida; order Araneae; family Uloboridae; genus Uloborus; species Uloborus diversus. The sequence goes on from NC_072736.1 coordinate 164,105,476, forward strand.
GAATGAAATAGATGGATCACACAAGTGTTGAAAAACAGCAGCAGATGTAAAAGGAAGACAAGATATTTGAACATGTTTATTGTTACGTGAATTTTTCATAATATCATACAGATGATATACAGTTGTGATGTGATATACAGTTTTCTATTTAGATTTTAAAATATGTGCTTTAATTATTCATTAAACTCTTGAACAGAAGAACAGTGATATGATCTTCGGTTTCTTCTTCTTCTTAGTCTTGTGAACTTCTGAAGTTTGATCGAATGAAATAGATGGATCACACAAGTGTTGAAAAACAGCAGCAGATGTAAAAGGAAGACAAGATATTTGAACATGTTTATTGTTACGTGAATTTTTCATAATATCATACAGATGATATACAGTTGTGATGTGATATACAGTTTTCTATTTAGATTTTAAAATATGTGCTTTAATTATTCATTAAACTCTTGAACAGAAGAACAGTGATATGATCTTCGGTTTCTTCTTCTTCTTAGTCTTGTGAACTTCTGAAGTTTGATCGAATGAAATAGATGGATCACACAAGTGTTGAAAAACAGCAGCAGATGTAAAAGGAAGACAAGATATTTGAACATGTTTATTGTTACGTGAATTTTTCATAATATCATACAGATGATATACAGTTGTGATGTGATATACAGTTTTCTATTTAGATTTTAAAATATGTGCTTTAATTATTCATTAAACTCTTGAACAGAAGAACAGTGATATGATCTTCGGTTTCTTCTTCTTCTTAGTCTTGTGAACTTCTGAAGTTTGATCGAATGAAATAGATGGATCACACAAGTGTTGAAAAACAGCAGCAGATGTAAAAGGAAGACAAGATATTTGAACATGTTTATTGTTACGTGAATTTTTCATAATATCATACAGATGATATACAGTTGTGATGTGATATACAGTTTTCTATTTAGATTTTAAAATATGTGCTTTAATTATTCATTAAACTCTTGAACAGAAGAACAGTGATATGATCTTCGGTTTCTTCTTCTTCTTAGTCTTGTGAACTTCTGAAGTTTGATCGAATGAAATAGATGGATCACACAAGTGTTGAAAAACAGCAGCAGATGTAAAAGGAAGACAAGATATTTGAACATGTTTATTGTTACGTGAATTTTTCATAATATCATACAGATGATATACAGTTGTGATGTGATATACAGTTTTCTATTTAGATTTTAAAATATGTGCTTTAATTATTCATTAAACTCTTGAACAGAAGAACAGTGATATGATCTTCGGTTTCTTCTTCTTCTTAGTCTTGTGAACTTCTGAAGTTTGATCGAATGAAATAGATGGATCACACAAGTGTTGAAAAACAGCAGCAGATGTAAAAGGAAGACAAGATATTTGAACATGTTTATTGTTACGTGAATTTTTCATAATATCATACAGATGATATACAGTTGTGATGTGATATACAGTTTTCTATTTAGATTTTAAAATATGTGCTTTAATTATTCATTAAACTCTTGAACAGAAGAACAGTGATATGATCTTCGGTTTCTTCTTCTTCTTAGTCTTGTGAACTTCTGAAGTTTGATCGAATGAAATAGATGGATCACACAAGTGTTGAAAAACAGCAGCAGATGTAAAAGGAAGACAAGATATTTGAACATGTTTATTGTTACGTGAATTTTTCATAATATCATACAGATGATATACAGTTGTGATGTGATATACAGTTTTCTATTTAGATTTTAAAATATGTGCTTTAATTATTCATTAAACTCTTGAACAGAAGAACAGTGATATGATCTTCGGTTTCTTCTTCTTCTTAGTCTTGTGAACTTCTGAAGTTTGATCGAATGAAATAGATGGATCACACAAGTGTTGAAAAACAGCAGCAGATGTAAAAGGAAGACAAGATATTTGAACATGTTTATTGTTACGTGAATTTTTCATAATATCATACAGATGATATACAGTTGTGATGTGATATACAGTTTTCTATTTAGATTTTAAAATATGTGCTTTAATTATTCATTAAACTCTTGAACAGAAGAACAGTGATATGATCTTCGGTTTCTTCTTCTTCTTAGTCTTGTGAACTTCTGAAGTTTGATCGAATGAAATAGATGGATCACACAAGTGTTGAAAAACAGCAGCAGATGTAAAAGGAAGACAAGATATTTGAACATGTTTATTGTTACGTGAATTTTTCATAATATCATACAGATGATATACAGTTGTGATGTGATATACAGTTTTCTATTTAGATTTTAAAATATGTGCTTTAATTATTCATTAAACTCTTGAGCAGAAGAACAGTGATATGATCTTCGGTTTCTTCTTCTTCTTAGTCTTGTGAACTTCTGAAGTTTGATCGAATGAAATAGATGGATCACACAAGTGTTGAAAAACAGCAGCAGATGTAAAAGGAAGACAAGATATTTGAACATGTTTATTGTTACGTGAATTTTTCATAATATCATACAGATGATATACAGTTGTGATGTGATATACAGTTTTCTATTTAGATTTTAAAATATGTGCTTTAATTATTCATTAAACTCTTGAACAGAAGAACAGTGATATGATCTTCGGTTTCTTCTTCTTCTTAGTCTTGTGAACTTCTGAAGTTTGATCGAATGAAATAGATGGATCACACAAGTGTTGAAAAACAGCAGCAGATGTAAAAGGAAGACAAGATATTTGAACATGTTTATTGTTACGTGAATTTTTCATAATATCATACAGATGATATACAGTTGTGATGTGATATACAGTTTTCTATTTAGATTTTAAAATATGTGCTTTAATTATTCATTAAACTCTTGAACAGAAGAACAGTGATATGATCTTCGGTTTCTTCTTCTTCTTAGTCTTGTGAACTTCTGAAGTTTGATCGAATGAAATAGATGGATCACACAAGTGTTGAAAAACAGCAGCAGATGTAAAAGGAAGACAAGATATTTGAACATGTTTATTGTTACGTGAATTTTTCATAATATCATACAGATGATATACAGTTGTGATGTGATATACAGTTTTCTATTTAGATTTTAAAATATGTGCTTTAATTATTCATTAAACTCTTGAACAGAAGAACAGTGATATGATCTTCGGTTTCTTCTTCTTCTTAGTCTTGTGAACTTCTGAAGTTTGATCGAATGAAATAGATGGATCACACAAGTGTTGAAAAACAGCAGCAGATGTAAAAGGAAGACAAGATATTTGAACATGTTTATTGTTACGTGAATTTTTCATAATATCATACAGATGATATACAGTTGTGATGTGATATACAGTTTTCTATTTAGATTTTAAAATATGTGCTTTAATTATTCATTAAACTCTTGAACAGAAGAACAGTGATATGATCTTCGGTTTCTTCTTCTTCTTAGTCTTGTGAACTTCTGAAGTTTGATCGAATGAAATAGATGGATCACACAAGTGTTGAAAAACAGCAGCAGATGTAAAAGGAAGACAAGATATTTGAACATGTTTATTGTTACGTGAATTTTTCATAATATCATACAGATGATATACAGTTGTGATGTGATATACAGTTTTCTATTTAGATTTTAAAATATGTGCTTTAATTATTCATTAAACTCTTGAACAGAAGAACAGTGATATGATCTTCGGTTTCTTCTTCTTCTTAGTCTTGTGAACTTCTGAAGTTTGATCGAATGAAATAGATGGATCACACAAGTGTTGAAAAACAGCAGCAGATGTAAAAGGAAGACAAGATATTTGAACATGTTTATTGTTACGTGAATTTTTCATAATATCATACAGATGATATACAGTTGTGATGTGATATACAGTTTTCTATTTAGATTTTAAAATATGTGCTTTAATTATTCATTAAACTCTTGAACAGAAGAACAGTGATATGATCTTCGGTTTCTTCTTCTTCTTAGTCTTGTGAACTTCTGAAGTTTGATCGAATGAAATAGATGGATCACACAAGTGTTGAAAAACAGCAGCAGATGTAAAAGGAAGACAAGATATTTGAACATGTTTATTGTTACGTGAATTTTTCATAATATCATACAGATGATATACAGTTGTGATGTGATATACAGTTTTCTATTTAGATTTTAAAATATGTGCTTTAATTATTCATTAAACTCTTGAGCAGAAGAACAGTGATATGATCTTCGGTTTCTTCTTCTTCTTAGTCTTGTGAACTTCTGAAGTTTGATCGAATGAAATAGATGGATCACACAAGTGTTGAAAAACAGCAGCAGATGTAAAAGGAAGACAAGATATTTGAACATGTTTATTGTTACGTGAATTTTTCATAATATCATACAGATGATATACAGTTGTGATGTGATATACAGTTTTCTATTTAGAGCTCCATACATCTTCGGTTTCTTCTTCTTCTTAGTTTTGTGCAAAAAAAAAAATCAAATTCATTTGTGAGAATAATATCGGGATATGTGCACTCCGATATCTTCGGTTTCTTCTTCTTCTTTCTTGAACTTCTGAAGTGAGATTGAATGAAATAGATTCACACAAGTGTTAGTAAAAGGAAGACAAGATATTTGAATATGTTTGTTGTTAAATTTTCCATGATACCTGTTTCAAGGGAATCAATATTTTTAGAGCTCCATACACAGAATTTGTAGAATAATATCGGGAGAGCAACCGATATTTTTGAATATAGCAATTAATTAAACGATGTTTTTCAGAGAATTTAAATACTTCTGTTTTACCTCGCTTGTAAAACATTGACGTAGTATTGCATCCAATTATTGCATGTAAAAATAATATATGATCTTGACACATTGGATATGAAGCTAAACTTTGTGATGAATACAGTTTTGCTTCTTTTCCATTTGTACCAGGTTTTACAAAGTAAATAATTCTGCCAGTAGGATTTCTTGCAGTCAGTATTAGTATAAGCTAGTCGACTTCTTCACCAATATAAATGGTTGTATTTGTGTTGAAATGTTGTAAAGCTGTTTCAACTATTAGAACATCAGCGTTATTATTGGCGTGCTTCACAAAAATATGAGCAACTTTTAATTTTTCTGAAAGCATTGAGATGAAGCGAGACGTGTTATGTGTATTAGCAAGAAATTGCTGCTGGTTTGTTGGGGCAGTCATAATTCTGTTAAAAAGGACATCAGATGATTTTGCTCTTTTAGTAATCCAACGACGCGACGTTGCTCTTCAAATTTGATATTCTTTGTATGAGCAGAATATCCAACGAATACTGCAATAACGTTGTTACCAAAATCTCTCCCCCTGAATCAAAACTTGACCCTCTCAGTCAGGGGCCGACTACCTAATAGTGAGGCTCAAGGCCCACAGCGCTTCGGAGGCCCCCTTCTGTATTCTATCACATTAAGCCAACCTAAAATAGTGTTAACACTAGAACGACTAACATTTTCTGTATACCTAGAAAGACTGAAGGGGGCAGTGTGGCCCCTACCCATGTTTGGAGTGAATTCTTTTAAAAATTCTTCCTGAGGGAGTCCACATGCCTGATACACCTTCTTTCATGACTAAATAAAAACTTAGTACTTAATTATTTTTAGTTTTGCTCTCTATGCTGGTCAAAAGGTTGAATTAGTTTTCCTTTCTAAGAGCAATGGCCACCGTTAGGATGGTAAGCAGTCGGTACTGTTTATAGCATTTGGATATCCAATCGGCTGCATAAAGAGGAAGTTACAGGTTGAACTAGAGTGAATGGCTTTTTTTTTATGCTACAACAATTAGGAGAAAGGAAAAAAATAAATTTTTTAATTGTGAAAATGCATAGGGGCCACTGTGGCCCCTCCCGTCTTTCTAGGTATAAGGATCAATATTAACAGTACTATGAGGCGAATGATTAAATAATTAAACAAGCATTCAAATAGTGTCATATAATGAAAAGTCAGAAAATTCCATTAAGTTCCGTTAGATATTATCCGAGTTATTAAACGACAAACTACGCGAGGGGCCACACAGGCCCCTCCGTCTTTCTAGTGTTAAAATAAACTTTAACATTTATTTAAAATAGGACTTTTTATTTTTTCACAAAAATACATGATTTTTTTAATCTATGCATAAGTTTTTTTTAAAAAAATGGGGCCCCTTGGAAAGGTGGGGCCCAGGCCCAGTTGGCCTGTATGTTAATCAGGCCCTACTCTTAGTTCGGAAGAGGGAGGAGTGTGAATCGTAGAAAGGGATATGTGTAGCGGGCAAGTGTTTCTCGAGGTCACACGAAAGAACGAAATAAAGGAGTACGTATCAGTATTTCCAAGTTCCAAAAACTGCGATTTCTCATGAATATTAATTTATAAGGGGAGGAGGGGGGGGGGAGTGGAACATTATTCAAACCTTTTTTTTATACCAATGGCGCATCCAGCTCCTGGTTTTAAAAAGACTTGCTATCGGGAAGAGGTCAAAGTGCAATATTCGGGTACAAATGGAGGGTCTAAGAGAAACGAAATGTGTACTCCCAAAATACAGTTTTAGGCAATATTTTGTCGTTTAACGGGGGAGAGAGGGGGTTATGTCCACCAAGACTCTACTTCTGAATCCCCGCTTGGTTTTACATAATTGCATAATTTTCAAACTTTGTATTCTCTATTTTTAAGACACTTAACGTTTAAGAGGTAATTGTGAAAAATCGATTTTCTGACCTTTGACCTTGAGTAAAACGTTTTGCTCTACTGAGATAGTTGGGAACTTTTGATATTTCGTTTATAATGATGTCCTTAATTATTTTTTATATTAATTGCATAGTCAAAGCACAATATGTGGACAGAAATGGGGGGTTTTGGGTGAATTTTTCGATATTTGGGTCCCCAAATGCAGTTTTAGGCATCATTTTATAACTTCATGGGGGAGGGTTTGACCCCCATTACTCATCCTGTGATGTTGTACACAATCACATACTTTTCAAGCTTTGTAACCTCCATTTTATTGATAACAATTACTGTTTAAGAGATTTTTATTTTTAAAAAAAAATCGATTTTTTGACCTTTGACCTTGAATAAAAATTTTAGCTCCACCGGGATCGATGAGGACTTTTGACATTTCCTTTATAATGATGTCCTTAAGATATGTACCAATTTTCAGCTCTATGCGAATTTTTCCGAACTTTTGCGTTTTTTTCGTCTATTTTGACCGGGCTATTTGCGATTGAGCCATAGATGTTCCGTTAGTAGTGAAAGGGTTAAGCTTATAGAAAACTTCTGTGCACGAATTCGAAGGAACATTACGCACAGATGGCGCGTTAGTTTATTTAAAGTTCCTTTTCAAACAGCAACCTAAATCGTCGTTCCCAATAGGATTAAAACAAGAATCATCCGTCATCAGCTCTCATGAAAAATGAAGCGGGAAAGTGAAAGTTTCAGTGATTGATAATAATATTACAAATCCTTGAGCAAAGCCAACTGAAGTGACTTAATCTTTCCCCGAAAATGGGGGAAAACCGTCAAAGATGGGTGGAGGTTGGTTCGCTGCAGCGTCTTCGTCGTGAAAACTTGTCGCTTGCCCTACATTCGAAGCTATCAATTGAAAGATCCCCTGGGGCACTTTCAGGATTTACTTTTCATTTCTTTGAAGATCATTGCACCAAAACAAAGCAACTTAACTTTCGAAAAATGGGCCAAGATTCACGCCTCACTCAACCGCAGACAGTAATTACTTCTAAGTGATTGCTTTAAAAAGATGTAATTGAATTGACTTTTGGGAGACTTCTCTCATAGGTACATGATGCATGCAGGCCAAAAAGGTTTTTTTTGTAATTTTTTTATTCAAATATGCTAGATCAGCGTTTCTCAACATTTTTTGACCGGAGGACCGGCAAGAGCTTTTGAAAAAAACTCACGGACCAGTGATGTTTTTTTTTCTCCCTTTCTTCTTCTTCATTTCTTTTTATTCCTTTTCTTTCTTCCTTTTTTTTATTGCAAAAAAAGAAAAAAAAAAAAGATTTCATTTGCGGACCGTTGAAAACACAGTCGACTCCCGCTACAAGGCGATCCGACTTACGCGAAGTGGCTATAACGCGAATTTTTCACGCGTAACGAATTTTAAAGCTAACGCGAATTTTTCGCCCACAACATGAATTTTTTTATAAGGAAGTATCAGCTTCGTTATTGGCTACTAAATATTGATTTCGTGAATGTTATTACGTCCCTCTGAGCATCACTGACAGCCAAAGTTCCCACGCCAAACTAGTCTAGTGCATCAAATAACTATGATGGCACCTTAATGTCACCTTCATCTAAAGTTTGAAAATGTGAAGAAAAAGAAAGTTTCTGATAAAAAAATTTTAAAAAGCTAAGATTCTCGATATGCTTGAACTATTGCAAAACGTCAAAGGTAGCGCGACAATAAATATGAGTGAATCTTCCATATGTACAATTAAAAGTCAAAACAAAAAGATGTCCGTAAAAGTTTAGAACTTAGTTTCAAAATTGAAGCTTGCAGAGCAGTCTAGCAAAGTAAAAATTATGAAAATGGAAGCTACGCGCGCTCTTGCATTGTGGATTAATAGAAAGATCAGGTAGAGGAGATGTAGCCACAAATTGAAACGTTTTAAATAAAAGGTGAAGCGTATTTAAAAATGCATTAGATAAGAATAACGATCTGATCTTGGAGCATAAATCATCACTAGTATATCCTCATTTTTTAACTCGTAAATATTGCTACTGTATCTACTGTACAGTACTATTTTGTGCATCATTTTAATTTTACTGCATGCAGTGCGTACCGTGTTGTTTTAGTTTATATCTTTTATTCTTATTGGTCATTCATTTTGTGCATCTTAAGTATTTCATGTTGAATAACAGTTTTTTATTTTAAATACAGTAAAAGTTCAGTTCTTTATGGAAGAAACTGTAATGGTTAAGGAATGCTTTAGAGCAGTTTGAGGGGTGTTTATAAGTGCCTAAAAATATTTGGTATACTTTAAAAAATTTGTAGTTTTCCACAACGCGAAATTTCAACTTACGCCAGGAGTCTTGGAACGCATCCCTCGCGTAAGTCGGGACTCGACTGTATGTGATTTTTTGAAGAACCGGTGACTTCTCCCTCCCCCCTTTTTGTGAAAAAAAACCCCTTCATTTCGGGAACCGATAAACACTTGAGATTTTCTTTTGCAAATGATTGAGGAGATTTCCCCCCTTTTAAAAAAAAAATGTAAAATAATAATAATATTTTTTTTTTAAATATCTAAATAAAACTTGTTCCTGAAGAATTGTTACAAAAAATATTTAATTTTTAAGAATAGAATAAGTAACTATTGTAATATAATTATACGTAGGTAAAAAGTGAAAAATCAGAAAATTTCGAAAAATAATCACAAAAATCTCGTTGTATAGAATTATTATGATGGTATTTCTTTCTTTCTTTTTTTGGGGGGGGGGGGTGGAAAATTTTTTTAAGTGAAAGTGCCAAAATTTCTGCGGACCGGTCAAATTTTTCCGGAATACCGGTTGATAATCGTTATGTTAGATAACTTTTAAGAAAATAGCATACAAATAGTAAATAAAGTAAAAAAAGTTTCGTAAACAATAGTTTTATTCTAAAACATTGAAGCAACACTCAATGACTCAATTCACTCAATGATTAATTATATTAAATACCATTGTGGATTTATCGGTTACAAAATTATTTTTGTACCAAATGATTTCGTCTGAGACATCTCGCCTCGAGGACCCCTGTTCCTATCACCGAGGTGACTAAACCAGATTGAGGTCCCCGTTTCGTTTGAGACTAGGGGGTCATTTCAGGTTAAATACAAATAATTAAATCTTTGTTTCAGGTTAAATATTTGTTTAACATCGTTCACATTTCATTGAAAATGTTACAAGGAAAAGGAAAAGGCTTTTTAAACGATAAAGTAGTTTGCAATTCGAAAATAGCAAAATTTTAACGAGATCAAGCAAATTAAGTAGAAAATCAAGTTTAGAAGTTGAATTTTATCGACTAACTAGCTTCGTCGCCCGGCTTTGCACGGTCCATCTCAAAAATAAAAGTTATGTCAAGTGACGCGTGTTCTACACTCAGGCTTGAACAAAAAAAAAAAAAAAAAAAATCAGTAAAATTTTGCGGCAGATTTCGGAAAAATAACCAAAAAGTAAACATTTTAAATCCCCCGATTACAGGAGAAGCCTTTAAAACAAAACCCAGAATTTTATTTACTCATATTCGAGAAAAAAAATGGCAACAGATCTTTCGTCTCAATGATTTTCTTCACGCTACAAATTTTAATATAAAAGCATTGTTACGGAAAGTTGAGAAGAAGCACTGAATAATAATTTGAATAAATGGAGGAAAGCCTTCGAAAAATTGGGATTTTATGTCGAAATCTAAGTGTCATAATTAATAGTTTTTAATTGATATCTCCGCTAATTATTACCGGGGGATTATGTTAAATAGCCAAACATAAAGACGGGAAGATTACGAATCCATCGATACCAAGTTCGATGGTCAGTTAACTGTCGTTCCGGAGAAGAAACTTGAACATAGATACATAGGTACATACATAGATACATCCGCTCAGTTTTTAATTATGTAAGATTGACAGACGAAAAAAACACGTTCTTTAAAAAAATAAATAAATAAATAAAGATTTTGAAGTAAAAGAAGTAAAAACAACACTCAAGTGCAACTTTTATGTGAAATAACCCTCTTGAGTTTTGATATACCGCTATGGCACTATTTTATCACCGTCGGAAAAGAAATTACAGCTAACATATTTTCATACGAAACATGATAACGATTTATTTGAAAAGTTATATCGAAATAAATATCTTCAAAAAAAAAAAAAAAAAAAGAAAGAAAGAAAGAAAGAAAAAGCAGATGAAAATTATGATATAAAGCAGAGTGTGGTTTGTTAAAACATTCGAGTTGACAGTTTGCAAAAAGGCAGAAAATTATGCTAATATTTATTTGATGTACCTTAAATATCGCTATCATCGGTGTTGTTACACATTTCTTGCAGAGATTTATAAAAGTCAGATCAGGACCGGCTCTAGAAGTTCTGCCGCCCTGGGCAATATTGAAAAGTGCCGCCCCCCCCCCTCATTGAATAATAATAATAAAAATAATATAAAATAGTAATATATTAATAAAATAAAAATAATTGTTAAGTGCTTAAAATTAAAGTGAGTTTCTAGTTAAATTACAAAAACTGTTTATTACATATCCAAGCACTGGTACACACTTAAACTATCTTTTTTAACATTAAAGTAGCGCAACTTACGGCACTGAAACATATATTAATATTTTTAAAAGACTTTTAAGTCACGCAATTTGCCGCCTCTAAAATTAAATTGAATTTCTTGTTAAATTCCGAACTATGTTTTGCATATCCAAGCACTGGTACACACTCTAAATTATTATTATTATTTTAACATTGAAGCAGTGAATTTTATGACGCTGAAACAGATATTCATACTTTTAAAAAATATGTTTCAATTTCGAAATTTGCCGCCCCTAAAATCTGTCGCCCTAGGCGGCCGTTTAGGTCTACAACCCCAAGAGCGGCCCTGAGTCAGATAAGAAAATTTTTCATTTCCCTCAAAAATTTTGATTCACTTTTTGGACATGTCATTTATCTGATCTGCAGTTATGCTGTCATAATTACACTGTATAGAAAAAAAAAAAACTCTCAAAAATGCTTCTGACACCATCCTTGCAGATCCTTATGCATAAGTGATTCTTATCACTTTTCACTACTAAATCAATATATTATCCGATTTTTTATATTTTTTTCGGACATAGGGCACATAAGGGTGAGGCCCATACTCTAGTTTTAAACCGAGAGGTAAGTGAAAAACAACTAGACCCCACTAGGGGTCTACATATCAAATTTCAACTTTGTATGTCATACCGTTTTTGAGCTATGCGAGATACGTATACATACACACATACGCATATACATACGTACATACAGGTGTCACGAGAAAACTCGGGAGTAATTGACTCTGGGATCGTCAAAATGCATATTTCGGTCGTCCATAAGTTATTAGGTGCATATGCACGTGCGGTCGGGCGGAAAAACAACTCAACATTCATTCGAGGACGTGCAAAATGAAAATTTAGGCCGTTATTAGAGTGAAATTTATTTCGCGAATGCAATACTTCCTTTACTATGTAAAAGGAAGTAAAAAATTATGAAAAAAAAAAAAAAAAAAAATCCAGAAAAATAAGATTGTTTTTGATAATTTTAAAAATATTTTTACCCACATGAGTCTACCTCCTTTCTCCTTCAAAAGAAAGTAATGGGTTCGAAATGGTCGAAAAACTGAAAAAAGTTGGGAGGCACTATCTTCAAAAAGGGGGGTGGTAATGTAGGGAAAACGGTGATTACTGGTCATATTTAGATTCAGGGGGTCATTTTCCATTTGCTGGCCCCGGTTTGCAATTTTTGGTACAGCAAATCCAACCCATCTGAAGGGGCCCTTTGAATTGTTACAATCGAAGAAAGTGCCGTGTTAGAGGCTCAGTTGCCTCATCTTTTTGTCATTGTGTAGGTGCCAATCCCCCAACTACCAAACGGTACGAACTTGAGGGTCACAGATCTAGACGAAATTCGGGATTTAGATTGATTTCCACTAGATATGAATCCAGGTAAAGCGGTTTGACTGCATAGGCTCTAGGTCGGCTAAAACGGGGGGCCCAAAGTTGTTATTTGAGTTCAGAAAAGCAATGGTTTTTCCTTTGAAATTAAACGTTATTTACCCTTTTCTGGCATTTGCATTGCAGTATGAACCAATTAAATGGATTTGCAACACAGAATAAATACCCTCCCCCCTCCTCCTTTGTTCTGACAAGAGACGCCGAATGTCTTGAGTAGATATTGTCCCAAAAATTCAAATTCCAATGAAAACGCTTTTGCAATTCTCTGGAGTCATGCAAATCAGTGTGGTTCAGACGGTAAAAACTTGGAGGCCACGAATCTAGATAAACTTCTGAATTAAGGTACGTACTAGTAAGGTTCGTACTAGATATGAGCCCAGGTAAAATAGTTTGAGTAGATAGGCTCTAATTCGGCACCAAGGAGTGTCTAAATTTGCTTGTTTTGCTCCGGAACTGCAGTAGCGTTTTCTTTGGAATTTGAAACTTGAGCACAATATTTGCTCTCCTAACATCTGTCGCGTCTCTTGTTTGTACAACATAAGGGCAGAGAAATTTACTTTATACTTAGAATGCATTCAGTTGAGCTATACTGCAATGCAATATCAAGAAAATAAAGGAAAACCATTGCTTTTCTGGGGCCAAACTAGAATTTTTGGACGCCCATTACGACCGAACTAGGCCTACGAGCCTATGCAGTCAAACTGCTTTACCTGGGCTCATACCTAGTGGGAATTAACCTAAACCCAGAATTTCGTCCGGATCCGTGCCATTTGGTAGTAAGATCAATGGTATACCTCCCAAAAATTTCATTGCCGCAGTCTCCCACCTCCCCCCGTGTAGGCACCCCTAGCATATGCATATGTATAGGCTGAAGCACACACTGATGTTATAAATATTCAACCTTTGTTTCACTCAAACCAAATATACATGTGACAATTATTTCACATCAAGAACAACCAATTTGTGAAAAAGGTTTTTTTTTTTTTTTTGAGCAAGCACATTGCTTATTGTCCTCACTTGATGGTTTCGTTGTTCCTATGATTTTATTCCCCCCCCCCTGCCTCCCTCTGCAGCGCCACCGTCCCGGCCCCTCCCGATGCTGCTCCTCTAGCGAGCGGTCTCCAGGTTGCGTCCATATCCTACACACACACGGATACATACACACACATACGCATACATACACACACCTACACACACATACACATACACTCGAGCATGCACACCTACACACACACACACCCATGCCTGCACACAGACATACACGCCTACATACACACACACACACTCGTGATTGAGAAAAACATAATTTGAATTTAAGAAGTCAAAATTCAAATTAATTAATAAATTATTTTTTGATGATGTCGCTGAATTTATTCTGTAAACTGTATTTTCCTTCCCCAAACCAGTCTGCAAAAACTTGCAATAAGAGAAACAGCGCTCTTTTAGGGTGTACTATGTACTCGCTTAAAAATGGATTTATCAGATTGTGTCAAGACTTTTGGAAGACTTGATCTGGCCGCAGTATGGGACATGTTGAATCAGTATTTTTCCTTTAAGCAGAAAGTTGCACTTGACGTTAAATCTCGGTTATCACAAATTTGCCATTTCAACTGCGCTTGCGCGCGGACTTAGCTTTTTGGGCTTTCTGCTTTAAGATTTCATGTTGCTTGTTTATATTTAAGCTGAGCGAGAGTCCCACCAAATTAATGATTGCGATTAGAATATTTTCACAGCGACTTCGTGACATATTATATGAAACTACGGATATGAATAACTGATAATCTTAAGAGAAAAATGACACTTCAATATTTATTAGTTTGGAAATATTTATTTAACATAAAAGTAAAACACGTTGTTTACTTCAAAAATGATTGGAATATTAGTACAGAAATCCGTCTTTTGCGGATATTTTACGTTAGGCGTAAACAACTTAGTATTATACATTTTTATTTAGGTTGAGGGTTCGGCTTTGTATTAGAAGTGATGCTGAAATTCTAGTACGCTCTTCTGAGGTTAAAAATTTGGTCCTGAAAAAGGACAGACGATTCAGACACCGAATCCATTAATAATTAAGACGCAAAATTCAATCTTTACCGAGGCCTAAAAACTAAATCAGAAAAAACTTTCTGATTTCTAATTTTTATCTTTTGCCATCTCATATTTATTACCAAATTTAAAATGTTTGTAATTAATTTAGCAAGAGTTTCGAAATCAGCTAAGTCCGCGCGCAAGCGCAGTTGAAATGGCAAATTTGTGATAACCGGGATTTAACGTCGAGTGAAAGTTGCTGCCGCTAAGCCAGGGCTAAGGCAGAACTACGTGCAATGGGATCGTTTCCAAAATTTTAAAAGTATTTATTTCTGAAAGAGCATGCTTAAAAACATAGGATCTGACCATTTTTTAAATAATTTGTTTAAGTTGAATATCTTTAAAAAATTACTTAAATCGGTGCACTTTCATTGTTGACGCTTCTGTCGTGTGACATCACAAATGATGAAATGCCATTCAGTGTTGCCATTCACAGCTCAAAATATTTAATTCGCATCTTTACTCGCGTGTATTGGCAACGATTTGGTTGATAGCAAGCGTGGAGCGCAATTTTAACTCGTTTCTTGATTATCATAACGTGGAAACGCAGTGAAAAATGCGCCAAAGGACATCATTTGTGACGTTATAAAGACCACGCCTTGTTTTCAAAATCGGACATTTTAAAAATTTAATTAAAAAATAACTGTTGGGAAAATGAAAGTATTTTCTGGGTCCATGTTATTTTTTTGAGCAATCACGATTGCTTATTGCTTTTATTTGACTGTTTTTGACGTTCCATTGATTTTTCCCTCCAGCACCCTCCGCAGCACACCGTCGACCGGGTCCTCACGATGCTGCACCTCTAGCGAAAACCGTCTCCAGGTTTCGTCAATATCCTACACTTACACGCATACATACACGCACCTACACACATATACTTATATACACACACATACATACACCTACACACACATACATACACAAACACACACACACCTACACACTCACATACACACAACTACCCACACACTCATGCCTGCACACAGACACAAACACACATGCCTAAACACACACATACCCCCCCCCCCCACACACACACAAACACACACGCTTACATATACACACACACTCGTGATTGCGAAAAACATAATTTGAATTCAAGAGGACAAAATTCAATTTTTCTTCTTTTTTTTTTTTTGGAGCAATCACGATTGCTTATTGTTCTCATTTGACTGTTTTGATGTCCTATCTTTTTATTTTCCCACCGCCACCCTCCGTACCCTGTCACCGTCGACCGGCTCCTCACGATGCTGTTCCTATAGCGAAAGCCGTCTCCAGGTTGCATCCATGTCCTACACACACGCGCATACATACACAACTACACACACACAAACACATACACACACACAAACACATACACACACAAACACATACACACACAAACACATACACACACAAACACATACACACACACAAACACATACACACACAAACACATACACACACACAAACACATACACACACGCATACACACAGACACATACACATACACACAAACATACACACAACTACTCACACATTCATGCATACATACAGACACCTACACATACACACACATACACACAACTATCCACACATTCATACCTGCACACAGACACAAACACACATGCCTACACACACATACCCCTACACACAATATACATACCCCCACACACAAACTCACACTTCTACGTACGTACACTCGTGATTGCGGAAAACATAATTTAAATTCAAGAGGACAAAATTCAATTATTATTTTTTTTTTTTATTCATTCTATCAATTCAGTGACTAAAAGTAGTACTTTTGACTGAAGGAAACAACCCCATTAATCCGACATCCCAGTTATCCCATCCAGAGACTGCAGTTCCGTCCTTGCTGAGGGCGTATCATCTGATCTGGATAGGGAATAACCGAGCTGGAAGCAGATGTCATCTGATTGAAGCTGAGAGTGTCAAGTGGTAGATGCAGTAAATTTATCTCCCCAGCAAGAGTTGGCAGATACGGCGAGTTTCAGAACCGCACCATGTCTGCGAACTTTGATAATACGGAAGTTTTCGATTTTTCAATTTTATTTTTATATGATAGAGTAACATGTATGAACGTCATAGGTGAAAAAAATTTTGCGATACGATAAGTAGTTTTTTAAAAATTGATTTTTAAAGTTCAAGCGCCTGTGACGTCAGATGGCATAGGAAGTGACGTCATGCGCCTTCCGGTAGGGGAGAAGCCGAAAATCACGCATTCGACTTCGAAGACGAAACGTAAAAGGCTTATCTCCTCGCATTTAACTCCTCGCGTTTCTGGAACATTAAACCTCTCTTCCTCGGAAATATTCGAATAGCCTCATTGATGTTACATAAGGAAGATTATTTAGATTGTGCTTTAACGAATCCGGTCTCCATAGTGTGTTCAAAAGGATTATTAAATTCCTAAAAAATAAAAATATCAGCTCGCTCAAAATGTTCCTAGCGAAAACAAGGGATCTTCGGCGGAAGGCTGCCCATTCGCGCCCTGTGACGTAGGCTAGTGACGTTTCAGAAGCGCGCACTTTTGCGCGTGGATTTTTAAAAATTCATTAAAAATCAATCACGGAGTTTTAAAATTCGGCGATGGTGAATTTTTTAGTTTTGAGGGTCAATTAACAATATCCAATAGCCAAAATATGAACATTTAATAGGTTGCAACTTCCATATAGTGGCACCCGCACGGCTTTGCCCGCAGTAGATAATTAAAAGGTCTTTTGGTTCGCCTGTATATTTACAAATAATGTATGATGAATTTCTCGCCAATTGGCTTGCCCATGTTGCGGTTCCACGTTATGATAGCTTGCTAATTTACTCGTCCATCTTATGATAATTTTGCTCGGGAAAATGTTCTTCAAGTTGGAATAGAAAAAGAACAAAATCGAATTTTCGAAAAATCGCTCCGAGGTGCACACCCCCATGCTACAAACAAATTCTGTGCCAAATTTCATTGAAAATCGGCTGAACGATCTAGACGCTATGCGCGTCACAGAAATCCTGACAGACAGAGAGACTTTCAGCTTTATTATTAGTAAAGATAAAGATAAAGATTCGTGGGCGTCAAGTTTTTGGCACTGGCCAGGAATATTTTTCCTATCCAAACGTAAACAAAGATACGGAAATACTATGGTCACTATATACGTCTAAATAGCGGCGCCAGGAAATGCATTTTTGCATTGGCCGTAGGGTAATTTGAAGCAAAAGGGTTACCAAATTGAAATTATTCATGAAAAAATACGACAACCGTGACAAAGTCAAACTCCCAATCACCGAAATATTCCCAAAAGATTCAAAATGTGGTATTAAACGGTTTCAAAAAAAAAAAGTTTGTCATATTTAACGAAGTAAATACAGCCAAAGCTTCACTGGATACGCATCGAGTGAAGCCTTGCTACAACAACAGTACTTATAAATTCAGAAACTACTGGGAAAATATTTTCGGATTTTAAAATAATTGAAGTGAAAAAATACTTAAAATTATTCTTGATTTCAATTGTTTTCCTTTTATGCTTCCAGAGCAATGCATTTTCGTTTTATTTGTGTAAACTACATTTTCTTCCAAATTCATGAAATCATATTAGTTTGAGACTGAGCCTACGTTGCAAAGTTAATCTAATCGTAAGTTATTCGCTGAAAACTTACTTCAGTCATGAATAAAGAAAACTTAGCAAAACAATTGGTGAAATTACTCTTGGAAATGGAAGCTGATGATCCTTCAACCTATGAAGAACTAATTGAGTTAGTGGAAAAGTATTTATCAAATGTCGAAAAAAATGACTCACCAAATATTTTGAAAGCAAAACAATTAGTTAAGAAATACTTAGATAGTGGCGGAACACTTGACCTTGGATTCTTAAAGTTATTAAGCGAGAAATATCTTGAAGTCAAAGAAAAAGAGGACCCCTTGTTGACATACATGAGTGCTAATTTTTTGCAAGCTATTGAACCTGTCTTAGTGGCTGGATTGTCAACGCTGTCTACAAAAAGGCCTCAAGATCCGATTCAATACTTTGCAGATTTTCTTTCTAAGCATAAGCTGCAAAAGTAAGTATCCGTCAGCATTTTAGTAGGAAAGATTTCGATAGCTATATTAATCTCGCCAATTATTTTAATTGTCGTCAACTTTTTTAAGCCCGTAGACTAAAGTTCGGACAAATCTAACCTGGGAATGTCGTAATGCTGGTGGATATGCACAGACTTCGCATTGCTGCTATAGGTTAGGTTTGCTCCAATTACAAGCGGTAATGTTTTTCGGCTTGTTGGAATGAAACGATTATCAACTACCAACTATCAAAGGGACCTCTGGCCTTCAAACTAAGAAGGACTGCGTGCCAGGCGCCTTGCCTTCAGAAGACAACACAATAGATGGGGTGCCATCTATGGACAGTTCGAGAATTTAGAACCGATTCCAGAAGCCGAATAACTTTCTGGTCTGGCACCCCCCAGAGGTATCGTTTCACTTGGAGGACATTGTGACCAAGAGCATATTTAACGTCGCCCAGTCACCAATAATGACGACGGTGGATCTTCGACCAGCAAGGATCGAACCCAAGACCCTCCGGCCCCAAGTCCAATGCCTTAACACGGTGAGGCCACCACGGCCCTATGAAACGATTATTACCCAAAACTGGGCTACCGCGCAAAACTCCCAGCTTTCGAAATATTCTCTTTTTGTATTTTATAAAACCGCGTTCGTTTTAAGTTTGACACTCTTAGTTCACTGGTTGAAATATGATTTTGCAAAGATTTCGATACTTGAACATCAAAAAATAGATTCTAATGCTTTTTCTGCCTTGCTGGTGTTGGCAGAGTGAAACGATATTGCTGCCCAAAATTTGGTGACCGTACCAAAATCTCAACTATCAAAATTTCACCATAATTTCTGTACTCCTAATTGGCAAGTTCTTTTTTCAAATCTTCCCTGCTCACTCACCAGCTTATATGGACGCTTTTCTATTAAAAGATCATCACTTGGCCCATTTTGCGACAAACCACCAGTTCGAGATTTGAAAAAAAAAAAAAAAAAAAAAAATCGCCAATCTCTATGCTATCGAAATCGTGTCGAATGGTGAAATGATAAATAAGTTCGAGAAATTCGAAGTTGAAAGAACAATCTCGTTTCATAGAAAAATCCGGAACATTTCGATATTTGAGAGTGTTGCCAACGCAACCGAAAAAAGTTTCCCGGTTTTGTTGATTTGGCCTGGTCGTCAAATCACACCTTCGTAATTTTATTTTGGTAATCTTTACTATCTGTTGCTTTATGGTATCCTTATGCAACTCTACAGATATTTTCCTGCTCTTTGTTAATGTGTGCCAAGGAAGAATATTCCTCTCAGGAATCGGTGCAAAAAATTTAACTCCAATCGATAAAGATCGCCAAATCCTCTTTTCTTGAAATATTCCAGAAAAATCGCTAAAATATAGAAACAATGCGAAAATGGGTTGTCATCTTTACTAATAATAAAGCAGAAAGTCTCTCTGTCCGGAGGATGTCTGTAGGATGTCTGTGACGCGCATAGCGCCTAAACCGTTCGGCCGATTTTCATGAAATTTGGCACAAAGTTAGTATGCAGCATGGGGGTGTGCACCTCGAAGCGATTTTTCGAACATTCGATGTGGTTCTTTTTCTATTCCAATTTTAAGAAAATAACTATCATAAATTACGAAATTATCATAACGTGGAACCGTAACATGGGCACAAGCCCATTGGCGAGATACGAAATTATCTTAACGTGGAACTGTAACGACGGTACAAGCCAATTGGCGAGAACATTCACCTTACATTATTTGTAAATATACAGGCGAACCAAAAGACCTTTAATTTTTCTGTTACGGGCGAAGCCGTGCGGGTACCACTAGTAAATTAATAAAATGAAAAAGTTTTAAAATGCCATGTTTTTAAAATGAACTAAAAAGTTTAAAATTCGTCGATTGTCGTCAACACATGTTATTAAAATTTTTTTCCGAGTAGTACCCAAATGTCTATGAATACCGTGTTGATGAAAAAAAAGTAATACCCTAAGTTTTTGAAGAAATTTTACGGAAAACTGAATTTTAAGTAAACGAGTCTTCAGCAAGATGTGGACCAATACAAATTATCGTGGTCAGAAACATCGATTCAAACACGTGAAAACGACTTCGTAGGATACCAAGGTGTACGGACTTTATTTTACTTATTTCACAAAACAAATAATTCTCAGTAATTTTACATTTCAAGTGTAATTCGTATACAATTTTCTGTTTCTTTATTCCAGATCCATACCAAAATATAAACCAATGTTTATTGGAGATATAGGACCTAAACCAAAAGACCAAGACCAAACCAACCAAAAGAAAGAGCAAACTGAGCATCAGCAATGAAAAAATCACAAGGAAAGGCGAGAAAAATTAGAATATTTCCTGTAAAATTTGAACACTTATGAAAAAAAAAATACCCCCCCCCCCCGCCCCAATTAACATTTTTTTTGTTATATAAGAGATTGTTTTTTCCATCTTCTACTTGTTTATGTACCAACATATCACGAAAGTTTTGTTCTAGTTAATGGCATGTATTTTTGTTTCTTTTTTTTTTTTCTTGCAAAACTGCAAAATTAAATTCGTATGCAAATATTAATGACAAATTACAATTGTTTTTTTTTTCTAAATTAGTTGTTCATTTCGATAAGTTTTCCGAACTTTTATCGCAACAAAGTGCCCAATCAAATTTTGTGCAAAATGCGAAGGTGGGAAATTTTTGGTTCGAAAGTGGAACAAAAAAAAAAAACCCAATAAAATCGAATGTCAGAAGAAAAGAAAAACGCTTTGGGGTGCACAATTCTCATGCCAATTTTGTGCAAATTTTGTGTAAATCGACAGAGCTGTCTTGGTACGTATTAGCGAGTCACAGGCATACAAACTTTTTAGACAACTTTGTTACCAGTAGAAACTTTTCTACTCGTAGAAGAAAACTGTAAAAGTTCCAAATTTTTCAGAGAATGGGTAGAGAGCAATAGTAGATGCTCCAGAAGATTACGAAAATTTATGACGATGCATTTTCTTTTAGACCAATCGATTGGGTCGCTTCCCTTTTTCAAAAAAAAAAAAAAAAATTCTTAAAGAGCAAGGTTGAAAACATGGTGGTGGTATGAGTTACTTTTTTCCGAAATAAAAATGTTTTTTTTTTTTTTTGGAGTGCTGAAATTCTCAATTTGCCGAATGGAACTCCAAATTTCGTTGAGGTTGAATGATGATGATTTTGCCGAATGGAACTTCAAATTTTGCGAATGATGAATATTTTGCTGAATCTTCAGACAAAATTTGCCGAATAAGGAAGTTTTTTTGAAGGTCACGGTGACCTCCCACCGGGGCGCCCCGGATCCCTGCCATTCTTGGTGAAAAATTTAGGGATTTCCACTCACCCCAAACAAAATGTACTCGGAGTAAATGGAAACAACTAAGTTTGTTATTCTTCCTATTTTTTTGGAAGATTAAATTTTGATAAAAATTAAACTTCTGTGATTAAATTTTGCACATAATTTAATTTGTTGTATTATTTTATTTAATCATTATTTTAATGATGCATGCCAGGTTACATTTGGAGGATTCAGCAGATCGCATGGGATTCCTATGCGCCGAAGATTAAAAATCTCTCCTACAGAAATTCTTATAAGCTTCTAAACTGAGTGTGTAGAATCCGATTACCTACGTACGTACGTCGATCTCATGAGGAAATAAAAGTTTTTAACTATACCCCTATTGTCTGACGAAAACACGTCGTGGTAAATGTAAACCTGATTTCATTTGCTAACTAACAGACATAAAGTCAATATTTTCAAAATCATTGCTTTTCATACAGAAATGTTTTTTGCATTAGTTAAATCAGTGATCCCAACCTGCGGGCCAGATGTGGCCCTTGAAGCCGATCCAAGTGTTTGCTTATGTGTTTGTTATGTTTTACTTTATGAATTGAAAAATATGTTCTGGAACCTTCCAAAACAATAGATATTCCTTGCTTGGTATTACGACT
This sequence comes from Uloborus diversus, assembly GCF_026930045.1. NCBI lineage: Eukaryota > Metazoa > Arthropoda > Arachnida > Araneae > Uloboridae > Uloborus > Uloborus diversus. The sequence goes on from NC_072736.1 coordinate 164,128,136, forward strand.
GTTAGTTGCAAACTTGAAGCCAAAGTTGGAAGTTCCTTCCTAAAAAAAACGATGGAAAATTCCTATGAATGAAATAAACGTGTTAATTGATAACAACAATTTTTCGTTTGTAATTTTTTTCCTCTTTTCCGCATTTTCTTATGTTTAAAAAAAAAGAAGAAAGAAATTAATTCGAATTCTGAAATTTTGAATTCAAATTATGCTTTTCGCAATCACGAGTTGTGACAGGACCCTACTCATTGGAATTATTGTTTCTAGAAACGGCTCCTGTACCCCCAAACCTGCCCCTCCTCCTGAGCGATTACATGTGTACAGTTGTGTGTGTGTGTGCGTAGACCTGTGTGTACACTCGTAGGCGTGTGTGCAGGCGTGTGTATATGCGTGTGAAGGCATGTGTGTATGTGTGTGAAGGCATGTGTGTATGTGCGTGTGTGTAGGACATGGACGCCACCGACAGCCGCACCTGCAGAGGACGGCGGGCGGGAGTGCTGCAGAGGACCCTGGTCCAAGCTGAAAAAGGAACCGGGCATCAAAGACGGTCAAGTGAGACCAATAAGCAATCGTGATTGCTCAAAAAAAGATTTAAATACTTTTAATTTCATATGTGTTCTGACCCACGAGATTCGTCTTTGTATGAGGTGCGGCCCTCAAGAAGAAAAGAAGTTTGTACACCAGTGTTTAAATGATTTCATATGGCTTGCCAGCGTTCTGCTTTCTCGGGATTAACAGGTTTTGATAGTTCGTATTGATGTAATAATGAACAAAGTTTAATTGACTGAATAAATATGCTTTCCCTTAAAAAAAAATAAAAAAAACTCTAAAGAGAGAACTACATACTTAGATACATTTCTTGCTTACCCATAAACACCGCTATAAACAATCTAAGAATCGGATTTGTGGGACAAAATATTGCGCAATGCTTTCGATGTCACAGGTCAGAAGATAAAAGAATGACATCGAATGGCCTTCGTAATATTTCTTTGCTGATGGTTTTTCTCGAAAGAAGAACAAACAAGGGAACTGCTTTCGATTTCATAAGGTGTAGTTCAGATGCCACGACTTGGCATTGACGTTTCTCAACTCATTAACACTATGTTGGTGAAAGTGACAATACAACCACAATGGTATCTTTTCTTCCTTCCCGAATGTGCTTGGAATAATGAGTTGTTTAATCAAAATTGTATCGCCAAAAATTGAGCTGAATTTTACTAAATTTCTGTTTTACCAAATACGGAAGAAGTCATTAAATTTTTTCCTTCCTTCTTTTTCTTATGTTCGAAGAAAGTATTGAATTCGCGAAAATTTTCGATTTCGAACTTCGACGGACCTTCCAAAAATGTCCTTATTCGGGAAATTTTGTCTGACGATTCGGCAAAAATTATCATCATTCGGAAAAATTCGGAATTCTATTTGGCAAAATTATCATCATTCGGAAAAATTTGGAGCTCATTCGGTAAAGTTATCATCATTCTGCGAAATTCGGAGATTCATTTGGCAAATTGAAAATTTCTGTGCACCCAAAATTTTAAGTTCGGGGTGCCCCTGGGTGTGCAGGTGTGCTTAATCCATTTTAACCATTGATATAAAATGATGATGATGAGTTTAACCATCTACGCCAATTACTGACGAGTTGGAAGAAATTCGTTTTCCTGTATGAAAAAGGCTAAGAATTATTCCACAAATACAATACTGGAGTAAAGATTAAAGGATAAGGATATTTCATGTATAAAGTACGAATTACTTAAAAGTATTAATTTTGAAGAGATAATAAAAAGAGTGGAAAATCGAAAGCATAGAAAAGAGGGGGGGGGGGGGGGGGGGGGGTCGCTTCCGAAATTTTAAAAGTATTTTTTTTTAGAAAGAGCATGCTTAAAAACATAGCATTTGACCATTTTTAAAATAATTTGACAAGGTTTAATATTTTTTAACAGTTATTTTAATCGCTGCGCAGAATCAATTTCATTTATTACGCTTCTGCTCATGACATCACAAGTGATGAACTGTCATTCACTGGTGCCATTAACGCAGAGCGCAATATTCAATTCGATTCTTTACTCGCATGTACTGGTAACGATAGGGTTGATAGCAAGCGTAGAGCGCAATATTTAATTCGCTTCTCAATTATCATAACCTGGAAACGCGGAAGACAGCAAGCGTCAGCAATCAGCGCGCCCGTGGAAATGCGCACCAAAGTTCATCACTTGTGACGTCATAAAGACTTGTATTGTTTGCATTTATTCATTCATCCCCTCCCCACCCACAAGATTAACTCAAGCTGATTTTACATTAAAAAACATCCCCCCCCCCCATCCCCCCGCAAAGTTCTTCTGCAAAATCATGTTTTTTCAGGCAAAACAATAAAGATAAACTTCATAGCCAAACTCCATCTAAATACTATATTTTCAGATTACTAATTCCCATCGTTTTTGCAATTACGTTCATAGGGCTCGATGCAGAATAGGATTCTACGTACAATGCACTAATAAACTGAAAATCGCAATTTTTTATAGACTTACGCTAGTCTTGCTCTGAGGTACAGATATTACCTCTTCCTTATCGCAGTTTACATTGTAATTAAAAAAAATATATTTTTTTTTTCACTTCTTGTTTTTAATTTAAACTAGTTACGCTATATTGAAACCAAGTGCACACATTTAAGAGAGGAACTTACCAGCTTTTCAGCCTTATGTAAGCACATTTTTTTTTTCATATTTTTTGAGAAATCTTGCTTTATCAGGGGCGTGCACAGAAATTTTGGAGCCTGTCACAAATGACTTTTACGGCCCCCCCCCCCCCTCCTTATTGTTTACCCCTACGTCCATACATATATTTCACCCCTTATTTCAAAAATCTCGGGGCCCTTCAGGTTTAGTCCTGGGCCAACAGGTATCCCTTCTCCCCCCCCCCCCCACCCTGTGCACCCCCCTGTGCCTGAGAATCCTGAACCTCTATGGTTTTGCACAAGCCTGCTTTTTAAGGCAAAATTTTGGGTCTGTGTTCGATATTTTGTTATAAGTTGAACCAAGGCTTCACTGGTTGCGCGTCGCCAGTGAAGCTTTGGTTGAACCAACGCTTCCTAAATACTAAATCCTATCGCTTTCTCGCTTTTAACATTAAGCAAAATGATCCCCCAATGACACAATTTCCAGATTTATAAATTTTAAAATTAACCAATTTACAATTTGATTTGAGTTATTTAGATCCATCGTCATAGCAACGCCATCCATGTATTGCCGCCAGGCAGCGCTGTTAGCGTACCGTGGTATAGTGCCTAGAAAGAGCATAGGTACTATAACAGTGGGGCACTATAACAGCCTTTCTAGGCACTATAACAGTGGGGCGAAAACGCCAAAAAGGGCTTATAAATGGTTTTTTTTCCCTCTATTAAACCAATTGAGGACTAATAAATTTGCACATGCCTACCTATTAGGCAATCAGAACTGGAATTTTAGAGCCCTTCGTCTACGACAAAGCTGAAGGGAGCCTTTAGAAAGTTAAAAAACCATGAGTGCGGGAATTTACCAAAATTGCTTTTAAGTAGTCTGTAATTTCTTTTGCTTATTAAAGGCGGGTATATTTAATTTCTCTCGTTTCCAACGATAGGACGAAAAAAAATGAGTAATCTAATTCTCTAACCGAACATCGGTTTTGATCAGCACCGAAAACTTGGGAGTTTAAGGTTATTTCTTTCAAAATACTCTACAAAAAAAAATGTCCTCTTGTGTCCTCTTAGAAATTAATATTAATTAGTAATAAGTGGTCTGTAGAAAGACCCTGAAAAGGAATTAGCTGCGTAAACACGCGAACTTTGAACCCTGAGCCCAAACAAATCGAAAAAAACTCCATAACAACATGCCTGTGTAAACAAACAAGCGAGAGAGGTTTAAAAACATTTTAAATCGCTTTTTGGCGTTTTCGCCCCACTGTTCGTCGGAGGAACACTTTTTGAAGCAAATGTGATAGGCATTTAGTATTAAGGAGGCGTTGGTTGAACAAAACGAGATGCAAAGTGCGAAAACGGTACCTATTCATTGAAACGTAAAAAAGGTGAAGTACTGGACGAGTATCTAGTATGACCTGTGGCGAGATTCCCTCCACGAGACCCCATATTGCACCTACAGCCTTGAAATTTTATACAAAATTACTTTGAGCCCCGTGGGTTTCCGCCCCCTCCCCTCCCCCTTTTTTGTTTAAATTTAAATTTTCTTTTTTTTTTTTAATTAATTTTTTTGATCTAAAATTTTACATAAATTGCATATTGAAGCGATGAAAAATATTCCATACCCTTAACATCCTATGTCATTCGAAAGATTTTTTTTTTTTTTTTCTGCATCAGATTGAGCTTATTTCGAACAGAAGATATAAGGGATTCTAATTTTGCGAAAGTCCGAGGCTCAGCTAAATTCAAACCAGGTTTAAAGAATAAAACATTCCATGTAACTAATTAATCTTTATACATAAAGGGCTGACCTCTGTCCGGATGTCCGGGGTAAACTGCAAAACTACTGGACGGATTTTAACCCTTTTTTCACCATAGATAGCTACATTATCAGGGAACAACTTAGGCTATAATTTATTGCTAAAAAACTTAGTTTTAAAAAGTTATGGTGGAAAACAATAAATTTCATGTAATTTCCCCATTACATGAGTAAATATAAAACCCATTGTTAGGAAAATTCGTTGCCTTAACAACAGCAGCATTAAAAGTAATCATAATGTAAATTTTGAATCAAGGCCTCTCTGGAGCAAGCATGACATTGCTTTCTTAGGAATTGCATCCTCATCTTTATACATAAAGGGCTAACCTCTGTCCGGATGTCCGGGGTAAACTTCAAAACTACTGGACGGATTTTAACGATTTTTCACCATAGATAGCTGCATAATCGGGGAACAACTTAGGCTATAGTTTATTGCTAAAAAACTTAGTTTTAGAACGTCGTGATTGAAAACAGTAAATGTCATGTAATTTCCACATCAAATGATTAAAGATTAAACCCATTGTTTCGAAAATTCGTTGCCTAACAACAGCAGCTTTAAAAGTAATCATAATGTAAATTTTGTATCAAGGCCTCTGACATTTGTTGCTTTCTTGGGAATTGCATCCTCAACTTTATACATAAAGGGCTTCTTCTGTCCGGATGTCAGGGATAAACTTCAAAACTACTGGTAGGATTTTAACCATTTTTTCACCATAGATAGCTACATTATCAGGGATCAACTTATACATAGAGAGGCCCCGTCTATGGTAAAAAGGAGATGAAATTGACTCGACGTTAAACTCCGGTTATCACAAATTTGCCATTTCAACTGCGCTTGCGCACGGACTTAGCTGATTTCAAAAATCTTGCTAAAATTAATTACAAACATTTTAAATTTGGTAATAAATATGAGATGGCAACAGATAAAAATTGGAAATCACAAAGTTTTCTCTGATTTAGTTTTTAGGCCTCGGTAAAGATTGAATTTTGTGTCTTAATTATTAATGGGGTCGGCGTCTGATTTGTCTGTCCTTTTTCAGGACCAAATTTTTAACCTCAGAAGAGCGTACTAGAATTGCAGCATCACTTCTAATACAAAGGCGTAGTATTATACATAACTTAAATAAAAATGTATAATACTATGTTGTTTACGCCTAACGTAAAATATCCGCAAAAGACGGATTTCTGTACTGATATTCCAATTATTTTTGAAGTACACAACGTAGTTTACATTTATGTTAAATAAATATTTCCAAACTAATAAATATTGAAGTGTCATTTTTCTCTTAAGATTATCAGTTATTCAAATCCGTAGTTTCATATAATATGTAACGAAATCGCTGTGAAAATATTCTAATCGCATTCATTAATTTGGTGGGACTCTCGCTCAGCCTAAATATAAACAAGCAACACGAAATCTTAAAACAGAAAGCCCAAAAAGCAAAGTCCACGCGCAAGCGCAGTTGAAATGGCAAATTTGTGATAACCGGGATTTAACGTCTGGTATGAAATTGAAGCCGGAATTATGGGATACAGCGGTGCAATGATGAGCGGGATTATGATAACGTGATCGCTTCGCGAGTATAGTTTTCACCAATCTCGAAAAGAGACCGTATAAAGTAGCTGGCGTATTGGTTTGCATTTTAATTCATGTTTCAATGCAATTTCAAAAACGTGCTTCATAAACTTGTACTAATATCTAAGTTTAAATTAACAACCAATTGAGATTCAGTAATGGAATGTTTTGAATCAAGATGTATCTTAAAATACTTAGCAAGAAGCTAAGGATCTTGGGATACAGCGGTGTAACTTCCGGCTTCAATTTCTTAGCATAGCAAGGAATCTCTATGTACTTTCTTTACTCTATGGGATTAAATATAAAATCGATTGTTACAAACATTCGTTGCCTAACAGCAATATTAAAAGTAATCATAATGAAAATTTTCAATCAAGGCTTCTCTGGAGCAAACATGAGTTAAAAGTCATTTAAACATTTGGGAACTCTACTTTTCGCACCCTGATCGAAACATAGTAGAGAGCTTTTTTTTTTCTTTGTTTGTGTTTACTATTTAATTAAATGAAGCAAGCGCACGGTTTTTTTAGAGATCTTTGTTTTTGTTAGTTCATATTTTGGAAATTCTTCAAATTTTTATATGCTTAAATTCGCGCTTTCGTTTCTAAATGAATATTCGTTGGTTCATTATACTTATTGCTGTTTTACTTTTATGGGTAAGGAAGAAGCTCGATTTTTAACCACGTCAAAGCGGTGTGTTTTGAGTTCTTTCAGTTAAAACAGAAAACGAAAGGAAGTAGCGATTGTTTCTTACAATTATTACTGACCCAGGCAACGCCGGGTATTTTTGCTAGTATAACATAATACTTGAGACCACGAATTTGAAAGTCATTTTCCAAACGGCCGTTTTGCTATGTTCATGAAGCCCTTAAGCTGTGAAATGTGATAGACGGTAGGTTAAACCCTGGGGGAGGGGTGCTCTTTGAAGCCTTTCCTTAAAAATAATATTGTCATACGCATTTCTTTTCGTCTTCGGATTGGAGTGGGATTTTTATACTTTGCCATGTTTTTTTATTAACTCGGTTTGGTTCTCGTCTGTTCGGGTGGAATCTTGCAACTCAATTTTCACCTACTTCCTGTAATCGGATTCTTTTGAAAATTTCTATGCGACCTCAGACCCTATAGCAATGCAATATTCTATATTAAAATTAATTAATTAACCAATAATTATACGTTTATTCCAATTTTAATTATTGCCACATTAAAAATATTCTATTTGCATTGAACTTATAGCGAAAAACATAATTTGAATTCCAGATGTCAAAATTCAAATTTTTTTTTTTTAATTTCTTATGTACAACATAAGTTTAATGCAAATAGAATATTTTTAATGTGGCAATAATTAAAATTGGAATAAACGTATAATTATTGGTTAATTAATTAATTTTAATATAGAATATTGCATTGCTATAGGGTCTGAGGTCGCATAGACATTTTCAAAAGAATCCGATTACAGGAAGTAGGTGAAAATTGAGTTGCAAGATTCCACCCGAACAGACGAGAACCAAACCGAGTTAATAAAAAAACATGGCAAAGTATAAAAATCCCACTCCAATCCGAAGACGAAAAGAAATGCGTATGACAATATTATTTTTAAGGAAAGGCTTCAAAGAGCACCCCTCCCCCAGGGTTTAACCTACCGTCTATCACATTTCACAGCTTAAGGGCTTCATGAACATAGCAAAACGGCCGTTTGGAAAATGACTTTCAAATTCGTGGTCTCAAGTATTATGTTATACTAGCAAAAATACCCGGCGTTGCCTGGGTCAGTAATAATTGTAAGAAACAATCGCTACTTCCTTTCGTTTTCTGTTTTAACTGAAAGAACTCAAAGCACACCGCTTTGACGTGGTTAAAAATCGAGCTTCTTCCTTACCCATAAAAGTAAAACAGCAATAAGTATAATGAACCAACGAATATTCATTTAGAAACGAAAGCGCGAATTTAAGCATATAAAAATTTGAAGAATTTCCAAAATATGAACTAACAAAAACAAAGATCTCTAAAAAAACCGTGCGCTTGCTTCATTTAATTAAATAGTAAACACAAACAAAGAAAAAAAAAAGCTCTCTACTATGTTTCGATCAGGGTGCGAAAAGTAGAGTTCCCAAATGTTTAAATGACTTTTAACTCATGTTTGCTCCAGAGAAGCCATGATTCAAAATTTTCATTATGATTACTTTTAATATTGCTGTTAGGCACATGCATGAGTGTATGTGTGTATGTGTGTGTGTAGGTGTGTGTAGGCAGAGGGAGGCGGAGGGAAAATAAAATCATAGGAATTCAAAACAGTGAAATGAGAACAATAAGCAATGTGATTGCTCAATGAAGCTAATTGATTTTTAGGGTTACTGTCTTATTTATGGTGCAGTTTATTGTTTAAGCTTTTTTTTTATCAACTGAATCAATTTACCGAACTCCGTCGTCGTCAATTTAACCGTCTGATCGAAGTATTTAAAATCAAATAAAACATTTCAGATACACAAAACTAAAAAGCGGAAAATAATTAATGAAATAAAAAAGTTTTAATGCACCATGTTTTTAAAATGAACTGAAAAGTATAAAATAATTTCATGTAGATTTAAAGCCCCATAGTATCGGAATTTCTTAGACATTGTCTGGAGCATTTTGTGATTGTGAGTTTTTAATAGCTATCAAAGTGCTTGTGAGCTGCTTTAAAGGGGAAAACATGGGGAGCATGTACTACATAACTATAAATGTAAAGAAAAGCTATCATCAATGGAAAATCTCAGTGTGTACTATTTGCAGAACGATAAAAATGTTAGTTAAATAAAAATGCAAGAACTATTTGCTCGCCTGCTCCCCATATTTTTCCTTTTAAAACTCACAAGTGTTTGATAGCTATAAAACTAACAATCACAAAGTTTCCAGACAATCTGTAAGAAATTCTGAAATTGTATATTGGGGTGGTTCGAAAAAATCGATTTTTTTAACTTTAGAATAGCGCTGCATCTCAAAAGTTGTAGTTTGGTATCCTCAATTGGAGAAATATTTTCAAAAAAAAAACCTGAGTTGACATCTTCAGTTCGCGCATGAGGCTGAAATGTTTGAAAAAATATGTTAAAAATTGATTTTTTCGAAAAACTAAAAAATTAGTTTTTTGTAATTTTTTATCATAAACTTGAAATTTCAGTATTTGATATACAATAATACATACATGACATATTTATGTTTTAAAAGTATTTTAAAATGTTCTAAATTTTTTGAATATAATCTTTTATCACAGTATTATCCGTATAATTGTAGTTACATACACATTTATATGCATACAAAAAACATTACATGCCATGGTAATCATTCTGTAATTAGCTATATGACATGTAATGTTTTTATATGCATATAAATGTGTGTGTTTAAGCATACGTACTTGTACGTATAATACTGTAATGAAAGATTATATTCAACAAATTTCGATTTTTTAAAATACTTTTGAAATGTAAATATGTCATGTATGTATTATTGTATATCTTAATACGAGGCATGTTTTTAAAGTAAGTACTGTTTTGATATAAAAAAAGAAAGAGTACAGATAGAGCAAAGAAATTAATTGCACAAAAATCTACCATCCTTACGCTATTTTTTGACATTGCTCCCGTGATTTTCCAAGCATTTGTCATAGCGTGGTACAGGTTTTTGTATACCTATTCATAGAAAATTGCCGCCTGTGTAGTCAGCCATGGGATAACATGTTCTCTGAGCTCATTATTGCTGTTGTGCCACAGACCACCTACGAAAGACTTTAGATGCCGAAACAAATGAAAGATGTTGCGAGCGAGGTGTAGGCCAGTGGTTGGGGAGTGAAAAAAGGTCGAATACGGAAGTAATTGGTGGAAAGCTGGAAATTGTTTTAATTTGTGCCGTATGGGTCTGTAATGACCATACTAAGTTTTCCCCCTTCTACTAAGTGAGCTTTCGCCACAGCGTCCAAATTAGTGCCAAAAAACACCTGTTTTTTCATTAGTGTTAAAATATCTCAAAAATGGCTCTTAAAACGACCAAAAATACATGCAGGTTTCTTGTAGAGCACAAAATACTGAACAAAATGAGTACCTACAACCTGCATTTTTGTTAAATATTAAGCTCACAACTCTATTTCAAAAATTGGCTTAAATTACTAATTAAGCGCTTAAAGCCAGAACGCACCTCGTTCCTACGCTCCCTAACGTAAAAAAATGGCAGGAAAACTTTATTATGTTCATTATTGTAATAGAAATATATCGTAGGTGGAATAAAGGTACGAATGAGAAGGAAGGAAGTTGAAAGTAAGGAGGGAGGGGGGAAAACACGTATCCAGGTTAATTATGCTAACCCCTTCCCACTCCCACCGGCTCTCCCTTTCTCCACTGAAATACCTTCGTTCCCTCCCTTCCGTCCACTCACCCCTTTCTTAGAGGCCGAATAAACCTTTTTATGCTGATATTTCTCCCATTTGCTAAAAATTCCGGAGGGTGGTTTCTTAAAATCGAAGTTTTAATGCATTTACAATGGGAAACTATTATACAATATATTTAAAAAAAAACAGCTTTTATGGCTAAGAAGTTGTTTAATTATATCACCCTCTCAATAATTAACGATTCGTTTTGACACAATAACCATTTAAAAAAAACTAAAAAAGCGGGGGACGACATATTTACCGTTAAGTTTGTTATAATCTTTTATAAATTCTTCGTGGATTTTCCTCGAAATCATTTAAAACCTATCATTCAGATACAGTAATGTTCTTTTTTTTTTTTTAATGTACATAATAGCCAGAATATTTAACTCAGAATATTTAACTGTTCTTGCGAAATAATTTAGCAAGAAGGAATTCAAAATTCTTAATATTGAAAATGAAAGTTCATTGTTGCCTGCTTACATGCTATATCATTTTGAAAAATCCCCATAAGTTTGCTGTGTGATACAATAACTGAAATAAATTTAATCAAATTTCATGCATCTGAAATCAAAAACTGAAGATACGATCTAGTTTATTCTTAAAACGATGTTTGCAATGTGCAATTATGAAATAAAACTCTAGTAAACTTTCCAGCTGCAATATGCAATCGAAAATCTTATCCTGAATAATTGGTAACAGATCCTAAATTATCGACGAACTTGACTGCAAGCGTTGAGATAACAGAAAATTTGGTGTGCCAGGCTTGTAGAGTGAATTAAGATTTTTTCTTAGAAATGGTAACATTGAGGGGAATTAGCGACTTCCGGTTATACATTTATTTTTTAGCTTGAGGCAAGGACGAAACATCTCATATAGAACACAGGCTTATACACAGGTAGGAATTGCTTTTTAATAACTCATAGAGTGTTCATCTGCAGTTCATCAAGAATCACAAAACAGATATAACACCTGGTTTCCCTAAAAATGATTTTTGCAGCGTTGGAAGTGCTTAGTGACCATAATGTCCTTTGCGTTTTGTACAGACCATTCTTGCTCTCTTATGGCAGTAATGGTGTGTGTCAGAAGCTGTTCTGTTGAAATCTATCCCATTCGAACAAAATTAAATACCGTTACTTAAAATTTATTTTAAAAAAATGAATGTGTCGAAGTTCTGGGGAGGAATTTAACCCAGGACCCCCTCCCCCCCCTCCCCTCCTCCGTGGATATGCCACTGAGTTGCTGTATTGATTTCGAAGTCAAGTTAACTCTGTGCTTGCGTGAGTGAACTTTTTGAGAGGAACATGGCTGACTTGTGCGTGATTTGCGATAAATCATACACTGAAGGTGATGTGATTGAAGTCAAAGAACGTGGTATTCAAAAATTTGTTGAAAGCAGCCATAGAAGAAGAGACGGAAAGCATATCAAATTCAAAGAGCTTACAATGGTGCAAGTGCATATAAAATGCCAAAAATCCTACACCAGGAGCCAAAGTATTATTGCTGCCGAAAAAGAAAAGGTAAAAGTTTGCATAACGCGATCAGATTTACAGAACTTTGACTTTAAAACACACTGTGTACTTTGTGGTAAGGACGCATCACAAGAATTCCTCCAACTTGAAATGAAAAAACCAGTTAACAGACGTGAAAAAGTTCATCGTGTAGAAACAACAGAATTTAGGAATCAAGTTTTAAAAGCTGCTCAGAAGAGAGGTGATAAGTGGAGTGAAGAGGTCACCTTTCGAATCACACCTGTAAGTGAACTTGTGAAAGTAGAAGGCAGGTATCACAGTTCGTGTTTCAAAAATTTTTTGAAAATTACAACTGGTGCTGCTCCTGGCCGCCCTCCAGTCGATGAGGTCACCGCTGCTTTTGAACATGTTTGCCGACATTTGGAGGGAAATGAAGATGAATGCCAGTTTTATTTGAAAGACATATTGAAAGATTTTAAAGGGCATATTCCAAGCGAAAAGGCATTGAAAAAAAGGTTGCAAGACAAATATGGCCAAGACATCATTATAACCGCAGGAAAAAATAGAGAACCAATAATCTGTTTCCGCAATACGGGGTACAAGATTCTTTCAAATAAGTGGTATGAATCACGGAATAAAGATGAACGAGTGGAACGCCTTCGTGTCGTGGAAGCAGCTGCTGGCATTATACTGGAAGACATGAGGTCCATGATACATTCAATGGATCAATACCCAAAACCAGATAGTTTTCTTAGTGATATAGGAGAGGTAATACCTGAATCACTGATGACCTTTCTAGAAAAAATTATAATGAAGGGTAAACGGGCAAACGAAGATAAATGGCGCGTAAAAATTCTTGCAATTGGTCATGCTATTACTGCAGCTGCAAGGCCTAGATCTTTCATATCCTCCTTACAGGTTGGTCTTGGTGCCTTACTTTACAAAAATCATGGATCAAAAGACCTTATAAATTTGCTTTATGCCATGGGGTTTTGCAGCAATTATGAAGAAGTGAGATTGTTTGAGTTGTCTTGTCTAAGTCATCCACTAAGCGCAGTGATGCCTGGATCATTTTCTCAGTACGTCTTTGATAATGCAGATGTGAATGTTGACACTTTAGATGGATCTAGCGCTTTGCATGCGATGGGAGGAATTCAGTGTGTGACGCCTGCAACTACTGCCTATTCAGATAAAAAAAATGATAGGCTGAAGAAAATCAAGACAGCTGATGTCGTCGAAGAATTTCCTGCTATCCGAATTCAACCATTTCAAAAAACACATGGACTTAAAAATGAAGTAATTCATGATTTAGATGAAATAAACCCTATTTCACATGCTGTCACACTTTTACCAAGTGATTTTGCATGGATTCTGGCCAAGTGGAAAGGATTGAGTGTTGCAGGCTGGAATGGCTTCATGGAAAAAACACCTCTGTCAACGCTTACTCAAAATCACGCATTTTGTCTGCCTTTCATCAATGCTCCACCAAGCAGCTATGACACCATTCATACAGCACTTCTCTTTGCCATCGATAAATGTAAGTCTTCAAATCAAAAATGTTGCTTTGTAACTTTTGATCAACCGTTATACATGAAAGGTCGAGAAATTGTTGCTTCAAATCCTGAATTTAGTTCAGTTGTGCTGAGGCTTGGTGGTTTCCATCTCATCATGTCTTACCTGGGCACCATTGGCTATGTAATGGATGGTAGTGGATTACAAGACGTATTCAACATCATATATGCAGCTGGGTCTACTGACAAAATGCTGTCAGGGCACGCCTATTCAAGAGCTGTTAGGGCTCATATATTGGTTCATCTGGCAATGACCAAATTAATTCTCTCTCAAATGATTATAACTACAGACGAGCATGCATCAATTGAGAAAGTTCTCTGCAATATTGATACGATTCACACATCAGACCCAACTATCGCAAGTTTGATTGGAAAGTGCACACAAAAACTGAGTGAACTTGAGAAAAATGGACCTACATCTAAACTATGGGTTCAGTACCTCCGCATGGTTACCATAATGAAACAATTTATATTTGCAGAAAGAAGTGGAAACTGGGATATGCATCTAAAATCCATACAGATGATGCTACCCTATTTCCATTCAAGTGGACATTTGTTATATGCAAAATCCTGCCACCTTTATTTGCAAGATATGATTGATCTAAAAGTCAGACTTGATCAGAATGACTACAATAAGTTTGTTACTGAAGGGTTTTTCACAATTAGACGCTCGGATAAATTTTGGTGCTGTCTTTGGACAGATATGACGATAGAGCAAACTCTAATGAGATCTATGAAGTCTACCGGAGGGTTGACTCGAGGACGAGGCATTTCTGACAGTACAATGGCCAAATGGATTCTCTCCATGCCAATTCTTGTAGAAGTTTCTCAGAAAGTTGAGGAGTTTTGTAACTTATCATTCGTCTCGACTGAACAGCATGCGGATGCTAGGGATTCAAGAATCACAAGAGACGAGGCAGATGTACAGAAACTGGTTAACTGGTTCTCATCCCATGATCCATTTCCAAACAGTGAGCATCTCATGTCAATATCAAAAGGTATTGTCTCAGATGAAAGCATTAATTGCCACGAGGAAAATCCACGAAGAATTTATAAAAGATTATAACAAACTTAACGGTAAATATGTCGTCCCCCGCTTTTTTAGTTTTTTTTAAATGGTTATTGTGTCAAAACGAATCGTTAATTATTGAGAGGGTGATATAATTAAACAACTTCTTAGCCATAAAAGCTGTTTTTTTAAATATATTGTATAATAGTTTCCCATTGTAAATGCATTAAAACTTCGATTTTAAGAAACCACCCTCCGGAATTTTTAGCGAATGGGAGAAATTTCAGCATAAAAAGGTTTATTCGGCCTCTAAGAAAGGGGTGAGTGGACGGAAGGGAGGGAACGAAGGTATTTCAGTGGAGAAAGGGAGAAGTGGAAGTGGGTGTGGTGGGAAGGGGGTTAGCATAAGACTACCCACTAGCCCGGTGGGAGTGGGAAGGGGTTAGCATAATTAACCTGGATACGCGTTTACCCCCCTCCCTCCTTACTTTCAACTTCCTTCCTTCTCATTCATACTTTTATTCCACCTACGATATATTTCTATTACAATAATGAACATAATAAAGTTTTCCTGCCATTTTTTTACGTTAGGGAGCGTAGGAACGAGGTGCGTTCTGGCTTTAAGCGCTTAATTAGTAATTTAAGCCAATTTTTGAAATAGAGTTGTGAGCTTAATATTTAACAAAAATGCAGGTTGTAGGTACTCATTTTGTTCAGTATTTTGTGCTCTACAAGAAACCTGCATGTATTTTTGGTCGTTTTAAGAGCCATTTTTGAGATATTGTAACACTAATGAAAAAACAGGTGTTTTTTGGCACTAATTTGGACGCTGTGGCGAAAGCTCACTTAGTAGAAGGGGGAAAACTTAGTATGGTCATTACAGACCCATACGGCATAAATTAAAACAATTTCCAGCTTTCCACCAATTACTTCCGTATTCAACTACCCAACCACTGGGCTAGTGAGGGCAGACCAGAGGATGTTCAAAAACGCCCCAGCCAATGCCCTGTAAGAGTCCTCATGGTTGACTAAACGGGCGGTAACTTTTTCGAATAGGTATACAAAAACCTGCACCACGCTATGACAAATGCTTGGAAAATCACGGGAGCAATGTCGAAAAATAGCGTAAGGGTGGTAGATTTTTGTGCACTAAATTACTTAGCTCTATCTGTACTCGTTCTTTTTTTATATCAAAACGGAACTTACTTTAAAAACACGCCTCGTATATAAAAATCTTCTGTGCGGACGTTTGTCACCATAAGGCTTTTTAACGGCCGGACCGATTTTGATCAAATTTTTTGTGTGTAATTAAGTTGTGGCAAGCATGGTTTCGAAGCGCGATGGATCGAACCGGAATTGTTTTTGTTAATTAATTAATTAATTTAAACATTGGATGGTTATGTCTCCCAAATGATTAATATTTATTTCAACCTATTGTTGAGCGAGAACTGAAATAAATATTTAACCCGTTGCCAAAGGACAATAAGAAAGCCAGCTCTGCTTTTTGTAATGAAATTTCCTACTAAAGTACTGTGATATGTCAATTGAGAATAGATAAAACGTAGAGAGAGAGAGAGAGAGAAGCCTTCATTTCTTAAAAGCAACGATTTTAGTTCCCGTGATATATTTTAAAGTAAAGTACTGGAAGGTTCACGCAAAACGTGTGTTCTGTCCTTGTAGTTGAAAAATATGACCGGATCGGTGCTTTAGGTTTTCCTAACCAAATGATCAGAAAGTACCGTACCAAGCAAAATTTGTTTCTCGGCTGAAATCCATCTGAGTTTTGGCACCAATGTCAAGAATACTTTAAGGATTATCAAACTAATCAGTATATTATTAAAGGAAAAGAAGATGGAATTTAAAGACGAAACAAATTTTATTTTCGTCCAGATAAATTACAACAGGGTACACAAAAGATCAGTGCAGTCGTGGAAGATCCTTATCTTTGGTGGAAAGAATAAATTAGGCAATGTATAAAGTTTAAAAAGTTTTCGTTCAAAAGATCGGACCGCTAATCGGTCGGAGTTGGCTTCGCTCACTGATCAGCTGGGTTGCAGTAACGTGGTGGCTTGGCTACTTCGGCTATAAACAATAGAGTTGCGTGATCATTTGTTTACATTTTAAAGCTACTGTTAATGTAGTTTATTGTATTTTTTGTTTATTTGGCGAAATATTTCAAATTGCAAAGAATTGTTTTTCGTTTTTAAAGAGTGTTTAGTCATTTTAGTTGAAGAATGTGTTTATTTTACATCGGGAGGGGGAGATAGGGATGAGTAATTTTCGCTTATTCAGAGAACTGTTTTTACCTTGATCATTTTTCTAAACGATATCCTTTCGATTGCTTTATTCTTTTTCATATGGGGGATGTTGCAGCGGGATTTCCCGTTTGTTCTAGATCGGTAGTTAGATTTTTACACTTAATATCTGAGGATGCTTTTTATCCTTTGAGTATGGGTGAAGAAACAAAGCATCAAGTACGGGAGAAAACATAGTTAACAAAACAACTGCTCAGTGGGCATTAGATAAATCAAGTTGTAATAAATATGCGCATTCTGGCACCATAGCACTTTTTACTTATTTTTTTTTAACAGAACGGTTCAAACACTTGATAGTTTATTGAATTTTTTTAACTTTTCAATTTACAAAGTTTGAACAGAACGACGTCTGTCGGGTCCTCTAGTAAATTTCAAATTTTAGGCGATTTTACCTTACCCCAATTCAAGGTGTATGCGCGAACTAAAGGTCTTATGTAAAAGCTATAAAAAAAAATTTTAAGGTTCAAACTACGCTATATATTGATAAGTTATAGTTGTTGCACTATAACAATTGGGAAAAAAATAATTTTGAAGTTTTTGAAAATTCAATTTTTAACATATTTTTTCGAATTTTCAGCCTTAAGCGTGGACGTAGGATGTCAGCTCAGAATTTCTTTGATATTTTTCCCCAATTGAGGATACCAAACTGCAACTTTTGAGAGGTAACGCAATTCCGAAATAAAAAAAAAATCGATTTTTTCGAACCACCCTTTTGTATATGGGGCTTTAAATCTACATGAAGCTTAGATAAATTATTTTATACTTCTTAACTCATTTTAAAAACAACTTTAAACTTTTTAATTTCATGAATTATTTCTGAATTTAATGAGCTCCTTATTGAAACTCCATTTTTTACTGAAGGTGAGCGCGATTTTTATTTTGTTCTAATCGTAATGTGCATTTTAAATAGGTTCTTCTTCACGGGTACTTTAAATTTTCACGAATCAAATAAGATTGAGAAGCACTCTTTGCCTACATCCGGAAACACGCACCGGTGTCACCGCAAGCGGTCCAATATAAAACGTATTGGGACTCGATCGTTTCCGAACGCTTGCGGTGGCGTCGGTGTGACCGGTGCCTGTTTACGAATTTAGCCTTTGGGGATTAGTGAGCGGCATCGAACAGGGGGCGGAGCTACACAATGACTTATAAAATTGCCCGATATTTTCATACTGTGAGACAAACGGTAAATTAGTAGTCAGAAACAATACAAAAGCTGGTTTAAAAACAGGATTTGGGAACCCTTAAACTGTGGGGCCTTGGACTAGAGTCCCTGGACCAGTGGCGGATGGGGCAACGTGAACCGGCCCTGGCATTTACAGGCCAGCCGGCCCAAGACTTGCTTCTTGAAGAGGATACGCTCCCAACGTCCTTGAGTTTTTTTTTTATTTTTTTTCAGATGTAAAAGATAGAGCGGATACATCTTCTAGTACAGTGAAACCTGTGTAAGTTGACCACTCGCGGTGCAGTACTTAGGCGGTCAACTTAGACAGGTGGTCAACTTATAAAGGGCGGTAATAATTTTTTTTTATTTTGTCATTTCTTGCACCATGTATTCATTCTTTGAGGAATTCACCCTTACTCTGTTCAACTCACTTTCATGGTTTAACATTATTTTGAAAGTGAAACAATAATTAAAAATACTATTCAAATAATTTTGTTAGTTTTCCTTGTTTTTAACTATATCAGACACTTTAGTTTTAAAAATTCCATGTATGCCAGCTAATATTCTCAGACTTTTTCCATTTTCAGTTAAAATCAAAATGTATAGATCGGGGCCTGCTATTTTTAGCACAATTCCTGTGTTGTCACAATATATTGCAACTGAAAGGAAGGACTTTGAACTTTTCTACTGACACCTATTTTCATTGAACAGAGTACAAATAGCTATCTCAAATAGAACAACAAATGAAAAACAAGTTTGCAGAATAAAGAGCAGCATTAAGCTTTATGCTACTGGGTTTAGTTAGTAAAATGCTGTTCTGTCATCAAAGCATTAAAAACGTTTTTGGAAAGCTATGAAAAAAATAACAATAAAAAAAAATAAATAAATAACAAAATAATTTGCTGAAGAAAGTTTAAAAAAAATAAACCAAGTGGTCAACTTACAAAGGGTTTTTTACAATACTCCAAACCAAATTTGGCGAACATTAGTGGTCAAGATAGACAGGTGGTCAAGATAGAGAGGTGGTCAAGTTACAGAGGTTTTCCTACATTATATGAGATAGAGCAAATTCCGTTCCTGACAAAAGCGGTCAACATAGACAGGTGGTCAACTTTACAGGTTTTACTGTATTAGTAGAGAGTCACCATTAGAATTTGAGTATTCAAATTAGGAGAGAATGCGGAGAAAAAGAATCAATAATACGAACACCTGCATAGTAAAAAGTTTAATATTCGTGCTGATGATGTGAGGGAGGGGGGGGGGGTTCGGGGGCACTCCCCGGGAAAATTTTCAAAATTATAGCTTTAAAAACGCATTGTTAGACTTTTCAAATGATCTTGGGCGATGTTTGCGGGAGGGAGTATTTGAAGAATTCCCCCAAAACTTTTTCAAAATCAGAGCTCTAAAACGTATGTGTAAGCTATGTTTGGAAACACTAGGAGAGGGGGAGAAAAGAAGGGGTTCAAGAATTCTTTCTAGGCAAAATTGCTCAATTGAAGTTCCCAAAGCGCCTATATAGATGACAGTTGACGCTCTTTGGCTGGAAGGCGATGTTTTTTAAATGTGTAATGTTCGTGCAGATGATGGGGGGGGGGGGGGGGCACTCCCTCCGGAAAATTTTCGAAATTGTAGCTTCAAAAACGTACTGTTAGACTAATTTTAGATGATCTTGGGGTGATATTTGCGGGAGAGGGTATTTGAAGAATTCCCCCAAAACGGTTTCAAAATCAGAGCTTTAAAACGTATGTGTAAGCAATGTTTTGAAACACTAGGAGGGAGAAGGGAGGGGTTCAGGAATTCTTTCTGGGCAAAATTTCTCAATTGAAGTTCCCCAAGGGCCAATTTAGGTGACAATTGACGATCTTTAGGGGGAGGAATATGTTTTTTGAAACTGAAGTTCTTCAAAAAGTTTGTTACCTATAAATTGTCCCCCCCCCCTAAAGTCAGTATCTGAAGGTCTTATGTGCACTAACGATTGATAAGGAACTTTTCATGCGATATCGCGTGAAAAGAGAACGTATAATTTTGATGAACGTCTTTAAACTACCTTTGACAATGTTAATGAGAGCAAAGATCCGGTGCCCCCTCCCCTCCAGGAATTTTTTTTAATTAGTTGTCTTAAAAATGCATTCTAGATGATCTTAGGTAATGTTTGGAAAAGAAGAGGTTCGAAGGTGTGCTGTCCAGGAATTTTTTCTTAGTTGAAGTCTAAAGAAAGGGATTCAGGTCTTCTTTGATAACGTAAAGGGAACCGACAATTACTGAAGCTTAAAAAACGTTATTTTCGTCGACTTTCAATGACGTGAGGGGGAGAAATTTTCGGGACATAATTTGGAATTGAATCCTATAAAACGAAATTTGAGAGGACCTTTAGTGATGCTGGCGAGCGTGTTGGGAACAAAAAATTTTCGAAATTAGCTTTTAAAACGCAGTTTTTGTCGATCTTTGGTAATGTTAGTGGGTGAAGCTGTTCGGGGACCTTCCTTCGGTAATTTTTCGAAATTTGAATTATAAAACGCAGTCGTAGATGATATTCGCTGATGTTACCAAGGGTTCAGGGGCTCTTAGAAATCATTTCGGGATTGAAGCCCTAAAAAAGAAATTTCATAACCATCTTTGGTGATACAAGGGGGAGGAGAGATTTGATGACCTCTGAAATTTTCTTAATTGTAGTCCTAAAAACGAAATTTTAAATAATCCTTAAAGATGGGGTGGAGGCGCTTCTGCAGGATTTGGGAGATCGCTCTCCTGGAAGCTTTTTGAATTTGAAGTCCTAAATACGATTGTAGGCCATCTTTGATAACGATAGGCGACATGAGATGGGACTGGGTTCCGATTTAGAAACTTCTCCTGCACTCTTTCAAAATAAAACTTTTAAACGCGTTTCTCATCTACCTTGGAGGTGTAAAATGAAGGGTAAGGCTGGAGGACGTCTCTCCCTTCAGCATTCTTTGCTAATTCCCTACCTTTTTCTTAAATTATTAATACAAAAATTGTTATGGAAAAACCTTCCCTCAGTATATTTTTTCCAAGATCATTTTAGTTCTTTGTTTTTTTCATAGTAAAATTTTCAATTTCCAACCTGATGTTTGAATTTGTTTGAAATTAAAGAGTTTGAGATTCGTTAAAATAATTTTTTAACATTTTGGACTGATGTGGTACTTTTCAGGGACACCAGGTCTTCTACCAACTTTATTTAACTTTAAATGTTCTCCAGCTAGAATATCGCAATAAAGTTTTGTTTTACTTTCGTTTTATACATTCAAACACTTAGTATCCATTACGTTACAATGTTTTAAATCTCCCTTACTGAATTCTAACTTTTTTTCTTTTTAAAACATTCTTCGGCGGCCCCTATGAAACAGCCATAATTATCTAGCTATTCATTCATTGTATTAAATTGAAACTTATCATAGGTTTTACTATATACTGAATACTTTTTTGGTTGATTTTCTTTTTTTTTAAATTTGTCAGAATGTCGCGAAAAATTTCTGCTGCCTTTAGTTAGGTAAATTATAATAAAGAACCGTGGATGTTCCTAAATAATATTTAAAGGTTTAATTGTTCATTGTAATAATATTCAAGGGTTGCATTTTCTTTCAAAATTTTGTTGAGAAAATATTTTTTGTCACGGGAATTCCACTAGGTATTTTATTTAATTTTTTTAAATACTGAGAAGGTTTTCTTTTTTTTTACTTTGTTCATCCCTAAATTAAAATTGGCAGCCATGGTTCTACGCCTCCCCTGGAGGCGGCCCTGCCTTTACGTGTTCATTGTCCCCTACAGGCTATTATTACAGGCAGCTGTTAGGGCCTTAGAAGGTCCTGGACAGTTATGCCACAAAGCTATCTAATCGGCCGACCGATGACTTTTCAGACACATAGTAAAGCATCTTATTACTCACAGCATAAGTTTTCAGAGTTCTTTTTCTTTTTTTCTTTAAATTTTACAACCATTACTTTTCTTGCAGTAATTTTCTTATTAGTCGTTTAGAAATATACCGGGTTATTATAATATTTTCAGGGATATTTATTTATTTTTTTTAAGGAAGAAAAAATTTAAAAAAAAAAAAATCGGATTTTTTTTTGGACAATTCGATTGAAAGATTTAATGCAGCCCAAACCGAGGCGGCCCACCGGACATTTGCCCGGTAGCCCGCCGGCCCCATCCGCCACTGCCCTGGACTGGAGGACAACCTTGGACGAATGCCGGAAACCAGGACTTTGCGTACCTTCTAGTCACGTGATCTAAGAAGGAGGCTTCACTAGATGTGAAATAGATTCGCCTAATTACTACTAGTGTTTTGGCAACGGAATATTCCCGCTACAATTTCACTTTTTCACATGTGTGGTTCTATGGTTTGTTTACTTTCTAATTAGTACCAAATGTCAAAATCCAAAACTCTATTAGACTTTTTTACCAAAAGTCCCCGAAATAATACTCCTTCTTCTGCTGTTAAAACCCCTTCTACTAAATCTCCTAAAGATAATGCAACGAAAAAAGATCTTAATAAATCTGACAGCTTTACTCCCAAAAGTAACAAAGAGAACTCACAAAGTAAAGTTAAAAGAAGAACAATAGGTTAGTTCCTTTCTTATTGAGTGTTATTTATTTTTTTCTGTACAAATGATTTAACTTTTTTACTTTCTTCTATATCTAATATATAGAAGAAAGTATTGGATTCGTGCAAATTTTCGAATTTCGAATTTTGACGGATTCGAACGTTTTGAGGTGTGCTGAGTCCATTTCGACTATTTTTGGAAAATGTCTGTCTGTCTGTATGTGTGTGTGTGTGTGTGTGTGTGTGTGTATGTGTGTCACGTCTGTGTGTCACGTCTGTGTGTGACCAGTTTTTTGTGGCCGCTCTACAGCAAAAACTACCGCATGAAATCGAACGAAACTTGGTACACATATGTGCCCCTATGTGAACTTGTGCCCATTGGTTTTTGGCGCGAATTTCTCCAAGGGGGTGGAGCAATGGGACGTTTTTTGAGTTAAACGTGATTGCTATTCCTCAGGAAGTAACTGGCGGAATCAAACAAAATTTGGTCCATATGTTGCCATTAACAGGAACAGATGCTGATTCAATTTTGGTGTCAATAACTCAAACGGGGGTTGAGCTATAGAACGTTTTTTGTCGTCACTTGTGGCTGCTGTATCTCAAGAAATAACGAACGGAATCAAACAAAAATTTTTCGACAACTCTTCCGGTGTCCCGGTTGAACATTTCAGAAATCTGGCAAGCCTAGCCATAATTCATTTTAAGTGGGATTGAAGTTTGATGTTTAAAATTTGTTTCATACAATATATCACGAATCCGCTTTGTATTCCTTTAAAAAAAACTCAAAGCACAGAGAATTATAATTATAGCAATACTATAATGGGTAAACATATGCCAGCTTAATTAATATTGAATATTTTACTAGATTCATTTAAAAGCAAAAAAAAAGTCCCTATGTTTTTCCATTGCTAGAAATAGGAATTTAAATCTAGGTTTCATGATGGCGCCTAGTATAAGTTTCTAGACATTAAAACAAACAACCTAGGTACCATTCTTAATGAATCAAATATCATGTATTCAAAGGTAATAAAAATATTAATCATACCATCAATATGTATGCACTGCTGTATGCTACACACTGCCAGTAACATACTTGTAAAATATACAAAAAAAAAAAAAAAAAAAAAATTTTAGTAACAAAATTGATTTCATTTGAAAATTACTTTTTACAAATTAAACTTTTGAACCAATCATGGGTCTTAATCACGATGAGTCTGGAAAGCAAAGTTTCAATATGATCCAAAGCTTTAAGCATCAAATTTGGTATGGCTAAATATTTAGGCGTCAAATGAAAATCTTTGGTTGCAAAGTGCGACTAATGGCCACTTATTACTAGCGTTGTTGTTACAGTGATCTCTCACTTATACGCGACCAAACGGGACAACGAAATTTTCGCGCATAAGTGAAATTCGCATATAAGTGAAAAACCCAAAAATTAGCTTAAATGCAATAAGTTAACATCAGTTATAGTAATACTAATAGAATACTACTAATACTAATGAATAAATTCGCACATAACTTCCATTTATACGTTGATTTAATAGAAAAGCCAAATTTGAAGTTGTACGTTTTGTCATTTTTTATGCACTGTACATGGGCAGTTCTCAAAAGGTGGGAACAAAAAAGTTAACTTTGAACAATTTCAAAAAATTTCAAATTTGACATCAATTTTGCTTTTATTCTATAGTATGCATACCTGGAACACAATATATGAACATGAAAAGACAGCAGGTATTTGTAAAAATTGTTAATTAGCAAATTAAATCAGCAATCTGTAGGTAACAGATTTTGGACATTGTTGTCCTGTAGGTAACGTATTTTGGACATTGTTGCCCTGTAGGTAACGGATTTTGGACATCATCATAATGCAAGTTTCACCATTTTTGACAATTGTCAATATGATTTTTAACTTTTCCAATAAAAATTTTATTTACTACTTTTTGAATTTTGCAATTTAATAGCAAAGAGGATATTAATGAAGTACTTGAATGGCTGTACATACTGCTCTTTACATATAATAAAGTTTTGGAATGATTTTGAATAAGTTGATGAAAGGTTAAAAAAAAGCTTCATGGAAATAACTATACAGACTCGTAGTTTGATTTATTGAGACAAATAAGGAATAAAAATGGAGACAAATAAGGAATAAAACTGGAGACAAATAAATACGACATATACATTTTTAAAGGAAAAATAAACAAAATGTGCTTTAAGAAAGAATGTAAAAAGTGACATCAGTTTTAATAATGAATATTCTTTCTATTGTCATAAGAATTAAAACGATGTCTTAAAAAAAAAATATTGCAAAAAGAAATTCGTATTTCTATTTGGAGATCGTTCAATTATGTTTCCAAAAGAAAGGAGAAACCCCCCCCCCCTAAACTAATAAAAGCGGGGGGGGGGGGGAGGGAATTGCTAGCGCAGGTGATAAAGTCGCCAAAAGTGGTACAGCTGACGATAAACTACATTTGTCAGACTGGAATTCCCCTCTGGTAACCTTTAGCGTATCGTATACTGTGTTGTCGCCAATGTCGCCAGCGGAAGTTTGCTTGGCGATGTTAGCGCAAAATGGCTTTCGTTCGATCATAGAAAGCCATGTTACTACTGTAATTTATGCATTGTTCAATGTGTAACGTATTAATTATGCAAAATACCAATGGATTAAAGAAGATAACATTATAATAACCTTTTTTATCGAGGTTAGAAGACAGTGGATCATCAAAAATTATGAATAAACGGTCAGAATTATCGGCATCAAGATCGTTACGCCATTTGGACATCTCACATGTATGTTTAAGAAAAATCATTTTTCTTCTAAGATACTGCATAAAAGCTTATGAAAACACTTTTAAACAATTAAAAATTGATTCTGAGGATCGATAAATACCTTTAAAACGAAAAAATCATATACTTAGTTCTCAAATAATAGCATTTTAAAGATCGCAACTTTTGGACATACATCAAATTTCAAAGTTACGTTTTTTTTAAATCGTTTACAAAGTAAATAATCTATCTTTATTTTTGTTATCTGTGTAAAATATTAACAAAAAGTTATTCAGTGTAAGATTCATACCTTTAATTTTTTTTTGAAACGTATGGAAATAATTTAAAATTTTTTTTTTTTTTAATGGTACATTTGCTCAGTTAACGTTTTGGTATGTCCAAAATTGTGCCTTTTAGCAAAGAAAATATTTTTTTAAGGGCATTTGAAGAGCATTTTTTCCATAATTTATGTCAATTCTTGTCTCTATACAGTATTATAGTTTAACTCAAAAATTTTTGAGTTAATTAAAATGAAAGTTATTTGGTGTTGAAGCTTCAAAGTTGAGGTCTGTGTTTGTTCCCACCTTTTGAGAACTGCCCACATACAGTACGTTAGCGAATTCCTCAAAACCTAAAAAAATGTCGCATGATCAGTGCTATAGTCTGCGAGAATCAGGGTTTCCGCTACGGTCGCATTTCTCGCAAAATGCGTAAATACTATTTAAATTGCGAAAATGGAACAAAGTATTTTCGCTTTTTTGCTCCAATATAACAAGAAAAAGAAGGGGGGGAAAGTGTACAATCAGAGAGAGGAAGCGATATTGGACTTAATCGTATTTATAAATCATATCTAACATGCATAAACTGTTATTAAGTTGAACAATATTTCGTCTTAATGGGCATTTTATCCCCCCAATTAATACATTATTCGGGGTTTTCAGAAAAAGAAGTTTGCTCCCTCAATATCAAGAACAATTCTGAATTTTTCATTTCAAATTTTTAAAAGATATCACATAATGTGCATTTATTTCTTCAAAGATGTCAAACCTGAATTTTAGCATTTTGCTAAAGACTTTTCCCCCAATTTTAGTTTTTTTGTTAAAGAATTTTTAAACTTGGCTTAAACGCTGGCGAGGATACAAAAGATTTTCGATAGGCTATGTCAACGCGTACCGCTTGAGCACGATTTTTAGTGACGTCAACCTTTTTGTATGTAACCTGTTCTCCCCTCTCAAAGTCAATCACAAGACTAATTCCACCCCCTATTGCACACTTGTGCAAAAAAAAAACACGTTCTTTGAAGAATCCGAACAATGGAATAACGTCGTGTGAATGTATTTCAAGAGAAAGAATAAGAAGGGTACAAATCCTCCGATAAGCAAATCGTGAATTAGGAGATTTAACTAAAATTGAAAAAAAATTATCACGCATAAGTGAAAGGTGCATTTTAGGTTTTGCGTATAAATGAACAAGAGTTAACATTGTTTTCCTATATCGTTGGCCGGGCCCGTGAGAAAAACGCGTATAACAGAGGTCGCGTATAAGCGAAAGATCACTGTACTTATTAATTTGTCATTTATTGATGAATTTTTATTTAGTAAATGAAAGAAAAATGTTTAATTAACGCCATGGTCAATATTATGTATTGAAGTTTGTTTTTTTTTTACTTTGAAAAAAAAAAATTTAAATTATATTTTTATTTTCTAGATAGTGAAGATGACAGTCAAAGGGAAGAAGATGATGTAAGTAGTAGCTGTGTTAAGTTTTATTTTTTTTTTAATGATTTTCACATATTTTGTAATTTAAACATTTAACTTTAAAAGAAGGGTAAAATTACTGCATGTACTGTTTTTGAAAGAATTATAAATTGATTGGTAAATATTCATCAACAAAAAGTTATATAAACACACTACAGACCCACTTTTAAAACCTGGAAAAGTCAAGAAAATCTTTGATCCCTAAGAATCGCATTTTTTTCTGGTGAAAAAAGATAAAACATTTTATGATTTTTTTTCTACCTTGATTATTTTTGTAATACTTCTAATTCAGATAATTGATGTCAATTGTTTTTTTATTGGAATTTTGTTTTTTCATAATATCTCCTATACACCCAAACCTGTTTTTATGCGGTGGATAAGAACCTCATAAAAAAAATCGCAAAAAAAAAAAATGTTTCAAACTTCACGAGTAGCTTTAAAAAGTTGAATTCGCAACACAGTTGAAAAAAAATTATGTAGTGGATGGGAACTGTATAAAAAAAAAGTCTCACGTAAAAAATAACCCAAAAACTTACAAAATTGTAATATTTAAAGAAATCAAAATAAACTAAAAGATGATAATTTTTGCCGAGTAGTCGGAAAATTTCCCGAATATGAAAATTTTTGGGAGTCACAGTGACTTCTCATTGGGGTGCCTACGCTGTCGTTTGAAGATACTGCTTCACACTCGTTTTAAAAATAATTTCGTCAATTTAATCCCAATCTGATTGAAATTTTAATATACCGCACAAGGAAAATTCACAAAAAAAAAAAAAAAAAAACGCATAAAAAAGACTGCATAAAAAGTTTTGGGTGTATATTTTTTAAAATTTTTATTTAAAGAAGTGTTTCTTAACTGGTATGAGTCATGAACTGTCATTTATTGATTGTATTCAAACTCTTTTTTTTGTTCCGATACTAATATTGCAATTTTTATATATTTTTATATTGGATGATTTTTGTTTTTAAATAAAAACAAACAGTAAATTAAAATTAATACTTCAAAACAAATTAACCTGTTTAATTACAAATCTTTTTGATATCAAAGTTTATGCATTCATGACTTTCACCACTGTTATTGTCAGGGATGAAAATCTTCCGCGAATCCGCGATTTTCCGCTCTTTGTATTTTTTTCATTTCCCGGACGCAGAGCATTTTCCAGCGATCGATCGCGATTGTGTTCTTCCCGTCAAGATTTTTACTGACTCAGGCGTTCTTTCTAACGTAGAAAGAAGGAAGGAGCTTCGTTTTGTGAGTGGGGAGGGAAAAAGGCTCGAGAGTGACATAGAAAGCGTCGGCGTTTATGCATTTCAAAATCCGATTGCATCCGCTTCCATAACACTCGCTCATTTTTGTCTACTATGCCATCCTATCACTTAAACCTTTATAACTTTTTGTGCTTTATTATTTTCAACCCTTCTTGTATGTATTTTGTTTTTTGCTGAAGACTTGTACGCTCATTGTTTTGCCACGCCCATTTCACAGTCACTTTCTAGTGATCGCGCAAATACCCCCTCACCTCCCTTCTGCCCCGACCTTCCCATCAGGATTCTTGCTGAGGCATACATTCTTTCTTGAATAGAAAGAAGCAAGAAACTTTTTGCTGTGTTGGTGAAGAGGGTGAAATAGGAATGGAGGGAGAAATGCTGGAGAGTGATGGTGGGTGCAATCGTTAGATGTAGCTTTTGAAATCCAATTGCATCCGCTTCTGTTACTCTCTCATTTTTATCTGCTATGCCATTCTACTGTTTAGACATTAATACCTTTTTGTTGACTAATATTTTCAACCCTTCTTATACTTTATTTTTTATGAAGACTGCCACGCCCATTCAAATATGTTTATTCTATTCCATCCGAGTTAATTTAAGCCAACATCAGTTAATTTAAGCCAACATCGTTCTTCAAATCTAGTTTTAATGCTTATCAGGCTTACCAAAGATCTTAATACATTCAAATGTATTTTAATTATAATGTGCTATTTTATTATAACAGACATGTAAATATAGCAAATTAAAGATGCTTATCTTCTCAAATCATGGCATAGTGTTTAAAACTTTTTTATCAATTTAAAAATAATCATTTTTATGCTAGTGCTTAAAATGACCATCAAAGTTCAAAAAGTTTTAGATTGGGTTTAGTTTTTTAATGATTTTTATAGAATACTAGCAAAAATACCCGGCGTTGCCTGGGTCAGTAATAATTATGAGAAACAATCGTTACTTGCCCTTGTTTTCTGTTTTAAGCGAAAGAATTTAAAACAAACCTTTTTGACGTGATTAAAAATCGAGCTTCTTCCTTACTCATTGAACTAAAATAGCAATAAGTATAAAGAACAAAATAGTATTCAGTTAGAAACGAAAGCACGACATTTAAGCATATACAAATTTGAAGAATTTCCGAAATATGAAATTAAACTTTACATGTTTAAAAAGATTTATCTGTTAGTACTTTTTTTTTAAATCTAAAACCTTCTCTGTATGGCTATCCATACAGAGTTCCCCTTACACTTGCTTTAGTTATTTTGGGAAATTTCAATTTTTGGGGGCACTTGGTGCGGTTTAAAATCTTACCAAATTTGCGAGAATCATTTAGGGACACTTTCAATAATACTCCCCCTCCTTACTAATTTTTTATTATAGAAATATTGTTGCCAGATGCTGAGATACTTTTGGTCAAAATAAAATGGCGCTAAACGGTTTCATCCGAAATGTTTTTAAAATAAGTAGTAAAAATTGGCGATTGTTTGAAATCGTGCAAAAAGAAAAATTAATGGAAGTTTTTGTGCGGTTTATGGATTTGCCTAATTTAGTTGTCGAATTATTTGACGCAGTATTTTTTTTTAAGTATCTTTGATTGGCGATATTTTGTTTATATGGTGAAAGCTGAGAAACATTATTACGTAGTCTTTGGGCTCAAAAACCGCGACAGTGGAAAAAACTGCCAAATGCATCAGCTACTGAAATCTTTCTGAAAAAATTCTGGCGATATTTCTGCTGGTTGGTTGGATATAGTGAACAAGTGTCCAATCAGCATAAATAATAATAATAAACCATTAATTACATAAGTTCCGTTTAAAAGTAAAATGATCAGCCAAATCCATTTATTTTTAGCCAATCGTTTGGAAAAACGTTACTTTAAGATTTGACTTGAGAAAAGCCTCAAAAAGTCAGACGAAACGCAAAAATATTCAACAATACAACAATTCTTGGGAGTTGAAATGACACACTAAATAATGACTTGGGTTGATGAAAACTTTCGAACAGGGAACAAAAAAGCTCATAACTCGTTTTTTATACAACTTAGAAACTTCGAACAGATGCTATCTTCGGAAGAAAAATTGGCGCTTTCGATGGACATATAATGTTAATATGTGTACGTTTTTTTCCACCCCCATATTGGGGCATTTATGCAAAAATTGGGACTAAAATTGGAATAAAAAAGAAATTATCAATCGGATTATTTTCGAACTGGTCTATAAACCTTCCCAGTACCAAACTGAACAAACGGTGAAAGTTTCAGCCAAATCTGCCGGGTAGTTTCTGAGATCTTAGGGAACAAATTTACCAAACTCCATTTTTATATATATAGATACCCAACTACTCCACAAAAAGGTTAGCTACACTGATAATGTCATTTTGTAATCATGGTGTCCAGTGATTCAGCTTGTATTAAGTGTTTAATTATATGGAAATTTTATAGCATTATATGTCACATTATAAAGTTTTAATTTCATCTGATTTGTGGGCCATGGGAAAATGAAAGTGGTAAATGGAATTGATATATCTGTTAAAATCTTAAATAAATGCAAGCTTATTTTATTTATTCATTTGTTAGCATTTCTACTAGTAAAAAAAAAAAAAAAATCATTTATCTATTAATACTTG
Source organism: Uloborus diversus (assembly GCF_026930045.1). Lineage (NCBI taxonomy): Eukaryota > Metazoa > Arthropoda > Arachnida > Araneae > Uloboridae > Uloborus > Uloborus diversus. The sequence continues at coordinate 164,159,078 of NC_072736.1, forward strand.
AAAGACAGTATAGTATTGATATGATTTCACTTAATGTAAAAAATATATATATATTCAAATTTTAAGTCTCGCAATTTTTCCTCTTTTTTGACTTCGGGCTGTTTTCATCCCTGTATTGTAAATGCCATCCCTTACTAATATTATAAATGCAAAAAGAAAGAATGCCCCCACTTCCACCCCTTAACTATTTATTCAACATTATGAAAATTTGTATAATTGTCAGGGATGCAAAAAAGAAAATAGCTGGTGCTGGTACCGTTCATTTAGAAAAAAATTCCAGATTTTCATTCCATTTTTAAACAAAATCATAAATTTGAGTGTATCTCATCAAAAAAAAAAAAAAAAAAAATGTATCTATCTGATGTTTCTGTTATATAAAAGCTCTTTAAAATCTGCACAAGGTGAACTTTATCCAAAGTTTGAGGTCTAATTAAAACACCACCTTTTTCATTACTTTAAGTTGTTTAAATGTTCTGAAACAAAACTTAATTTGATTTTTAAAATCGTATTTACAACTTGTTTCGCCAAGACTGGTAGTCATTTTGCTGTCAAAAGGCTGAAAAAAAAAAGAAAAAAGCATGAATATTGTTTCAAAATTAAAACCATAAATCTAGTATGATCTGTTTTAGCCTTTTTTTTTTGTTCTAAAACAATTAATCCATTACTCTTTTTTTTTCAATAGAAAGATGCTGTTATAATTTTATTGCAGCTATTTTTGGGAACTATAAATCATAAAAAAAAGAAGTTGCACAGGTTAATCTTGCACTAGATTAATAATTATTAACTGAAACTTCATTTTATATAAAAAAGGGAAACAACTTTGTTTATATTAAACTTAAAAAAAAAAATTAAATGATTTTTTTTAGATAAGTTGTTTAAGTGGTAACAGTTAAGCAGGTAGTGTCTTCTTTTTGGAATAAGCAAATATTTTAAGCAGTATCAAAAACTTAGTTGGTTTCTGGCGGATTTACAACAATGTGGTTCATTGGCGATTAACAATGGATTTTGGAGGATCATTTTACATCTTAACGAAGCTTTAAATAATATTTAATGGCAAAAATAAAAAATAAAGTTAAAATAAATGAATTAAAATATTCATCATTCAGCTCTTGGCATTCATTTGAATTTTGACGCCTTGATTTCATGTTAAGTTTCTCAAACACAAATTTCTTAGGACTACGCTGGTTGGCATTCTTCTATGTACCTATGTTCAATTTCATATCCTATTTTATACAGGAAATTAATTCTACTGCTAAAGTTAAGAGAAGAAGAATTGTAGTTCCATCAGATGATGATGACTCTGCTGATGAATATAAGCCGGACAAAAATGCTTCTCTCACTTCTAATGATGAATCATTGCCATCTGACCTTTCTGAAGATGAAAGTCCTATTAAGGTAAAACAAATTAAGTATTTTCAAAATAAGTGGAGTAAGTTAAGTTCATTGATTTATGTTGATGCAAAATTTTAGCCATAACTTCAAGGGTTATGTAGTCTCACTCCAACTTGTATGTGATGTGAACAATTACCGTATATACTCGCTTATAAGTCTACAATTTTACTACAAAAAATGATGTTTAAAGTTCTGGAGTTGACTTATAAGCAGAGCAGAATTTTCGAAATTTTCCCCGATGTTTTTTCTTAGAAAAAACACTTGAAAACGTTACCATTTTCCCAATTTTTGTCCATCCCTATTAAGCAGATGCTAAAGAAGTAAATACTTAAACATTCTGCTTTGATTATACGGGCTCTGACTGAAATAAAGAATAAATAATTACAGTAAATGGCCGACTACGCAAAAAGTTCAGGGATTGCCATACTCACGAATTTTCCCTATAGTTGCAAATTAGTGCTCATTTTTTAAAAATAATATGATATGGCTACAACATTAAATTTCATTGACATGAAATCAAAATAAAAGCAACCGGTAAAAAAAAATCATAACAGCGAAATCAAACCCTTTACAAAAGTTGTGATTGCAAAAGTGAACCAACCGTTTTGGTGCAAAAGAATAAAAATCTGACTTTTTTTCACATATGTTCAAAACATTTCCTTTTCTTCCGTTTTATAACATTGAAATTCAAAACTAGCAACAAAATGCTCCCGTTTTTTTTGAAAAGCAGGGGCTCAACTTATACCCGGGTTTTCGATTTTTTTTCCCGATTTTTCTCCTAAAGTTGACTTTACGCAAGATCGACTTATACTCGAATATGTACGGTACTGTATTTTTCAATAAACTGAAAAATATTCTTCATGACTAGCTACAAATATTGCAAGAGAATTCTCTTACCATCTATCTCGCTTTTATTTTAGTGCTTATTGTTTCCGCATTTCACTTCAGTAAAAACAAAGTTTCATTTTCAGATATGTTGTGAATAGTTTTAACTGTTTCTATATCTAAGGATTTTTTTTTTTAGAAAAGGAAGACGTCCAAAGCAACTTCATCACCTTCTCTTGCTGCATTTCGTTGTCCAAAGGCTTCTTCATCCTCTAAGCAATCTACTCCAAAGATGAATGGTGTAAAAAATAATTCTTTTTCAAAATCTCCAGCTCCTAATTCAAAAAATTCTACTCCTGTTTCAAAAAAGGTGTGCATTATTCTATACTATTTGGACACGTTTTTTCTCTCATCTAATTTTGCAAATTTTTGGTTGTAAGTTCAGGGTTCGTACGGGTCATGGAAATCCTGGAAAGTCATGGAAAAAAATAAACAAATTTCAGACCTTGAAAAGTCATGGAAAATGAATATTTTCATTATAAGTCATGGAAATTTATTTTAAGTCATGGAAAAATGTCTTGGGCAGTAAAAAAGTAACAGTAGCTAAAAGAGCGCTAGAAATATTGAGTGATTTAGTAATATTGCATATAAATTGAACGATCTCAAAAACAAATCCGAGTTTTGGAATCCAATTTCATCTGCTTCTGTAACAGCCGCTCGCCTTTTTTTGTAATGTGATTTTACCACTGGGGCGTCACTAATTTTGAATTCACCATTATTTTCAGCACTTCTTATATTTTGTATTCTGTAATAGTGGACTTGAACATTCTTGATTTTTTCCACGCCCCCTGAAAAAGTGTATTTTAATTGCATCCGAGTTCATTTCAGCTACTTGTAAAAAATTCATTATTAAATTCACCGGAGTTTATCTTAATATGTTGAAAACTTTAGAAAATGAAAACTTTAGCCAGGCAATAGAACATAGAAATAGGGGAAATCTAATACTCTATAACAGTAGTGCCTTACATACAGCTCGCAAAACTGATCCTCGTGGTCAACTGAAATATCTGGTTTAGAAAAAGGAATTTACTGAAAAACGTGGCTTTTTTTAAATTCAACGCATATACTGTCAAGTTACATGGATGATTAGATGCACTATTGTCACCAAAGTACAATTAAATTTATTATTGGAAACTTAGTAATGACTCATTCAATTTCTGTCCCATGCATTACTATTCGGCCCTATTTATTAAATCTTTGTTAGACATTTAAGCATCAGTGTATTGCATTCACTATATTTTTATTTTGCTTGAATTTGTATGATACAGACAAATAAGAATAATTTGTATTAGTTTCTGCAGTGTGCACTGATATTTTTTCAGTCACAAGTAAGTGCTCCAATGAGGTAGTGGCACTCATGTAACAATTTTTCTAATGCCCATTTCCGGAAATTGTTAAGTTTTACGTTAAATAGTACTATTCTCTTCGTGTAACAAAGTCATGAAAAATTTTATGAAGTCCTGAAAAAGTCTTGGAAAAGTCATGGAAATTTTTTATCCAAATTGAGTATGAACCCTGTAAGTTTATGCGAGGTTTTGTTTTAATAAGTCAGGAAATATTTTTGTGTGGCTTTTGAGAGCAGTTAGTGTAATGTGCAGTGAACGTGACAAACTGTCATCGAAAAATTTGGAGTCGGCACAATTTTTTGCTTATAATAAAAATAATACTGTAAAATCCCGATTAGCGAGGTCGGTTCATCCATAGTTGGGATTATCCACGGGTCTTAAAAATTTTTTTTAACCGGCTATTGAATTCTCATTCATTTTTTAATGTGTGTATGTTAAAAAAAGACTTTGCAAATTATTACGATGACAATTTCAATTTTTAATTGCTTTACCAATTTTTGTGGCATGTTCCTATTATCATTTTGTGTTAGATCTCTCAATAAATTTGTGTTCTTTGCTGTTGATTTTGGTTATACCAAGTAGCGTTGTTAATAACTTTTATAAAAGTTGTCAAATGTTGTTTCATGAACTCAATATTGTATTATTGAGTTAAGAAAATAATTTGATAATATTCAATATTGTATGTAAGCTCTTCTTTGTGTTTCTTACACATTATCTATTGTTATCGGTTGTTTCCGTAAACTAAAAATTGATACTTTATTTTCAATGTTTAATACAGTCAATCCCAGTTATAGTGAAGCCACATATAGCAAATATATGACTTTAACATAATTAGCTTCAATCCCCTTTTCCTTTTACTGAGAGTCATTCCATTTCAGATCAGGCAGGGTCTGTCACATGACCATCACCGATTTTTTTGAAAAAATTACAGTAGTTACAACTAAGGGACATATGAAATATCCCAAAAGGATTTTGCAAGAAAAAAATTTTTTCTTCAGTTACAGCCTATTAACCCATTAAGCGCCGCTATATGAACCACATTAAAAATACTTAAGTTTTCATGTGTTTTGATATTCAATGCACATCTCTAATCATATGTAGCTGAAATTTCTCAAAAATATTTATTAGGTTAGGAGATATGGTATGGTCCCAAAATGGGAGACTTGGCGTTTAATGGGGACAACATACATATCCCTGCCACTATGTTGATACTTGAATAATTTCTGGCTAAATCCATTTAGAAAGCCCTAAAATCGTTTTTATGTAATTAATATGGCTAGGTATTGGTACTTTATGTACATATTCAACATATTCAAGCTTTAAAATGTAGATTTTTTAAATTTCATGACACCCAAAGCTATACATTGTGGACCCTCTTGCAACAAAAGCTGTGGAGGCCAGCCCCAGAGGCTAGCAATGTATATTTGCAACATTAATAAGTATTAGTATGGTAGTTATTTTCAATTTCTTGAGCCGTTGGGACCCTTAAGAATGTCTCCCCTCCGCTTCTTCTGCCCGTACATCACTCCGTATCTGGTTTTCATTCTTGTTGCATTTCTTCTTCTTATACATTTTTGTACAAAACGGAACTTTTCCCACACATTTTACTACCTTTTAGCAAAAAGTCTTAGGATTTTCATACACAAAAAGAGAAGAGGTAGCTTTTTTCTATTAACCATGTAGGGGGATCGAGCAATGGTAAATGACAATGACATGAAGCACTATATAAAATGTATCTTATAAAATGGAACTAAGATATTTTTGGGCTCCCTGATGGTGTAATAGTGTTATTATAGGCAAGGGTTTTTTTGCTGTCAACATTTCGGTTGCTTTACAACATGTTTGATGACATGATTTATTCATCATCATAATGTTTTTAGAGATAAATGTCTAGCATGCTTCTCATTGAGGAATTATCAACGGTCATATTTTCTCCGATTTCATCCAACAAATTACGATAAATGGTAAAAATATAAAGTGAGACAGTTATCGCATTATCTGTGATCTAAACGATTTCGATTAAAGTTTTTTTTTCTCAACTATCTGAAAAGAATTTGGCGATTCACAAACAAGTGATACTGCACTCATCTTCTTGTTTTAAGCTAAAATATATTATTTTAATAGTGTTTGAAGCTCGTAGCAAAGTCAAAAATTCTTTCTACATTTTTTATTTCAAAAAAAGAAAAAAAAAAGGTGAAGAAATTTCTCTATTGAAATTCAACCTCCCTAATTGAAGAGGGAGCACCCTCAAGGGGGAGGGGAGCATGGATCTGACTGAGCTACAAAATAGCTTTATGGAGGGGGGGAGGAATAGTTTTAAAGGGAATTTGATCTACTTTTACGGGAATCTCTTTCGTGATCTGAAGAAATTCAGAGAGATACGTCATCCTCCTTAGGGAGGATTGGCACCCCTGTTTTTTCAGAACTTTCTTCTAAACGAATGGAATGTTACTTGTTTTGATAAAAGCACCTGCTCTTGACCTTGAACAACAAAAGAGTGTTTACAATGAGAAACTACAAAGGGGGCTGTGGCTTCAACAGGAAAAAAGGGGAGAGTTCATTGGTGCAAAAATGGGTGAAGACGATTTCTACTGGGCATGACTTGCTCTGCTAATCAGAACACGCCAAGTCTCCCATTTTGGGACTTCAGTATATAAAGTCCTCTAAAACTACTTTAAATTATTTTCCTTGGCCCCTGTTTGTTGTGATTTGAAAAAAGGTCTACTGAGCTTCATATTCCATCTTCCTAATTTCCTGCCTTTGCATTTATTATTTTTAGGGAATTTTTTCCCCGTGTAATGCAAAAACAAGAAATTTTCGCAAAATTTAAAAATTTTCCAAAAAGGAATTTACATTCCAAACCTTTTTGAAAAAATTACCAGTAAAGTTTGGTTCTCTATCATTCATTTTAAAAAATTTCAAAATGATATCTTAATTACTTGATGAAGAAAAAAATCTTAATTGAAGGTTCCCAAAATGGGAGACTTGGCGCTTAATGGGTTAAAATTCTGCACAAAATCCGCCATTTTGGAAAAAAACGGCAAAACACTCCATTTGAAATGGACACTATTTCAAAAGTATTTAACCTATTTGAATAATTCTTTTTTCTAAAGATAAATAAGGACCCATATATCCTCTAGACATCATTTTTGAAAGTTTAGTTAGATTTTTTGATAAAGAAAAAAATTCATTTTTGCCGCGAAAAAACTGCATTTTTACCGATTTCATGATTTTTTTTCTCCATGAAAAAAAAGATTTTTTTACTAAACGGAGATGGCAGTCTAAAGCCCTTATATGATAGTTTCATAATATATTTTATTAGAATCCTTGGATGCATACAGCCTCGGAAATAAAATTTGAAATTTTGAAAATTTTCAAAAATTAGCGATTTTTGAAGTGATTTTACTCAAAAAACCCATTTTTTAAAAATCTAAAAATTGGCTCATTTGAACCCCATATAATGCTTAACAAGTGGATAGACACCGCATCCAGTATTTTTTCCCATAAAATGTTTTATGATTTTTTGAAAGTGACCTTATCGCCCATGGCATGCATGTAAAATAAAAAATTTCTAATAATTTCAGTCACTGAAAATCTGATCATATTAATGAATTAATGCCTAATAGCTACAATGATGGTGCACTTTATCAGCAACAAATAAAATTTTACTGACTTTTAATAATATAGCAATATCAAACCGCTTTTGATGACCCAGTCAATTCGTCTTTTTGTAAGACTCTGTGTGTAGCCTTTAGATAAAAGAGCCTTTGGTTATTATATTAATGACTAATTCAGTGGCTCCCAAAAGCGTTCTTACACCTTGAAATTTTGTAGTAAAACCAAAATAACGCAAAACTGAATTCGAATATGAAGTCCAATTTTTTTTCACATCATTCCTATGCCTTTCTGAATAAAACCCAGCAGTTTTTTTTTTTCAAAATATCTGATGACCCAGTCAATTCGCCTTTTTGTATTTCGTTATATAAATATATTTTTCTGTTGATCAGTGCCTAATTGCTATGGGAGCTGAGCTCCCATACTTCCTTATTTGTTTTACTCTAATTTTTGTATTTTTGACCGAATTCAGGCCACTTAAGCATTAAAACAAGTTCTGAAGACTATAGGGATCCTGCACTTCTTTTGTTAGAAATTGGATCCCTGGCTATAATAGTCACCTTTAGTGAGATCTGTTTGGTTACCTCAACTTACAACTATGTTCAATTGATTACTTCTCTCATAAAACAGGTGGGCTTTTTAAATTCTTAAACTACAAGTGAGTTTTACGGTTTGAATTTAGTATAAATATTCTTACGTATAAAAGTAATCATACGAGGTAGGATCCAAAAATTATGTGACAACATTCGCCAATGACAACCAAAGCACGAAATTAAAATTAATCGTTTTAAATGCATTGTATTGTTCTTCCCTTTGATGATTTCCCCTGTCGTGTAATTGAGTTGAAGAGAATGACTATTGAAATAGAAAAAATATGATTTGTTGCTGCATATGAAAGTAACGGTGAATGCATAGCTTTGAAGACGAAATAAACTAATATTTATTTTTAAAAAAAGGAAAGATTTTAACTGTTACTGATAAAGTACATCATTATCATAGCTAGTCATTAATATAATCACCAAAGGCTCTTCTACCTATAAACTACACACAGAGTCTTACAAAAAGACGAATTGACTGGATCATCCAAAGCAGTTTGTTACTGATATATTATTAAAAGTCAGTAAGATTTTAGTTGTTCCTGATAAAGTGCACCGTTTTTGTAGCTATTAGGCATTAATATAATCAGATTTTCAGTGACTGAAATTATTAGACATTTTTATTTTACATGCATGCCATGGTCGATAAGGTCACTTTCAAAAAATCATAAAACATTTTATGTTAAAAAATACCGGATGCGGTGTCTATCCACTAGTTAAGCATTATATGGGGTACAAATGAGCCAATTTTTAGATTTTAAAAAAATGGGTTTTTTGAGTAAAATTGCTTCAAAAATCGCTAATTTTTGAAAATTTTCAAATTTTATTTACAAGGCTGTATGCACTCAAAGATTCTAATAAAATATGTTATGAAACTATCATATAAGGGCTTTAGACTGCCATCTCTGTTTAGTAAAAAAAACTTTTTTTTCATGGAGAAAAAAATCATAAAATTGGTAAAAATGCAGTTTTTTGGCGGCAAAAATGAATTTTTTTCTTTATCAAAAAACTTAACTAAACTTTCGAAAACGATGTCTAGAGGATATATGGGTCCTTATTTATTTTTAGAAAAAAGAATTATTCGAATAGGTTAAATACTTTTGAAGTAGTGTCCATTTCAAATGGAGTGTTTTGCCGGTTTTTTCCAAAATGGCGGATTTTGTGCAGAATTTTAATAGGCTGTAACTGAAGAAAAAAAATTTTTCTTGCAAAATCCTTTTGGGATAGTTCATATGTACCTTAGTTGTAACTACTGTATTTTTTTCAAAAAAATCGGTGATGGTCATATGACACTTTTCATACCTGCCTGCCTGATTTGAAATGGAATGACTCTGAGTATTCTTTAGCTCATTAAAATTAAATTAAGGCTATAATGAAGTTTTTATGTGAACCCTTCAATTTTGCTATAAATTTCGAGACTTAGTTAATTGGGGGTTTTTAGTTATCCTTTTTCTTTTTGTTAAATATGCTTCTCTTCTGAGCTTTTCTAATTTCTATAAAACTAGTTTTATTTATTTATTTTTTTGTTAAAACATTTATTGGGGTTTTTTTTTTCTTTTTCTTTTAATTTAGCACTTTTATTTTTCTAACATCTATATTCTTATGCTGAATCTGAATTGCTACTCATATCAAAAACTTGCATTGTAGAAAAAACAAGTCAATGGGACTTCAAATGAATTGGAAGAAACTGAGCAGAATGGTTATCTGGCAAAAGAATGGCTTCATGACAACCTTGACTGGTTAAAAGATGATAAAATAAAGTTGGTTTACTTCCTTATTATATTTCTGTTTGTCCGATTTACCTTTGAACGTAGTGCTTTCCTTCGCATCAAAATAACAATTTAACTAAATACTTTTTTTTTTGCAGAGATAAATTTGGGAAAAGAAAATTAGATCCAGACTATAATCCTCGAACGTTATATGTGCCAGAAAGTTTTAAGAAGAATCTCACTCCGGTATCGTGTCATTTACTTGAAATATTTTTTTTTTTTGCTCTTACTTTTGTATTTTCAGTGAAACTTAATTACAATATAACCTCTTTTATCCGTACTAGTTGGGATCAGAGGCAGTCTGGATGATCAAAAATCCGGATAGTATGCGAGTAATAAGCAACACAAATCCTTAAATAGCCATACTTCAATGACAAAAACTATTTTGCAACAAAATTGCCTCAAATTGTTTAAAAAACATACAGAAATATTAAAACATTTTTTACATAATTTTTAATAAAGAATTGGTCCGCTGTCTTCTGGCTCAGACTTGTGTTTCATTAGCACGGTCAATCTAAAGCTTTATCCTTACAATTTAGCTGCAGTGTTGTTTGTATTGTACTATAGTTTATTATATGAACTGTGCAAGATTTCTACATGTAGTCAAAGTATAAAGCGAATAATTGCTGACTTGTAGTTATGTTCTTAATGTTTAGGTACTATAATTTTTAATTTTTTTAAAACATGAACTTAATTCAGATATCCAAATAAACAAGGTTTTGCTGTAATTCAACACTCCAAGGGAACATGAAAAGTGTCAAAGCTAAGCAAGTGTTAACTTACGGATGTTCCTTAATCTATTCTTAAAGACTTTTCTGTGCTGTTTACATAATAGTACTTACCATCTAAGTCAGGGATGGCATTTCAGCAATTCGTTTGGGGGGTTGAGTTTTTTGAACATGAAATTCCTCAGTACGGTATAAAATACATATTGGTTAACAGGAAGTGATAATAAAATGGTTTTAATGTTAAAAACAATAAAGCAAGATTGAAGTTGAGACACAAAAGTTATCTACTATAAAATGAGTGACCTGATTGAAATAGCCAAAAAAACAATGGAAGCAAGAAAGTTATATTAAAAAACACATTTCCTTCAAATTCAATCTTTGAAATAACCAAGAAAACTTTTTAAATTGGGCTAGTATTTATTTAGCGTCATTAAAAAGTATAGTCGCAATTCACAAAACAATTCCTCTTCCCTCATGCTATAAATTTTACTTATAAGTGTAATATTTTCTTTTTCCCTTTCTATAACCGATCTACATAATATTGAACAGACCAATGATAAATATATCTCATCAAATACTGTCTCAATTTCTTGAGAAGCTGAATTGATCATTTTATTCAAAATAGTGATTTAATACTTTGACTAAAACTTCATGTGGTTTTGTCACCTCTTCTACATTGGCATTGGCATACAGTAAAAACTGTTATGGAAAGTTCTGTCACAAAGTTTTACACTTTGTCCAAGGGCCCAAGCATGCATTAGTGTGAAAATTGCTAAGAGTTTCAAATGTCAATTCAAGAATTAAGGTTAGCGGATTAAAATTTTTGTGATAGAGTGTAGTATTGTTCAAAAAACGCTCCGCAGTATAAATAAAGTAAACAAAAATTCAAACAAAGTCATACATATTTAAAATGACATCAGATTTTCTAGCATTCAAAAGGTCGCTTCCCAGTAAATCTTCCAGGGGGCTTTTATTGATTCAACTCTTGAATACCATCTTGTGTCACTTAGAGATTGTCAAGTAAAGAGCCTCAAGATATATTTGTTGATATGAAAGTATTTTTTTTGATGTGGGATGTTTTTCAAAAATAGCATATCTTTACAAAAAGTTTCGATGAAAGCATATAATTCATCAAGTTGCTAAAATGTGTTTTTAATAGGCATCAATGAACACTTACCAGCTAAACATTAAGTTATAATATAAGCAAAAAATTTATGTAAAATGACATGCAGTTTACGCGTAATAATTGCGCAGTCTCAATACTGTACGGGCATCTCATACAATATGCACCTTCATAACATAGAGTACGCATGTTTGAAATATTTAACCCATATGAAGAGATTATTTCTTTAGTTAAGGCAAACAATTATTCTCCATCTTTTTTCTGTTCTTAAAATGCAAGCAAATAATTTTCTAAGTTATCTAAATTGAAATTAGCCGTTTTTTATTATTCTTAGTGAAAAATTTGGGGGTGCAACCGCCCCCTCTCGCTCCCCCTATTTGCCGCCTCTGATCTAAGTTATAAAGGTCAATTGCATTAAGTGAAAATTTTTTTTGGAAGGCTGTATGAAATAAATAGTATAATTAGCTACCAACTCTGCCAATTTTTGTTTGTGACACTCCTGAATTTTGATTCCTTCTCCCAAGCTCCCCAATGAAGTATTTCCTGAATTTTCATCAAAACTACAAAATTCCCTTTCATTAAATTTTTGGGAACAAATCTTTACAGTAAAACTATCATGGTCTCAAAAACAAAGTCTTTTCATACTTAATTGTGAAAGTTGTATGTGTCCGATTATTTTTGAAACTTATTTATTTCCTTTTGCTTTCTTTTTAAAATTTTTATTACCTAAAACAGAGGTTCCTAAACTTTGTCGATTTGTGACACCCTTTGAAGAATCAGAATTTTCTCATGGCATCCTAGCCTATCTCTGTTATATGCATTGATACTCAGAACATTTCACGGCAATCCTCGCCTCTCATCAGCCACTAAGGGAACCCCTATGCTCTAAAAAATGTGTTTAAACATTCCTGGGTTTTCACTGGACTTTCTTAGTTTTTACCTGCCACAAAAAAATTATCACTTATAAAAGAAAAATAACTTATACGTATTTTAAAACATTTTTTTAAGCCTAAAGTTTTCGTTTTTAACTTTAGAAAAGTAATAACTGGTAATCTCAATTTCCGAATTTCGGGCTTTGACGGATTTCTGATCACGGAATTTCGACTCCTGTACAGGTTTATTTAAGAATTGCCTACTTATACAGTTGGATCTTTGTTTAACGATGCTCTATTTAACGACTTTCTCTATTTAAAGATTACTTTTCATGGTCCCAGATGTTTCACTGTAGCTTTAAAAGCATTCTATTTAAGGACGCATTCTACTTAAGGACGATTTTTTGTGGTCCCTTGAAAGTCGTTAAATAGAGAGCACACTGTATTTAAAAAGCCCCTCTTACACTCAATTTTTTCTGTCATTTATTTATGCAAAGTATCTTTAATTTTAATCATAAATCTCTCTAATTTTCAGGTTTTGATGTTGGCAGCCATAGTATCAAAGTTGATTACCACATGAGGAATAATCTATAATTTTTTTAATTAGATAAAAGTTCCTTATCAGTGAGGTCTGTTAAAGATAGATATCTGCTGTCACATGTGTGAATTACTAAGTTTCGGCGCTTACTTTCTCTGAGGGACTCCAGGATAGACATTCTTTCTAATCGCAATTTCTCAACTCCCTCACTGGTCTGATGATTGCCCAACCTTTAAGGAGGGATAAAAGGTAGTGGAAGTGTAGCCTTACGTGTGGTTAGGACTTAAGTTAGGGATGGGCAAGCAGAGGCACAACCTCTAGGCCCAGGAGAGAGGGCACCTACCCAGGAGCAATTAAAATTTTATGTTAAGTGTTTGCAAGTCATAATAATAAAATAAGAATAGTTTCAACTTGTACTAAACTCGTGTAACTTAAATATTTGAGTGCCAAAACTTAGCTTTTAAAAGCATGCAATACAGAAAAGGGGGGAAAAAATGATAAAAAGACCATTAAAAGTGTAAAACATTTTGGGCAGAAAGGAAGGGTTACATTGTAACTGCAGGCTATTTTCCTTGCAATGAAATTAATTTTTCCAATGTAATGTTACACTTGTTTTTTTTTTTTAGACATTCAATTAGCAGCTTTTTTTCCAACTTTGGTGTTTGTCTGAATTAGAAAATGGACGTAATCAGTAATAACTTGGGGGAAAAAAAGTGCACATGTAAATGGGTGAACTAACTCATTGTTACCAAAACCATTAACGAGTAAGAAAGGCCTTTTTTTATATATAGACACAGTGCCATAATTGCGGAGAATTCATTGTGGATTAGAATTTATTTTATATTATTGATCATTTCATATAGTAATTCGGTGAATTCATTTATGTATATTTTTTAGGCCATGAAGCAATGGTGGGATATGAAAATAGATCATTATGATACAGTCTTGTTCTTTAAAGTATGTATGAATGTTTTTTATTTGATGTTCTATAAGTAGTTTTCTTTTGCACTGTATTGCAAGAGCTAAAATTTAAGGCAGGATGTTTGTCAAAGTTATACAAGTACATGTCTAAAGACAATCTTGCAGTGTTACTAATCAAATGCTGCTCTTTTTTACAATAAACAATTCACATTCACCAAACGAAGTAATTGTCATTTAAAAATGTGGATAACGTTATGAAAACAAAAATGATCAAGCTCTAGAGTTATTAAATGCTAACTTTGTGCTGTGAGCACACAAAAGTTTTGTTTGGTCATAACAGTTTAAGATTGGAGATGTATATTTAAACTATAGGCTAAGGGGTTGTTTCCTCCCCTCTGTCTATCACCAGTGATGTTCCCATCAATTTTTCTGAGGGTATACTCCCAGTAATTAGCTATGCACAATATGTGTATGCGATCATATAGGGTAGACCGACCAGTGTGTGAACACCACCCAGTGAATGAACAGCGCATCATTTTTTTAAAAAAAAATAAGCTTCCAAATTTTTTTCTGAATAAATTCACCACAAAAACGTTCTCCATTGATATTCTAAGCTATCTGACACCTGATTGGTTACTTTGGATACATATTTTTTTCCTGGAAAAAATTTGAAAATTTTACTGCCTTGAATCGTTCTTTCTCTTTCAAAATAATAAGGCTGGTTTCGTGCTAGCAATTATTTTGATACATATTATTTTTATCGATAAATTTTATTTTTTGACTCTACGAAAGAAAAATTAAGTATACATGTTTAGGCTATGAATTTAAATTGTTTCAGTCAATGCAGAATGCGTAGATTTTCAGGTAGAGGGATGTTCAGTCACTGGGTAAGAAAAATTGCGAAAACCCAGTGAATGAACACTGGCAAAATTTCTTTTGATTTAAAAAGAAATTTGAAGTTTCTTTGAGATATTTTCATTTTCGTACTTTTTTGTAATGCAGATAGTTTTATATGCTTATTTTTTTATGTATTTCATTATATATTTTATAATTTCTTTATTTTTGTCTTTGTAAAAAATGCACTTTTTCCTGTGTTTTATCTGTTATCTATCTATATCTCTATCTGTATATTAACCTACCTACCTACATCTATCTTTCTGTATCTTTATCTCTCTTGATAGATAGACAGGTAGATAGACAGATAGAGAAATAGAAATATATTTACAAAGAGAGAGAATAGATAGGTAGATATGTATGTTTGTATATAGATAGATAAATAGATAAAGGAAGATATAGAAATAGATATATAAAAAATAAGAGGTAAATAAATACATAGGTAGATAAATATAGAGATAGAATAGGTAGGTAGATAGATAGATCGGTCTATTTATTGATAGATAAATAGATAGGTTGTGGTCAATAGATAGGTAGATAGAGAGACTAATATAGAGATAGATAGCTAGGTAGAGAGACTGATATAGAGATAGATAGTAGGTAGATAGATATAGATAGGTAGATAGATAGACAGATAGATAGATAAGTAGATACATAGATAGATACGTAGATAAGTGGACAGAGAAGTATATATATATATATATATAGATAAGTAAATAGATAGATAGATAAAGTAGATAGATATATAGATACATATATAGATAGATACAGATAAGTAGATAGATAGAAAAATAGATAAGTACATTGATAAATAGGTAAATAGACATAGAGTTAGATAGATACAATATATAAATAGATAGATGTATAGATACATACATAGATAGACAGATAAGTAGATAGATAGATATATAAATACATACAAAGATAGATATATAGATAAGTAGATATATATATATATAGATTGGTGGATAGATATAGATAGGTAGATATACTGATAAGGAGATAGGTAGATAGATAGACAGATATATAGATAAGTAGAGAGATAAGTAGATAAATCGATAGATAAGTAGATACATAGATAGATAAGTATATAGATAAATAAGTAGATAAGTGGACATATAAGTATATATAGATAAGTAAATAGATAGATAGATAAGTAGGTAAGTAGATAAATAAGTAGATAATTAGATAAATAAGTAGATAGATCGATAGAAAAATAGATAAGTACATTGATAAATAGGTAAATAGACATAGAGATAGATAGATACGATAGATAGATAGATAAGTAGATAGATATATAGATAAGTACATAGATAAGTAGATAGATAGAAAAATAGATAAGTACATAGATAGATAGATAAGTAGATAGATAAATATATAGGTAGCTAAATACAGATAAGTAGATAGATAGAAAAATAGATAAGTACATTGACAAATGGGTTAATAGACATAGAGATAGACCGATAGATGTGTAGATAGAAAAATAGATAGAAAGGTATATTGATAGATGGATAGAGATATAAAAAGATAGATATAAATAGTTATATAAATAGATAAATAAATAGATATAGATAGTTAGATAAATAGATAAATAAATAGATATAGATAGTTAGATAGATAGATAGATCTCAAAAAAACTGAGTTTCTTTTTGAATCAAAATTTATCATGTTCATTCACTGGACCAATTTGTGTTCATTTACTGGTTCGAGGTGTTCATTCACTGGGTCGTTGTGCCATTTTTTCTTTAAACACCTAAAAATGTCGGAAGCGGTACCATTTAAGTTCCCACGATTTTTTACAGATATTTACATAGATCAATTAAAATGTTTTAGCTATTACGATCTGTATTGTATAAAATTTAAAATTACTAGGATTTTCAAAAAATGAAATTGTGCTTAACTGTTCATTCACTGGTCGGTCTACCCTACACGATATGTCATAATATAAAATTTTCTGAAGCTGGAGGCGCTATGTGTCTTAAAAATGTTGGAGAATATACAGCGTGTATGGAGTATAACCCTATGAGAACACTGCTGTCTATCACTACACCACTGATTACATAATATATCTAAAGTGGCATAAAAGCACTTCACAAAGCTGGTACTGCTAGCTGTGAAACAATTTGTGTAATGGAAGTAAAAACAAATTAGAAAAAAGAATTAAACAGGACATCTGGTGAATGCTTGTTACCATCTGAAAGTAGCTGAGTGTCCCCCCCCCCCCCCATTGTTAATGCAAAGTTTGTTTATTGTGAAAAGGTGTAAGTTTTTTTTTTTCAAATTGAACATTATTTTTTGATGTATGAATGTAACAGGAATGTAACTGAAATTATTGCATGTAACAACAGTTAAAAGTAGGCTCATTGAATTTTGAAATCAATGCTTCTCATTCTTGATTTGAACCAAAGTTTTTTATGTATCTTTTAAATAGTACACTCCTGTGTACACACTTTTAATCTCCAATTTGAATGCTCAGTTTTACAATCGAGTTACCAGGTCCAAATAAGTTCCTATTGATCTTTTGCCATTCTTAGTTTTAAAGAAGGGTAGGTAGACAGTTTTAGTTTAGTAGCTTTTTTCTTTTATCATTAGTACCCACTTCTTTTTTCACGAAAGCAAAAAGGCACTAAAGTCTAAGCTGTTTAAGAAAATACTGGCATGTGAGCACTAACTGCAATTTCATTCATTTCCTTTTTTTCCCCTTCTTTTTTCCTTAACCAAATCTTTATGTCTGAATCTTTAGTAGGAGAATGATGTAAGGCAAAGTGAAATAGTTAAGATAACTCACTTTTACCAAAATGAACAAGTTGGAAATTTGTTCTGAAAAGAACGGTAGATAAAGAAAGAACAATAGATTTTATAATAAAACTGGCATTGAAACATTATTTATATTTTTGGTAATTAATTCGTACCTCCCAAAAAGGTGGAAATTTTTTTATTTGATTATAAACAATATTTTTGATCAAATACATGAGTAAATATAAGAATAAATGAAAAGGAAATGAAACAACAAACAAATAAATAAATAAATAAGGTTTTAAATGAGAAAAATAAATCAGTTAATAAAATAGTGAATGAATAAGAAAATAAATGAATAAATAAGAAAATTATTAACTGAAGCAATGTAAATGAAATAATTAATAAATGAATACATAAGTGACTTGATAAAATATTGAAAAAACAAATGAAATGAACTGTATTTCACTTTGCCCCCCCACCCCATGCACTTGACTAACTGTACAAAGCAATTAAAATACACATAAGCTTAATATTAAACAAATAAATACTACACTGAATATTAGTAGGTCTCAATTAATATTTAAAATATTAATAACAAAAAGTTTATCATTTAATAATAACGAAAGTAACTTTTGACGTACATCAAAATATTATATCAGTATCATTTGAAAATTGCTCATGTTATTATATTTTTTGATTTTCCGAGGTAAGTTTTTCTTGACTGGATATACTACATGTGCTACTACATAGTTAAAATATTATTAGATAGGGTGCTAAAAGCTGAGTATATACTTAACTTTTTTTTTTTTTTTTGGCCCCACATTCCCTTACATGCCTGCTTGTTTGCTCTTGCAAGTCCTTGTGTTCCCTTTCAAATCTATAGGCGATATGAAATACTATGTAAACTTGTGATCGTTTTTACATCACAACCTAAGTGCTTCAAAATAGAAATGACTTATTTTGAAAATATATATATATATATATATATATATATATATATATATATATATATATATATATATATATTTCAAAAAAATAGTAATTATATCTCTAGTCAGGTTGGGTTTTAAGAATTGTCCCGTTGAGTATCTTATTTAGTGGCCAAAATAAGATGTTTAGTCGCCAGGTGGCAAGTAATTTTCCGGTCTAGGGTTTTGGATGTTTTACTTCTTGGGATATTTTTAAAAACTTGAACTGTTGTTTTTTAATAAATCCTTCAGCTTTATCCCATCTTGTTCTTTAAAATTAGCATTCTGATTTTAATAATTTCCTTTATTTCAAAATTGTTTCTATCATTCTATAGGTTGGTAAGTTTTATGAACTTTACCATATGGATGCCGTTATTGGTGTGAAAGAGCTTGGATTGTCATTTATGAAAGTGAGGATTGCTATATTTATTTCTTCTTAAGTTCTTTTTAGCACTGATATAAATGTATAACAATATGTTATTTTTGAAGGGAGAATTTGCACATTCAGGATTTCCGGAAATCGCTTATGGCCGATTCTCCGAGTGTTTAGTTCAGAAAGGCTATAAAGTGGCTCGAGTGGAACAAACCGAAACACCTCAAATGATGGAAGAGCGTTGCAAAAATAGTAAGTGAGAAATTTTTTTTATTATTTTCTCCCCAATCTGTTCAATTTTTAGTTCTGGTGCGTTTAATAAGCGTATTTTTGTTTACTACGACTTTTATTTAGCTGAAATGAAATAAAACAGTAAATTTTTAATCTTTTAGAAAGGAAATTAATTTCATTTAACGTATAATTGTCTTTTTAATTTTGTAGAAGTTAATGTATTTTGTTTGATATGCATTTAAAGTATAAAGATAGCATGTCTTTGTAAAGTTTATACATTATAGTTATATTTTCCTGCTTATAACAATAATTAATGTAATAATTAATGTATTACTTCAAGCTTTTCCTCTTCAAGAAACTACCTTGTATGTCATTTTGTATAAATGGGCAAGAAAAAAAAAGCATGATTTGCATGACACAAAATATTGAAAAAAAAAAGTTTTAATTTGTTAAATTCAAGTTAATTTGTGATAAAAGTCATAGTTTGTATTTTATTGCGAATTGATCTTTTTTATATTTTATAAATCTTTTCCGTTTGAAAAATATATTTTTTACTGTTCCTTTAAATAGTAGTTCTCCTTTCTGTCCCAAAAAAATAAACATATAGAAATGTGCATTACCTATTTCTTTCACATATCCTCCAAACTTTATGCTTTTTTTTTTCTCATTCTCTCTTTTCATTTAGTGAATCGACCAACAAAATTTGATAAAGTTGTAAATCGAGAAATTTGCCAAGTGACAACAAAAGGAACAAGAACTTTAACATATCAAGAAGAACCTATGGGACCAGAAAATAATTTTTTGTTAGCTATATGTGAAAAGGTTTGTTTTTGTTTTGTTTTAAATAAATTAAAAAAAAAATCGTTCAAAATATTATTATTCAAAAGAATTCAAGTACTTGTGTTAAATAACATATTTATTTCAAGTAATTTTAGTCATACCTCATATTAATTGTTTTTCAGACTTGTGCCTTTCTAAAATATTAAACTTCTCATTTTCAGTTTTACAATTGATATTTCTTAACTACTTTACTTAAGTTGAACTTTTCAAATATAAACTATACCACTGCTTTTAAAAATTAACTGTTGTCGTTAATCTACTTTCTCTCTTTTGTTATCTTTTCCTTCTTTTTTTCCTTTATTTTCACTTGTGTGTAAGATCTAAAATCAGCTCAGTCTTAGAAATTAAAATTTTACTGTTTTAAAATCATATTTTCTATTCAGGATAATAGAATTAGTGAGATTTGTTATCTTTCTTAAAGATCTATTATGTGTGGAAATGAATCATTTCCTATTTTAAAGAACTACATTTGTTAGTTTTCTCATTTTTACAAGACATTTTCCATTTCTTGAATGTTCTGTAATGGGTTGCAGTTTTATATGTTTACAGTAAAAACCAGGATGGGACAATTCCTGTGGTTAAAATTAATTTTAACTTGGCGGGAGTTGAGGGGCTTTTTAACAACATTAGGAAGATTTTTTTATTTTCTAAGAAAGAAAACAAAAATGAGTTTTGGATTACTGGAAAATTTTGGATCATTCGACTATCTTTTGATGTCGTCTCATTTGCTTGTAAGATATAAAACTTTTGAAATAAAATTAAACTGCTTAAATTTTTATGCATATGGTTTAATATATATTTCCAATTTTAGCATTTTGAAGACTCTGAAAATGAACTAGAATATGGCATATGTTTTGTGGACACAACAATTGGAAAATTTACTGTAAGTAATGTATAGCTATTTTTTGAAACTTTTAAACATTTTGACAGTTAATTATTTTTATATTAAAAAAGTTACATACTCACTTTAGGATCTGCTGTTAGCAATGCCGGACGTTACTATTTGTTACCGTCTCGTAACACATTTTTTCAAGTTATTGAGCCAAATGTCTAAACAGTAATGTTAGAAGCCTATTTCTTCCGACAGGTTTTTACCACCATGGAAAATACTTGACAACCCTGATTTTCCTAAACGCATCTTGAACCATGGCCCCACTTAATTCTTTTTGGCCATAACAATCGATGAAACGCATGGCAATGAAGAGGGCGCTACAGGGAACCCCTGTTTCCATTACGTTGCCATTGATTAGTAGATGCAGGGGTTCCTATCAGCGCCTCTTGCGGTCAAAATGGGCGAAGTCCAATCAGAAATAAACCAACTTTGAAACATTGACATTCATTGGTGGATGTATCACCTGCATCGGTTTAAGCACAGAAAAGGCATAAATTGTCAATGCCCGTTAAGTGTCAGCGCCATCTAGTGGGGGCACGCTTAAACTCATCTTGAGAACAAATGTCTGTTCTGTTTTCTACTTGCATGTTGCCTTTTTCAGGATTTTATTTTCCCCTTTTGGGTTGGTCCAGTTTCATTTGTATTTTTATTTTTGTTCATTTATTCTCTGACTTTGGAGCTTGTATCTGAAATTTATTAAAAATCTGCTAGAACTTTTTTTTTTTTTTATTTGCAATTTGCACTGATCTTTTATTTCGTTTTCTTATAGCTTAGTCAATTTAAAGATGATCGACATCGATCAAGATTGTTGACTTTAGTAGCACTTTATCCACCAGTTGAGGTAGGAAGATCTTAATATTCATACAAATGTGTACTATTCTCTTTTTATTTATGTGTATTATTTTAAATGTTACTTTACAGAAAATGTTTTACTTTTTTCCCCCGCAATTTTCAGATTATTTATGAGAGGTCATCTGTTTCTAAAGCCACTTTGCAACTGCTGATTAATAATTTAAGTAGTGTTCCTAAGGAAGCTTTGAACTCGGGATCAGAGTTTTGGGACTCGACTAAAGTCTTGAAGTATCTTTCTGAAAAAAAGTACTTCAAGGAAGGAGATGCAGAAGAAATTCCTGATGTTTTGAAAAACATGCTTGATGAAGGTATTTGCTGAAAGGTTATTTACTGTGCTGTTTAATTTTTTTTCTTTCCAAATGGAATTGTATCAGGCTCATCATTTCAAAATTTCCACTGGGGAGGGGAGAGGGGTTTACTCAATACTTCTTTATCCGATGCAAATTATATCAAAAACAACAAAATCACGCCCATAGTTATCTTTAAAATCATTTTGTTCAATTTGCTTTCTTTTCTTTTTTCTTTTTGGGCATTGAGCAGTCAAGATTGTTTATTTATCTCACATTACCCGAAATCTGACTTTTATCTCAAATTGCTATCTAATCCAGGGGTTTACAAACTTTTCTGACTTGCAGCAAATGCAGCCTAACCTGGCAGCATTGTGAAGGCTTCGCAGATCCTAATCCAAGGTATCCACACCACATTGAAACCTGAAAAAATAAGAAAAATACAGGAAGTTCAAAATTCCACAAAAAAAACTGGGAAAATCCAAGGAATTTTGACATTAAAAAAAAAAAAAACCTGGAAAATGCTTGGCATTTCAAGATTTAAAAAATGGGAGCTGCAAAAATAATGCCCAAATGTATAAGCAACCAATAAATAAATAAATAAAAGTTAAAATTAAAAAGAAATGAGTAGAATAAAATTAAAAAAAAAATAATTTTGCTTTAAGGTTTTTATTTTATTTTTATATTTTTTTTGTTTGGGTAAATATTAAAATATCTCTCATAAAATCAAAAATTAGTGAATGTTTTGTTTCACATGCCTCTTGAATTTTATGCTTATTTAATTTAGATACATCAATATTTCATCAATATTTACTGTTAGCTAGTTTTTGCATTTTTTTTTTCTTTTAACGTCCAAGCAATAAACGGTTAAGAGAAGGCTTTTTTTTTTTAAAGATAAAAAGTTAAATACAGTGAAACCTGTGTAAGTTGACCACTTGCGGTGCAGTACTTTGGTGGTCAACTTAGACAGGTGGTCAACTTATAAAGGGGGTAATGATTTTTTTTTTTTTTTTTGGAATTCTTGCACCATGACACCTTTTGTAATTCTTGCAATTGACACCTACTCTTTCTGTTTAACTCACTTTCATTGTTTAGCATTACTTTGAAGCAATAATTTAAGATGTTATTCAAATATTTTTAGAGATTATTTTCCCAGAATGACGTATAATGTGTCGTGCAAATTTAAAATTTCAGTAAATTGATCAAAAAAAAAGGCCTTATTGTTTATGAAAAGTTACTCATTTTATATTAATAGTTCCTAAAAATGTATAGCTAATCAAAAATTACAAATTTTTCGCTTAACAACAGAAGAAAAACAAGTTTGGGGAATAAGAGGTTTCTTAGTAGTTTTCCTTTGTGGTTAAACTCAAAAGCAGGTTTAGTTATGCTGCTGTTTCATTTAGTTGGTAAAATGCTGGTCTGGCATCAGAAATATTCTTGGAAAGCTTAAAATAATAATAATGAAAATAATAATAATAATAATAATAATTTGCTGAATAAAATTTTAAAAAATAAACCAAGTGGTCAACTTACAAAGGGTTTTTTTCAATACTCCAATCCAAACTTGGTGTTCATTAGTGGTCAAGATAGACAGGTGGTCAAGATAGAGAGGTGGTCAAGTTACAGAGTTTTTCCTTCATTATATAAGATAGGACTAATTCCGTTCCTGACAAAAGCGGTCAACATAGACAGGTGGTCAACTTACAAATGTGATCAACTTTACAGGTTTTACTGTATTAATATTCAGTCACCATGCTATTGTTTCAGAGTTTTAATGAATTCTTCTTCACTTTCTCCTTTTTAATTTATTAACTTATATTTTCCCCCTATAATGAAACTTTTAGGATATTAATTTTCTTATACAAATATCAGTGCTTGCTCATTTGTCATGCTGCATACTCATACAGAGAAAACACCGGGAATTTTTAGTACAGAATTGATTGGCAACCTTGTAATCATAGCAATACGATGTCGACAGGTTAGATTAGCCCCTACTACATTGCATACCTGCCAACTCTACTGGATTTTCCGGGAGACTCCCGGATTTTTGACATTTCTCCCCGTCTCCCGATTTGTATTGAAAATCTCCCGGTTTTTATTAATCTCTAAAAAAAATCCCTCCATTTAGGGATTTTCTCGAAAATGATAAATAAACACCTTTAAAATAAATTTTTACATCGTTTTAGCGCTTTTACTGCATGGTTTGAAAGTTTCCTACTCAATTTCAAACTTTAGCACATTGGAATCTGGCAACATCAGTTCTTGTTTACGTTTGCGATCTCGCTTCGCGCACTCATCGCTAAGCCTATGTTGCTTAATTACAACATTTCTTCCTGTACACAAAACGACCGCTATTATCGGGCACTTTGCGGCCGAAAAAAAGTAGATTAAATCTTGTTGAAGACCTGAAAAAAACTTGTCTATGATTGAATTTTTACAGATAATTGAAATTCTTTTTTTCCCTAAATAACTTTTCATTGAAAAAGTATTACTTTAACTTTTATTCTTCCATTTATTATTTTCATTAATTTAACTCTGTGCATGTGACTCAAGGAACTTGCATATGATTGTACTTTAAGAGATTATAAAAAAATCCCTATTTTCCCCTCAATAACATGGAAAAAAGCGATATTGCGCTACATTGAAAAAATCTACTGGATTTTTTTCTTTGAATGTTGGCAGGTATGACATTGTCTTTGTTTCTGGATGATACCTATTTGGTGATCCTTTATAAGTTCTGAGTGCTTAAATTGTGCCCCATTGCCCCTTTTTAATTAGGGTCTAATACTGTTTAATTATCAGTGCATAATATATTAATATTTATAAGTAAACTTGATTTATGATCTGAAATAATTAACTTATTATTGTTTCAGATGACAGATTGCAACAAACTCCTTTGAAGCAGTATGAACTTGCATTTAAATCCTTAGGTGCTTGCATTTGGTATGCAACATTTTCTCCTTATCTTTAACATATAAGAAAAACACTGTGTATTATTGTATTATGTTTTTTCTCGCACGGAAATGCTTTATTAACTTTAAACTTACTAAATTACACTAATAATACTGTTCAGTGAAAAAAAAACTTCATCTTTACTAATAATAAAGCAGAAAGTCTCTCTTTCTGGATGTCTGTAAGATGTCTGTGATGCACATAGCGCCTAGACCGTTCGGCCGATTTTCATGAAATTTGGCACAAAATTAGTTTGTAGCATGGGGGTGTGCACCTCAAAGCGATTTTTCGAAGATTCGAAGTAGTTCTTTTTCTATTCCAATTTTAAGAACAAATTTCCAGAGCAAAATTATCGTAAGATGGACGAGTAAATTATGAAATTATCATGACGTGGAATGGGAGAGCGAATGAACATAGCCAATTGGCGAGAAATTCGTCATCCATTATTTGTAAATATACAGGCGAACCGAGTGATCTTTTAATTTTCAACTACGGGCAAAGCCGTGCAAGTACCACTAGTTCAAAATAAAACCAATATTTTTTAGAGTACAGTCTAGTTGAAATGATCTGCTAAGTCAGACTGTTGCCCTGTGGTGCAGGGTTAAAGCATTGCAGATGTAGTAATATTGGAGAATGCCAGCTCTTCTGCGGAGTTGAAGTCAGGCTGACTTTGGGGTAAAGGAGTCGAAGTCGAGAGTTGTAGGTTTAAAATTCCAAGAGTCAGAGTTGGTTATTTTCCCTCTTAAGTCCACAACTGTCAGTGCTTGAAGAGTCCGACTATTTTGGGGGCATAGGAGTCGGTCAAAGTCTCTAAAACTCCCGGGTCATTTTCCCTCTGGCTCCGCATTCCTGCTGCTAACCAGCGGCGTACGAAGACAAATCAGTTCGGGGGGGGGGGGGGGGGGGGGGGGGGGGCTGAGCTCGAAAGTCTTTGAGCTGGGGGGGGGATACTTATGAACTGTAGCTAAGAAAAGTTCATGTATCGCTTTTCTGATATCAATACGAATGTAAGATTTCAAAAATACATCATAAAAAAAAACTTGTTCTTTATTATAATTTTTATAATTAATTTTGAAAATTTCGGGGGGGGGGGGGCTGTAGCCCTATCAGTTCACCCCCTGGGTACGCCACTGCTGCTAACCATCAATCACGACCCCATAGCTGTCGACTCTCCTGATTCATTCGGGAGACGCAGGAATTTTGTTATCTTCTCCTGAACTCCCTAAAGAAGTAAATCTCTCCCAAATTTGGATCAAAACAATGAAATTCCCTTAAAGTAAAGATTTTTCAGTTATTAGAATTGCAGAAAAAATCCCTACAGCCAAACAGTTACGACCTCAATAACCAACATTAATTTTTGATATTTGTTTGTTTCATTTCTCTTCCTTTTAAATTTGTATTTCCCAAAAATGTTGATTTTTCTCTGAATTTCCTAAATTCCTGAATCTTTGAGCTTCTGCCACAAGGAATATTTATTATCACTCATAAGGGAAAACAAAATTTCCCTTATCATATTTTGTAAGCCTAAAAATTGTTTTTTGCTTCTTGGACATGTACAATTTTCATCTGCATTTTAATGTTTCTTTCCATTTTGGTTTGTTTTCTAACTAAAAGGTTAAGCTAACATGCAACTTTTAGCTGCACTGAGTTATGTTTGTATGATTGATTGAAACTGAATTTCTTCATATTGTTTAAAATCCTTTTTCAGGTACCTTAAAGAATGCTTTATTGATGATAGTTTAGTCACCATGAAATTATTTGAAGAGTACCACCCTGCAGATGGATTTACAAAAGAACCTACAAAAACAAGAAATTTCAGCAATCAGCATATGGTTAGTCATATTAATTATTCAACATAGTTCAATGAATTAAATTATTTCAAAGCTATTAGCAGCACTAAATTTGCATGATTATGAAATATGATAATAATTTTTAAAAAAATGCCTTTCAAAAGTTTCCCTATTTTTTAACAACTATCTTCCTAATTTTCTAAGGTTGGTAGGTACACATTGGAATCAAATTTCTTCTAATTATAAGGTATTTGAGAAAACTGTTTCAGTGGCATTTATAAATTATGATCAAAGTTTTGCATAACATGGAGGCTGAATATTCTACAAGCATACAATGTAGCCATTACTTTTTTGAATTTCAGCTTTGAATTGAACTGAGCAATTATGATGCCCTATTAATTTTCTCTCCTTTATGCCTGAGTTTTGCATAGCTCAATTAAAGAAATCATCACTTATTTAAAAACCTTCTATGTCTTAACTTAACCTATTTCTCCCTTAGCTAATCCTCATATATATAATAGCAAATGATCAAGTAACGCTCCTGACGTCATCAACAATGAAACTCGCTCCATGGCATGATAATTTGATAATATTTTTTATTAATGTTTGACATGCAGGGAAATGTTTTATTTTAACGAGGCTGAACTGGATCCAGTATTTAAACTGTGTTACCAGTAAGACTGCCGTTTTAGGAGAATGAAGAAACGAAAAAGTGGTCCACAATGAATGCTATCTACTGGAGTTGAGGGTTCATCCACTGGAGTGAAGGTTAAAAGTTCAACTATCAAAATATCACCAAACAGGCAATGGCTTCGTTTAAATGTAGAAGCGATATTCACCCGTCACACATACCTTGACGGGCAATTTTCTAGTAATAGTATGAATGCAAAAAAGTAGTTTTATTTTTGAAGCGTTTATGAATTAAATGTTTTGCAGAAAGTCATTTTCTTTCCCAATTCTTTAATGTTTTCCAATCTATGTTTTTTTTTTAAATATATATTTGAAAGGTTTGTATCTTTTAAGAAATTTACAAAGTATCTTAAGCATTTTAAGTGGATTCACAATTTTGATGAAACCATTGTGTTTTCAAATTTCACTTTTCACTAAGGGAGGTTTTCCTATTATTTTCTTTTCCTGTATAATCAAATTGCCAATTCTTTTTTGCAGCAACTATTAGTGGTTACAAAATATGTGGCAATTGCATTCAAAATGAATATTTGCCTATTGGCAGAATCTACCCTGATATGAGATTTATACTTAACTAAAATGATTTCATGTTATAAAAATTTACATTTCTCAATTTAACTTTTTTATAAAGAATTCAGTCATTAAATTCCAATTTTAGGCAAAAATTTCTAACTTCCTTCTGCTCAAAGTAAATGACAATGGTAGTCTCAGGCCGGCCATTTGGGCAGCTTAGGAGCAGAGGGACTCATTGCTCCTTCCTGAATTTTAAAAACATTGTGTAATTATGTATTTTGCATGCATTCTGTTGGTTTTTCTCTTCTAATTATTTACTCTTTGCCCTACTCTCTTCCAGTAAACTTTGAAATGATGGGCATGGGCTGTCTTGATTTATACGATCATATATTTAACATTTGTATAACCCGATTTATATTTATCTGAATCTTTATTATTATTTTTTTTAATTCTGAGTGATCCCCATTGTCAGCTTTTTTTCTATGCAAGGGAAAATTGTGTCATTCATTGTAAAAGTGGTTATCACTGTATTTTTACCTTATTACCCCTCAGTATCTGGCATGCCGGAAAAAAACGAAGTTGACCAGCATGCCGGGAAATTCGAATTTTCTGGCATGCCGGATAATTCGAGGGTTATTTTGCTACAAAACAAATTTCCTCATTCAGTTCCAATCAGAGAGCAAACCACTGTGAGGGAAAATAAATAAATCCCGAAAGTAAACTTCTTTCAAGTAAATTGTGTATTGCATATATAATATGTGCTTGTTATTTATGGTAGGTCATTATTAACAGATTTAATTATATGCCAATAAAGTAATCAATTCAGAAGCATTCATCATTACTGCGATCTGTTCATAATTTTTATAAATAAATTACTTTAAGTTCCTTTTAGAGCGGTAAGTTTCATTTTTATTCATTGAAGTGCTATGATAAATTCATTAGCTCTGGTTTGGGGGCAGTAACATACTGCTTAAATGTTTGCTTGGTTTTAATTTAACTTTTATAAAATTATTCGTTACAAAAACAATATTTTTCTTGTTAAAATAACAAATGACATTGTGAGCCAATATTTTTACAAAAAATTATTTTTCCGGCATGCTGGAAAGGACCAGCCAGAAAGGCTAGTGTTATTGAAAATCTGGTGACCCCCAAATTTTACGGCATGCTGGATAATGCGGGGTAATACGGTAAAATGTCTCTTCATTTGCTAAATGGTATCATATTTAGTTCTATCTTCTAGTATAAAATGGAAGCAAAGCTTTTTTTAAAAGATTAATACAGTAGAACCTCTCAGTAAGGGACACTAAGGGGACTGGACTTTTTGTCCCTTAAATAGAGGTGTCCCTTGTTCGGAGGTACATGAATTGATGCACACTGTGCACTTAGTTTAATACCATAACCAAAAACTATTAACATTGTTAAAACTAAAAACGATTAAACACTGAAAATATTTTATGCATGCTAAATAAAATTCAGAATTAATTCAAAGTGAAATAAATATTTTAAAAATTGAAATTTAATAAGAAATTTAGTAGAATTATAAGTATTAATCCACAAAGTTTAGTTAGTAATTTGTAGAAATAATTTCGAAACATAATTTGTTTCATGGACTTGCTTCATGTCACATAATTTACAATTCAATGTAAATAACAGTGTGAATACATTTCAATTTTCTATCAAAAGTTTGTCATGGGCCGTGCACTATCCATCGGAGCTGAACCCAAATGAATAAATTACTCAGAAAGAAAAGCATGCATGTAAATCTCGTCAAGAATTTTAAAACACATATTTGCTACTTAGCATGTTAATGTCAAGGCAAACTTTTACCAGTTATTTTTTAGATAAAAAAAAAAGAACCTTTATTCCAATAAGTTCAATTCATATGCATTTATTTCTTATGCATTTTTACATAAATTACTGCAAATTTTCCCTATGGCTGTCCCTTAGATAGAGTGCCCCTTAATCAGAGGTACATACATGGAGGTCACTATTCAAAGGGACTGGGACCGGAAAAAGTGTCCCTTAAATAGAGGTGTCCCTTATTCAGAGGTGTCCCTTAAAGTAGGTACTACTGTATTAGCTGTATACTTTTATTTTTTTTTCCTTGGGAAAAATTCACCAAGGGGTTTATATGATAAAGAATAGTGAAATCATTTTCAAAGAGGTACTCCACTTTTACAATGAATCACACCATTGTACCCATTTAAGGGTGGGGGAAAATATTCCCATTGTAGCTTGTCATGCATGTCTTAAAAGGCTACTAAAATGGGTACCCACTGTCAGGAGGTACAACTAGGTACCCTATAAAGTTAAATAAATACCTTTAAGCTTGAAAAGTAATGTAAGAAACAACGGTGCAGTTGAAGATTGTTATATCTTACATTACTGGGCACCCTATGTTTGGTGACATCAGGGGGCTGGTCTTCCACATTGGGTGGATGAAGGTGTAACAAATTTACCCTGTAAAAATACAGTGGAGCGACATAAATCTGCCAATGTCCAAAAACCACACTGATTTTGTCCAAAACTTGATTTTGTAGTAAAGCTATTTTTTGCGAACTACCGTAATTTCAGACCGTAATCTGCCTATAACAAGTTTTGGCACGTTGAAAATATTGAAAAAAAGTGTTACATCATTTAGGCACAGCCCTTTACTGCAATTTCTTGATATTTAAAGTTCAGATTCTCAGATGTTTAAATGTGAAAATGATAATAATAATTGACTGTTGGCTCTATATGTAGTGTTTATATTTTAAGGTTCTTGATGGTACAACTCTTAATAATTTGGAAATAGTTCCAAACAATGCCTCAGAAAATGATGGAAGTTTATATACCACAATGGATTTTTGTTCTACAAAGTTTGGTAAGTAAAAAACAAGCGTTTATTTTGTACTTGAAATCTGTGTTTTTGCAAGGGCAAAATTTAAAACTTATATTGTCAACCAGTTTTTTGGTAAATGGCACCCAAAATTTAGAATGTAACGAAAACCAAAATTATTTTTACTGAGTTGAGTTTTATATTAAATCGGTACATTGCAATATGTAAATTAGTTGAAATAGTAATTGCCAAAAACTGTTTGCATGAGACAAATAGATTAAAATAAATTTAGACCAGTTAATTTCTTTCTAAGAGTTATTGGTAGTTCTTAAAGTTGGGAGCAAACACAGCTCTAAAATGTAAAGCTTTAACTCTTTTTTTTTTTTTTTTAATTCACTCAAATATTTTTGAGTGATTTAAAAAATAAGTTCGGTGAAAAGCAAAATTGCTTTTTCACCGAACTAAAAATCTTTAATGAAAAAATATTATTAAACAGTAATGGTCTAAAAATCTCCTCCTCCAATGTATATTTTATGTATTTTTAAGTAATATATTTATTTTAAACTAAAGCTTTTGTAAGAAAAGAGCTAATTGAATTTTAAATTAATGTTTAAAGCATGGCACTTAATTATTTTTCTCTTCTTGGCTGTAGGCAAACGGTTGTTTCGTTATTGGTTATGCTCACCATTATGCAACCCAAAATCCATAGCTGACAGATTAGATGCTATTGAAGATTTGATGAAAATACCCGATGTTGTCGACCATGTAACGACTAGGTTGAAAAAAATTCCTGATTTGGAACGAATGTTAAGCAAGTAAGATATTAATTTATTTAGTGAATGACTTGCTATTGGCTCATTTCACTGCACAATTATGTAGAGTCCGTAACATGACTTTCTGCCATGACTATTTAATTTACTGTTACATTAGCTCATTACATTAGCACACTATTTTGTTTTGAGTTTGTGTTGCCCACATACAAATCAAATGAAAATAATGTGTTAATAAAGCAGTAAATTAAATAGTTATGGCAAAAAAGTGTCATGTTGCAGATTCTACATTTGTCCAAAATACCGTGAAATAATCCAAATTAAAGTGTCTCAGTTAAATTTTGCAATGGGGTTGTTTCCTTCAGTCAAAAGTAATACTTTTTGTCACTGAAATTGATAGAATAAGCAAAAAAAAAAAAAAAAAAAAAAAAAAAAAAAAAAAAAAAAACCATGGAGGGACAAAAAAAACTTTCATTTTCTCAACGCTCAATTTGTAATTAATTTTTTAAAGTGTCCGATTTTTCACACAAAGTGTGGTCTTGATGACGTCACAAATGATGCTCTTTGGCGCATTTTTCTATCGCATTTCCACGTTATGATAATCAAGAAGCGAATTAAAATTGCGCTCTACGCTTGCTATCAACCCTATCGTTGCCAATACATGCAAGTAAAGATGCAAATGAAATATTTTGTTCTGGGCAGTTCTCAAAAGGTGGGAACAAAAAAGTTAACTTTGAGCAATTTCAAAAATTTTCGAATTTGATATCAATTTTGCTTTTATTCTATAGTATGCATACCTAGAACACAATATATGAACATGAAAAGACAGCAGGTATTTGTAAAAATTGTTAATTAGCAAATTAAATTAGCAGTCTGTAGGTAACAGATTTTGGACATTGTTGTCCTGTAGGTAACGGATTTTCGACATCATCATAATGTAAGTTTCACCATTTTTGACAACTGTTAATCTGATTTTTAGCTTTTCCAATGAAAATTTTATTTACTACTTTTTGAATTTTGCAATTTAATGATAAAGAGGATATTAATGAAGTACTTGAATGGCTATACATACTGCTCTTTACATATAATAAAGTTTTGGAATGATTTTGAAGAAGTTGATGAAAGGTAGAAAAAAGCTTCATGGAAATAATTATACAAACTTGTAGTTTGATTTATTGGGACAAATGAGGAATAAAAATAGAGACAAAAAATCTAATTTGAATTCTGAAACTTTGAATTCAAATTATGTTTTTCGCAATCACGAGTTGCAACAAGACCCTACTCATTAGAGTTATTGTTTCTAGAAATGGCTTCCCCCCCCCCCCAAGCATATCCCTCCTCCTGGGTGGTTATGTGTGTATAGTTGTGTGTGTGCAGGCTTAAGTGTGTGCACGTAGGCCTGTGTATGTGTGTAAAGGCGCTCACGCGTTGGCGAGTGTGTATGAGCATGCGTGTGAAGGACATGGACGCCACCACCCAGCAGAAGTGGATTCCGGGGGACAGTGCTCAGGAACAGAGCAGCCGTGCCGCCGCCGCGCCGGTGGGCGGTGGTGCTGCTGGTCCAAGCTGAAAAATAATCCCAACGTCAAAGACTGTCAAATGAGAACAATAAGCAATCGTGATTGCTCAATAAATACGACATATATATTTTAAAAGGAAAAATAAACAAAATATGCTTTAAGAAAGAATGTAAAAAGTGAAATCAGTTTTAATAATGAATATTTTTTCTAATGTCATAAGAATTAAAACGATGTCTAACAAAAATTATTGAAAAAAGAAATTCGTATTTCTATTTGGAGATCGTTAAATTATGTTTCCAAAAGAAAGAAGAGAAAAAAAAAATTCTAAAATAATAAAAGCGGCGGGAAAAAAAATTGCTAGCGCAGGTGATAAAGTTGCCAAAACTGGTGCAGCTGACGATTAACTACATTTGTCAAACTGGAATCCCCCTCTGGTAACCTTTAGCTTATCATATAACATATACTGTGTTGTCGCCAACGGAGGTTTGCTTGGCGATTTTCGCGCAAAATGGCTTACGTTCGATCATAACCAGCCATGTTTCTACTGTAATTTATGTATTGTTCAATGTGTAACGTATTAATTATGCAAAATACCAATGGATTAAAGAAGATAACATCATAATAATCTTTTTTATTGATGTCAGAAGACAGTGGATTATAAAAAAATTATAAATAAACGGACAGAATTATCGGCATCAAGATCGTAACGCCATTTGGACATCTCACATGTATGTTTAAGGAAAATTATTTTTCTTCTAAGATACTGCATAAAAGCTTATGAAAACACTTTTAAACAATTAAAAACTGATTCTGAGGATCGATAAATACCTTTAAAACGAAAACATTATATACTTAAATCTCAAATAATAGCATTGTAAAGATCGTAACTTTTGGACATGCATCAAATTTCAAACTTACTTTTTTCTAAAATCGTTTACAAAGTAAATAATCTGTCTTTACTTTTGTTATTTGTGTAAAATATTAACAAAAAATTATTCACTGTAAGATTCATGCCTTTATTTTTTTTTTTCTTTTGAAACGTATGGAAAGAATTAAAAAAAAATTTTTTTTAATGGTACATTTGCTCAGTTAACGTTTTGGTATGTCCAAAATTGTGCCATTTAGCAAAGAAAATATTTTTTAAGGGCATTTGAAGAGCTTTTTTTCCATAATTTATGTCAATTCTTGTCTCTATACAGCATTATAATTTACCTCAAAAATTTTAGAGTTAATTAAAATGAAAGTTATTTGGTGTTGAAGCTTCAAAGTTGAAGTCTGTGTTTGCTCCCACCTTTTGAGAACTGCCCTTCTGTGAAGGGCGATACTGAATGGCATTTCATCATTTGTGATGTCATCGGCAGAAGACATAAAAAGGAAAGCGCACCAATTTAAGTAATTTTTTTTTTAAATATTAAACCTAATCTGATTATTTAAAAAATGGTCAGATCCTATGTTTTTAAGCATGCTCTTTCAGAAGAAAATACTTTTAATATTTTGGAAACGACCCCATTTTCTTGGGTTATAAAATTTAGTAAGCAAACATTGGTTTATGTATTTTGTGTATACAAAAATGTTTCACCAATCCTTTTTTTTTTTTTTTTTCGTTCTCAGGATTCATTCGCAAGGTATATCTAGATCAAAAAGCCATCCTGAGTCAAGGGCCATTTTTTATGAAGCTGATATTTACAACAGAAGAAAACTCCAAGATTTTCTTTTAACTCTAGATGGATTCAAAGAAAGCATTGATGTCATAGCAGAGTTTGAAGGCCATGCAGATCATTTCAAGTCCCGTCTTCTTAAAAAATGTGTCAAGACTGCAGATAATGACGGTAGCTTTCCGAATCTCTCTGATGCCCTAGACTATTTCAATCACGCCTTCGACCACAAGGAGGCAAAAAAAGAAGGAAACATAATTCCTTGTAAAGGTGTCGATGAAGATTACGATTCTGCCTGTGCTGAGCTGAGAAAAGTAGAAGGCGACCTCGATGACTATTTGAATGAATTGAAAAGAAAGTTTAATTGCAAAGTTTCCTACGTCGGCAGTGGCCGCACGCGATTCCAAGTCGAAATCCCGGACAATAAAAAAGTTCCCGAAGACTTTGAATTTCAAGGCGCAAGAAAAGGCTTCAGAAGGTTTTATACGGATGAAGCGAGAGGTTATTTAGCCCGCTACATAGCAGCCGAAGAGAGCCGCGAGCTAGCGTTGCGTGATGTGTCACGCAGAATTTATGCCCATTTTGACAAAGATTATGAACTATGGAAATCTGCTATTCATTGTTTGGCCACGATTGATGTGTTGCTAAGTTTGCACCAGTATAACAGGTCCAGTGATGTCTCGATGTGCAGGCCGGAGTTTGTGCTGCCGGATGAAGACACGGAGCCCTTTTTAGAAATCGTTGAGGGAAAGCATCCATCATTTTTGAAATATTTCACTGATGATAGCTATATACCTAACAGTGTCTACATTGGATCTAAAATGAAGGAAGCAAAGGAAAATATTAACAGTGGTGGAAGAGTAGTTCTCGTGACTGGACCGAATATGGG
Source organism: Uloborus diversus (assembly GCF_026930045.1). Taxonomy (NCBI): domain Eukaryota; kingdom Metazoa; phylum Arthropoda; class Arachnida; order Araneae; family Uloboridae; genus Uloborus; species Uloborus diversus. The sequence goes on from NC_072736.1 coordinate 164,194,533, forward strand.
TGGCAAGTCTACGTTAATGAGGCAAGCTGGAGCGTTAGTCATTATGGCTCAAGTAGTGAGTTTCTTTTTTTTGTTGTTGTTGTTGTTATATTGTTTGCTTTCTCATTAAGATTGATATTTCACGTGCGCTGCCTTTAATTTATTGCCAAATCCTTGTCAGAGTAATCAACTTCACAACGTTGAATAAAACTTAGGATTTTTTTTTTTTTTCGACATCAAACATCAGTTTTCTCATCTTTCTACAAAATGCAGGAGGGTTCCCATTTTTAAACTGCCAAAACGCAAAAACACTTCATCTTTTAAAAAAATTTTGGCATTCTAGATTGATCTTTTCTCTTAAGAAAGAGATGATCTAATTCCATAAATGAGGCAGTGAGAAGCAAAGGGATCTTAAGTGAACATTTTCAAGTTTTGAATAAAACGAATTTAAAGATAACGTCCTAGGTAGGCAGGTTAACATTGATTTTTTTTTTTTCTAAATCATGTTGTACAGCAGCACCTACCAGGGCTACTAGTACTATCTCTTGCCCCAAGACAGAGGAGAGGTTCATCAACCATTTGTACTAGTTATCTCCAAATTTTTAATTTTGCCACTTACATCCCTTTGCTTCTCACTGCCTCAAATGTGATTTTAAATTTTGTAACTAGGTAAGCATTTTAAATTTTCAGATCAACTGCATTAATTTTTTCTTGATTTTTTTCTGTTCTTTTTTCAATTTATTGAATACTAACATTGCTCCTGTGTAAGAGCAGACATGTAACATACAGAAAACATATTTTAACTTTAAATTTTGACAAAATTATAAATATAGCACATCTGATCTCTAGAGATTTTCTTTTAAACCCGCTGATGCCAAGGGAAGGGGTTTATTAGTCATATCTGCAATTTCTTTATCAAAATTGAATTATTGTCTCCAGGTGGTCGTTAGTAACATTTTACCTAAATAAAATGTTTTATAGTCATTTGCCCATGAGAAATATTTTTAAAAAATTCTGAAAAACTGGCATCTGTGTGATGTGAGTGATCAAGTATGTGCAGGTGCAAAACTTTAAAATGCTGTATTTCAATTTGAGCTCTTCTGCAGATACAACTTTTGTGCTTAGCACGGCAGTGCATTTGCGTGACTGTGGCATCATCTACATACATAAATGGTTACTTCTGTATGTAAGGATGTCCGGGATGAACTTCAAAACTACTGGAGCGATTTTAACCATTTTTTCACCACAGATAGCTACATTATCAGGAAGCAACATAGGCTATAATTCATTTCTAAAAAACTTTGTTTAAAAAAGTTATGATGGAAAACAGTAAATTTCATGTAATTTCCCCCATTGAATGATTCAGGGGTCTATCCAGGATTTTTCACAGGGTCCGTTTTTTGTGAAAAATCAAATACTTTTGTGAAAAATCAAATAATTTTGCAAAAAAAAAAAAATATTTTTTTTGCAAAAACGAAAGTTTAGACTCTTGAGATGGTGGAAACTGCATCATTGACACTTAAAGTTGAGTGTTTTCCCTCTTTTCTGTTGAGAATATCATTCTTTAGTGCTTTTCTAGTATTGGGGGGGGGGGGAGAGGCATCGCTCACTGGGAGATGGGCACCCCTCAAGTATCAATATTTATCTACCATTCTATATCATGTTAAATTATACTAGAAATGTTATTTGTATAGTATTTAAAACAACTGTAAGAAAAAAAAATTCAGTCGGGGGGGTTCAGCATTTAAATTTTTAACCCAAGACACTGTTTAAGAGCACAGAATTTCGTTTAAAACTTACAAATTCCGTGATTTTTACAAAAAAAAAAATATTTTATTTGTTTACTTCTTAACTAAGCGTACTAAACATCGAAAATGCGAAAAATCAGATTCCCATAGCAGATGCAAAGAAATTGCAATCCTCAAAGTGAAGGCATCAAAAGTATAAAAACGGCTTGTAGAATAAATATTTTGGATAAAATTATTTTAGAATTGCATTTTAGAGCCCTATGATAAACATATCATTAATATCTGGACACAGTTGAAGCAAAAATAATAATAATAATAAATAAATAAAATAAAAAATAAATGATCGATTCAGCATTTTAATTATTGACTCATAAAAGAAAATGGAATTCCGCTTTAAAAACCTGAAATAAGCTTTCTTACAAAAATAAAGAATCCTTTTCCTTTATTTGCATCCTAATAAAGCGAAGTTAGCTTGAAAAAAGAAGGAAATATGATTCTCATATCGGATGTAAAAAGATTTCGTTTTTGAAAATGTAGGCATCTATAGAAAAAAACGGTAAATAAAAGAGTTTATTTTAAGTTAATTATCCTTTTTAGCATCGAAAAATCAAACCCATATAACTTTCTTTCAAAGAAACCAACAACAGGCATTATATTTATTTGGCCGTAGTAATTATTTATGGCTTGCCCCCAAGGAGCATCACAAGAGTGCCGATTTCTTTTTTCTTTTGCGAAATTAGCTGATTTTGTATAAGTTGATTCCTCTAATTTAACTTTAAAAAAGTTTCCAACCATTATCGTTTTTATACAGGAAATATGCTGTATTATTTTAATCTGAGATTTGCTCTTTCAATAAACAATTTGTGAAAGATCCGTTTTTGTTTATCAGAATTTTGTGAATGGTCCGTTTTGGTTGATCGGGATTTTGTGAAAGGTCCGTTTTGGTTGATTGGATTTTTGTGAAAGGTCCGTTTTGGTTGATTGGATTTTTGTGAAAGGTCCGTTTTGGTTGATCGGATTTTTGTGAAGGGTCCGTTAACGGACCCAAATTTGCTCTGGCCAGACCCCTGTGATTAAATATAAAACCCATTGTTACAAAAATTCGTTGCCTTACAACAGCAATATTAATAGTAGGTCATAATGAAAATTTTGAATCAAGGCTTCTCTGGAGCAAACATGAATCTAAAGTCATTTAAATATTTGGAAACTCTACTTTTTGCGCACTTAAGGAAACATAGTAGCGAGCATCTTTTTTTTTTTTTCGTGTGTGTGTACTATTTAATAAAATAAAGCACACAGTTTTTTCAGTGATCTTCGTTTTTGTTAGTTCATATTTTGGAAATTCTTCGAATTTTTATATGCTTAAATGTGCTTCGTTTCTAACTGAATACTATTTCATTCTTTATACTTATTGCTATTTTACTTTTACGGGTAAGGAAGAAGCTCGATTTTTAATCACGTCAAAGCGGTGTGTTTTGAGTTCTTTCAGTTAAAACAGAAAACGATTGAAAGTAGCGATTGTTTCTCACAATTATTACTGACCCTGGCAATGCTGGGTATTTTTGCTAGAAGTTCCTAAATTGATGAACCAATTTTATTTTTTTTCGATCAAGAGTGTTCTTAGCTGTGACTCATTTGAGGTTGAGGTTTTTTTAAAATTTATAACGGTTTTTTGATGATTAACTATGTCTTAAGCAAGGTAAGTATGTCGAACAGAAAAGTAATATTAAAATAGGGGTGGGAGAAGTGGACTCGACTGTATTGCGTTCATGAGAAAGATAGATTAGATGTGAACAAAGAAATGTGCCATTTGGCGACCTAGAAAGAACAAATTGGTGCCAAATAGATGACAAATACGGATACTTTCTACAATTTCCTTTTTTTAGCCTAACGCAACCCCATTAGAAAAAAAAACTTTTTTTTTAAATTCCACTTTATCCACATTTTTGTTGCCCTTTATCGAAATTTTATTTACTCTTTACTTTTGTACCCTACAACAAGGTTTTAATTTTATTTTATATGTTCTGTATGATTGCCGTGCTGAAATTTTCAATTTCATATATAGTTATAGATTTTAGTTAATTCTCTAAAAAGTAATTGAAATTTTATGCTCCAATTTAGGGTTCTTTCATTCCTGCTGTCTCAATGAAGTTGACACCTGTTGATCGTATATTTACTAGAGTTGGAGCAAATGATCAAATTAGTAAAGGTAGCAAAGATTTTAGTTCTGAAAAATTCAAATTGCCTCCTATTTTCTGATTTAATGTACAAATGTATTTGCATAAAATGAATATTTTTGTCCTTTTTTTAAAAATTGTGTTATACCTATTGGTTATTGTCACCAGCTGTGCATATTAAGTATTTTTTATTTTTCTGCAGAAATAGCATTTATAATCAAAGATGCTCAATGTTTTCATAAATGTAAATTGTCAGCATTGAGCTTTTGTAAATGTAAATTGTAATGATATTATTTCAAAACATGGTTTTAAAAACTCTTGTCTTTCTTCTGGAATCTTGAGTCTTAAAACCAAAAATGTTTCTAGTTAAAAGGAAAATGCTATGTAAATATCTGTAGGAATTACAGTAATTCAAGCTCATTTTTTTTTTCTCTTGAAGGGAAGCAAATTGGACCTGATAAGTCCAATAAATAAAAAGAATAATTATTCGCAACTCCAGCGCTCGAGTACGTTACCTTGCGGTGATTTACAAAACTGCCGAAAACACTAAAACATTGCCACATTGCGTTCCACGTGTCTCTGTTGACGTAAACACAGGCAGTTTGTTCTGAGTATTTTTTAACGCAATCGATGTGCCTTAGATTGCTTTCAGATACAGAAATTGTTTCGTCCCTTAGTACTATTCTCGAGCTTCTCAAAATAATGTTAGTTTTCCTTATTTCCTTCTAAAAAGTGAGTTGATTGAGAAATGGTGAAAGCGTGTTAAGAGAAAACTGTAGATTAACAAACTTGGATAACGTTATACCAGGTAAAAAATTTTGTTTTGTGTGAATTTGTAAGAATATGGGTTTTTTTTAAATCTTAAATTAATTTAACAAACCATATTTTACAGCAGCATTTAGTTGGAACAGACAGTATGCAAAATATTTTCTTGAATATATTATCGTAGAATGAAATAAAAAAATGTTTAACCGCGAGAAAGAATTAATTTTATTGCTTTTATTCTCAGCTGAAAGGTTTCGCCAAATTTGTTTAGGGTCACAAGTTTTAGTATTGTGCAAGCTAAGTACCCTTAGCAAGATTCCGCCCAAGTTAATGAAACAATTTTTATTTTTTATCATGAGTGGAATAAAATGGTAGAAAGATTAGCAGAATTCAATAAGTAAAAAGAAATAATGGTAGATCAATAGAAAAGAAAACTACCACCATATATCCGAGAGAATTTTGTTGATGATTTGCACAGCATGACATAATTAAATCATAACTCAGAAATTAGAAACATCGAAACAGAAAATTTTTAAATTAACCGATTCGGGAATTTGAGAGAAATAACTCAGCTACAAATGCAAAACAATTAGCTCTAGCCAAGCAAGGCAAAGAAGTATCATCTTCTTTTGATAATAATTCATAATGTCATATAATCAAATTATCTAGCATTAATTGTTATTGTTGTCAGGCCGCAATTATTATTTAGTTTTATCAAGATTTGATAAATATTGAATTCAACATCATGGAAATGGCTGCTCAGAACTACGAACTACATAATTTGCATTAATTTATGACATTTAGCAATGCTTCTTGAATTCTCATTTCTTTCTACGTGAGCCAGAATATCAACAAGACTTTGAAAATTAATTTAAAAAGAATAAAGCGAAAAAATCATGCATACGAACAAAATTTACTAGTCTTATTAGCATTTTCTTCGTTACCACGTGCGTTTGTTTTACCTTTTTCGTCCGCCATTAGAAAGTGGCTACAGTGCCCCCTATAGTTCATTGGGTTGCGAATTAAATAAGAATTAATGCTTTAATTGATTCATTCATTTTTGTATTATTCTATTATATTTTTTTCCTTCATTTTTTTTTCTTAAATTTGGACATAGTTTTTTTTTGGGGGGGGTTGGGGGGGAGAAGCAAATAACCCTTTCTGTAGTAAGTTCCTATGCTCATATATACATGGACATATTCTGTCTTTTTTTTGTAAAATAAGAATGTACTACAAAAAAATTTTCCCACATATGTACGTATTTAAAATTATGTAAATTAGCTTAAGATAACCTTGTTTAAACTATAATACCTGCAAAAAAAAAAAAAAAAAGAAATAGACATGCATGGATTGTAAGAAAATGACAATTTTTTTCTTTTGCTACTCTTGTGACTGAGTAGAGAAAAACTTTTCTCTTTAAGGCTAGGCATAGGGTATTTATTATGTTGAAACTCAAAATGTAAAAGTAAACGTTTTTTTTCCCTCACTCTTTATGTAAATGTAAAACATCGTTTTCTTTCATTCTAGGAGAAAGTACATTTTTTGTAGAAGCGAGTGAAACAGCAAGTATTATTCATCATGCTACACGTGATTCCTTTGTTCTTGTTGATGAATTGGGTAATTAGCTACTTTAAAAGTTTTTGATACAGGACTCACTGCGACTTAAAAATAATTATTGTTAAATTTTTTATGTTGATTTTTTAAACTGTTAAAAGTACTAATATTTTTTTAGCTCTGGAAAAATTCTTAATATGATGTCAAGACTATCTGAAGTTGTTTACCAAAAGTCTGATATCATTTACTAAACTTTCAGAATATTTACTAACAATAAAGCTGAAAGTCTCTTTGTCTGGATATCTGTCCGGATCTCTGTCTGTTAGGATCTCTATGATGCGCATAGCACCTAGACCGTTCGGCCTATTTTCATGAAATTTGGCACAGAATTAGTTTGTAGCATGGGGGTGTGCACCTTGAAGCGATTTTTTGAAAATTCGATTTTGTTCTTTTTCTATTCCAATTTTAAGAACATTTTCCAGAGCAAAATTATCATGAGATGGACGAGTAAATTACCAAGTTACCATAACGTGGAACCGTAACATGGACAAGCCAATTGGCGAGAAAGTCATCATACATTATTTGTAAATATACGAGGCGAACCAAAAGACCTTTTAGTTTTCTAATACGGGCAAAGCAGTGAAGGTGCCACTAGTACTAAAATAAACTTTGTTGTTCACACAACAGTTGATTTCTCATTATTGCGAACAGCAGTGGCGTAGCTAGACCCGACTTTTGGGGGGGGTTACTTCTTATATATATATATATATATATATATATATATATATATATATATATATATATATATATATATATATACATATATGTATATATATATATACATATATGTATATATATATATACATATATATATATTATATATATATATATATATATATATATATATATATATATATGTATAATCGCTTGGGATTTTTTCCTTTTCTTCTTTTTTTTCTTTCTCTTCTCTCTTCTTTTTCTCTTTTTTTTTTTTTTTTGAGACTAACTTTTCGGGGGGGGTTTTGTCCCCAAAACCCCCCCCCTTAGCTACGCCCCTGGCGAACAGTCCAACTTCCTTATTTTCTGAATAGATCAATTTTATTTTGTACTTAAAATCTGAAACATGTTTCTTCCAAAATAATAGATAACTGAGTAAAAATGTGACAACGTGTATACATGTACAATTAAAGGCATTTAAAAAGAGTTTAAAAATTCTACAAACAGCTGTTTTGGGGTTATAAAATCAAACCTCTTCAGTGCATGAAAAGAATGATAGAACACCTAGTCCGACAAAGGACAAGTAAACCACTTGGTTCACTTGCCGGAGCTTTAAACTAATTTGCTTAATTGGTCACCATCCCTGCTACATCTGTACATAAAAGATTCTTACTAAAAAAATGTTTATTATGAATATTTATTTACTATTGTATAATTTAAAAAATGTGAATTAACTTTTTTTTTATGTAGGCCGAGGAACTTCTACTCATGATGGAACAGCCATTGCATATTCTGTCTTAGATAATTTAGCTAACTCCATATGCTGCAGAACATTGTTTTCAACTCACTACCACAGTTTGGTGGAAGACTTCCATTCTCATCCGACTGTCGGACTCGGACATATGGTAATAACTTCTGACGCTCTTTCACAAGTTTTTTTTTTTTTCATATTTAGAATACTTTCCCATGAAAGTAAACACTGAAATTCTGCTACAACGAACTCCAAGGAACCAATAAAAAATTTTGTTGTAATGGAATATTTGTTGTAATGGAGTTGTCTTAAAACTTTCTTTATTTTTATAACTTAATTTTGCAAAACTGCACTCTAATATAGTTAAATCTGCAACATTTACCGTTACTAACAATCTAAAATTTAGCATGTTGCCGACAATATATGGGCTTTAAATATCTGTATGGTAATAAAGGTGAGATTATGGCTTTCATTTATATTGAAAATGGTAACATTTGCCAATTTTATGCAAAAATAGCTAAAAAAATCTTACCTTTTACATTGGATTTAAAAACTTCTGTAACATCCGTTTTATAATCTGTTTATAGACCAATATAATATCAGTCTAAATAGGACCATGAACCAGCTAATGCATATTTTTAATGTTTTAAATTGTCAGTATGGGATTTCTTTAAATCGTTTTGCTCAAAGCCTTCAAACTTCTGTCTTTCCTTCTTTCAAGTGTTTAAAAAATATACATTAGTTGCTTTTAACAAAAATGTATAATCTTAGAAATCCTTCAGAAAGAGTTACTTAAGTCTTTTGCCAATAATTATGAAGGTATACTTGTCTGCAAACAATGTGAGCAGCCCACTTAAATTCTAATAAGAAATATATCTCAACATAAATTTTAAAACGTTAACAAACCTGCTATTTATTTTCATTTTGCATAACAGAGTTAAATATCATTAATTTTATATTTTAAACATTAAACTGATTTTGTGTCTAATTTAATAAAAATGCGCAAAACTGAAAATATACCAAATGATATAAGAGAATGCAAATTACATAAAATGGATCAATCAACCAATGACTTCAGGGTTTTTCTAGTTCTATTTAATGGTGGTCCAAATCATTTTTTGTCATTTAAATAAAACATAATGTTTTGTTGCACAAAAATTGCCGATTACTGCATATATGTGTTTCAGGGTTACAAGGAACCCCTTTTTCAATGCAAAATAAGTGAGCTTATGGACGAAAACATCCAAGAAAAAAAGTGTTCCTTTTACAAAACGGGTTCCTTTTGTCAGATGTCTTTTCATCCATAAGCTCACTTATTCTGTATTGAAAAAGAGGTTCCTTGTAGAGGTGCGACATCGATGGCAAAACATCGATGTTCGAAATTAAAACATCGATGGTATTGATACATCGACCAAAAAACATCGATGTTTTTAAACATCGATGTTTTTAAACATCGATATTTCGAAACATCGATCTTTTTATCAATATATAACATACATTTTTGAGTGTACAACACTACAGACTTAAATATATGATAGTCTCTAACAAATGTTTCTAAGTGGATCAGTAAATTCTTTTTTGGCATTGCATTAATTCATTTAATTATTGCTATTTTTTTCAGAAATTTCTTAGTAAAGCCAATATTAAATTGTATACATATATTCTATAACCAATTACGTACAACACCACATTTCGCAAGTCAACAGAAAAAAACATATCAGACCAGAGAAAGCTTTCCTGTCGCCGTTTGTGCTTATAAAACATTGAAAAAAATGCCATGTTTATTTTGAATGCATTCATTTTATACTCCATTGAAGCTTAAATAGTTTTGGGAAATTTCAGATAATCTAAACACCGGCAGCAGCGAATTTACTTTCTTTGAATTTTCTATGCTATTTTCCAAGCAATGACTAATCTGAGCCGACCTTGGAGAAACAATTTGAGCAGCATGTGTGGTGGTTTTGAGAAGCATTTTGAAATTTGGCGGAGCAGCTCTGTATTTTGCATAAAATTCAACTAAAAAAACGAAAACCACTCGTATTAAATTGTTTTTGAGCTTTGATAATCATTTTAAGAACTAGCATAAAAATAAAAAAAAACAGCTTTAAACACTATGTCATGCTCGAAAACGCTCGGCTGGGAAAAGCGGAGCAAAATAACTTTTTTGAAGAGCTCATGAGTTTCGCAATTTTCGCAGAGCAGTTGGCATCCCTGTTTGAGCTTATTTTGTATGGTAGCTGACAGGAGCTCAGCTCCTACATTTTTCAAATTTAGGTGATGTAGATGTTTCCGAGAGTTCAATGACTTGGGTCAATTTACAAATACCATCGTTTTTTTTTCTTGAAGATCGATGTTTTGAATCATTGATGTTTTTCAATCGATGTCGCTTCTCTGTAAAAAAAAATTATTACAATTTTCAATTAAAATACAAAAACATCAACATCGAAAAAACATCGAACCCAAAACATCGATGTTCCAAAAACATTGAAAGTAAAACATCAATGTTAAAAACATCGATGTTTCCAAAACATCAACGTCGCACCCCTAGTTCCATGTAACCCCGAAAGCAGCATGTATGTAGTAATTTGCAATTTTTGTGCAATAAAACGTTATTGTATCTTATTTTACTTTTCAAGCTCAAAGATATTTATTCAACTTTAATTTTTAGTCATGTTTGACGAGCAGACCACAAATGATTTTGAATGCTCTACTATCATGAAATGCCCGCAGGAACTTTCTGAGCTGAGAATTTTATTTTACCTCTATTACTTTTTTTTCTTTCTTAGTTCTTAAGAAAGCAAAATCCCCCGATATACTCTGATTTAAGTACAGATTTTCTAATATTTGTTGATGCATAAAGAAACTAAATCTTTTATATTCAGTCTAATGATTTTTGTTTCAGGCTTGTATGGTGGAAAAGGATAATGATTGTCCTGCCTTGGAAAGAATTACTTTTCTGTATAAATTCATAGATGGGGCCTGCCCAAAAAGTTACGGATTTAATGTTGCTTTGTTAGCGGGTGTTGCTAACGATGTATGTATCCCTTAAACATTTTTGAATATATTTGTTGCTTAAAATTATGATTAAAAGTGCCAGTTTGTGTTTAATATTTTAAAACACAATGCAGTATTTATTTATTTCATATTTTCAATTTATTTTTGATATTAATAACATTAAAAATCTATAAAAGTCAAGAAATTCTAACATTTGAATTTTTTTTGCGAAGCTTGGGGGGAGGGGGGGGGGGTGAGACGCAAGTCTTAGAAAAAAAAGCTAGAAATATGAAATTTGGAAAGAAAACGGTATATGTCACTGTTGTGCACCTTTGAACAATGATTTATGATTTTTTTTTTTAATTCCATTGCCCCCAAATTAATCGCAAGAAATATTTTTTTGACCCTGATTGCTATTTAATTAGATAACAATTTAATTTTGAAAAGCTAATTTTCAACATGATGCAAAAAATATTTTACTGATAGGGAAAATTCTGAACTAAAAGTGAGTTTTCTTCCATCTTTTAACTGAAATATTTCTTCAGATTTTGTTTTTCAAAATGTGAAATTTTTTAAATGTGTATGAGATTGAAATTTTCCCTTGTGATCAGTCGATAAAGGTCATGCTTGACCCACAATGTCATTTGTTGGCTAAGAAGGAAAAAAGGAAAGGGAAATTTTTTCCCGACCTTAATTAGTTTATCATTATTTATCTTATTTAGTGTACTAATTTAGAGTATGTTGCGAACTTTGATTTATTTCGCAATTTTTTATATGCTCTGTAACAATTTCATACCGACTATATGCTCAAAAAATTCTTCAAAACTAAAAATGGGTCAATGCTTATGGTATGCTTGAACGTTTTGTTTTGAGGCAGGGTACGATCATATATTTAGGATTTTATGATATAATATTTCAGCATTGATTTAAATAACTTTCCATTACACTAATAAGTAATTGTTTTTTCTGTTTCATTTGTAGATTGTCCAGAAAGGTTTTACAAAAGCTCAAGAAATGGAATGTGTGCCTAGAATATCTAAGCTTTTAAAGTAAGTTTTACCTTTTTTAAGTCACAGCTTAGTTAACTCTTCATTGCTGCTTAATTAAGTTGCAAAAAAAGTTTCCTAATCCCGAATCCTTTCAGATTTTTAATAAAACTAATTATTTGAATTCACATTTTTTTTTTGTATTTATTCAAACTTATTAAAACTTAATCTCATTTGACATGTCATACCTTTTATGCACTTGTTGGTTTGTTGGGGAAGAGATGCAGAAGTGTTTGAAAGTAAATAAATCATTTTTTTTATTTATTTATGACTTTAAACTTGAACTTTTGATGAATACTACGCTCCACCGTACATCTTAAAGCTTTTTATTCTTAGAAAATGGTTAGGCTTCACTTCTTATTTTCAGTGTTTACATTTACCTTACCATGGAAATCCACAAATTGAATCGCCAATTTAATGACTTTGTGAGAAATTGAAGACACTGAGCGATTTCAGTCTGCATGTAAGTGCATGTAGTACATATTCATCTGCAAAGTGTGTGTAAGATGTCTTCCATTTCTCATCAAAACTCACTGAATTTGGCGACTTTCCTTAAAGTTTTGGGAGAAGAGCGCAAATGATTTATGCTCTTGCTACTTGTTTAGATCATTTTTAGTGCTTCAGTATCATATGGTTTCCTGGTTAGTTTGATAATTTTTTACCGTGATTCCGTATATCTGTTTCCCAATTTAAATAAACTTCTTTATGACTTCCTTCAAGAGTTTAAAATTAGATAATTGTTTGATTAACTTGGTAAGCAAAGTAATACAGGGACCGGGTGCCCCGGGCACTGACAAATATGGTGCCCCCCCCCCTCGCACAAAAATATGAAGGCAAGTGTTGGATAGTGAATAAAATATGACAACGTATATAAAGTACAAATTGAGAATGGAAAAAGGTTAAAAAACCAGCAAACAGCTGTTTCGGCACTCTAAAATACAAGTGCCATCATCAGTGCAATTAAAAACGAAGACAGGTTCAACCCGACTAAAACACAGTCGAGGCGAACATTGGAATGAGAGACGAGTTGTAAAAGATATGAGAGCAGAACCTGGAAACGATGACGTCAAGGTTACGTCAGAACTACAGAGGACAGTTGCACTCGGGAGAAAACGTCACGGACAAAAAATAAATCAAATAACAGACTTCCAAACATTAGGAGAAGGGGGAGTGCTAGACAAATCATTGACGATTAAATTAGCATTTTTCCATATGTAATATGACTCCCAAAAATCTAAATCATGAATGGACGAACACTCGTGAATAACATTGGCGGAAGAAAAAATAAAATTATGGCCACAAGACCAACAATGTTGAGCAATAGAGGAGCGTTTGAGATCCTGTTTTTTGACGTAGTTTTCGTGTTCTTTTATCCGGAATTTGAGGGATCGTCGGGTCTGCCCAATGTAGGCCAATTTGCACTGGCAGGAAACACTATGGAGCATTTATAGTATTTGATTTATTTTTTGTCCATGACGTTTTCTCCTGAGTGAAACTGTCCTCTGTAGTTCTGACGTAACCTTGACGTCATCGTTTCCGGTACTGCTCTCATATCTTTTACAACTCGTCTCTCATTCCAATGTTCGCCTGACTGTGTTTTAGTCGGGTTGAACCTGTCTTCGTTTTTAATTGCACTGATGATGGCACTTGTATTTTAGAGTGCCGAAACAGCTGTTTGCTGGTTTTTTAACCTTTTTTCATTCTCAATTTGTACTTTATATACGTTGTCATATTTTATTCACTATGCAGTACAAAGTTTTCAACTACTTTTTATGTAAGTGTTGGATATTATTTTGATAGAAAGAAAACTTTAAAATATCGATTTCATACGAAAAATGTTAATAATTAAGATGTTTTGCAAAGAAATCATTTATCACAAATCTAAAATAAATTTATGGTTTTCATGTTAGAAATTTTTTTACACTTGCTGATGGGAAAACTATGATACAAATGGTAAAGGTAAATCATAATGTGCTTTCTGTGCATCAATGATTCTTTATATATTTTCTCCTTTGTTTTCTTGTAGTAAATTCATCTATAATGTCCTCATAATTAAGTTTTAGGTCAAAATTCCTCCTATTGATAATACAGCTAATAAAGATAATTTACCATCAGAAATGAGAGTACGCAAAGGACACTTAATTCTCTTCAATAGCGAAAATGATCGTTCTCCACAACAATTAGCTGATGTGCTTTCATTTAATAAAAAAATTGTCAAATGACAAAATTTTTTTGTTCCCTTTAGTTAGAGTCCCCGAACAGTGGTCCCTAAAAAAAAATTGATGACAGAAATTTGGTGCCCCCTTTCCTTTGGTGCCCCGGGCCCCGAATGCCCTGTCGTAAATCAGATCCTGAAGTAATAAACTAAACAAGAAGTTCTGTCTAGAACTATACGAGCCTACTTTCCCATATACCCATACTACTTTCTAGTACCTGATCAATATTCTCAAAAATAGCTAAAATCACAAATTGTTTCAAACATATTTTTGCTAATTTCTGGGAATAAAGTATTCCTTACACATCTAAAAAAATTAGATGCGTAAAAAAAAGCAGCAGCACTTTTTAAACAAAGCAGCTAATACACTTTTTTCCCCCCAAAAAAATTCTTTAACAGCTTTCAAAACGAAAAAATAATAATTAAAAGTAATAAGCTTATTAAAATAAATAAATCATATCAAAAAAATCGTTTCTTTTTCCCCTGTTGCCAAAAATAATTTTTTAAATGAATTAATGCACTTACCAAAACAAATAAAAACAATAAAATGTCAACTTAAAGAAATACTTTTCATTGTCAAAAAAAAAAAAAGAAAATCTTCTGCGCATATCGTTATGTAGAAACATAAATGACTTTCAGTTTATTCGCCGAAAACTGAATACCTAAATTAAAACTTTAGCGTGAAAATAAAAACAAATCATATCAACAATAATTATTTCACAGTGAAAACCATAGCTGCGGAGTCAAAGTCAATCTCATTTTGGGATAAAGGAGTCGGAGACGAATATCCAAGAATCGGAGTCCGTCATTTGTCCTCCGTGTATAAATGTTTGCCAAAGCTACGAAGTCTGAGTCGAAGTTGGGGAGTTAGAGTCCGATTAATTGTCGGGCACAGGAGTCGGAGTCAGGTGCCTCTAAATTGTCGGAGTCTGGTTTTTGGCGTCAAGAGCTATTTCCAACAAAATTTGTTTGAAATAAATCCGCCTTCAAGTACGGAATCTACATTGACTTTCAGTTTACCCGTAGGCGCTAATGTTAAGTTTTTTTGAACTGTTCAAAATTGAACAAAAAATAGTTCAAATCAAAAAGTGAAATATGGGAATGAGGTGTCCTCGCCGAGATCTTTCGAACAAAAAAAAGTTTGTTCGAATCGGACTATTCATTCAAAAGTTATTAGGGGGGGGGGGGACAGACAGACGGACCGACAGACATTTTTCCCCATCTCAATACCCTACTTTCCAATTTTTCGATATTTATTTAATTATTTTGTTTATTTTTGATTTTTTTTTTCGCGACCTTTTTAAGATGCATTAAGCCTTCTTTCATGCTTTTTTCTTCTTTTTCTGACTTTTACTGGGAAAGTAGGCTAAAAAGATTTTAATGCTGTTTATTTTAATGCAAATTTATTGCTACAGTATTTGGCCTTGTATTTTATGCTCACTTTTTAATTTGTTTTAGGAAATTTTTATCCATAAAAGAAGCTTCTGACATCACAAGTGAAATACAGAGGAGGGTAGCTGCCATTTAATTCGGTATGGAAATGAAATGAGTGTGAAAAATTGTGATCCAAATGTATATAAATCACATTAAACTTTTTATTCCAATTCCTTTCTTTTAGTACTTATGTAGATTTTTAGTTGTGATTCACATAGTTAAATGATTAAGATACTGAGAGGGAATCTCTGAATCGTTTCAGAATTGAATGAACTTTTCCAGCATTTAGATGCAGCCTCTCTATTAGATGCAAATCTCTCACTAAGTATTGTGGAAGGGGCATTGTAACCAAAAGGAGAAAAATATCTATTTTACGAACAATATGAAATCTGTAATTTATACATATTTAGAATGCAAATGTTATATTTCATAAAATTGTATTGTATTTATATAACTATTAAATAGTTAAAAATGTATTCTTTTAGGATTAGAAAAATTGATTTTGAGTTTTGTTATTACAATAACTTGGTAGTGCCAGAGAAAAAATATATTTCTTTTTTATAATAAAGCTCTTATTATTGAATAAAAAAAAGTGAGATTGGGGGGGGGGGGAGAGAATGCTTCGATGAAAAATAAACAGATTTTTCTTTTCAAACTGATTAGCTAAGTGAAAAATCTGATCAACACAGTGGTACCTCTTTGCAAATTAGCATACCTTCGTATCAACAGATAATTTGTTAAATACTATTTAATACAGTGCTCTCTTCAACTTGGAATAGATATTCGATAAATTCAAAAGATAATATTGCTAAGTTATTTTTTAAAATAATGAATACAAGTTCCAATAAAATAGAATTACTCTTTATTGTAATAAATACATATATTTTATACTTTACATTTAAGTATCTAATTGGTATATAAAAGGTATATTTACAAATAAATTATACATTAAATTCTAATTATGTACAATTGTCACTGCTGAATTTCTTTCAGAAACGGAAATTACATTTCTTTAATCTAGAAGACATTTTCAGTAAAAAATCAACAAAAACAAACATATTACATACAAAATTATAAAAACTATCTAAATTTTAATGTAACAGCCTGCTTAAAAAGGCAACATAAAAGGTAAGGTCCCTTGCTTTGCCTCTGATAAAATGCTTGAAAATAATTATAATTTTTTTCCTTTGGTTAATAAAATTGTACTTCAGTTCATTTTCTAATAATTCTTTGCAACTGCTGGCAATATTCTTTTACAAAGAATGATATTTAGACTAACAATTTTACTTTTGAGGACGAAATGAAAGGAAAAAATTTTTTTTGTAGAAGAAGTGGAAATCCAATATCCAGATTGCTTTGAAGAAAAAGAAAGAAATAGGTAAATTATGAGATCACTTAATAAGTACACAAGTAGCAATAGTTATACAGTAAAGCATCTTTTACATTTATATGTCGCTTTCATGAATTCCCGATTCATTCCTATTCATTTTAAAGAAAAAAAAATACATCTTTTATACAGTGGCTCCCAAAAGTGTTCGTACACCTTGAAGTTTTGTGGTAAAACCAAAATAACGCAAAACTGAATTCGAATATGAATTCCATTTTTTTTTCACACCATTCCTATGCCATTCTGAATAAAACCCAGTATTTTTTTCAAAATATTGCCAGATTTTATTTTTGAAATTTGTCAAAAAACGAAGAGAAAGCCAAAAAATACGCCACAAAAGTCATCGTACACTGAAATATTTTCGAATAAATTCATGATTAAAATTATCATATGTGGTTTTTTTTATTATTTTTGCATTGTAATGACACTGTAAAGTCATTTTCCGTTAATTTTTTGTCTATTTATTCCTTAATATTCTACTTATTTTAAAATGGCAGGTATGCGTAAAAAACAACAAACACGATTCGAAATTTGATTTTTTTCCCCTCACAGTAGCCCATAAATTGGTTTGAAATGTCTCTAAATTAGGTAATTTATACCATTCTATAGTGAAGTGCTTCATAAAATGCTTTAAAGACAAGAATCGGATCGAAAACAATGTAAGAAAAGAACAACTGGCCAGGTTAACAATGTGTGATCGGAGGTTTACAGTTAAAAAAAATTATGAAAAATACACATTTGAGTGCTGAAAAAGTTTCTGCAGAATTGAATGAAAAATTTTACGTTTAATTTTCACTTAAAATTGTTCGCCAAGTTCTCTGATTAGCTGGATTAAATGGGACCTCTTCCCGCAAATATTTTCTTGTTCCTGCGAAAAACTATAATCTTACGCTTTCCGTCGTAAAATCAATGATAAATAAGCTCAAAACATTTTGGAACAAAGTCTTGCTTATAAATAAAATAAATTTAATATTTTGAGTTAAATTGTTATATAGTTATAAATAGAAGAAAAAATGAGGATTTAATCTTAAGAACTTCGTTGGATCAGTTAATCGAGACGGTGAAGGTGTTTTTGTGTGAGGGTGCATATCAGCATTAGGAGTTGTTAGTTTGGATTTTTTTGGTGAAATAATGAATTATGCTGTTCATTTAAATATTTTAAAAAGCAATTTTAAACTATTAGCCCAAAATTTGGTAATCGGAAACAACTTTGTTTTTTTATCGAGATAACGATAAGAAGAACACGTTTGCGTTTGGTGCCTCAAAAATTGTCCTTAAGCTTAGAAATATCTCCTCAATCGCCAGATTCAAACTTAATGGAACATATTTGGAGATATCTGGTAGCTAGATTACGAAAATACACCATTGAAACGAAAAGCGAACTAGAAACAGTAAGACTCGAAGCGTGGCTGAACACTTACTCAGAAATTGCACAAAAAAACAATGAAATCTATTCCCAGATGTTTAAAAGCTGTTGTTGATACTGCATGATATTCTACTAAATAATAACTTTGTAAAAAGTTACATTATTTTCTAACTTTTTTACATTTTTTCAAAGTGTACAAAGACTTTTGTGAGAAAAAATTTCCGGCAATTTTTGGTTTTTGATTTTTAAAAAATTATATTTTAATGTTTTATTAAAAAATTTCATGTAGTTTTGTTAAAAATAGATCATAGATCTTATAATAAAATACCTATTCCGAAATATTAATTCTAACCAATGGATAATGGCCTATTTCATTGAAAGTCGTAGGTGTACGAACACTTTTGGGAGCCACTGTATGTGGTTTTTCCCTCTCTGGAACTCAAACTTCTGCCTGCCTATCTGTCTTGGTTTCTACCGAGGAAGGAATTTTTATCTCTTTGTATATTTGCATTAGTTAGGTTAAACTTGTAAAATCAAAGTGGTTTGTCAATTTTTCCACAATATATTGTTTCATGTCAGTCCGTTGAAAGCAGTATAAACGATGCTTTACTGGTATATAGGCAACTACTTTCATTCTTTTAAAGTGAATTGTATTAAAAAATGAAAATCAAAGTTAAGGACAAAATATCAATAAAAATTGCAAACATGTTTTAAATCCAAAAGCTTTTAACTTTTTGCAGTCTGCTATTTTTTTGCTTCTTCAGTTAATAGTGATTTTTAAGGCAAGCAGAAATAAAGGTTGGCGAATAGTTAATTGGGATGTGAAAAAAAGAACAATAATTTGCTGCATTTTTCTCTCCTTAAGATATCTCGTAACATAATCCAGACGAGAAAGGTCTTATTTATATAGAGTTAACCCAGGAAAACTTGAGCTTCCAATGAGAATTTAAGGCCAATAGTCATAAAGATAAGTAAAATCAACTGTATTGTTCAACTCTACAGAAAACTGATAGGTAACTCAAAATATAAGGGTTGCCCAAATGAAAAGTGGACAAGTTGAATAAAAATAATACTTTTAATGTTAATCAAAAGAAATCGTCAAGGGCGTTGAAGCACAGGTCCCAGCAACAGGTCGATGTCTTTGCTGTAGAAATATCCGGGCTGATTCCTGAGGAAGTCCTGCAAAGATGTGGAAGTCACAGGGTGACAAATCTGGACAATACGGGGGTGCTCCAAAAGTTCCCCATGGAAAATTTGTTTAGGGTTGTCTGGGTTTCCTGGGATAATCTTTGTAGATGATGGTGTGAACCGTTCCTTAACTCTGGTTGAGTTTGTCACTGATTTCACGGGTCTCTTAACCTTTCGATTAGCTCGGATCATTTCATTAACGAAGGCAATGGAATCATTGGTGCTCGCGATGTTTGCTTGGACTGGTCTCTGCAGATCTGATGTCAATTTCTGTGCTTTCCGATCTGGACACATCCATGATCCGTGCTAGTCAAACGACTTTCCTTTTACAGTACAGAACCTTTTATCCGGGAAACCAGAAAACCGGCAACCTTTTGCCGATTTTCGCACCACTTTTTTAAAAAAGTGCATTTTCGGCAATTTTTGAAAAACTAAGCATTTTTTTCGAAATATCTAAAAGAAAATGAGCAGTTTTTTAATAAATACCATATGACACATCTATAACTCGGGAAAATGGTTACAAAAATGAACTTCAAAGGGTTGTCTTTAACGCAGGGGAAAATTTCCGGAATATTTTCTTGAACTAAAAAGTACACACGTAAGTCTGAAATTTTTGTGTTTTATTCCAACTGAAAACTAAAGAAATGAATTTTGTCACATTATAATGCAATATTTTATTGAGTGGCCTTTAATTAAAACCGTTTAGAGCGGAAGTGACGTCGCAAAAGCGTGTGAAATGCCGCGATTCTCGAATTTTCCGGATAGTTGATGCTGGAATCTAGAAATCGTTAAACGCAAGACTGTAAAAAGACTGCAGGAACTCACAAATTAAATTTCAATTGGTATTAACTTAATGCAAAAGCAATAGTTATCAATAATCGCTGACGCCAAACCTTTACAATAAAGTGAAAAAAAAAAAACGCTTTCATGAAAACAAATTCTCTCATACACTAGCGTAGAAGAATCGCACATTTAAGTTCAAAAACTAGTTTCTTGCTCTTCCCTTCATTCTCTTTCATTTTAAAATATCGAAAATTGGTGTTTTTCTCTCCTTTTCAAAATGAGTGTGAGGGTCTCAGGTCTTATTAAACATTATTCTCTCACTAGTAGTTTTTAATGTTTCGATATTGATAAGCATTTCTGAACTGTTTTCTTCTTATTTTGGTACATATTACTATTTATTATAGTAATTTAAGTTTTATGAACAATTGGCCCAAAGCTCTTTTTAGCAATCCAGAAAACCGGGAAATTCAGATATCCGGGATAGCTATGGTCCCGAACTTCCCGGATAATTGGTTCTCTACTGTATAATATTTCCTCTACTGCAAACAGGTTTAACCGCTGAACGGCATTTGAGATGCATACCACATACCACCCTTTATATACTTGAGCAGCGGCTTTCTAATTGAATCATTCGTTCTGATGTTATTGCACGCATCCTGTCCACTTTTCATTTGGGCAACCCTTACATTATGCGATTTTTTAGAAAAATGTAAACGCGTACCTCTACTAAATGGCATACTGAAGTTTTTGTGCATAACATTAAGCCTTATAGACCAGTGCCAATAGCTTTGAAAATGGTAAAAAGTCGAAAAAATTTAGAACAGGATAAAACCAGTTAGAAAGGTAAGAAAATCTAATAACATTAATAGGAAAAATAAATTACGGGCGAGCTGAGTTCGGGAAGGGGGGTGTAGGGGGATTTAAGGGGGGGGAAAACGGTTTATCACAATTTCCGGAAAAACTAAGAGTCCTATCGAAAAAAACAAAATTACAAAGTTGTTGGTAATAAAAAGATCTACAACTTTTGTATTTGCACTTTTTTTCTATAACCTCAAAATATATGCGAAAAATTCAAAAAACCGACTTTTTGGTTTTTTATTTTTATCTCCCACAAAAAAAAATTTTTTTTTCACTAAATTTAATGAAAAGTTACCTTATTATGTCCCAAATACACTGTAAGTTTTTGGATTTAAAATATTTATTTTTTCTCCTTATTTTGGTTCAGTAGTAAAAAAGCATCAGAATTTTCAATCAAAAATTCTCACGTCAAAATATCTGATTTTTTTTAAAAATCGGAGCAAGTTTTTTTCGTTGGAATCTCTACTTTTTGATGGTATAAAAGACAATATACAATACTATAGAAATTTTTCGCAAAAAATGAAGAAAATCAAAAAACTCGAATTTGAAAAAAAAAAAAAAAGTCATAACTATGTAAAAATTTTAAGCTCCTTATTAAAATGTACACTTTAATTACTCGAAAAATGAAATTTTCCATGTGACATTGTCACAAACTGAAAATAAAAATATATTAAAATAATTAAAAATCAAGCTACAGCATGCATTTGTTTTATACCCTTCTCATCCATCATTAGACGGTGACTGCAGTGCCCCCTATAGTTCTTTGGAGTTACGAATAGCAAGCTACACTGTAGGATGGGATAAATGAGTAATTTCCGCAATTTCGAACTGTGTAACCTTGAATATTATGAAAAATAATCAGTTTTCCAATTGTGTTTGCTGTTAATTATTGTATTTGCTGTTAATTTAATAAATAGCTTAAAATTTTACATAGTGATGATTTTTTTTTTTTTTTCAAATTCGAGATTTTTTGATTTTCTTCATTTTTTGCAAAAAGTTTCCATAGTATTGTATATTGTTTTTTATACCATCAAAAAGTAGAGATTCCAACGAAAAAAACTTGCTCCGATTTTTAAAAAAAATCAGATATTTTGACGTGAGAATTTTAGATTGAAAATTCTGATGCTTTTTTACTACTGAACCAAAATAAGGAGAAAAAATAAATATTTTAAATCCAAAAAATTACAGTGTATTTGGGACATAATAAGGTAACTTTTCATTAAATTTAGTGAAAAAAAAAATTTTTTTTGTGGGAGATAAAAATAAAAAACCAAAAAGTCGGTTTTTTGAATTTTTCGCATGTATTTTGAGGTTATAGAAAAAAGTGAAAATGAAAAAGTTGTAGATCTTTTTATTACCAACAACTTTGCAATTTAGTTTTTTTCGATAGGACTCTTAGTTTTTCCGGAAATCGTGATAAACCGTTTTCCCCCCCTTAAACCCCCCTACACCCCCCTTCCCGAACTCAGCTCGCCCGTAATTTATTTTTCCTATTAATGTTATTAGATTTTCTTGCCTTTCGAACAGGTTTTATCCTGTTCTAAATTTTTTTGGTCTCAAACATTATTGGCACTGGCCTATTAGGGTGAAAAAGGCACTTAAGTGTTGCTAATTGTTCAGCACCTATCTATACTTTATGGAACGTCCTGTTAAGAACTTCAAAACACTCCTAGCCACACAATGAAACGAGTTTGCAGAGTATATAGTATGTCTCTGCTAAGTTGAAGCTTGACAATTTTTAATTTTTTTGGAGTTAAGTGAAAGATCAAAATCCTACCAGCAATGACACATTTGTTTTCTGTTTTAATAGAATTTTTCTTATCACAAATTAGAAGTGCCCACCGTGAGACAGCTCTTCAATCAATGTGAACAGGTTAATGTCACTGCAAGGGTTACGAGTAAATGTGAAAGCAATGATACATTGCAACTCAATGTGAAGGTACAAACTAAAATAAAATTGTTATTCTAGTCATCTGAGTGCATCAATGTTCTATAACAGAAAAAAAAAATGGTGGAAAATAATATTTTTTAATGAATTGATCTAATTATTGTTGTTTTTCATTCACAACTTAGACAAAGTATGGTTCAAATCAATCTGGATAGTTGGAACTTTTACTGTGTATGTTCATTAACTGTCCAAAAGCCCATGAGTGCCAGACTAACAAGGAGACGGCACGACCGTGGGGTCGGAGATTTGTGTCTTTTTTTTTTGTGGTGAAAGAAGACCCCTAGTACCTTACGTGGTTAAAGTAATACGACGCAATACTCAGAAAATTATGAGAAAAATCGATTTAAAGTCGCCATGGTTTCTCGTAGCACCTTATGAGTTTAAAATATCAGTCCCTTGACCAGCCGCCACTAGCCTAGTTGGTTAAGGCGCGATCTTTTGCTCCAGACATAGCACGATCTAATCCCACTCTGGACCTTTTTCTTTTCTCTTCTTTTTTTACTTTCTTCTATATCTAATATATAGAAAAAAGTATTGGATTCGTGCAAATTTTCGAATTTCGACGGATTCGAACGTTTTGAGGTGTGCTGAGTCCATTTCGACTATTTTTGGAAAATGTCTGTCTGCCTGTGTGTGTGTGTCACGTCTGTGTGTGACCAGTTTTTTGTGGCCGCTCTACAGCAAAAACTACCGCATGAAATCGAACGAAATTTGGTACACATATGTGCCCCTATGTGAACTTGTGCCCATTGGTTTTTGGCGCGAATTCCTCCAAGGGGGGTGGAGCAATGGGACGTTTTTCGAGTTACGCGTGCTTGCTATTCCTCAGGAAGTAACTGGCGGAATCAAACAAAATTTGGTCCATATGTTGCCAGTAACAGGAACAGGTGCTGATTCAATTTTGGTGTCAATAACTCGAACGGGGGTTGAGCTATGGAACGTTTTTCGTCGTCAATTGTGACTGCTGTATCTCAAGAAATAATGAACGGAATGAAAGAAAAATTTATCGGCAAGTAGCCCTTAGTGGGTATAAGAGCTGATTTTATTTTGGTGTCAACAGCTAAAAAGGGGGGTAGCGCAATCACCCGTTCTTTTTTTCCATTGTGAGTGCCCTATCTCAAGAAGTAATGCTACGTTCTGGTTGAAATTTGGAATATATGTGAATCCATATGTAAACAGGCTTTGGTTCCATTTTGACGCCAATCGCTCCAAGAGGTGTTGATTTTTTTTTTTTAAATAAAAATAGCTTTATTAATGCAACAATAAGAAAGATAAATCGTAATAGATTGTCGTCTGCGTATTTCTCGTGATTTTAATTGTATGGAAATGATCGGAAATATTATCTCAATGATTTAAAATTTTTAACTGTTGCCATCTTATGTTTGTTAACAAATAAAATATTTGTAATTAATTCAAGCAAGGCTTTTAAAATAACTTTCAATTTTCGCTCTTTGCTTTACTTTGGCAATAATTCAGACATTGGGATGGTCGTCAAGTTTTTGCATGTGTCATTTTGTTTTCATTGGGAATATTGCTTCCTCGTCAAGCATGGGGAGGGATCAGAAAAAAAAAAGAAAAATATAGAAGAAAGTTTCGTGATGGCCACAACATACTAGTTTTTTGCTGGCCACAACAATTAGTGGTAACGAAGTAGTGGTAGAATGAAAAATATGAATTGTTTTAAATTGTTTTTCTGGAAGAAAAAGAAAATGATTAAAAAAAATATGTAAATAAATTCTTAAAAATTATGTAGGGAACAGAAACTATTTCAATAATTGCTGTGATAACAAAAAAAAAAAGAAAGATCCGAATGTCCTATGAGCAGATGTCCCTTATAACCGTAAGGTGACCACAGGTCAAAAACCTTTATTAGACAAATCAAACCGTACAGAATAACGAGCAAGAATGTTTTCCAGTGAATGAAAAAGTTAGCGATTCTTGGCAAAAATAAATTTCAGTAAGTAATATAAGGGTGAAAAGCGTTACCACTAGTTGTTGTGATAGCAAAAAAAAAAAAAGAGGAGAAAAAAAGGTCCACAGTGGGATTTGATCGGAGCACAAGATCGCGCCTTAACCAACTAGGCTAGTGCCGGCTCGTCAAGACACTGACATTTTAAACTCATAAGGTGCCTAGGAGACTCCATGGCGACTTGAAATAAATTTTTCTCATAATTTTCTGAGTATTGCGTCCTATTACTTTAACCACGTAAGGTACTAGGAGTCCTCTTTCACCACAAAAAAATAGACGCAAATCTCCGACCCCACGGTCGTGCCGTCGCCTTGTAAGACATAGTATAAAGGCCCTTTTTTCTTGGCGTAAGCACATCACAGCAGGTAAGAAATGTTATCATTTAATCTGAATTGCGCTGGCAGGAAACAGGTAGCAAAGGTGCGTAAAATTGCTGCATAAACTTATCATAGATTCATTTCATGTCACGTGGCCCCCATCCAACCATCTCCAATTTGGAGGACGTTCTAGAGAGGTGCAGACATGCCTTTGAAATTGACCTATGCAAATATTCAGTACTAGTGATACCCGCACGGCTTTGCCCGTAATAGAAAAATCAAAAGGTCTTTTGGTTCGCCTGTATATTTACAAATAATGTATGGTGAATTTTCTCGCCAGTTGGCTTGTACCGACGTTACGGTTCCACGCTATGATAATTTCGTATCTCGCCAATTGGCTTGTGCCCATGTTACGATTCCACGTTATGATGATTTCGTAATTTATGATAGTTTTTTTCTTAAAATTGGAATAGAAAAAGAACCACATCGAATTTTCGAAAAATCGCTTCGAGGTGCACACCCCCATGCTACATACTAACTTTGTGCCAAATTTCATGAAAATCGGCCGAACAGTTTAGGCGCTATGCGCGTCACAGACATCCTACAGATATCCTACAGACATCCAGACATCTAGACATCCTCCGGACAGAGAGACTTTCTGCTTTATTATTAGTAAGGAAGTCACCACCCTATAGCGGTGTATTTCATGTAACCTATGCAAAGTTTCTGATTCCAAGACAGGAATAATAAGGGGATCTAGAAGATACTTCAAAAAGAAGAAAATGTGAGCTCCAGTGTGGGAAACGGCGCTAAACGTGACAATTCGTTTCACAAAGCTGATCCACCATTTTGGAGCCCTTTTTACTTCCTTTTACAAAAAAGGAAGTATTGTATTCGCGAAAAAATTTTCACTCAAAAATCGGCCTCAATTTCCATTTTTCTCACCCCCGAATGAATGTTGAGTTTTTTTTTTTTTCAATCCGACCACACGTGGATATATGCCTAGGAACCTACAGACACCCGAAATATCCATTTTGACGACCCCCGAGTTATTTACAACGAATTTTCTCGTGACATCCGTATGTACGTATATATGTGTGTATGTATCTTGCGTAACTCAAAAACGGTATGCCCTAGAAGGTTGAAATTTGGTACGTAGACTCCTAGTGGGGCCTAGTTGTGCACCTTCTCTTCTGGTTGCATTCGAATGTTCCTAAGGGGGGTCTTTTGCCCCTTTTTGGGAAGAAATCATTGTTAATTTCGATGTAAACTCAAGTGATGTTATAATTTGTCGGACAGTTGGCGATATATCGCCTTTTTTTTGGGCGCCAAGATTTGTCACCAACTTGGCGACAAATTTGGCAAATTTTTTTTTCATTATTTGGTTTCAATTTGTCCCCTGTTGGTGATATTTAGAGAGTAAACAATTGAATCACATTAAAATTGCCAGTAATGGGTAAATGACATTAAATTGGAGTAAAAGGAAGTCATGTGATGCACACATCAGCTCATTTTATCCCGAGGATTTAGGTCTTGGAAGCTGAAAATTTGTATTAGGCTAGTTTCAGGGGTCGAAGTGGTCCTATATATCCTATATTTCCTATATTTTCAAAAAAAGTATGAAAATCGTCCTATATTTCCTATATTTTTGGAAAATGTCCTATATTTCCTATATTCCTGCTTTTTTATCCAATTTATTTCTTTAAAACAACAGTAAATAAACTATCGGACTACGGATTTTTCGTCGAAAGTACGTGTGCAAATGAATTTAAAATTAAAAAACACAACTCACTAAATCCTGCAACAGGCATCTTCCCTCATTGGCTACAGCAATATGACATCACTGTAGTGGGTGGAGTTTCGAGAACGAATTCTGAAGTTAGTTTTAGAATTTTGCGTTTGGCAACAGCAGTTTGTTTTGTTTTCCAGCGTGGTTTTTTTCGGTTTTTGTTTTCGGCGGTATATTTTTGTGTTCAGTGCATTTTCTGATCGGAATGTTTTAATAGTCTTTTGCAATCTTTTCTTTTTGTGGAATTTTATGGAACAAAATATCTGTATATTTGTGCTACAAAGCATTGGATATTTCCTGGTAGTTCTCAACACAAAGACGGTTTTTATTTATTTATATAAGCTATGTTTGTGACACTTCTATCCCTGCAAAAATTAAGAGTTGCTGTGTTAATTATCAATATATTTCACTTTAATCTTTTTTTTTTTTTTTGTCTACAAAGTACACTTTTTTCAAAAATTATTCTTTCAACTACAGGAAAGTCATTTCAGGTGTAAGTTATAATTTTGTTTGAGGGTTTTTTTTTAAACAAAATCATTGATAAGAATAAATAAATAATATGTATGTATTATTTCTTTTTTCATAGCAAAACTGTTCATATAATGTGTTCTATATATGTCCTATATGTGACAAGTCGATCACTTCTACCCCTGTAGTTTCAATCACATGTCTGCACCTGTATAAAATTTCGTTCAAATCGAAGACGGTCGGGTGGAGACGATGAGGTCACTTCACATGGAATGACTCGGTTTTAGATGCACATTTTCCTACCTGTTTCATGCCAAAGCCAGCCCGACTCAGCTTGAATAACAGCAAACCCTTCTTATCTGTTATGATGTGCTTACCCAGAAAAAATGCCCAGAAAAGAATTGGGCCTATGACTCACAGGCTCTTGCCCTCTAACCCTTCCATTCAAGAAAAGTACAGCGCAAGTAGTTCTCATCCAAGACTAAAGTACAAACCCATGCTTATCACATTTAAAAGGCGTGTAGCTCATCTAACCTTTATCACTTTTACCTCGACTCATTTTAGCTAATGGGAAGTTTGGTCCATTCTCACATTTGAAAAGCTGTGTTGCAGATTTGCAACAGCGTCAAATGTAGCATTAGTACAACACATTTTAATTTAATTTCACAACCTTTCTTTCTACAAATTTAGTAATAGGTTTTTACATTTAGCCCTAAAGGGGTCTAAGGACCTTTAACCTTCAAAATTTTCGATTTTCATGAAAAAATCTATGTCATGCATAATTTAATTCTGAACCATTTGATACCTTATTTATTACCATGCGCAAAAAACTTTTCAAGTTATCGTAAAAATACGTAAACTTCCCCCATAGAGATTTATGTTAACCGCAGCTGTTTAGGCCTCTTTTCTCGGGTGCTGGCCGTACCGATTTCTCGTTTTGCGTGCGTGATATTTCAGAACATTTCTTATATATTTTCATAAAACTTTTAATGCATATGTTTGTCTGATTTATTTTTACAATCTGAACCTAAATTTATTATTATTTTCTTGAAATTTTATAAGTTAATATCAAAATTTTCCAAAATTGTGGGTGAAAATATATATATATATATATATATATATATATATATATATATATATATATTAATATTAACTTTTATTTTTAGTTAAAATTCAGGTTCAGATCATTAAAATAAACCAAACATGCAAGAAAAATTTTACGGATATATTTAAGAAACTTTATGAAATACCAGGCAAGCAAAACGAGAAACCGGCACCTGAAAAAAGAGGCTTAAACAGCTGCTGTTAACATAAAGCTCTATGGGGGAAGTTTACGCATTTTTACGCAAACTTGAAAAGTTTTTTGCGCGTGTGGTAATAAATAAGGTATCAAATTGTTCAGAAACAAATTATGCATAACATATTTTTTTCCAGAAAATCGAAAATTCTGAAGGTTAAAGGTCCTCAGACCCCCTTAATCAACATTTGTCTTGCAGTAACTGTATAAGTACTTACAAATACTTCTCCTGTGGTTTTAGTTGAATATTCACAGAACATCAAGTAGCATATTTCAAAATACAGCTGAAAGGTTTTTACGACTGACTCGGAAGAACTAAACTTACTCGAGAATGACTCATCGCTACTTCCGTAGCACTAAACATACGCATTATCCGGTGAAATTACTGAAATCAGTCTTCAGTTTTATCGCAGGTGAAGCTACTCTCGCGTTCGATTGAGATCCGTTTTCACCCGAAGGGTCCCTGTTCGTATCTGTCCCCGTTTGAGCCGCACGAATACAAGTCTCTAATTTAGTCTTCAGGCGTAAATTTCTGCTCACCACTGTACGGAATTCTTGGGGATATTGAGGTCCGATTTTCATGAGTTGTTGTAAAGCACAAGAGTGAACTGCATTTTTTTCCGGAGATGATTTCTGCGAGGATTCTGGCTCAATCAAGAGGTTTACGAGGGTTGGAATATACAAGCCCACAATCAGAAGCTCTAAAGACAGCAAAATAAAAGATAAATAAATATATTAATCATCTTATTTAAATGTCTTATAAATCATTATATTAAGGAGAATTCTTTTTAGTACACAAATCAAACAACATATAAGCTTTGGAATGAGCTTGAATTTCATTTTACAGTCAAACATCAAATTATTTATAAACTATACAAAAATACTCAATTTTAGTGACCATACTTTATATTAGACTTGAGGCTAACTAAAGCATATTTTGATCTTGGTTTTCGTGAGTAAAAACTTTTTACTATCTCCAGAATATAAAATTCAATGTTTTTAATGTACAGGGTATCTGCTACATTTCAAGTTTTGAAATCCATGACTTTCCATGACTTCTGCTCGTAACTTTCCATGACTCACGAAATGCAATTTTTCTAGAAAAAACAATTTGTGTTTTGTGAAAATTAAATTGCAACCATCTGATCTATCTTTTGGACATATGTTTATGAAAATCCAAATTAAAGTAAAATATTTGAAATTAATTTATTTCAAATATTTTTTTGGATTCCAATAAATCATACAAATTTTGTATATAGGTAAGAATTTACATGAAAACAAATTTATTATTTTTTCTCATAAAAATCTGATGTGATACACAATACTTTTTCAATCTCTAAAAAACACTGAAAAAATGTTTTAGTTGCAACATCATTTTTCAAAATAAAGAAGCTTCAAATATATAAAAGAAGATTCAATAATGATATGTATACTACTGGTGAACAGCAAAGCATTTAAGATTGATTTCTTTTCCTTTGCATTTTTTAAAATAAATATATAAAAATAAATACGTAAAGCTAGTAGTTTTCTTTTAAAAAAAAATCTGTGACTAGCAATAAGTTAGCAAATACTAAAATTATGTTTACAATAAATAAAATAAACAGATAATCAGAAAAAAATAAAATATTCAATAAAAGTACTTACTAATTAACTTACCAGGCATTACGAGATAAACTACTGCCAAGTTTTAAGATAGGCTACAAATATATTGAAAATTTCCTGATTTCTGTATTTTATTGATATGTCCTAAATGTCCTTCATTATAATTCTTGAGACCAATTTTATTTTCTAAAATGTTCATTAACTTAAGACACTGCTGGAAATTAATGATAATTTTTATGAATCTCTTGAATCAACTGGGATGCAAATGACTTAAAATTTTTGAGTCGAATGAGAGCGGCAAAATTAGAAATATACAAGTCTCCAACTACACAATTAGACTTATAAGGAGGTTTAAAATAATGCTTAACACAAAATTATAAACGTCCAAACAGTAGAATAACATCGTGAAGAAAAACGAGCGAGTAGTTATAGAAGCGGATGCGACCGGATTTCAAAATGTGTGAAAAATCAGCTTTTGAATTGAAAGTTGAAATGTCCATAAAAACATACACATTAAACTTAAATCAATGAAAGATAAACATTTATTTTGTCTTGAATATAGTTAGAAAACCGGTAACAATATTTTCAGAACAATTTTTTCATGAGGCGAGAATGGGTATCATAAGCAACACAGCATGTGCACAGTTTGATCTAAAAATAAGCGAACTTTCTACTTAGATTAAAATAAGCATGGTAATATGAGGCAGTGAGAAGCAAAGGGATGCAAGTGGCAAAATTAAAAATTTGGAGATAACCAGTACAAATGGTAGGTGAACCTCTCCTCTATCTTGGGGCAAGATATAGTACTAGTAGCCCTAATAGGTGCTGCTGTACAGCATGATTTAGAAAAAAAATTTCAATGAAAGCCTACCTAGGCTCTGATTTTTTAACGCGTTTTACTCAAAGCTTGAAAATGTCCACTTGCATCCCTTTGCTTCTCACTGCCTCATATGTTTTAAAGCGAATATGTATTCAAATTAGGATCCATTTAACTGCATACAACGTTTTGAACAGTGAACCAATTTTTCTATTGACTTTTAAAATTTGTTTTTGGGAATGTTCTTTACCACCTGTGTTATGGCTGCTTGAATGGTTGGAATATCATTGTAAGAAGGTCCTTTCATTGCAGTTTTTAGTTTCAGGAACAGAAAATAGTCGCATGGTGATTGATCAAGTGAATACAGAGGGTGCTTGAGAAAACAATTTTTTTTTTTTTGCACTTTTATGATAACTTCTCCATATCTGTTGATTGATTGAGACCACCAAGGTCTATAACTTCATATCTTATTCTTTATTACTATTACCTCGAGGCAATGGCAGATAGTACTTCAATTAATAAATCGACTTACTTTTATCATTAGCTGCAATATCCACCAAGACCTTCATTGTTTGAATCAATTCTTTGATGGCAGCAACTTTCGCAGAGGAGAAACTAATAAGTGTTGAAAGCTCCGTCGTAAATTGACCAATCATTTCTATTAACTTTGGACACAACGCATTTATGTACGGTCCAGATACGGCGTTATCTGGCAGGGCAAATATGGATCTTAGAGATGATATGGCTTTGAGTTGAAGCTGAAAATAAGAAGAAATATTTTAAAGTTTTAAAAGTTATTTTTAAGAAAAAGCAATTCCTGAAAAATTAGAAGGCTGAAAAAAAATGAACTAAATTACAGTATACTCTCGATATCACGAAGTCTAAGGGATGGTACAAAAAATTCGAGATATCGAGATAACAAGGTCATAATCATATTATTTCCTAAAAATTAGTCACGATAGTTAAAACTAAGTGGAAATATGAAAGTTGAAAAAAAAAAATCTTAATACAATAACAATAATTTTAGTTTTAAAATGAGCGAAAAATAATAGAGAAAAAAGAATAAAGAAGAACGCTATAGTAAAGTAGCAAAATGTAGTGATTTACCACAACTAAACTTATCGAAGATTTGGATTACCAAGTTGCAGAACAATTTCAAACGAGTTTTGAGTGCCCCAAACCAAAAGAAGTCGGACAAAGGGTTGCACTGTTCCCTGTATCTCTAAAGGGGGTTTCCGTTCATCTCCCAATTTTTACGGAGGTGAAAATAAAGTCAAAAGGTCCAACAAAATGGCGTGAGAAGGGAGCAAAAAGGTTTAGGTAGATATTTTGGGCTTCTCAGGACTTGCATTTTCTAACACCCCTGGGCTCTAGAATGAAAGTGACTGTAGATGATCTTCTCCAAATCATTCCTAACCCCTGAGAGAAATTATGAAGGGTGTGAGAAAATTTTCAAACATTCCTCAAGTTGCTTTGAGACAATAAACTTCAGTTTTTCCAGAAAAATTGTATTAGACTTTGAAAAGTATTCGACATTACAAGGTTTTGATCAAAAACTCTTTGACACAATGAAAAATAACATTAGATAAATACGCAAAATCAAGGGGGAAAATAATTTTTCGTCACATCAAGGTTTCCGAGATATCGAGAGTATACTGTATTAGTACAATACTCATTTTAAAGATTGAATAAGTAAAACTTGTGTGTCAGAATATGTGTTGTGTCCTGCATGATGGAATGAAGTTTTTCGATGAAAAACAACTGTATAAGTCCTTCAAAGCTTGGAGATGAATAGTAATTCTTAACTGGTGTCCCACAGCTCCCAGAGTTCATCCACACTAAGAAACGTTCCTTACTCAAAACTAGTATGTTGTGGCCATCACGAAACTTTCTTCTATATTTTTCCTTTTTCTGATCCCTCCCCATGCTTGACGAGGAAGCAATATTCCTAACAGAAACAAAATTACACATGCAAAAACTTGACGACCATCCCAATGTCTGAATTATTGTAAAAACAAAACAAAGAGCGAAAATTGAAAGTTACTTTAAAAGCCTTACTTGAATTAATTACAAATATTTTATTTATTAACAAACATAAGATGGCAACAGTTAAAAATTTTAAATCATTGAGATAATATTTCCGATCATTTCCATACAATTAAAATCACGAGAAATACGCAGACGACAATCTATTACGATTTATCTTTCTTATTGTTGCATTAATAAAACTATTTTTATTCGCAAAAAAAAAAAAAAAATCAACACCTCTTGGAGCGATTGGAGTCAAAATTGAACCAAAGCCTGTTTACGTATGGATTTACATATATTCCAAATTTCAACCAGAACGTAGCATTACTTCTTGAGATAGGGCACTCACAATGGAAAAAAAGAATGGGCGATTGCGCTACCCCCTTTTTAGCTGTTGACACCAAAATAAAATCAGCTCTTATACCCACTAAGGGCTACTTGTCAAAAAATTTTTGTTTGATTCCGTTCGTTATTTCTTGAGATACAGCAGTCACAATTGACGACAAAAAACGTTCTATAGCTCAACCCCCCCTTTGAGTTATTGACACCAAAATTGAATCAGCACCTGTTCCTGTTAATGGCAACATA
The DNA here is from genome assembly GCF_026930045.1 of Uloborus diversus. Taxonomy (NCBI): domain Eukaryota; kingdom Metazoa; phylum Arthropoda; class Arachnida; order Araneae; family Uloboridae; genus Uloborus; species Uloborus diversus. The sequence continues at coordinate 164,228,318 of NC_072736.1, forward strand.
TGGACCAAATTTTGTTTGATTCCGCCAGTTACTTCCTGAGGAATAGCAAGCACGCGTAACTCGAAAAACGTCCCATTGCTCCACCCCCCTTGGAGGGATTCGCGCCAAAAACTAATGGGCACAAGTTCACATAGGGGCACATATGTGTACCAAATTTCGTTCGATTTCATGCGGTAGTTTTTGCTGTAGAGCGGCCACAAAAAACTGGTCACACACAGACGTGACACACATACATACACACACACATACATACACACATACATACATACACACACAGACAGACAGACATTTTCCAAAAATAGTCTAAATGAACTCAGCACACCTCAAAACGTTCGAATCCGTCAAAATTCGAAATTCGAAAATTTGCACGAATCCAATACTTTCTTCTATATATTAGATATAGAAGAAAGTAAAAAGAAAACAGAAACCTGGTAAAAATAATATCCTATACATCTTTTATGTGAATTTTGGGATTAATTTTTGTTTTTTTTTCTATGATTTTTCAGCAATTTAATAATTGCTCATGTATATAAGGTGTTACACTAATCACTTTCCTTAATCTTAACAGTTAAATATTTTTTGTAACCAATTCTTTAACACCAAGTTGGGTTTAATGAATTCATTAATTATTATGTTTTGTAAAAAAAGAGAAAAAACCTTCGTTGTTCCCTAATGTTTTTCACAAGTATTTAATAGTCCTCCAATCAAAAGTCCTCCCCCCCCCCCCGAGGAAAAAAGGGAAAAGAAAATCACTGGTTTGCAAACAAAATTCACATGGTTTAAAAAATTTGCAAATGTAAGTTTTTTCTTTTTTTTTTAAAAAAAAAAGCTCTTACTGGTCCTTGGGTCAGAAAAGGTTAAGAAATGCTGCTATAGAAAGTATTTGGAGCAAGCTAAAGAATACAAAGTCCAAGTACAAGTAATTCCCAAGAAACACTATTAACTGTTTTATTCCTTGTTAAAGTGATAGCACATCACATAAAAAAATAGCCTTGATTGAAAAACACATTACATTAAGGTTAAAAAGAAAAAAAAAAAATTGGTAAGTATTAGATCAAAGGTGGGAACAACCTTTATCCCCCCCCCCCCCCCCCAAGTTGAGGAAATTTGTTTCTAGCTGAAATACTAGCCTTTTGTTCATTCATAGCAATATTGTTTACAACATTAAATTGTTGAGAGAGTCAAAAACAATTACCATGGATTACCAAACGATCAACATCTTTTTGAATTTCAAATGAAATTAACAATTAAAGCACCCTATATTACCCATACAATAAAAACTTCTTGTTTTTACACGCCATTGAGGTTATTAAATTACAAACATATCTGTAAACATTTACCAGAGTGCCGTCTTGTTGAAGTGCATGAGTGAAGGTGTTGATGCAGTGTTGACGCAAATTTGGAACACAGACCACTTCTTTAGGGGTGGAAGTAATGTAAATGGTTATTGCCAGAATTGAAATCAACTTGTCAGTTTCTGTCAAGTTTACACCTGTAAAACATTTTTCGAAGTTGGTTTAGAATCGGCATAAATTACGTATATAATGATCATCAACGCTTATTGAAAATAATCATAATTAAAATATGCAAATTAAAAGATTTGCATTATACAGTAATCTTCCGAATATCCGCGGAGTTGGGCGGCACAAGTGCGGATGATAAAAATCGAGGAAAAACTGCAAAATGACTTAAGTGAAGGACAAATAAAGCAAAAATTGCTCTTCCTCAAAAACTTAGCTGTATTGATGCATAATACTTTCTTCAAACAGTGAAAATATACACAGACAGTAAAAATGTTTTGTATTCTTGCACAACAGAACTTAACATCAATACAGAACAAGTGTACGTACGATGAGGAAAGGGCAAAAAATGAATAAGTAAATGAAACAACCAAGTTTAATTTTGCAATTTTTCGACAAAAAGCAGCCGTCGGTATTCGCAACGCCAATAAACTGTAGGGGGCGCTGCAGCCACTGTCTAATGGCGGATGAAAAAGGTAAAACAAACGCATGCCATAACTTATAACTTGCTTTGACGCTTAGTGAATGACAGTAATTTTTCATCGTGTTTGTGGGAAGCTTTCTTTTCTATCCTTCTGAAATTACATTACACCGCAAGCTGTCTGAAGCCTGTAATTTACCCCAAAGAAAACACGTGGAATGGAATGTTTTACCTTTTCATTTAGTATTGTTAATCACCGTAAGCAGGGCCGGATTTAGGGGAGGGCAGGCGGGGCTACTGCCCCGGGGCCTCCACAACAAAGGGTCCCCCACTCTAAAATTTTTACAAAATATCCTAACTTTCTTGGGTCGAAAATATGGTATATATACATATACAGTGAAACTTCTTTGAGCAACCACCTCCATTAAAGACCACTTTTCTGAGGCACCGAATTCCCCCCGTATATGACTAATGTTAAAATACCTCTGGGAAAGACCATTGAAACCTCTCACAACCGGCAAATCGTAAACCTCAGCATTAAAAAATACCGGAATTTTTGTTAGAGAAAACTCAAAAAGAGAGAGACAACAGAAGAAAAGCAATAGAAAATAAAGTTCATATGGACACAGCAGTTTTCTCATATTAACAAATGTGGAAAGAAACCAGAACAAGGGATTAAAATCTATTCTCCAGTGGGTCCAAACGTGTTCCTTTCTTGATCTCTCTGCTTGGAACCTCCTTAAAGTCATAAAAAGGAGGGCATTGTTTTTCGGACCCTAGGGAAGCTAAGGTGGCACATGCAAATCTCAAGGCAAGTCAAGTGTGCACCTTTTATTGAGGGAGGTTGATAAGAATAGAACTTTGTTAAAAGGTTGTTTCTTGGAATTTCTTGGTTGCTTACGGGAGAGGGGGGTTAGAAGGGAGCATTCCTACTTCATCAGAGTGGACAAAATCTATTTTTAGTGCCTTTGAAAGCTCAAGAGTTGGTTTCAGTGAATTTGCATTCTGCTTTTCATCACCATACCATACATCGCAGTCAGAATTTCGAAAAACCGAGCAATCTCATGCTCGAGAAACGTACAGAAGCCTTGAACTTACACAAGAAAGGAAAATCAGAAAGGAAATTAGCAGTAAAAAAAAAAGCTGTCAGCACAACAAACTCTAACAGAAATAGATAATCTTATCTTGCACTAAAATAATAAGGACACATTATTTTTGCAGCGGAAATCTAAACTAAAGTTGTTTTAGGAAAAACAAAGAATCTGAAGCAGGCGAATTTTAAAGCTATTAGTTTTTAAATAGAAAAATCATGAAAAAAAGTATATTTTACATTTAAAATTAAAAAAAAAGTTTCTTTATTTAAATACATTCTTATGATAATGTTCTTGGTTGATACACTGCAGGAAGAAGGTAACAACTATGGTGCTATATTTGCATGTTCGAAAATGACCTCCAAGAGCGACCAACCTCCATTAACGACCACTTTTTTCAGGAACGGAGAGTGGTCGCTCCAGAGAAGTTTCACTGTATATCAAATTTTTCGGATATATATCAAAGTATCGGATATTTTCGAAAATATGAAGATCTTTTCGAACCCTGAAAAGGGGCCTCCACACTTCCAAATCCGGCTCTGACCGTAAGGTAGCATATTCGAGCTCTGGAGTTGCGAATATGCTTTTTGCTGCAACAAGTTCCTGATTGTTGATTGACTAACGGATAATCTGCAAATTTCTGTAATTGTAATTGGCTACTATGCGTCGTTTTATATGTAAACTTTAAGGTTGCAATTATTACATTGAATGCACAGAGATTTTTTTTTTTGTCAAATTAGTTAGTAATGAGGCAAAATCTTTTAAGCTTAAAAATCAAATAAGCATATAAAACGAAAACCAGAACACATAAATTAATCACTAAAAATCAATGGGAATGCTTACCAGGTTTTGAAAAGTAACTAATATGAGCTAAACCACTTTGAAGTAAACCAACCCATTCCTTTTTACAAGCATTATTCCTGGCTAAAGGATTGGAACACAGATCTTGCAAACATTCTAACGTGTTGTCTAAAAATGACTGATACTTCTCCAGAGATTCTGTCGAAAATTGTTTAAGGACACCCACGATCAAATGAAGAACAACAGAAGCAACACTAGAAGAAGCTGTAAAAAAATGTTAGTCTATTTTATTCATAATGTAATGCAAATAATAATTATTATAATTATAATATGAATTAATAAATAAATACAAAAATTGGTTTTATAAACAAATTGTTCTGAGAAGAGAGCTTTCACTAAAAACATCAGAAATCATTAAATAATATATCAGCAACAATATGAGTTGTAAAATGATGTGCTCTATTTTCAAACTATTCATAGCTATTGACTTCTTGATACATACACTTTAATTTTAACCTTCTAAAATAAATTGTGACAAAAAAAAATCATACATTTGTAACTTTTTTATGTTGAATTTTCACATTTAACAAATAATTTGCCAAGGCTAAGGGGTTTTTATTAACTTATTATAACATAATTTGAAAATTAATTTGATAATACAGTATAACTTGGATTTAACGATACCCGATTCAACGATTTCTTCAATTTAATGATACATTTCACTGGTCCGGATTTGACTGCATTGAATGTCTATGCTCCTCGATTTAACAGTAACTTTTTTTAGTCCCTTGCCAATCGTTAAATCGGGATTCTGTACAACTGATATTTCTTTTTAAAACTCATAATACTTTAAAATAATTGCCAGATTCAAAACAGTGAGTTGCAAAAATATGAGTTAGAAATTTAAATTAAATGTTCCTAGAAAAGAATGTGACAAATATTTCACGCAAGCTCCAAATTGGATAAGTTAATATTTTCAAGAGGTATTTACAAACGGTATAGTTTGGTCATTAATACAAGTGTTGATACTTTTCCATTGAAGGTGCGTCACTTGGTTTGGCCATTTGTTTACTTTCTACATTGGCAACAATAGAAAAATTGCCGAAAGCTATTGGTGATATCTACAAGTATGTGGTAACTTTAGAATTTAGAAATATAAATTGTCAAATGTCAGCAACTATGAAATTTTTAGCTGGCAATTGCGATAAATAAATTAAAATCACCAAAAATAGTGTGCCGAATGACGTGTCTTTCATGGAGAAAAGTACCCTTTTATTTGTAATGGATTTGATGTGTAAGCTTTGTAATCAACCTAGCTCCTACTGCCCATTAGTGAGTAATTCAGTTATCATAGTGATTGATACAGTTCAGTCTTGTTCAGTTACCAACTCAACTTAATTTGGCATTGAAAAGCCACACAATCACACTTAAACCACACAAATAAAACACTAGTCACAATTAAACTTATTTACAGAACAATGATTTCAGACTGTTTTACCAAAAAGCATAGGCGGATTTAGAACTGAGTTCCTGGGGGGCAGCATTTTTTTTTAGCATTATCAGTTGTATTGATTACAACTGGCTCGATTTAGACTTAGCATGCCTCTAAGCTTTTCCAGGGTTTGGGTCTCTTTAGTAGTCTGGTCAACTTTTCTATCGGAGGGAAAGAAAGGCCATTTTTTAAAGTCTCCCCCCCCCATGCATTATACATAAGGTCTAAGGTGGAAAATGGAGTCCTTTTTAAGTAGGGGATAGAATATGTCCAATTTTAGGGGGTCCAGGGGTTTCTCCCCCGGATGAATTTTTGTAAAATAGATACAAAATTCTGCATTTTGAAGCCATAGAAGAGGTAATTGGAACTACTAAAATCTCGGAGACAAATAGCAAAACACTCTTTTGCAAATTATGATAATACACAGTAAAAATTGTTTTCGGGTTGACAAATCAATTACAGCAGTTCTCAGAGAGAAAAAGCGAGAAAGAATAGAAGGTTATGCATTGGTTTTTGCTTGCTTTGGCTGGTTCAATTCAACCAGTTTTTAATCACGCCTCCAACCCACCGACAAATACAACAATGAATTAAATACAAAATGATCAATAGTAAAAAAATGCTTTAAAAGAAATGGTGTATAGATTTAGAAAATAGGCCCATTTGGACAATTCATAATTTATACACTTGATAAGAAATAAAGTTGAAGCACACTTTGCTTAGGAATTTCAAAGACTCATCTAATCCGTTTCAAGGACTCGTGAATAGTTAAAATTATTTAAGGCACTTAAATTGGCCTTTCCAGTCTCTGAAATTTAGTACTTGATTGTACTGTTTTACAGTATTGTTCTAACTTTATAAGAAACAACTATTTTAAGTTTGGGATCTCGGTGGCCGAGCGGTATCGCTCAGGTTCGATTCCTGCCTAACTGCCCTGGGTGTTCTTCTGATTTCCTTGTATTGTAATAAATCTGAATTGTGCTATCTGTCTTATGTGTCTGAGCAAAAGTCGGACTTCCACCTAAAATGGGGCTCAGTCAAACGGAAGCCGCTCATATTAGCCTCAAAAGTTGATTAATGCCTTTGTTATTCATTACCTTGGGTGCTCCAAGGGGCATCAGGAACAACAACAACATTTTAAGTTTAAAAGGAAAAAAAAACTATTGATTTCTCATTACAACAACATTTTATTTTCAATTACAAGTAGGGCAAAAAAGGAAAAAAAAAAAAGAGGTAGTGTTTTTTTTGTTGTTGTTTCCTTTGGGCTGAACAGATTAACAATATGTAGAAGAAGTGAGATAAACGCAAGTAATACAAAATAATTTCCAAAATTACTGCATTCGGGATTAAACAAACAGCAATATATGAAACATGTGAGTCACAAAAATTTATCTTAAGTAATATGCTACAGAAATGTTAGAACCATGATTTTTATATTTTTGATGCAGGATATGGCAAGGAACTAAATTTGACACATTTCGGCATTTCTCTCCCCCCTCCCCCATTATTTGTTATAAATTTTTAAATTTATGGTTTGTATCAACACTTTTCCAAATTTTCAAGGTTTTCAAGCACTTTAAAATGGAATTTATTTTTTCAAGTACTTTTCTTCTTTTCCTTAAAGAACAAATCATGAAATTTTTCGGAGTAGGGGGCCTTCAACAAAGCGGGTGCCCTCAACTATAGCTTGTTTAGTTTATAGGTTAATCCAGTTTTTTTTTTTAAATCTTTGCTTTAGTTTACAATTTCTTGAAACAGTCGTTGATTATTTTAAGTATAGCGGCTGATTACTTATATTTTCACTCATATACTTGCTCTAATGGTTTTCAATTCAAAGTAGTCGTTTTCAACACATTTCAACAACCCGGTGACAGCTTTACTCTTTGTAATGCAGTGTACGCCCCCCCCCCCCCATCAAAAAAGGACAGTCGCTGTTCTCTTCATTTTCACTTCTGAACTTTTCAAAAAAAGAAAAAAAAATCATTTTTTTCTTTTCACATTTTTGAAGGTGTGTTGTTACCATGTATAAAGTCCTCCCAAGACTGGGGGGGGCATTGACCCCCCTCGCCCCCCCCCCCCCCCATAAATCCGCCCATGCCAAAAAGGTGTATACCTGAATGCAAAATATTATTAGTGCAAATATGGAGAATCTCTATACTACCTCTCCTTATCGCAATACGCCTTTGTGAACAAGTTTAATTATGTAACTTTTCAATGCTAAATTAAGTTGAGGTGGATACTGAACAATGAGACCAAACATCCTTTCAAATTCCCCCAACAGAAACACTAGTTGACTAAAAGTACTCCAATCAGCAATTTAAAATTAGTGTGCCATGTAAAATGTCTAGTTACCTTGTCAAACTGAATTAGCCAAATTTCTGTTTTGAGATGCTGTTTCTGATATAAAATACACACCCGATGTTGTTTATATTGATTTTCAAAAAGCTTTTGATAAGGTACCGCATGTTGTTCTTCTCAGCAAACTAGCTAATATAGGAATAGGAGAAAAAACCTTACTTTCGGTTAGGAATTGGCTGACTGGAAGGAAACAAAGAGTAGTTGTGAGAGGAAGTCATTCTAAATGGAGTGATGTTTTAAGTGGGGTTCCTCAGGGATCAGTTTTAGGGCCTCTTTTGTTTATTATATTTATGAATGACATCAATGAAAATATTTCTGGAAACATGAATTGTTTTGCTGATGATGTCAAAGTTATGGGGATTGTCGAAAATGAAGAACAAGTAAGACAGCTTCAAGAGGATTTAGATCATATTACTAAGTGGGCGGATGGCAGTTAATGTAAAGAAATGTCAAGTGCTACACTTAGGTCATGGAAATAAGCGTATGAGATATCCTTTACAGGGTTCAGTCATTAATCAGGCAGAAAACGTTATGGATCTGGGTATCTTAATAAATCAGAATTTCAAGTTTAGTCAACAGTGCAGCGTTGCAAGTAACACAGCCAACAGAACGCTTGGGTTTATCAATAGATCTATTTCAAACAAATCGAAGAAGGTTCTACAGCTGTTACTTAGGAGTTTAGTAAGACCTCATCTGGAGTATGTATGCTGTTCGGTTTTGGTCTCCTTATCTCAGGAAAGATATTTCTGTGTTGGAAAGGGTTCAAAGAAGGGTTACTAGACTAGTAAGAGGACTTTCAGATTTAGACAATGATAACAGACTCAATATGTATAGCCTGGAACAAAGGAGGGCCAGAGGGGACATGATTCAGTTGTTTAAATTTATCAAAATGAAAGATGTTAACGGGTTAAATTTTTGCATGGAAAGCAGGACGAGGGGTCATTGTTTTAAGCTATTCAAATCTCAGGAAATCAGGAAAAACTACTACTTCAGTAGGGTCGTGGAACCTTGGAACAGCTTACCGGAAGAGGCGGTGATGAGCAAGGGGGTGGATAGCTTTAAGAGGGCCATTGATCTTCATTGGGGACTAATAAACTGACTAGGACCAGCCTAGATGGGCCCAGAGCCTGTTGGTAGTCGTCACATTTGTATTTGTTTTAAGTTTTATTTTTTATCAAGATTAGTTATCTAAAAAGTAACCAACACAAATACAATCAAATCCCTATTGTTCTTTTTTTCAATGAGCAACTGCCGATACAATTTTGACTGTATGATAGAAGATCTACAGCTATTTTTTTTTTCATGTATGTTTCATCTAAGTATGTACAGGGATGAGAGTGGTCAGAGAGCAAAAAGGAGGAAATCCAAAAAATTACGTAAAAGGGATGATATCCAAAAAAATTTCGTGAAAGGGATGATATCTAAAAACGCATCAAAATAGAACCTGGAAGCCATGATATCCAAAAATTCAACAAAAAAATGGCTAATTTACCAGTTTTAAAGGTAATACGTATTGTGATAATGCATATCACATTTGTCATGTTGCGCGCGTTTAATTTTGTCAAATTATACGAAAACCAAAGAGAAAGCGATTTTAGGCCGTGGAAGTGGAAGCATCGCTGCCGCGCATAACCTCAGACCAACGACTGCCTTGAATGCCCAAGAACAAAAATTTAAAAGAGACTTACCCGGGGGTGGTGTTTGTTGACGATAGAATACACAAAATTAATTACCACACATTCTTTATTCTACGTTACTTCCAAGCAGACATGAAGACAGGCACTAGGCATGGTGATCACCAGAACATTTCACTTAGTATAAAAAAAAAAACAAATGCGAGGAATACAGACTTAAGAGTTCATGAATGGAGCTGGGTTTTGTTGCTAAGTTCGTTAACGATCAAAAAAAGGTAGAGTTCTCGCGGAGGGTGGTGGAATATTTAAATTGAAATGGACGAAGGACGTACAGTTCGCTATGAATATGGTGGGATGTTATCGAGGGATGGCTTTTGATAAAAAAAAATGTCCGTTGCAGGCCGATGTACGTTGAGACGAAAATGGTGCAGGCTGTAATCGCCATGGTGACAACGTTGAGATCGTCCCACGCCTAAAAAGGAATCAGGATACTTTCAAGGTAATTGCGGATCCATGCCGTCACCTCATGGTATGTAGATCATCGAAGAAGTAGTTACATTAAGGGGACGATTCAGGTGCACTCTGCGTGCCGCCATCGGACGCCATCATTCAAACAGGTGATGGATCATCAATGCACTCATCTTCAGCTGCGACGAAGTACGGTCTTGATTAATATATTTTAAACATATATGAAAAAATGAAACGTTCACCTCATGTTGAGGTTATTAACGATTTTGCGGCGAGCAACGGCCGTCCCCAGACGCCGTGCACCGATGCTTCATTATCGCCATCGTAGAACAAAAACCGGAGCCGCAGAAAATGCGACCGAGCGGACAGAGAGCAGCAAGTAGAGTGAAGTGGGGTGGAAAAATGAATCGGCAAATGAGCGATCAGATCCGGGTACGCGGTGATGCGCGGGAACCAATGAGTGCGTTTGGCGCCCAAACAACGAAGGGAAGGGGACGCTACGCCATTTTAATGGCCGACAAGAAGATGCAAAAAATCGGATCGACGCTTGAAAAATTGACAAAAAGCTAAACGATGGGAAAAGTGAATAAGTCATATTTTGATATCGTAAAGTGTGCGAAATTTAACGGGGGAACGCGGGGAAAACGTGGAATGCACAAGAAAATAAAAAAACAACAAAATGGGGGAAGAAAACGATTAAAATGACCGAAAACATGGGAAAAATGTAAATGGGTAAAAAATGTGATATGCATTATCACATACGTGATATGCATTATCACACGTATTTAATTAAATATGAGTAATAATTTTGTACAATTTGCTGCATTGTACCATTTCTTGCAAGGGTGTTTATTCCTAAATAAATCTAAATTTTGAAAAAGAGGCAACAATTTCTAACCCGAGTCCTTGAACAAAGGGTTGGGGGAGCCAGAGTTCAATCTTGGCTGCATCACACAATAGTGTCAACTTTTCATATTTTTTAGAGAAAAATACATTTTTTTCATTAAAAACATTTGAGTTCATAGTGTTAAACGAGTGAGAACATAAATTTTAAAATTAGATGTTTGTAAAGTAAAAATTTACAACAGAGAGAAAAATCTCAAATTTCTTTATGTGGTAGAACATACTTTTCATAGCAAGAATTAAAAATAAATAAATATATATGTATATAAACGATTGGTTATCTTTTTCCTTGCATTGGAACCTAAAATTTGTTTTTGAAAACTTCCTAATACAATTTTGAAATAAAAAGAACAACTTGCAGCTGCCTCATTTAATCATGAAATCTCAAAACTTTTAACAGGTTGTAAAACCTAAACCATTTGAGATTCACCATAAATATTTTTTACACTTTCTTAAATACACAAAAAAAGCAGCCATGCCAAGTTTTAAAAAAAAATCAAGACTGTGGGTGCTAAGCCACATTTTTTGATTGAGTTTTGCATTTTTTCTAAAATAAATTAAAGAAATAAAGATATTATTGAAATGATGAATAAAATAAGCGGATATAATGTAGAAAAGAGTAAAAAACCACCCAACAATAAAAATAATTGAAATACTTTCAGGATGCAAAAAGATTGAAATCGCAAACGAGGCATGCAACTTTCGGCGCAGCACGTGTTTGACGTCGTTGGCATGATTCCAAAACGTACGTTCTTGGCAGATATAGCGAAGGACGAAGATTATAGAACAAGTAAGAAATTAGAAACCAAAAATTTTAAAAAATCGTATTTTTTTCCGATTTTTGAGAAAAATAAGGCTTGAAAGAGGCAAAAAAAAGGAGGAAAGGTTTTAAAAGCCAACAGAAAAAGCCGGAATTCCGGCAAAAGCCGGAAAAATCTCATCCCTGTATGTAGAAAATGATATTCATTTTTTATTATTCATTTTTTTCAGTTTTTTACTGCTACTGTCCTCTATCTCATATTGCCATATTTGTAGAGTTAAACTTTAAAGTAGTAAATTAAAACATCATCAAACGGGAAAAACTGTTTGAATATTGAATAATAACTGAAAGATTATCATCAAACGGAAAAAACAGTTTGAATATTGAATAATAACTGCAAGATTAGACTTTTTATTTATTTCTTATAGAACATTGAACCAAACTTAGTTTTGTAGCATAAGTCTCCAGTCTCCAGTACCTCAATAATCCTCATTTTTATAACGCCATAGCAATGATAATTTGATAATATTTTCTGGCAATGTTTGACATGCAGCAAAATGCTTCATTGTGACAAGGATGAACTTGATCCTTGTCACAATACCAGTAAAACAGTTAGTTAATAACTGTTTTACTGGTAAGACTCATTTTAGGAGAGTGAGAAAACAAAAAAAAAAAAAAAAAGTCAACAATGAACACTATCTAGTGGAGTTTAAGGTTAATCCACTGGAGTTAGGGTTAAAATTTCAATTATCAAAAAAACACCAAACAATAATGGCTTCGTTGGAATGTAGAGGCAATTTTCACCTGTCATACCTTGAAGGGCAATTATGTAGTTAAATAAATAAATTCCAATAGATTTAAAAACAACACATATACCTGCATATTTCTGTACTCAGTGTCTTGTGTGGTGGGTATTTATATGCTCTATGAAAACTAATTAATTATCATTATGTTTAATATTCAGTGTAATCATCATAATCATAATAATCATCATAAATCATAAGAAAATTATTGTAGGAAATTTTCTATATGTTTAGGAACAAATGCAAAACACAAAGCGCTAAAATAAAGTTCTTTATCTTTTATAATATAGTCGTAAAATTAAATAGCCTTTCAGATAAAAAAATATTTTCTTTTGCAACAAGATTTTTTAAATGGCAAATTTATTTCCAAATAACATGCATAAATCATTAGTATGAATAATCTATGTATGTAATAAAGTCATGTACTGTTGCCCTGCCTTATCGAATATCGTCGGTTCCAGGAAATATTATTTGGTAAAGCAGGGTATTTGATTAAACAGGGAAATTTTGAATACCTTTCTAAATTGACAACATTGTCTTAAAACGTAATAATGATAAATCAATAGCTATATGAAGGAAATAATTCATGTTTTTGCTAAAAAATTTTTGAAATAAGCTAAATAAACAACAAAATAGTTCAATAATTAGTATTTACAAGTATGTATGAAAATTATAAAAATTAACTTTCAACTTGAGTTATGAAATCCTTGTTTTAGCACCTTTTTTCAGTATGTTATTTTTTAAAAAAATTTTGCTTGCTCAAGGTTTTTTGAGAACACTTTTCTGACTCTCTTTTTCCCCTGTTCGTCTACTGTATCTTACATTTAGTATTTATCAATTTGTCACCGTCTAAAATGGGTGTATTTATTTGCGTTATTTAATTTAATTATGGACTTTTTTTTTTGTAATGATAAAGACAAAATTAATTTGATAGACTAGTGGAAACGTTTCGATGAAATATGAATGTCGTTTTTCTCGTCCGTTGTCAGGATAAATATTGCTTTATATTTTACTGTCAATAATTATTCTTACTTAATTTCTTCCCAATTTATTCAAATTTTTCGTCAACAAAAATATTTGCGAAAGCCGATTAATATTATTCGATTAAGCGGGGATCTTTAGCATTTTGCGTCTATGGGGAAATATTCGGTTTCGGGAGGTTTTATGCGTATATAAGCGGGGTATTCGTTTATCCGTTACCCGATTAAGCGGGGCTGACAGTATATAGTAAAATATAGCCTTAGGAATGAGATATCTATATATATAACAAATCAAAACATTACTCCTAATAAAGTAACATAAAATGGACCTTACCGGAATAGGAACATAAATTAGGCAGCTGCACTAAGACCTTCAACGCTGAAGTTACTAATGGTGCAGTATTGGTAGTAAACTGCTTGTTACATTTCGAGTTCTGAACAACGGTCCCGGTACTACTCGCAAGTGCCGGACTTATCTGCGGCAGCTGACGTACGATTAAACACAGGCAATTTTCTAAAATGGAAAACACGACAGACTTCTCATGAGTTATAATTCCACTCTCGCCGCCTTCTCCTAAAGATGCCAGTTCACTGTTATGATCTTTGGGTTCTTGATTTGCTGGTGCTAAATCTATACACATGCACGAAAAGAAAAAGAAATCACATTAAAATACTGTTGGGTTTATTGTTTTATTGTGTTGATTGCGATTATTTAAAATCAATTTTTGAAGATCTGTATTATCTAAACCAAATGACAAAAAATTTTTTTGCAATTTTTACACTCAGAATGAAATTTATACAACTATCATCATTCAACATGACAATATTAACAACTACAAAATACATTTTTCACGTATAATAAAAAAATTAAGAGCATTTGCATAGCAATATAATTTTTAAATGAAAACACGCAAGGGTGGTAAAAGTTCGTAGGAAGAATTTCCTGTGTGCTATGATTCATAAACTTAAAATCTATAAAAAGAATTTCCAAAGAAAAAGACTGATTAAATGACTTAATTAAAATTATACCATCTCTTAAATTCTTTAATACAAAAATTTTTAAGTTGTATTTGATGGTTAGAAAATGATTAACTTTACACTTCCTTTCAAATTCTACAATTACTACGTTTGCCTTTAAAATTATGAGAGATAAACCTTATTATCTGTAAGGTAGTTGTATTTAATTATATTCACATTAAAAATGCTGTAACTAAAAATCATAAATAGTTTTTGTTTAAGTTTTGCCAAAACACTTTGGGAGAAAGAAAAAGATTTTTGTCTTTGTTCATTCTTGCAAAATGTTATTTTTCATTATTACAAACTACAAATGAAGAGGAAAGAAATGAAGAAATACACCAATATGCTAAAACTGAAAATGCATGCTATCATTTTGAGAGTTCTGTTAGTAGTTAGTATTATTAGTAGTTAGAAGTTAGTAGAATAGTAGTTAGAAGATTTCATTGACTCTTCGACAGAATATGTACCTATAGGCTTTCAATAAATTTCACAGTTGTAATTGTTTTGTTTTTCGTTTAAAATTTTTCTGTCACACAGATTTAAAAGACAGTAAGAAAATTTACATACTTTATAAAGTAAAACCTCCTAACCCCCCCCCCCCTTTTTTTTAGATATGCTTGATTTAAATTTAAATAAAAGTGGGGTGACCCATTTACCTCTTATTATGGGGTAAATGGGACACCCATCTGATTTTTTTTTTAAATATATAATCGTAAGGAATACTTAAAGCATTATTTCAGAAAATAATGATGAACTTTTGTTCATTAATAATGTTCAAGATAAAATAAGACAATAAGTTTTTTTTTTCTTTAATTTTTGTATAAGGTTTCGAAAATGAACTGTTCTCAAAAGGGGTCCACTTACCCTAACCAACCTTATACTTACACACAAAAACCTACAACATTGCAACATTAAAAACACTAAAGAGAATAGATTAAGGCGTGAAGTTTTTCAATTTTTATAATGAATTTATTTAAACATTGATAAGATGCCTAGTTTATTTTTTATAGAAATGTTATAACTTTTTTTCCCCACAATATGCAAGTATTCATATCTGCTAACTATACTAACCTTTTAGGCATTTTTTTCTTTCACTCTCTAAACATTCTTTATGAGCAGCAACTAAAAGTTGGGCAACTTCAATCACAGATAATTGAGTATCACTGTTTTCTGTAGTTAGTAGAAGCCTGAAACATGTTACAAATAACACTCAATTAAAACTTGTAAAAATGCAGCGACTTTATATTTTCATATTCAGAGGTAAAATACCTAAATAATCAAAAACACTATTTGTTTTACATTTCGGAATAAGAAAATCAATAGCAGATAGAAATATTCCCTTGACACATTAATTGAGGAAAAAATGCTGGTGTCCTATTTTGCTAAAGTTTTATGGAAACAATAATATGAACCAGCCAACCCAATGCTGTACTTACCCGCCTAGGATATGATTTTTTTGACATTTAGAATTTTTATCTTTTGCATTAAAACTGCAGTATTTATATTCAAATAATTTATTTTACACCCTATATCTGGTGTGCCCCAAAGCGACCCTGAATGGCCAGATTAACTACGAACCAGGATAATAATTCATTTCAAATGGATTTAGTAGTTCTTATTTCTTAGTAAGTTAACTATACAATATTCTATGTTCAACAAGTAAAATAAAATCATTAAAATATGACTGGGGTAGTTTAAAATAGAGTAGTGTTGGCTCAAAGCTATCCTGAATAATTAGTTTTGTTATGAAATATTTTCTTTTAAAGAAAAATTTGTGTTGGAATTCAATTTGCCACAATTTTTATTTTGACAGTAGCAAAAAGATTTCCTTGCCTTTTTTATTTCTTTACATCTCTCTTATCTGACTTTGCTGGGCAAGTACTGAGTGAGAATGTTTGTTCTTCAGCACTATTTATTGTGTCAGATAACGAAATTTTACATAATCCAAGTAACAATATTTATACAAATGTGAATACTAGCAACAGGCCCTGGGCCCAGCCAGGGGAACCCATCCTCCCCAAGTTCAATGGCAAAAATCTCCCCCCCCCAAAAAAAAAAAAATCACAACCCTCTTTCCCTTTTTTATTATTATTTTTTAATATTTTTTATTTATTTATTTATTTATCTTTAATTATTATTAATATTTTATTGGAAAAATTCTGTGCTACGCCAATGGCATACACAAACTAAATAAATAAATAAAATAAAATATAAACAAAATAAAATAAAATAAATAATTTAAATTAATAATAAATATATAAATTTAAATAAATAAATAGTGAAAATTTTTAAAAATCCCCCCGCTAAAAAAATTTTTTATGGCACAATTTGCGTGATAATCCCCCTCCCCGTAGGCACACTTGGGCCCAGCTAGGCTGGTCCTAGATAATTTAAATGTCCTCAATGAAGATCAATGGCCCTCTTAAAGCTATCCACCCCCTTATTGCTCATTACAGCCTCTTCCGGTAAGCCGTTCCCAGTGCCCACAATTCTACTCAGGGTTGGCTTTTTGCCGGCAGAAACTGGTTTTTGCCCTGCCAGTGGCAGAAACTGGTTATAACCGGTAAAAACCGGCAGAAACTGGCAAAAACTAGAAAATTTAATAGCTCTAGTAATTACTTAATGACAGGCAATTAAGTAAAATAAAAAATATAACTCCATTTCGTCATTGCAAAAACTTAATATAATAGTTATTTAATAATTAGTGTAAAAATATGTTAAATAACAAAACTGACATTTCCAAAGCAAAGTAAAATTTTTTTCATAGTTGAAATTTGTATGCGTTAGAAATTTTAGCCTTCTAATGTTGTAAGTAACAAATTTTTCAGTTTGTTGTTTATAATTATTTTGTTTGCATTTAATTTAAAGTGTAATATATATATATATATATATATATATATATATATATATCAAATATTTAAATAAATACAGATTTGTTTTATTTCATTAAACTCTAAAATTCAAGAACTTCTCATTTTACACTTAATATAACTGAACAAAGCTATTCTAAAAGAGCTTAATCAAGCAGTTACTGATAATCATTTACTCGCCTATATGCTCCATCCAAAGTATTTGGGAGTAAATTTATCATGTAATCAAGAAGAAAGTGCTCGCACTTTACTCACAAATATTAATCCTGATTATGTACCTTACAAAACAAATCGGTCCCTTTTCCCAAAACCTATTTTTCCAATCACATGGTAACAACTACTCCAAATACCGCATGGTGGTGCAGTTTGAAAAAATGTGCTATAGATGAAAGTTATGTGAATCTTGCTTGTTCTTTGAGGATAATGCCAGCTAGTTCTGCTGGGATTGAAAGAATCTTCTCAAATTTCTCCTTTGTGCACAACAAATTGGGAAATTGGTTAGGTTTAGAAACAGCGTCAAAACTTTTATTTTGTTAGAAGCTGCTGCAGTGGGGAAACAATGTATAATTTGATTTTGAATGGTGGTAGTGATGTAAATAAATTGTATTTGGGTTAATATTTAATTTTTCTTATACATTTTCTATTGTATGTCAGGAGTTGCATTTATGTCATTATGTGGCAGAAAGGGGTTTTTGCCATGCCGGTTTTAACCGGTTTCTACCAGTGGTTTTTACCGCCTCGGCAGAAACCTGCCAACCCTGATTCTACTAAAGACTTAATTTTTCCTAACTTCCAGGTTAGCCTGAGATTTGAACCTTATAACAATGACCACCCCTTGTCCTGCTTTTGGTGCAAAAATTTAACCCATTAACATCTTTTATTTTGACAAATTTAAACAACTGAATCATGTCCCCTCGGACTCTCCTTGCTCCAGGCTATACATATTAAGACATACATTTCATTCAACAGAAGGAGTGAATTTCATGTCATATATTTATTTATAGTTTGAAATGTATGGGATGTCTCTGTTTTAACCGCTGAGAGTCTCAATGGGTCTTAATCCAACCATCGTTTTGACCTAACTGATGTGTGTG
Source organism: Uloborus diversus (assembly GCF_026930045.1). NCBI lineage: Eukaryota > Metazoa > Arthropoda > Arachnida > Araneae > Uloboridae > Uloborus > Uloborus diversus. Next base: position 164,246,527 of record NC_072736.1, read on the forward strand.
GGCTAATGTGCCCAGCAACGATATACTCAAAGGGGGACCGGAAAGGGGATGGCACCCCTTTTTAGCCTACTTTCCCAGTAAAAATCAGAGAAAGAAGAAAAAAGCATGAAAGAAGGCTTAATACATCTTAAAAATATCCCGAAAAACAAAAAAAAGTCAAAAATAAATAAAATAGTTAGATAAATATTGAAAAATTAAAAATTGGAAAGTAGGGTATTGAGATGGGGGAAAATGTCTGTCGGTCTGTCGGTCTGTCTGTCTGTCGGTCTGTCTGTCTGTCCCCCCCTAATAACTTTTGAATGAATAGTCCGATTCGAACAAATTTTTTTTTGTTAGAAAGATCTCGGCGAGGACATCTCATTCCCATAATTCATTTTTTGATTTGAACAATTTTTCGTTCAATTTTGAACAGTTAAAAAAAACTTAACATTAGCGCCTACGGGGAAATTCAAATCAAAAATAAATCTTGAACATAGAAGAGAAGTGGCTTCAAACAAACTTTGTAGGGAAAAACATTTGATAAAAAACATGTATCAAAAATATCTTTTTGATTTGAACAAGTTTTCGTTCAATTTTGAACAGTTCAAATCTCTTAACATTAGCGCCTAAGGGGAAACTGAAAGTCAATATAGATTCCGAACTTAAAGGCGGATTTACTTCAAACAAATTTTGTTGGAAATAGCTCTTAACAACCTACTCCCGACTCCGACTCCGGGAATTTAGGGGCACCTGACACCGACTCTGACTCCTGTTCCCGACAATTAATCGGACTCCTACTCCCCGACTTCGACTCTGACTTCGTAGCTTTGGCAAACATTTATGCACGGAGGACAAATGACTGACTCCGATTCTTGGATATTCGACTCCGACTCTTTTATCCCAAAATGAGATTGACTCCGACTCCGCTGCTCTGGTTTTAACTGTGAAATAATTATTGTTGATATGATTTGTTTTTATTTTCACGCTAAAGTTTTAATTTAGGTATTTAGTTTTCGGTGAATAAACTCGAAAAATATGCGCAGACGATTTTTTTTTTTTTTTTTTTTTTTTTGACAATGAAAATTATTTCTTTAAGTTGACAGTTTATTGTTTTTTTTTTTTATTTTGGTAAGTGCATTAATTCGTTTAAAAAATTATTTTTGGCAACAGGGGAAAAAGAAACGATTTTTTTTTATATGATGTATTTATTTTAATGAACTTATTATTATAATTTTTTCGTTTTGAAAGCTGTTAAAAATTTTTTTTAATGGAAAGAAGTGTATTAGCTGCTCTGTTTAAAAGGTGCTGCTATTTTATTTGTTCATTTTTTTGAAGAAAAGTAAGGAATATTTTATTCCTAGAAATCAGCTTAAAATATTAAAAAAAATATGTTTGAAAAAATTTGCGATATTAGCTATTTTTGAGAATATTGATCAGGTACTAGAAAGTAGTATGGGTATACGGGAAAGTAGGCTCGTCTAGTTCTAGATGGAACTTCTTGTTAAATTTCAACTTGAGCCTCATCCTACATTTTAATGTTTATCACTCTCATGTTAGCACCTTTAGGCATCTCCTCCCTTTTTAACACGCTTTTATTAGCTTCACCTGTATGTATGTATGTATCTTGTAACGGAATCTTGCAGCTCAAATTTCGCCCACTTCCTGCGATCGGATTCTTTCGAAATTTGGCACGCGACCTCAGACCCGATGACAATGCAATATTCTGTAATCAAATTAATTAATTAACTCTTTTAATTGTTAGTTTCCTCCAATCTTAATCAATATTTTGGCATAAATCCAACAATGTGAAAAAGGAAAAATTTAAAAAAATACATTAAAAAATGCTCGCAAAAATTATTTAGAAATATCTACAAAAACCTTTAATTTTTCTGCATCAGACAAAATTTGTTCCAATGTTCCAAGGTGATTAGAACATGAAATATAATTGTTTTTAACTAATTTCATGCCAAAATTTAGGTGAGCCTTCAATTGGAAATTCAATGCTGATCAGACCATTGTTGAACAAAACTTTTATTCAAATGCATCTCAAATTTTCAAAATATGATTTCTGCACACATACATCGATGACTGAGATGGATTAGCTGGATTAGACAATTACTCCACAGGCAATTTATCAGCGAAGTTGAATGTTTTTAGAGCTCGGCTATTACACTTTAAGGGGTACAGTTGCTCTTTTTGGAGTTCGAGAGACCACGTTTCGAATGCCACCCGAGACCTTTAGTTGCTTTTTTTGGGCAAATTTCATGAATATACAAGATTTTGAACAATGTTGAAATGAATATTTTTTTCGTAAAACAAGTTGAACTAAAAAAGAAGAAAATAAAATAATAGTTTAAAAAACTAAAAAAAACACGCTTTCGTAGCAAAATGAACTAAAAAGTGAAAAATAATCTTTGGATGATAGTAGTTGACCAATCACTTAATTTTAATGTAATATAAAAAAGCGTGGGGGGGGGGGCTTCTTATCAGTTGTCTTGCATTTATTCCATTTGTTCTCCATGCAAAAATGTAAATAGACAGCACCCTACGGTTTTTTGTATTACATTAAAATTAAGTGATTGGTCAACTACTATCATCCTAAGATTATTTTTCACTTTTTAGTTCCTTTTGCTACGAAAGCGTGTTTTTTTAGTTTTAAGCTATTATTTTATTCTTTCCAAGACTACACCACTGGTGCTCAATGATAATAAAAAAAAAAGTACAACAGGAAAAAGAAGACCTACCTGTGCAGTACATTTGCAAGCTCAATAGACAACTGAACATCTTTGCCAAGCAGTTTAGAAGGCAGGCGATGATTTAGCAATTGTATCAATGAATTAAGACACACGGTTACACAATCAGGAGTAGAGCTGGTATATGAATTGCATAATGCTTCCAAGCAAATCCCTTTAAAAAAAAATTAAATAAACTATTTAAAAGAAGTGACTGCAGTTTTAAAGTTTAGATTAGCCACTTGTTATCTTTTACATACATTTCATAAGAAAAAATAACTGATGACAGCCTTTATTTCACTTCAATGCGTTATTTTCTGTTATCTCTTTAAAATACATTGCAATTACTTACCTCCTGAAATTTTGCATTGTTATTATCAATTGATCTTTATTGTGAATTGTATCTTTTGAATTTCAACTGCAGTAAACTCCCGATTATCCGCAGAATAGGGTGGCACGGTAACCGCGGTTAAGCGAAAACCGCGGATAATCCGAATAATAGGTAAAAAATGTTACTACTGTATGCAATAGCTAAAAAATATGAAAAACACTCACATAAACATTTAAATTATAGCTAAAAACATTGCTATATTCCGTCTACTAATATGGGATATAGAAAATATACACATGTAAAAGTTTAAAACGAACAATAACCCAATCAAAAGTTTAAAAAACATTTAATGACGGTTGAATAGAAATAGTGAAAAGACCCGCGGATAATCCGAGCCGCGGATAAACCGACCGCCGATAATCGGGAGTTTACTGCATATTACTCTTTCAAAGTCACAAATTCATTCTGTACAATATTTAAATGTATTGCAAAGAATTTTATTGTATGGTGCACTTGCGTCATGCTCTTTCCACTATGAGGCAGTGAGTAACAAAGTGTTGTGAGTGCCAAAACTAAAAATTTGGAGATAACCAGTACAAATTGTAGGTGTATATGAACTTCTCTGTTTTGGGGAAAGATATGGTCAGTGGCGTAGCTAGACCCGACTTTCGGGGGGGGGGGGTTACTTCTTATATATATATATATATATAAAACATATATATATACTAATATGTATATATATATATATATATATATATATATATATATACTAATATATATATATATATATATATATATGTTTTAGAGAAAGAAAAAAAAAGAAAAGGGAAAAATTCCAAGCGATTATATATATATATATATATATATATATATATATATATATATATATATATATATATATATATATATATATATATATATAATCGCTTGGAATTTTTCCCTTTTCTTCTTTTTTTTTCTTTCTCTTCTCTCTTCTTTTTCTCTTTTTTTTTGAGACTAACTTTTCGGGGGGGGGGGGGTTGTCCCCAAACCCCCCCCCTTAGCTACGCCCCTGGATATGGTACTAGTAGCCCTGGTAGGTGCTGCTATACTGCATGATTTAGAAAAACTTTGAAAGCCTACCTGGGACAGGAACTTCAAACGCGTCTGCTCAAAACTTGAAAATGTCCACTTACATCCCTTTGCTTTTCACTGCCTCATACATTGTTTCATATGGCAATCTGGGACTCAATCCATGAAAATCGGACTGCTCTCAAAACAAGTAAAGATACATTAACAAAATCAAAATAATTTCTTTCCAACATAGAAAATATAACAACATTACGGTAATTTGCAACGCCTTTGTTCTACATTGCAGTCATACGAAAGATAGGGTGCATGTTTTGTTTTGTTTTTTAAATTATCAATTTTATATTAATGCAGAGAAATTAGGATCGAAAGTATTTCGTTGGACAACGATAATTATTTATTGAATATCATTCAGTCAATGGTTTACTTCTACATTGAACCTGTTATTGTCACCAATATAAGTATGCTTAAGCACATTTATTATATCTTCAAAAGCAAATGTTTTACAAAAAAAAAAAAAAGATCATTAATTCCACACAACTCAGAATTTTACTTCAAAAAAGCCAAATAACTTTCAAAAAGTGAAATACAATAGTTCAGATCTTCATGAAAATATCTAAAACAGTCTAGTCAGCCTAGTCTTAATGCATGAACTTTTGAACATGCAAGCCCCTAATAAGTAGCCCAAAAGTATAAAATAAAACTTCATACTTGATATTGAACTTAAATTTATTATTGTGGTTTCAGGTGTCTCAATTCTTTCTTTATTGCGATAAACAGTCAAGTTACTCCAACGCTTCCGATAAATTTTACATAAGAGACTTTAAGATGCAATGCATCACAGTGAGTTTTGACATTCAAATCAGTATTTCCACAAAAAATAAATAAATAAAGACTCATACATACCAAAGACTAAATGAAAATAATCACTGTTTATTTCATTGGCACTTTTATTGCTCTGGGCGACGTAAGTTTTCAGGTTACGTGGTAAACTTTGAGTTGGATTTTCCCCTGTTAACTCAAACCCTCCACAACAAAGCCAAAGGGTTGCTGCATTTAGTACTGGTGGCCAAGTACTTTGGTAATATTTTCTAACAGTGTCTATTGTATCGGAACTATAGAATGCACCCCCTTCATGTGGAAGTTGAGAACGAAATTCTGAAATAAATAAGAGTGAATTAAAAATATTAGAAATTATGTCAACTAGAACAATTCATTATGTAATAGTACACAAAAAGCAGTTTGCTAAGCAAAATTAAATTGAATTTCAAGAGAAAATTAAATATAATCATCTTTGATGATAAAATTTAATACATTTAAAACTAACTAATTAGAAAAAATTAAAGCTTTACAAAATCAGGTCTTTAAAAAAGTTAATAATCTAGAGATTTAAGCAACAAACAATTCATTAAACAGATTCTGATTGTGAAAAAACAATGTTTTTCTTTTTTTTTAAATAATTTTTATTATTGCACTTTACAACTTGATGATTAACAAAAGTAAAATATTTTCTTTAAGAATTCTAGATAGTGACCTATGCATTAAAAACGTGCTGAAAGGGATAAATGCAGAAAAAAGTGACTCGTGCTATATGTATAGAAGAAAAAGGTTGATTTTAAAGTCCAAGTCAAGCAACCGGATTGGGAATGGAGCAAAGAGAAAAAAAGAAAATGTTTTATTCATAGAGAATTAATATATGATTGTCTTACTCATGATCCTTTTCAAAATTTAGAAATAAATAAATATATTAATGATAACGCTTTGACACCAAATTGTAGAAGCAAGCTACGATCAATGTGTGAGATTAATCTGAATCCTGGGGCCCGCCATTTAAAATTTTTCATAGGATTGGAAAAGGGGCAAAGGGTGGGTTCCCCACACAATTTTTGTTTGCGGTAAACAACACAAACCACGCCCACTTATATGTAAAAACATTATATTATCAAAGTCAGTCTTCAACTGACTGACCCTCTGAATGACGAGCCTGTCGGAAACTTTAAATACAAGTAACTCAGTTCATGTACTTTTTTTGTAGTCTCGTATGCACAATTTCAGTCTAGAATGCAAGATGTTTGTCTGGAAAAAGTCTCCAAAGGAGCCTCAAGGAAAAACCATTTGAAACTCATTTCAGCAGAGAGATTTCAATTATATATTGACAAAAAAAAAAAAAAAAAGAAATTGTGAAATTCTATTTGTGGTAGGCCTCCGTCCAGGAGACCCCATAGCACCTACAGCCTTGAAATTCAGTACAAAATTACTTTGAGCACCAGGGGTTTTGTCATCAAAATTTTGAATTAGTTTTTTTTGTAATTAGTTTTTTTAAGCAAAAATTTCACATAAATTGCCTATTAAAGGGAATAAAATTTTCCCACACTTCTTGACATCCTATGTCATTCAAAAAAGAACTTTTTTTCTGCACCAGATTGAGCTTGTTCTAATTTTCTCAATTAATTAGAACAGCAGACATTAGGGTTTCTAATTTAGCGAAAGTCCAAGGCTCAACTAATTCAAGCCAAGAGCTAAAGAGTAAATTATTACTAGAGACCACGAATTTGAAAACTACTTTTCAGATGTCCAAAATGGCCGTTTTGTCATGTTTAGGAGATCTTTGAACTTTGCAATTCAGTACAAGTTAGTTTGGACCCTGGGGGAGGGCTTCGAGCATTTTCTCTTTGAAGTGTTTCTTAAAAATTAATTTTGTTAAAATGTTTTTTTATCAAGTTTTTTGTCTTTAGGTTGGAGTGGAATTTTAATATTTTTCTAAATTTGATGAGATCTTTACCCAAAACTCTATTTTCTATAGGAAAGTGAACGCAATTTTTATTTTGTTCTAATCAGGGAGGGTTACAAGGGAGGGGCGACGGGGGGGATCGCCCCTCCCTTGAGGGACTCTCCACCGGTAATTTTTCGAAAATGAAGTTCAAAAAAGGCAAATTTAGACGAGTTTCATTGATGTTGGGTGAAGGGGGGTTTGGATTCCTATCTCGGAACTGTTTCAGAATTAAAGTCTAAAACCTTTGTGATTAATATTTTTAAATCAGTATACATAGCAAAAAGTTAGTGATAAAAATCAATAGCCCCTCCCTTGAAAGATTTCTGGATCCCTCCTTGGTTCTAATCGTAATGTATACTTTAATCTGATTCTTCTTAACAGGCTCTTTAAATCTTTGTGAACCAATTAAGATTGCTAAGTAATTTTCAGGGGTTGGTGAATGGGCAGGGTGCAGAGTCCCTTAGTACATTGAAAAGAAGTTCTGACTACTTACCAGATGGGAGTGATAGTAAAGCATAGTCTTTTAAAAATGCCAACCAGTAAATGCTGAGTAAGGAAAGCTCTGGAGAAACAAGTCGCAATAAACTTTCTTCTGTGTCGGCTGAATTTTTATCTTCCTGTTTACAACTATTCATTGCGACAACATATACCTAAGGAAATAATACAATAGTTTTTTTTACAGGAAGTATAGGAAAATAATTGCATTTTCTAGACATGTTTGTTCATTCTTGTAATCAATAATCTATTATCTAGGCAGTTCATTTTTATTGCAGGAAAATGAGAGAGATATCAGACATAATAAACTTTGTTGAGATCTAAAAAATCGAAAGGTATAAATCAACGAAAAACAGTTGTGTGTTGTGTAACAAAATTATAAGTACAAAAAAAAAAAAAAAAAAAAGAGTGAAAGCAGCAATATGATACAGAATTATAAGAGTGTACTATCTTCAAAAAATAAATTTAAGTTCGCTCATATGAGCATAGTTTGGGGATTGTTTTCTTCCTAAATTATTATTCAGGGTTGCATAATATTAACAAATATTCCATGACAGAATGAATAAACAGAATAGTTAAATTTAATTAGTAACAACAGATGCATAGCTTAGCAAATCAAAAGAATAAAGTTATTATTGAATCTATAAATATTAAATCTAAAGCTACTGCAGAAACATTTTCCTGTCCTTTCGGAAAAGTTTCCTCTATTTGATAACAATTACTATGAAAAAATTATAATTAAAAATGGAAACAAAAATTAAACTGAAGACTTAACTATGTGCTGTAAATTTCTTATTGGATAATTTCTATTAATGTATGACAGGATTTCCTTTCTACTTATAAATGCATTAAAAAAAATTTGATGTAAAAAAAAATATTTGAAATTGAATAAATGCAAGTTGTACAGTTAATACTTTGTAAGAAACCCAGTATTGATACAGTAAAACATGCCACATCATGGCTAAAAACATGTCATTTTGAAAATTTACAACTGAAAGCAAAACATACATGGGCTTGAGAAAAGTGATGAAATTATGGCATTGTATAAAATGACAAATTTCCCAAAAGAATTTGCATTAAAAGCATTTCTTGAGCTAATCAGCTTAAAATTGTTGCTAAACTGCAAGATCAATTAAAACCCATGCTTGAGCAACTTGATATGATGTTAATAAATGCAGTGTATTATTATTGAAGAATAAATTGATAATTCAAATAAAATCAAAACATTCACAAATTGCAAAAACAAATTAAAAGGTTCAATGTTAGCTCCTCAAAAATCATAATAAGAATACTTTGAATAACATCATTACTTAATACTGTCTGAAAGACATTTTTAGTGATTTTTGTGGCATTATTAAATTTATATTCTTATTAAATCTAAAATTTAAAGAACCAAAACTCATAAGAAAACATAAATGACCAATGATAAACCTATAAGAGAGAAAATTCCTTACTTCAGCCCAAGCTTTTAAAATTGCCAATTTTTCCATTGTAGAAGCACTCTCATTATAAACTAAAGTACCAGATGCTTTGTGAAGCTTTTCCAGAGAGGAAACAAGCAATTGGTGCACTCTTCGTAAATCATTTAGGTCTCTAGCAACACCACAGCCAATCCAAGCACTACAAACCTACATTAAAAAAATAAATAAATAAAGCAAACACAAAATTAGTTTAAATTTCAAAAAGAAAAAAAAAAGCTTTTAGTTGTTGAAAAGTATCAGACCTGACATGCAAATGCTGTGATATGAGAAGGTGTTTCAGGTGAAAATGCTGGACGAAGAGCTGCACCAACCTGAAATAATCAAACGTTAAATTTCGAAATGGATTCTGCTCAGTTTGTTATATGCATAATAGATCTTCAAAATAACAAGAATTTCTTTTATAATGTTAGTCAAATATCAATTAATTTTTTTTATTTTAATTAAAGATGATCTTGTAAAAATACATGAATTAACTTAAGTGAAGTTTTCTGGTGAGGAAATTTAGAATCATAAAATTCAAACTGCTTTAGGGCCATTCAACAAAAACATCAACCCTTTGTCCCGCACGTGACGGTTCATATACTTCAATCAAAAGAATTTCAAAGGGTAATGACGACATTTTTTGCTTAAGAAATCACACGTAAGTTTGTAATTTGTTAAGCAGAAAAAAAATTTGTTCATTAATATTTTAAAGCATTATTTTTATTAAAATATATGAGGCGTCAACTGTGGTACAAAATGACTGTTTTCTGTGGAGTGGCCCTTTATATCATTTTATACATTTGCATCTGATTTTGATGCTGGAGAAAATAATTAACAAAGAAAGTAAAATAAAAAGTGTTGTAAATGCAATTCAATTTTTTTAGATGAATCAAAGTTTAATTTTATGCAATGGTTAATTCATTAAGTTAACAAACATCCATTTACATATCACACCCTGGCAACAGCAGTGATACAGCTAAAAAAAAAAAGCATTGACGACACTAAAGGGTTTAATGCAATAATGTTTTTAACCGATTTATTCTCAAATATTAAGGTACCAGTAAAACATTTGTGATATGTTTACTGACCAGTTTCTGTTGTTTAAAAATTTACTTAGGAAATTTTTTCTTCTGAATTTAAGGAAATTTTAATGATGTGAAACCTATGATTACATGGTCTTTACACCACCACACACAAGTTTTGTAAACTCACTTAGAGCGAGTTTTATTGCAAGAAATAGCATTACATTTAGATTTTATATTAATAACTAGCCGTACCCACATAACTTTGCCCGTAGTAGAAAATTAAAAGGTCATTTGGTTCGCCTGTAATATTTACAAATAATGGATGATGAATTTCTCGCCAATTCGCTATGTTCATTTGGTTGCATATGGTAGTTTGCTCGTCCACGTTATGCTAATGCGCTAGCCCACATAATGGTCATTTGCTAGTCCACCTTATGGTAATTTGATTGTCTACTTTATGATAATTTGCTCAGTAATATGTTCTTAAAATTGGAACAGAAAAAGAACAAAATCGAGTTTTCGAAAAATCGCTTTGAGGTGCTCACCCTTGTGCTACAAACTAATTTTGTGCCAAATTTCACGAAAATCGACCGAAAGATCTAGGCCCTAAGCGCGTCACAGAGATCCAGAGACACAGACTTTCAGCTTTATTATTAGTAAAGATTAGTACAGTAGAGAATCAATTATCCGGGAAGTTCGGGACCATAGCTATCCCGGATATCTGAATTTCCCGGTTTTCTGGATCGCTAAAAAGAACTTTTGACCGATTGTTTATAAAACTTAAATTACTATAATAAATAGTAAAACGTATTAAAATAAGAAGAAACTAGTTCAGAAATGCTTATCAATATCAAAACATTAAAAACTACTAGTGAGAGAATAATTTAAATACCAAAAACCTAAAGTTATTTAATAAGACCTGAGACCCTCACATTCATTTTGAAAAGGAAAGAAAAATACCAATTTTCGATGTTTTAAAATGAAAGAGAATGAAGGGAATGGCAAGAAACAAGTTTTTGAACGTAAATGTGCGATTCTTCTATTATAGCGTATGAGAGAATTTGTTTTCATGAACGCGTTTTTTTTTCCCACTTTTTTGTAAAGATTTGGCGTAAGCGATTATTGATAACTATTGCTTTTGCATTAAGTTAATACCAATTGAAATTTAATTTATGAGTTCCTGCAGCCTTATTACAGTCTTGCATTTAACAATTTCTAGATTCCAGCATCAACTATGCGGAAAATTCGAGAATCGCCGCGTTTCACACGCTTTTGCGACGTCACTTCTGCTCTAAACGGTTTTAATTAGAGCCGCTATATAGATAGGCCGACGCATCAGCTTAAGTTCAGCCATTTTGGATCGGATTTTTCATTGTTGCGCTGCTAGGGTTACCACAGCAAAGTTTCGGATTTCGCCAAATTTGCCGAAAATAATATTTTATTTAATAAACAATTCACGTGTTGCTAATAATTGCTCACAGTGAGCCATCACCAAACGTGATAACTCGCTAGAAAAGACAACCACTCAAACACGGGCTCCGATCCAAAATGGCTAATCTTAAGCTGATGCGGCGGATCGTATATATAGGGGCCTTAGTTTGAATTAAAGGCCATTCAATAAAATATTGCATTATAATGTGACAGTATTCATTTCTCTAGTTTTCGGTTGGAATGAAACATAAAAATTTCAGACTTACGAGTGTACTTTTTAGTTCAAGAAAATATTCCGGAATTTTTTTCCTGCGCTGAAGATAACAGTTTAAAGTTCATTTTTTTAAACATTTTCCCGAGTTATAGATGGGTAATATGGTATTTATTAAGAAACCGCTCATTTTCTTTTAGGTATTTCAAAAAAGAAAAAAAGCTTAGTTTTTCAAAAATTGCCGAAAATGCGTATTTTTAAAAAATGGCGGGAAAATCCGCAAAAGGTTGCTGGTTTTCTGGTTTCCCGGTTTTTTGGTTCCCGGAAAAAAAGGTTCTACACTGTATGTTTTTTTTTAATTTCTGGGTTGAGTCACTTCTCTCACTGGGATGCAATATGAAACTCAACTTAAAAATAGTTAAAACCATTGTATGCATGAAAACAAAATATATATATATATATATATAAAATACATGGCGTTACACATTTGATTCGATTTACATTTATCAGAAATCATTTCAATCAGTTAAAAAAGAAGCTATTTTCATACATGCAGACGTTATATACATTTCAAAATCAATTTTAAGTAAATGCGTTTTAATACCTGTGCTTGGTACTGTTCCAGTATAACATGACCAGGAAATTCTGGCTCTGGCACTTTTGAAAATCTATTAATTACCATCTGCAATCAAGAAAAAGGATTGTACAGAAAAAAAAATTGAATCCATTTATTTTGTATTCAATTTTAAAATTATAATCACATAAAATAATGATGCATGGATAAAATTGTCAATGGTTTGGGGGTGGAGGTCTTGACACCCCCTCCCTCTTAAAACCCATCCTTGTGCAAAACTGACAACTAACATAACATGTAAAGACATAAAAATTCCTACTAAGACTCTCAGTAGATAATGGCGATTCCTCACCAAATGCGGTGCAAAAAAGGAAGTTTAGGCGCTAAGGCCACAGAACTAAATATTAATTGGTGTTAAACAGGAAAAACTAACAAGTAAAGCTTCTAAAACCAAGGTTGTTTTAAATGAAAGTTAATGGAATAAATGCCAAATTCAGTATGATTACTACAAATTAGGCACATAAAAACATAAAAATATCATCTATTTACAAAATTTGTAAAAATATGCATGATATTGATAAACAATAATATACATTGCTTCAAAAAGAATTTTAAATAAGTATTTTTTTTTAACCTTTCATTAACAAAATGCAAACAAAATGTATCAAGAACCAGCAGCACCTTTCAAAAGAAAAAAAAAAAAAAAAGAAAGAAAACAGCCACAACAAAAATAAATAATATATATTTTTAAGGAAAAATAAAACCACATAACACACATAAAAACGACAGAAATTGAAAACTTTGGGAATACTTTTAGAGATACAAATAAACAAATAAAATCTATGTTCAATGAAAAAGGAAAAAAAAATTAAACTGATGAGGAAGACTTTAGTTTACATTATAAGGGAAGGGGGGGGGGTACACAATTAATAATTTTCAATAAAAATATTATTTTTAAATATTATATTATTTTGAGGGGTTTCAAGGCACTACTTTTCCAATGCAACAAAATATGAGTTTTAAGATGAAAAGTCATCCAAGAAAATCCTCGAAACATGCGTCTGCAACCAGTTTACTAATTTGTGCTTAATTGCATTTTTTACTATTGTTACTTTGTTGCACAAAGATATTTATCCATTTCATCATTTCAATAGATCTGTTGTAATTGTAGATACCACAAATAATTTTTTTTTTCACAAAATTAAATTGTCTCAAGTTTAAGGTTGTAAAAATATCCCTTAAAAAGCAATCCTGCACAATATTTATTAAAAAGAGAAATGTTAAGAGCACTTACTTGCAATGCTTTGAGCCCCTCAATTCTCAAACTGTCACTCTCTGAAGTAGCAGCCATAAATGCCATTCGAATCAAATCAGAAAGGTAAAATACTAAGTAATCTGTAAGTAAAAATATCAACAATATACTTTTTTTTTTTTTTTGGAGTTTTATTAAAAACTAAAATGAGAGTTTAGTAAACAAAATTCTAATTTAAAAAAAAATAAAGAGAGAATTTTGAAAAAGTTTATCGTTAAGTTGATACTAAATAGAGCATATGGTCACATGACACACCATGTCGATCCATGAGCTTCCTTAAGTGTTGAAGTGTATAAGTTCTTATCAGTTTTGAATTTGTACAAAGAAAACAACTGGACATTTAAAGGCAGTGAGAAGCAAAGGGATGTAAGTGCCAAAATTAAAATATTGGAGATAACCAGTACCAATAGTAAGAGAACCTCTCCTCTGTCTTGGGGGCAAGAGATAGTACTAGTAGCTGCTATACAGCATGATTTAGAAAAAAAAAAAAATCAATGAAAGTCTACCTAAGTTCTGAAATTTAAATTTGTTTTACTCACAAAACTAAAAAGTCCACTTAGATCCCTCTGCTTCTCACTGCCTCATTTGTACTTTTTAAAGGCTGGTAAAAAATTTGTTCATATGACTAGTTCAAGTACTCATTTCATATTTTAGTAATTCAAGCCCTAAGATTTTAATAGTAAAACAACACATTGTGAATTATTAAATTTTACATGCACTTATTTTCATACATGTGTTAAAGCTTTGCCATTCAATTGACCCAATAAATAGGATTATCTCTTTATCTTCTTTACTAATAATAAAGCAGAAAGTCTCTCTGTCCGGAGGATGTCTGGATGTCTGTAGGATGTCTGTAGGATATCTGTAGGATGTCTGTGACGCGCATAGCGCCTAAACCGCTCGGCCGATTTTCATGAAATTTGGCACGAAGTTAGTATGTAGCATGGGGGTGTGCACCTCAAAGCGATTTTTCGAAAATTCGATGCGGTTCTTTTTTTATTCCAATTTTAAGAAAAAAACTATCATAAATTACGAAATCATCATAACGTGGAACCGTAACATGGGCACAAGTCAATTGGCGAGATACGAAATTATCATAACGTTGAACTGTAACGTCGGTACAAGCCAATTGGCGAGAAAATTCACCATACATTATTTGTAAATATACAAGCGAAGCAAAAGACCTTTAATTTTTCTATTACGGGCGAAGCCGTGCGGGTGCCACTAGTTACTAATAATAAAGCTGAAAGTTTCTCTGTCTGGATCTCTGTGATGCGCATAGCCCCTAGACCGTTTGGCCGATTTTCATGAAATTTGGCATAAAGTTAGTTTGTAGCATGAGGGTGTGCACCTTGAAGCGATTTTTCAAAAATTCGATTTTGTTCTTTTACTATTTCAATTTTAAGGACATTTTCTGGAGCAAAATTATCATAAGATGGACGAGTAAATTACGAAATTATCATGACGTGGAATGGGAGAGCGAATGAATGTAGCCAATCGGCGAGAAATTCATCATCCATTATTTGTAAATATACAGGCGAACCAAATGACCTTTTCATTTTCTACTACGGGCAAAGCCGTGCGGGTGCCACTAGTAGTAAATAAAAGTAAGGTTTCAAAGAAATTCTGGAAGGAAGTCTGTGGCGGACGTGCGTCCAGGAGACCCCATAGCACCTAGAGCCTTGAAATTTTGTACAAAATTACTTCGTGCCCCAGGGGTGCGCACCTGGTTTTTTTTTTTTTTTTTTTTTTTAATTCAAATTAGTTTTTTTGTCATAAATTTTTTAATCTCAAATTTCGCATTAATTGCCTATTAAAGGGGTGAAATATTACTTGCACATATTAATATTATATATCGTTGGAAAGGGTAGAATTTTTGGCGTTGTACACAGTTTATTTCATTGCTCTAACTTAAATACGGCGGGAGTTAGTTGCGTTTTTAGCTCGACCTCTTTTAGGCTTAGCTAAAATTTAGGCACTACTTTCTTCATTAAATCTATCAGTAAAAAGCGAAGGAATTGTCCCACGGTTTTCTTTTTGACACCACTGGAAATAGCGGCTTTTTTTACTCCAGATCTAACTCGACCAATGGTCAGAAAACCGAGCTTCTGTCTCCAAAGGGAAAAAGTTACAAGCCCTTAAAAAATATAAAGTTTGAATAATTTCATCTCCATTAAAATTGTTCATGTTTTATTTGGCGTTGCCATAGTTACGTCTTTTCGATTCGCATGTTTCTTCTTTCTTATTCACAAACTTTAAGGGTTTCAACTTTAACGGGAAATCTTAGGCTTAACTCAATTCAAGCATCTAGCTAAAGAGCAAAATATATTACTTGAGACCATGAATACGAAAGTGACTTTTCAAACGTACAAAACAGCAGTTTTGCAATGCTCAGGAGCCCCTTAGTCCTTACGGCTCTGCAAGTTGGTACGAGTAATTTTGAAACCCAGGGAAGGGGTGATCTCTGATCCAAAGGGAGCTAGCTAGCTCATAATGCGTTTTCAATCTGTTTCTTTCTAATTGACGATTTAAATCTTTGCAAATCAAATAAGATTGCAAAGCAATCTTCGGGGTTTGGTGAGCGTTAGCGAGCAGGGGGCAAAGCCCCCTAGTATCTATAAATAAAACTTTGTTCCATATTGATCATAAAAGAAAAATAGCTAGTAGATTTGAACTGATCGAAGAACTGATTTTGGCTGGCCCCTCCGGTTAAATTAGGTTTGTTTATGTAGCCGTCTCTAAAATAAATATGCTGAGTCAATTTACAAAAACAAACTTAAAACAGAATACCTCATAAAATATTGAAAATGATCTGAAAATAACAAATAAATTAATATTTTTAATAAACTGCAATGAATTATACTGTCTTACCTTTCTTATCTACCAATTTACTTTCCCTAGCAAGGGAAAGGTCAAAATGGACATATTTTCCTTCACAAACAGTAATAATCCTCTGCAAAGATTCTGCTGCAAATACCCTTGTTGACCACCGTGGGGAAACAAATGTACGAGAGCCTTCCTCACTCGCTTTAAACCTTGCTTCATCATCAGCATCCACATCATTTTCAGTTTCATTATTGTCCTCCTTCTCTTCTTTTAATGATGCTAGATCTAAAGACATTAAAAAAAATTTTACATCAACAACAACTTAATATATAACCATAAAATATTTTTAAAAACAATGAAATAATCTAAGACAAGCGATACAAAACATAATTTTTCTGAATCTGTCATATTTATTATATTTTGCTTTACCTTTAAAAAAAAAGGGGCACTAGAGAAAATAGCAACTAGAATTTTTGTTCTTCATCTCTCCTTTTCCAAACTAAATACTGCATTAATTTTAACAAAAGACATACAAAAATACGGAGTTTTAAAAATAAAGCAATGTTATAAAAAATGTCAACTATACTTTGTTATGCTCAAATGATGCATGATGTTTTGATCACCAGTTGTGTCACAAGTACTAGGCACACAAAAGGGCTCTCTTTGATGCAAAACTGCACCAATGATTGAATTTTGTCCAGGGTATTCAAAGTCAACCAAATATTCAAGGTGTCTTTAACACAGCACAAAATCACACATGGTCACTGACAATTTTCTGCCTCTAGAAAATGTACCGATCGGCCACTTGGGCCGCCGATCAGAAACCGGGACTAAAGTTAGGAGGCCAAACCCTTACTACCACAGTGAATAAAATATGACAACGTATATAAAGTACAAATTCAGAATGAAAAAAGGTTAAAAAACCAGCAAACAGCTGTTTCGGCACTCTAAAATACAAGTGCCATCATCAGTGCAATTAAAAACGAAGACAGGTTCAACCCGACTAACTTCATTCTGAATTTGTACTTTATATACGTTGTCATATTTTATTCACTATGCAGTACAAAGTTTTCGACTACTTTTTATGTATCCTTACTACCACAGCCACAATAAAAACTCTCACCCCAAGATTTTATCAATTTTGAACAACAAAAAGAGTAAAGGAAATTTACGTTTAGCACACATTAGCATTGAAAATCCAAATCAGCTTTGGGAGCACAAAATAGCAATACAATTTGCATACATATTTTACAAGCAGGGCCGTATTTAAGGGGTGGGTTTTTAGGGTTCATACCCTCTCCAAACATTTTCAAAACTATTTCAAAATACATCTATAACTTTTTGCTGGAAAAATTATTATCACTGTTTTAGTATTTATTTATTTGTTTATTTTCCATTTTATTTAAAAAATGAAGTCCCAATTATTGACAAATCGCACAAACTAAAGTGCTTTATCTGCAGTATTCTTGTTATTGCGGAAATCATTTCTAACATAACAATACAGCATTTCTCATTAGATTTTGAATACCCTTTAGATTTTGATTACAAAAACATAAAAATTCTTGAATTTGAAAGAGCCAAACTATATATTTAACCTAGTTTGCAAGTGTCAAAAATTATGAATTTAAGAAATATTACTTCAAACCAGAAGTTATGTGTGTAATGTACGCATCAGATTTTTTTTCTTCATTTAATAAACACATCACTTTTTGCATTTGCTTATGTTTATACAAAAATGAAATCAAATTTGATTGATCATGCAGATTTCACGAAAAATATGTTGGTAACAAGGGCGGATCCAGAAATGTTTCAAGGAGGGGGCGGTTGAATTTTTAACTTGTGCTTTGGGGGAAAGGGGGACTGCCACAGAATTTTTACCAGAAGCAACTGAAATATCGAAACTTAGCCAAGGAGGTCTCTGAACCTATTTCTTTAATTTTCCGCTGAAAGAGGTCTTCCAAAATTGTGTTTTAGAACTTCAATTTCGTAATATTTCTGTTGAAATGCTTCAAAAACCTTTCCCCCTAACATCATGAAAGAAAATCTAAAATTGCCTTTTTGTAACTTCAATGTCGAAAAGTTTCCGAGAGGGAGATTGGAACTCCATTCCTTTCCTTATCGTCTTCAAAAAAGGCCTAACTTGGCGTTTTAAGACTTCAATTTGGAAAAATTGTCTGTGCAAGGTCCCTCAAGGGTGGGGCGATCGCCCCCATCGCCCCTCCCTTGTATCCGTCCTTGGTTGGTAAAACACTCGCCGAAACAAAAGTCTGGTTACGGCCCTGGTTACAAGGAACTCCTTTTTCAACACAAGAGATGTAAGTAGATAACAGAACACCCCCTATTATGAATGACACTTTTCATCCATATAGCTCTCTTCATTTGCAACCAGGGTCCGTACTCCATTTTCGAAATAAAATGAAGCAGTTTTGGAGGAGTTTTGAAGGAGTAAAATGAGATTTTGAAGGAGTACTAACGGGCTGTCATTAAATGATGTCGCACATTTTTTCAACATATTTGACCCCCCTTCCCCTTTTGTCAAAAAGTGTCACACTTCACAAGTGGACACTCACACGTCATATTTTTCATAAACATATTGTTACAATAACTGTGTGATGTCACTTTTTGTCACGCTCTCTCTTCCCCTTGTCACGATTTTACGAACCCGTCTCCCCTTCAATGCATGACGTCACTTCTGGATGACCCTTTTTACAATATCATAACTGTGATTTACTAAACAAGTGTTTTTTT
Organism: Uloborus diversus; assembly: GCF_026930045.1. NCBI lineage: Eukaryota > Metazoa > Arthropoda > Arachnida > Araneae > Uloboridae > Uloborus > Uloborus diversus. The sequence continues at coordinate 164,265,495 of NC_072736.1, forward strand.
AATACAGTCACTTAATATATACATCTACTTATGCATTTTTAAATATTTAAATAATAATTAGACACCTGACTTTTGTATCTGAGAGTGTAGTGAAGGGAAAAACAATAATCATAAAACTTGGAAAAAATAGCCAAGCACGATTTAAGCATGTTTTAATTTCACTTATGAAATGTCTTAGTCATCTTTACTAATAATAAAGCTGAAAGTCTCTCTGTCCGGAGGATGTCTGGATGTCTGGATGTCTGTAGGATGTCTGTGACGCGCATAGCGCCTAAACCGTTCGGCCGATTTTCATGAAATTTGGCACAAAGTTAGTTTGTAGCATGGGGGTGTGCACCTCGAAGCGATTTTTCGAAAATTCGATGTGGTTCTTTTTTATTTCAATTTTAAGAAAAAAACTATCATGAATTACGAAATTATCGTAACGTGGAACCGTAACATGGGCACAAGCCAATTGGCGAGATACGAAATTATCATAACGTGGAACTGTAACGTCGGTACAAGCCAATTGGCAAGAAAATTCACCATACATCATTTGTAAATATACAAGCGAACCAAAAGACCTTTAATTTTTCTATTACGGGCGAAGCCGTGCGGGTGCCACTAGTCCAATAATATTTTCACCTTCAACTTTTATGACTCCTATAATAATCAATTTGTAAATCACATCGTTTTGAAAAAAAAATAAATAAAAGAAATTACTACATTGAAATCGCCCTTGTGACAAGGTTAAGTTGTCGATCGAAGAAAAGTTACTGTCATAGAGGAAGATTATTAATCTGGAACTAAAAAAGAAGGAGTTTTGAAGGAGTTAAAACCAAAATGAAGGAGTTTGAAGGGCCCTTCAAAAAAATTTCCTAAATGAAGGAGCATTGGAGAAGTTTTGAAGGGGCCTACGAACCCTGTGAAACTCATTGAGAAGGAATAGATGGAGAGAGTGCAACCCTACTATCCCGATACGGCAACAGTACCATGTGACCTGGGGAGCAATTTCGAGTTGACCGTAACCGCTGAAGAAGTTTTCATTAGCTGAAGCCATGCATGATAACAACCTTTAACTGTAGAAGGGAAAAATTAGATTTATAGTAATAGTGCAGTATTCTAGCATTGTAAACTGTGCGGAAAAAGCCACACCAGGAGGTGCAGTAACTTTTCCCTAGCATGTACGAATGATTTTTACTTCTAAATAAAGAAAAAATAACATTTATATGCATTCAACTGGTACATATTCCACAGTTGCCTATAATTTTTAAATTTTTGTACTTATTTTACCTATAAAATTATGAAACATTGTATATCTTGAGTGCGAATAACATTTCAATTCCATAAAAACACTTTTTACTCAACTAGTAATTATTTTAACGGCTCTTAAGCATTTTGTGTACATTTGCTTTGTTGGCGAGTATCTTCTCGCCAAGCTCCTGTGAACAGCAGATGCGCAAGAATCAAGATTTGCTATTTTTATGCTTCAATTTAAATACTAGTATGCCTGCGTATGAAATCATTTCAAAACATTGATTACAATACATATGTGTTAGCTTTAAAAGCTATGCGCAGTATTTTTCCGTGGATCTTACGTCTAATAAGTAATAGACATGAACCAATTTTCTGAGTCAAAAAGCGACCTCTATTTTATTTCAACATATATATAAAAAGGTAATTTACATAAAATTTAAATAAAGAGTAAAATAGTGTTGCCACTCTTTGGCTATATAACAAATGTAAATTAAATTAGGATGGAGCTGTGAAAATAGTTAGTGGTCTAACATATCCCCCTCATTTTCACAGATCCATACAAGAAAATGATAATTTTTAAACACCAAAACAAAACACTCTTTTACAGAAGTCCATTAACTGTTGCACAGTTAAACATTTAGTCAAGCAATCAGCTAAATTGTTCTTTCCATTAACATGAATTAACTCAAATTTCCCATCTTTTAAATTTTCTTTAACGAAAAAATATTTAATGTCTATATGTTTAGTTCTTTTATTTTCCACAAAATTCTTAGAAAAATAAATAGCACTTTTGCTATCGCAATAAACTGTCGGCTTTTGAAAAATAACTCCTAAATTTCTACAATCTTTTAAGATTCGTGAAAGCCAGATTATTTCTTTTACTACATCTGAAATAGCAATAAATTCAGATTCCATGCTGGAAAGAGCAACTGTGGCTTGTTTTGACGATAACCAAGATATTGGAACTCCGTCTAACGTAACTAAAAACCCACTTACTGATTTTCGATCATCTCGATCTGAAGACCAACTTGCATCTACGTATGCTTCAACATTAGAATTACTAGCTTTAGATAAGTCCAAGCAATACTCTTTAGTATTTATAACATAATTTAAAACTTGACACAACATTTTCCAGTGAATTTTGGAAGGAGAATTACAATACTTAGATAGTAAAGATACATGAAACATAATATCAGGCCTAGTTCTCGTGGCTAAAAACAAAAGACTACCAACTAAAGATCTATAAGGCACATTTTGAATTTCTTCCCCCTCTGCACATTTTTGTACAATTACACCGGGGTTTAACGGAACTTTTACATTTTCCTTTCGAAACTGATTGAAAACAGAATCTAACTTTTCAATGTAAGATTTCTGATGAATCAGTAAATGACCATCATCCATACATTCGAATTCAACCCCTAAGAATTTTGAAATTGCCCCTAAATTTTTTATATCAAACTTTGATTTTATTAAATCAATTGCACGATTCAATAAATCGTCATTTAAAGCAAATACCGCTAAATCATCGACATACAACAAAATTATAACTTTCCAATTTAAATGAAAAACACAATTACAACTCGACAGCTTTTCGAAATGTAATTCCGAAAATACTCTATTTAATTCATGAAACCACTCGCGCCCCGATTGATGTAGGCCATACAACGCCTTTTTAAGTTTCATAACATGATTTTCTTTACCCCTCGTTACAAAACCTTTTGGTTGTTCCAAATATATGGTTTCTGTTAAATTTCCGTACAGATACGCACATTTAATGTCCAGATGAGCATGTCTCCAACTTTTTAAGGCGACCAGAATTGTAAAGAAAAATCTAACTAATGTAAAGCTAATTACTGGCGAAAAAGTATCAAAAAAATTTATTCCTTCTGTTTGCCTAAAACCGAGTGCAACCAACCTTGAACGATATATCCTAATTGATTTATTAGTATCTGTTTTTAAATTGTACACCCATTTACAACCCAAAACTTTTGTGGCTTCCTTTCTCGGAACCAACTCGTAAACACCGCGAGATTTTAACATATTTATCTCTTCAATCATAGCTTTGAGCCATTCATTTCTTTCTGAACAGTTTTGAGATTCTTCAAATGTTAAAGGAATTTTAACTTCCGCACAATGAATTTCAACCTCGCTATCACTCGAATGTTCAGCATTATCACTACTAAGAATTTCTTCATTTAAATCTTTCTTTGAAAAATCAAAATCTTTGGAATTAAAGGGAATGTCATTATTTTTGCAATAATTTTCGACTTCTTTTAGACTTCTAAGTCTAATTTTAGGCTCAGGATAGTAATAAATGTCTTTTCGACCTTCAGATTTACCTCTATTTCTAGTTTTTACTTTCCTTTCCCAGTTTATTCTTTTTATCCCACTAGTTTCACCTTTATCTGGAATATCCAAGGAAATTTGAGTTTCCTCATCCGAGAAATCACTTTCTGAATTTAAAATTGACGCCGTAATAACAGTTTCTTTTCGCTTAGATTCAGTTTCATATCTATGTTTACTTTCGTCAAATTTTACATGCTTAGTTTCAAATACATTTCGCGTACCTGGTTCCCATATCCTATATCCATATGTTTTTACTGCATAACCTACCAATATACCGATTCCAGCATTTGGTTCGAATTTACTTCGTCGTTCTTTTGGAATATGGTAATACGCGGTACTTCCTATAGTTTTCAAGTGTCTTACCGAGAACTTTTTATTGCCCCAAATGTTTAGTGGTGCTACATTTCCTAAACTTTTATGCGGAAACCTATTTTTCAAATAGTTTTGCGTATGAGCTAATTCAGCCCACAATGATTTTGGTAAATTAGTTTCACTTAACACTGCTCTAACACCTTCAATAATTGACCTGTTCAGACGTTCCGCTGTCCCGTTCATTTCTGCGGAATAAATATTAGTACGTTCAATTTTAATACCTTCCGACTTTAAATGATCTTCAAAATATTTAGCACAAAACTCAAGCCCATTATCAGTTCTAATGCGCTTAATCCTTTTGTCAAACTGTCTTTCCGCTTCTGCTTGAAATATTTTAAAATATTTAAACGCTTCATTTTTATGCTTAAGGAAATAAATATTGGCATATCGAGAATAATCATCTACAATACTTAAAAAATAACGCGAACCTGCTAAAGATTTTACCGCAGTTGGGCCAAATAAATCTAAATGAAGTAGTTCCAAAACACTATTAGTAGTAATTTTATTTATACTTTTAAAACTAGCTCTAGTGGACTTTGAAATTTGACAAGTGTCACAAATTTCAATCTTACCACTTAAGTTTTCTAAACCGTAAACATTTTCAGATTTACTGAAGCTCTTTAAAGCTTGAGCATTTTGATGCCCATATCTCTTATGCATTAACATAATTGAGTTTTTCTCAGTAATACAAATTTCAGAAGTTTTTACACTTGAATTTGCTTTTAAAATGTAAAAATTATTTACCAAAGGTGCTTCTACGAAAAATTGACCGTTCGGTTTTCTTATTACAGCTTTACTGTTTTTAATTTTTAATGAAAAACCAGCTTTGTCAATTAATCTACCAGAAATCAAGTTTCGCGACATATTTGGAGTGTACATTACATTTTTCAGTAAAAGAGTTTTATTACCTGACTTTTGTATAATCTCCAAAGAGATGTCCCCCGAACCACAAATATTTGTTGTTCCTTCCGCAATTACAGCTTTTGAGTTAGGAAAACTTTTAAAGTCTTGAAATAGTTCTAAATCAGCACAGAAATGTTCTGTTGCGGCAGAATCTACCGCGAATTCAACAGTTTTTGTATTTGCTGTCATTGCTCCGGCGAGAAAAGAACTTGCATCTCCGTCCTTCTTTCGGAAATTGGAATTTTGGACTTTCTTTAGTTTTTCGCGATTTTCCGTAACCATATCTTGTTGACCTTTACGTTGTTCACGCTTCCAGTTGTTGTAGTTAGAATTATTTTTCCTTTTCGGACAGTTCCTAGAGTAGTGCCCTTCTTCTCCGCAAGCGAAACACACATTTTTTCTGTGTCTGTCGAAAACAAATGCAGTTTGTGGGAATGTTGAAGTTTCTTTTGGATTCTCCCTATGCTGAAGTCTATCAAATTCAGATATTAAGGCTTTTCGCACATTTTCAGAGGTAAAACTTTCATCACTCAGTTGATACAGTTGAATTACAACATTGTCATACTTCGGAGGTAAATTACACAGCATCTGATACGCTATTTCGTCATCTTCCACTTTTCTTCCGGCAGATTCCAAGTCTTTTGCAGCTCGAAAAATGCGGCCGATAAAAACGGAAATATTTTCGTCTTCTTTTAAATTTAGTTTCGTGAATTCCGAACGCAAAGCGGCAATTCTAGCTCGAGTTGTAGGTTCGAACACTTTGCATAACGAGTCCCATGCTTCTTTTGCACTAGTCGAGTTTATGACCAAATTTTTCAGTTCTTCGTCCACAAGCAGGCAAATTGTTGACATTGCTTTAGAATCGCGTCTTTTCCAAGATTTCGTTTCTTTTTCGTCAGCACCTTTTGCCAGAGTCTCCGTACCGTCTACTACGCTAAACACATCATAGTTCGTTAATAACATCTTAACATTGAACTTCCAACTTTTATAGTTGTCCCTGTTTAGCTTCTGAAACTTAAATACGCCACTTTCCTCAGCGTGCGCCATTGTTACCCAGTAATGGATAGAAGTTATTTCTCACTGCGCTATTTCCAAACTCAAACATTTTAGGTTTAAACAACACTCTGCTGCCATTTTGTTAGCTTTAAAAGCTATGCGCAGTATTTTTCCGTGGATCTTACGTCTAATAAGTAATAGACATGAACCAATTTTCTGAGTCAAAAAGCGACCTCTATTTTATTTCAACATATATATAAAAAGGTAATTTACATAAAATTTAAATAAAGAGTAAAATAGTGTTGCCACTCTTTGGCTATATAACAAATGTAAATTAAATTAGGATGGAGCTGTGAAAATAGTTAGTGGTCTAACAATATGAATCCATAAATTTTCAGTCAATAACAGAACACTTTAAACTATTTGTACATGCCCGTCATTTTGGGGAATCAACATCAAAGTACATGAAAAATGCAATTACATTATATTTTGAAATCCGGAAAGAAGTGGGGAGAGGGAGTTTGAATGATAGGCCTGTATTTGTATCCGTTATTTATTTATTATTATGCGGTAAAGGAGTTGGAGCCAGAGTTGCTTTGATTTGTAGCCCCAACTTCATAATAAGCGCCGTCTGAAAAATATTTAATGCCAAAAGAGCGATTGCGTGCCAAAACGCGACAACTTCCCAGCCAAACAAGTCACCTGACCTGGGAAACATTGGGTCCCAAGCTTATTTCACTGAGACATTTGCTATGGCTCCCTCCATTAGTATTCCTTTTCAATGGTGCAACTCCTCCCATCAAGTTTCTAGTGAAACTAAAACAACTTTTTGGAGTTTTTATTGCTATTTTGTGTTCCTACATTCATTTATATTTTTTATTTCAGCAAAAAAATAAACGTTTAACATTTTGATTCCTAACACAAAAATATTTAAATAATTAAGATATTACCTGCAGCTGTAAGGACACTTTTACATAATTGCAACCAATGTCCAACACTTTCTTCAGCAAGTGTTTGCAGCATGCTCATAAGAGTATCATGAGTGTCGGCAACAAGACACGTATCAGTTTCAGAGTCCAGCATTGAAAAGAGAACTCCTTCTAAACCTTTCGCACTAAGATAATCTTTGTCACTATTGGATGAAGAATTACTTTCTTTCGACCACGATAATGCATGTAGGCATATTTCCGAAGCTTCTCGCTGTGCAAGTTGTCTGAGGCAAGCAACTGAAGCTCGACGTAACAGCAAATGAGAGCTGTGCAGTGCACACTAAAGATTAAAAAATAAAATTGATAACATGTACATAAAAGAATAAGCTATAACGACTCAGTTATTCAAATTATTAAGCAAGTGCAATGTTTATTACAGAAGTGACTAACCAGAATTATGTTAAAGAAAACTTAAACAATTACAAAATCTATTCAAAAGTACTTTTTCATGATAGTTAATTTTTATTTTATTTTTATTTTTTGGGAGGGGGAGGGGGTGAAAAAGAAACCAGAATTCAAAAGGAAAAACTAACTACAACTAACACAATTTTTAGTTTTACTGAAAAGTAAAAATAAATAGCATTGCAAACAAACATGAATGTTACCCTCACACATATTTTTCAAAAATGTAAGCAAAATTACAGTTGAGGTTATTATTATAATATGAATATTTAATTTAAAAAAAAAAGGAAATAAAGAAATCTGCAAACTCAGGGTCTATCTTAATTTATGTTATTTGTAACTAATTTGTGGTACCTAACATGTGATTTTACATAATTATTTTGTTACCAATTTCAAAAATTACATATAAAAGTAATATTAAGGCTGCTTAAAGATAATCAATTTTCAAATTTTCAATACAATTTTTTAATTAAATGAATGCAAGTTACGGTTTTTCTTCTTAAAAAAAATTACTTTTGATGTCATTGTTTTTTCCAGCTCTTTTTATTGTAGAATTAAAACCAGCCTCTTCCCCCCCCCCTCCAAAAAAAAAAAAAAGAAACTCATGAACAACATCAAGTTAACATAAAATAATTCACACCCATTTCAAACAATGAGTTTCATATCAATTTATTTGATTACAGAGACATAATTTAAACAGTAAAATTTTTAAATAAGCCTTTCGAATTTGAGTGGAAATTCATCTCTCCATGGATAAGATTATTCTTTGAATCAACATAAATGAACACAGTTATGGTACTTTCTTCAAAATAATCTATTGATTGAAAATCAAACCAGCCTTACAAGTTCACATGTGAAATTTCAGTAAGAAGGACAAGTGGAAAATTTACATATTGCGAAAAAAAGCACAGAAATCAAGTCAACTGGGTTTTCATGTAAGTTTCACTCAGCATCAGGTTTTTCAACCAATGATAAAATTTTAAAAATAATGCATTCAACAATAATGCACCATTTTTCTGAAAAAAAAAAAAAAAAAAAAAACTTTTTTCACTGTGGAGAAAAATAATGAAACAAATTATATTAAAGAACTTACGCATAGTGTTGGTACCAGACTAGATAAGTTGACATGGCGAGGAGCAAACATATGAAGTTGCTGTAAGCAAGCTATCGCTTCAGCTTGCACTAACGGGTTTCCATGGTCCTGCATAATAGCACAGGCAACCAGGAAAGATGATCTTGTAGTACAAACAGATAATGAATTTCCTATAAAACAAAAATAAAACTCAAATAAGGGGGGGGGGGGGGAATGACAATTGCACACATCTTTTGGTTTACAGTTAAAGGTCTGGAATAGAACCAGGGAATAGAAAGGTCTGGAATGGAATAGAACCATACTCAAAATAAGGGTAATCATTCTGAACACAACTCTGCCATGGGAAGGTAAAGTGCAGTATCAGCAAATTTTGCTTTTTTTTTTTTTTTTTTTTCATTTTGTCATCAATTGTACTTTAGCTGTATTGCTCAAGCTTGCTTATTCAGTTTTCACTGAAAAAAAGCACGAAAATCCCTCATCAACTTCCAACATTTCCCTACTGTTAATATGGAATCCAAAAAAAAAAAAAAAAAAAAACAAGTTTCTTCGAATATCTCATAACCTTATTTCTGCTGACACAGTGCTTTACCTTGCCACGTCAGAACTGTTTCCATTTGTTTAAAACTTTAACAATTGGTACTTATACTGCCGTGCTAAGTGCAAAAGTCGGAGCTGCAGCGGAATTCAAAATGAGAAATTGCCGTTTAAAGTTTTACGCCTGTATGTATTTGATCACGATGCAACTTTTTCAGATTAAAAAAAAAAAGTATTTCCCATTGACAAATGACCATGAAACATTGTATTTAGGTGAAATATGTGACAAAAAACCACCAGGTGAGAGTAACTCAATTTTGATAAAAAGTGCAGATACGACTTTTGTGCTTACATAGCAGAATAGTATATATACTATATATTCCCCCCCTCCCCCTGGTAACCTTAATTGAAGTCAAATTTTCATTTCTTGATCATAGTGAAATCATAATAATACAATTGAAATTATAATCTACAGTCTCTGAAGATACTGCTAAGATCACATTACATAACAGGAATAAATAAAGAAGCAATGACAACAAAAATATTGCTTGTAAGGTCAGAAGAATTGTTAGAACATTTAAAACATGTGATACTAAAATGAACTTTACAATAAATAAATTCTAACCATAGTCAATTACATAAACTCCTGTGCTCACAACTTATATTTGTCATACTTTTTTTCTTATATTTGAAATTATAATTATCATTCAGCATAGTTGTAACTAGTTCCTAGATAAGAAATTCAAGAGATTTTGAATAGTAACTAATACAAATTTGAGACTAGAAACTCTCTAATTTGAATAAGGACTCATCTAAACATAAAGGATTGTAAAACCTAGTAGTGTATTATTTTATTTTATCCTTTATATTTTGATTTTAGTGAGTCAAATGAACATGTTTCGAAACATAATTTTAGGAAAAAAAAAATTTCAGAATCAATTAGCACAATGAATTCAAATGGAGTATACATAAAATGAGCTTTACCTATATGATCATACATAATACATCATTGCCTCAAAGCAACAGTAGGGTATTTTACTGTAATCATCTTAGGATTAGATGTCTTACTGTTGCTCTGAGGCGGTGATATGTACAAAGCAAAATTTGAAAAAATATTAAAAGAGGAGAAAAAAAGGGCTTTAGTAGTTATGTTGTGACCCAAGTTGCTCTGCAGAAACATGAAAATTTTTAAATGCATCTTTAAAATATCAGGCAGGGTGCAAAAAAAGTGTAAAAGCACATTTTAAGCAAAAACAAAAAAAAAAAAGAAAAATATATTTTTTGTTGTATTCAGGTCCCGAAAACACAGCCATGCATTTCACACACACACAAAAAAAAAATCTAGGTTATCAATCAAATCTAAAAAACCAAGTTTAAAGAAATATGCATGACATACCTTGTAACTCAGGCCCCACAGTTGATATCAAAGCAGTAAGACACTTTCCAATGCACTGGTGAACATCAATATGAGTTGGTGCCATGTGCAACAACAATTTTAAAACTATAGATAGCGTGGGCTCCACATAGGTTCTAAACATGGGTCCACCAGAATCAGCTATCATTGATAAAGCATGGAGAGCCCATAACTAAGAGAAATTAGCAAAGGCTGAGTACTACAAGCATGTATATAACACATTATGTAGGTCAAGAGTTACATGAGGATTAAAATCAAGGATTCCAAATGAAAAGGAAACATCTCTCTAAAAACATTCATAAAAGGACAGATTACCTTTACAAACAGCATAACAATCATTTCTTTCTTAACTGCTTGCCAGAAGAACAACATTTAGAAAGCAATGCCAGGGATTGATCTAGGCCAGTGTTGCCAGATGGTCAAATCCAGATTTCCCCAATTCCCTTCCAACTTTTCCCCAAAAAGCGATATTTTCTACCAAAATTCCCCAAATGCAAAAATTATTTTTCCACTAATATTTTCATAAAATGAATCGACTCCCTCTAATATTTTTGTCTCTTGAAATTTTTTTTCCCCCCAAATAGCCAAATTTTCTTATAAAATTCCCCCAACTTTTTTTTTTTTTCACATTTTTGCTTTTTTTTTTGTCTTCTTTATCTTTAGTAATAATAAAGCTGAAAGTCTCTCTGTCTGGATATCTCTCTGTCTAGATCTCTTTCTGTCTGTCAGGATCTCTAACGCGCATATAGCGTCAAGACCGTTCGGCTGATTTTCATGAAATTTGGCACAGAATTAGTTTGTAGCATGGGGGTGTGCACCTTTAAACGATTTTTTGAAAATTTGATTTTGTTTTTTCTATTCCAATTTTAAGAACATCTTCCTGAGCAAAATTATCATAAGATGCATGAGTAAATTACCAAGTTGTCATAACGTGGAACCGTAACGTGGGCAAGCCAATTGGCGAGAAATTCATCATGCATTATTTGTAAGTATACAGGGGGACCAAAAGACCTTTTAATTTTCTACTACGGGCAAAGCCATGTGAGTGCCACTAGTCATAAACACAAGCGCCTGACCGAGAGATAAGAAATAACCAAATATTTTTTTTTTTCTACTCGCATTTACTACTCTGCTTCTGTATGTACATTTAAACTATGATTTTTGTATATATTTATCCAAGAACACACTTCATCACACTTATTTTTACCTGTTTCACGTATCAACTAGTTACTCACGCAGAACATTAATTGCGAATCTCAAGGCATAATATTCCACATATTGCGAATTCCATAAAGTTGAGCAAAGCTAACCCAACGCTGTTAGATACAAACAATGTTCCCACTACTTTTTGATGCGAATTTAAGTACAAAAAAAAATCTTTTTTCCCCAGGTTTTCCCCAAGGAAAAAATTTTTCCCCAAAGAATTCCCCTCAAAACCCATTTCCCCAGAGAGCACCAGATTTCCCCGAAATGGGGAAATTTCCACCAATCTGGCAACACTGAAGGCTTTAAATTTTAGATCTGCATTTTATGAAAGAAATTTTTCCGAACTTATTCTTACATGAAAAAGGTATACAACATTTTAACTATCACAAATTAAATCTGAAATCCCTTTGGCCTAAAGGATTCTACTGGGAATGTCTTGGAAGCTGGGGTGTGCACAGGGCGAAGAAAGGACATCTGTTGGCCCGGGCCGGAGCCTGAAGGAGCCCAATATTTTTAAAATGAGGGGTGAAATATATATATAGGCATGTAGGGTAAACAATATGGAGAGGGTCTCCGAAAAGTCATTTGTAACGGGCCCCAAAATTTCTCTGCATGCCCCTGCTTGGAAGCTGGAAGATTTTCTTTTTTTTTTTCCTTTCAATTGATGTTTTACTTTCAGATAAATTGACTGAACTTAAAAGTGATGGAAAAAGTTTTTTTACAAATGAAATTTTGTGAAAGCTAATTTCAAGAGCAAAACATTCTCATAACTTCACACAGATTAGGAAGGACAAACTTATTTTTAAAATAGAAACATTCATAGCATGAAAAATTCTGAACCTTTTAATTTTATTTCAGTGAATAGTACAAACCAATGCAACAGAACAAAATCTTAATAAAAAATAACAAAAGCAAACATACTTGAACAACAGGTGCATTAGTATCCTGCGCTAAAGCTAATAATATGCTAACACTTGTGTTTAAATGTTGGCCGGTACCCATCCCGCCAACATAACGATGCAGGCAACCCAACGCTAACGAATGGCCAGTGCGAGATGCAGCATCACGAGCAGATTTCAATCTAGGAAAATGAAAAATAAAAATGAGCTTAGCTCCCATAAAATTACCTCAAAAACATATTAATTTACATTTAGTTCCAAAACCACATTAAAAACACACAGCCGCATTACAGAAGTTTGGCAACACCTCATTTGGAGTATGCTTTTCAGTTTGGGTCTCCTTATCTTCAGAAAGATATTTCTTTATTAGAAAGGATCTAAGGAGGGATACTAGGCTAGTAAGGGGACTTTCACATTTGAGGCAGTGAGAAGCAAAGGGATGTAGGTGGACATTTTCACATTTTGAGTAAAATGCGTATGAAGATCAGATCCTAGGTAGGCTTTCATCGAATCTTTTTTTTAAATCATGCTATACAGCAGCACCTACCAGGGCTACTAGTACCATCTCTTGCCCCAAGACAGATGAGAGGTTCACCTACCATGTGTACTGGTCATCTCCAAACTTTTAATTTTGCCACTTGCATCCTTTTGCTTCTCACTACCTCATTTAGAGACTTAAAAGAATTAAAATGCATAGTATTGAGCAAAGGAGAGTCAGAAGGGACATGATTGGGTTATTTAAGTTTCTCAAAACTAAGAAAGTCAATTGGCTAGATTTTTGCAGGAAAAAGAGTCACTGTTTTAAGCTAATCAAATCTAAGGCTAAGCTGAAACTTAGGCAAAATTACAACTTCAATAGGATAGTGGGTACTTGGAACAACTTAACAGAAGAAGCTGTGATGAGCAAGGGAGCTAGTCTTTATTTGGGACTAATAAATTGACTACAACCAGTCTAGCTCGTAAAGCAAGCTCTAGTTTAGAAATTCTGCATAGTAGCCACTAACTACCAGAGTCACAAAAAATGGTGGCCACTTTTGCTTTTTGTAGTAGCTTTTTTTTTTAAATAAATTCAGCACACAAAAAATAAATAATCTTTAGAGAGTTGCTCTGAATTACATTGCCAAGCTGGGGTCTACTAATGCGCTGGACGTCTCAGGATTGGAAGTATGTTGTCGTAGCAATATGATTTTTAACAAATAAAGAAACACATGGTTGCCACTTTTGTTGACTAAGACTTGATTTTTTGGTTTCAATGAAACGGTAGCCCATTGGCGACTAGCCACCGCTTATCTAGAGTTTTAATAGCTGTGGGCAAAGCCTGTGACTGGTGCTCACTTTTGTATTTAATTTGATATTTGTATCTAGCAATAAAATTGCAACACAAGTCCTGTTGCTGCACAGAACTCCAGTTTCAATGTAAAAAAAGTCAGTTTAGAGTCATTACACAGGAAAACCAACGTTTTGTCATGCATGTAACAGTTCACATATTTCATTAAAAATAATAATTTAAAAGGGTAATGAACAAAATCTCACAGCTTAAAAAATCAGAAACATATGTTTGATTTCTTAAGCAAAGGATTGTGTTCACAACCCTTTAAAGTTACGACTCTTTTAATGCAATATATAAGCTGTGACAACACAGAGTGGATCTTTAGAGGCTTCACTTAAGAATACAGCTGAAGATTTGCTTTAAAAAACCCATATTTTGAAGGGGAAAAAATTTAAAAGGTATGACATTTAAAATTTTGATTTGATCAATTTTAACAGATTTTTTTCTTTTGATAACTAAAATAGGTAGTGCTAAATAAACCTATTTATTAACTAGATATTTCTGAAATTTCTTAAAATTTTATGCTGACTACATTTCTATTTTTTTGCCATGCATCAATTTTATTCTATGTTGATTTACTGCTTCATAAAGAGGTTTCAACACTAACCTATCAAACATGTGTTGGGCCATTTCTGCAACAAAACGACCATCTCCGACAACTTGAGCCATTCTTCCTAAAGCTTCTCCAGCTGCACATCTCAGAATGGGATTACTATGATTAAGAGATCTCTGTAAAAAATATAAAAACAGATAAAGGCAAAGAATTTGCAATTAAAAAAAAAGAAGCAGATACCATGGCACGTTTATGTAGCATTAGCAGTTAATTTAAAGCCTAAAAATTAATTACAGTACCCCAAAATTTAGCATCTGCATTTATTTAAATAGTTTATTCATGATTTTGAAGATGAAAACTAAACAAGCAGTCTAAGCTGTTGTAGGCAATTTTACATTCTTGACAAAAGTAACATGATAATATGCTGTCAGCATTTTAAACCTAAACTTGAAAGCTTTCAGCTAAGGATCATAAACTGTACTTAAATCTTTCAAAACAACACTAAATAAATTTTTAACTTATCATCCCTGTAGTCATTTTAGCAACTTTGAACTCTGTCTCCTTGTCAAGATTCAAGCTTTTTTCTCTCTCCTTTTTTTTTCTCTCTTATAGTAAAATGCTCAACAGCGGTGATTCTCAACCTTTTTTGACTCACAGACTGGTAAAAATGTTTTTAAAAATATTTTGTACCAATGCAGTCCTTTTTAATCAAAAGAATGAAGAAAAATTCTTCGCTAGGTATAAAAGAACTTTTATAAAAGTTTTTTGTAAAATTTTGATTAAGATTTACAAACATGAACGCTGAAATATAAAAATAAGTAATTATTGTAATTATTACGTATAAGTAAATAAGCCCTGGAGAAACATTTAAAAATTATGAAAAGTAGTCACAAAATAAACGAAAAAAATATTGCATAAAGTGTTATCTTAGGAATAAGGATTTTTTTTTTTTTTTTTTGAATTTGAAAAAGTAAAAATCTCAGAGGACCAGTTAAATCTTTCCAGCTGTTGAGAATCTATGCTGGACAGAGTGGTAAGATATTGTTCTATGTATGCAAGCAGCAGCAAGAAGTTAAGGAAATGAAACAAGCAACACCAACATTTGCATTTCAAAATTTTCAGACTCTCATTATATGTTTTTACATTTGTTTCTACTATTGCACAAATCCATATGATCTCTGAATATTTTCTTCCTCTAATTCTTATTGAGTGATGGTGCAATGTTGTCTTTCCCACATAGCACAACAAACTGGACAACATTAGAAAAAATAGATTGAAATTTTGAAAGCCGTACATGAGAGCATGGCATTTAACTTGCATCATTCGTCAACTGAAGAAATGAATGCTGCATCTATTTAAACAAATGCTTTGCTTAACGACATTTGTTGATTTCAGAAGATGTTTTTTGGTATCTTCTGCCCTCCTTAGCGAACATCATACAGAACATGCCTCTTCCGAAATGCATCATTGAAAATACCTCTGAAAAACTTGTTTTGAAAAAAAAATTTTACCCAGCGGAGGAAAACTATTTTAATGTGAAACTTGAACATCTTATTCAACACATTAACCTGAAAAATACCAATAAAAATAAATAAGGAGGGTTTTTTTTTTTTTTTCAAAAATAAAAATGCTTTTTTTATAGCGATTTTTGCCAAAAATATCCTTTTCCTGAATTAATCCTACTGTATAATTTACTATATATATATATATATATATATATATATAAAGCTTACTTCAAATATTCAGAATTGAAGCATTCCCTTTTGTAAACAAAGCTCTACAAACAGCTTTTAAGCACAAAACACAGCCTGCTTAGGCACACACAGATCTTTCTAATCTTTCAACTTCTTTTTACCTCTGCCTTTGTGATAACACATTTTCAATAAAATGAAATTATGCAATTATTTAAACATTAACAAATAGGAGAGATAATGTTTTTTTTTTTTTTTTTCAATTTCACTTATACACAGTATGTATATGATGACAATAAATACAATTTTTTTTTTTATTACACCATCTAACTAAATGTCAACACATGGTGGTTTCATCTATTGGTGGGTGATCTGTGCTAAATTGGACTTCCACCCTAACAGCGCTCGTTAAAAGGAAGCCCCCCTCGTCTGCCTTAAATCAAATACATATAACTGGGGCTAGGCTTCTTCATTGACTGCACACAACACAAAAACAACAACCATTGTTTCTTCTGTACTTTCTTCTAATATCAAGGTCAAGAAATAAAAATATCAAAACATTAATTATATAATAACATTAAGAAAAATGATGAACTCAAAATAAAGCTGAGTACACACTAGTATCAAACGTATGGCAGCCTTCCTGACATCTTCAGAGCCCAAGTTACATTTAGTTTCAACAAGTGCCTGAAAAAAAATTTTATTTTCATTTCTGATAAAGAATATGTACATAACTAACACTTGAGTAAATACAAAAAACATACACTACAAAATTCAGTAAATTGAAACAAGACAAGGTTTTAGAAGAATTTTTTTTTTTTTTTTTTTAATGCAACGTTGAGGCTAAAAAAAATCTATGGAATTTAAAGAAATAAATTACTCCAAAATCGAAGACATTTATAAAATCAGCAAAATAAATAAATAAATAAATAAAAATAGTCCCCCCCCCCCATAGGCGGATTTAGGACTGAGTTCCTGGGGGGGCAGGATTTTTTTTTTTTTTTTTTGGAGCAACATTTTGAATTGCCCTCCCCCCTCCCATGTTTTTGTCTGTTTTCTGTGATGCGTAAGGCCATTCTTTACTTTTTCTTGTGTCCTTTTCATTACTGTGTATAATCATGCTGTCCTTTTTAAATTAACCTTTAAAGAGAGGGGGCTGGTATTAAGAGAGTGACGCAGTGCTCCCTTTTAAGTGGGATATAGAATATCTCCAGTTTTAGGGGGGCCCGGGGGTTACTCCCCCGGAAGAAATTATCTAAAATGGATATAAAATTCTGCATTTTGAAGTCTTATAAGGGTTAATTGGAAATAATAGGCAAATATTTTTTTTTAAAGTTTTATGCTTTAAAAGTGCTTTGTGATGTAAGTTAATACTTTAAAAGAAATGGTGCACAGATTTAGAGAATAGGTATCAAGAGAGTAACATACTACCCATTTGAACAATTCTTAATTTATACACTTGATAAGAAATAAAATTGAAGCAAACTTTGCTTAAGAGTTTTAAAGACTTGTTTAATTATTTTCAAAGTTTGGTTGGTTAGATTGGGTTTTTGGCTCAAAAGCCCTTGTAGGCTATACTGCGCCAATTCTTTTCAGGGATTTTAGAACCTATCAATAATTTGCCCTTTCTAGTCTCTGAAATTGAGTAGTAGATTATGCAGTTGTACAGTATTGTTCAAACTTTGTAAGAAACGGCTATTTTAAGTTTAAAAGAAAAAATAAACTTTAATTTCCTATTCAAAAAAGAAAAAATCATGATTTTTTTTGTTATAAGATTTTGGAAGATAAGTTGTTACTATGTAAACTCCTCCCAAAACTGGGGGGCATTGTCCCCTTTGCCTCCCCCCCCCCCCATAAATCCACCCATGTTCTTCTGAACTATTCAAAAACGAAAAAATGATTTTTTTTTTAAATTTTTGGAAGATGTGTTGTTACTATATAAAGTCCTCTCAAAACTGGGGGGGCATTGCCCCCCTCTGACCCCCCATAAATCCGCTCATGCCCCCCCCCAGTAAGATAATTAGAATGCTGTAAAAATTCAAAATTGAGCCACGTAGCATTTTGCCACATAGCATAACTAAAACTACTTTGTAATTTGAAAGCATATGGAAAAGAAAAAAAAAACAATGACAGAAAATGAAGGGAAAAATTTTCTCCTAAATTTCCTTCCCAGTTAGGCTGGTTGTTGTTTTAAGGACTCGGGGGAAAAAAAAATGTTTGTAAGAGCATAAGAAAGAAAACATATTGATTCCCTGGACCCCAAATTCTAAAAGAAAATATAAAAAGTCAAAGCGTTGGGGGATGGGGTGGGGACATACAAACCAGTAAGACTCTGATGTTTTTTCTTTTTTCTTAATAGGGCTCTTTGAGGTTTAAAATACTGTACATAATGGGTGGGAATAATTCGACTTAGCATGAGTACAAAACATAGAAAGATCGTTAAACAATCAGCATATTAAAAAAACAGAAATTAAAACAACAGAATTCAGCCATTTGATTATGCAAATGCATACCTTAAGAGCATTTAGTAAAGCAGTAAAAATATTGATCTGTACAGCTTCTTGTCTGGTAGCTTTTGCCTGTCTTATGCACTCGGAAAAATGCTCCAGCATCTGAAGCCTGTGTTTGAAAGCAACAACCGGAAAGACCAATCCGAACAGAACGACAGACATATCGATCACAGCAACTCCCAATGGTAGAGGGTCAGGAATAAATTTCTCCTGAATATTAAACTCATGTTTAATGTTAAATGTATCAAAATAAAAGTGTAATACAGCTCAGCTCATCAACATTATGAAAAAAATTAAGAATAAGGTTTTTTATTCAAGCTCAAAATGAAGTTTCAAATACATTTTTTAAATAATGCTATACTGCAAAACATGAGAAAAATACATAAACTATGTTAATAAAGAGCTCAGATATCTATCTCGCACAACGAGTACAAAATAAAGTATGTTAACACACAAGTCACATAAATTATCATTACACACACACACGCACATATACCGTATATCAGGGTTGCCAACCTTGGGGAAACAATTTGAGGAGCATCTATGGTGATTTTGAAATTTTGAGCAGCATCACCGTATTTTGTATAAAATTCAATTAAAAAAAACTAAAAACAACTGATCTAAAATTATTTTTGAACTTGGATAATCATTATATGAAAATAAAAAACCACTTTAAACACTATGTCATTCTTGAAAACGCTCAGCCGGTAAATGCGTAGCAAGATAACTTTTTTGTGGAGCTATGGAGTTTCACTATTTTTGCGGAGCAACTCAGCAAGATGCGGAGCAGTTGGCAACCCTACATATATATACTTAGGTATAAGTTGGGAAATGCAGAACAAAAAATGAGGTTAAAAGTTAGGGAGCAAGTTATACATGGGGCAGAATTACCGAAAAGTTTCCCTGGAAAAAACTCTTGGAAAAAAACACTTGAAAATGTGAACATTTTCCCGATGTTAATCCAACCGTTTTAAGCAGATGCTAAAGCAGTAAATACTTACACATTCTGCTGAATTTTACATGGCCTGACTGTGAAATAAAGACTAAATAATTGCAGTAAAAGGCCGACAACGCTAAAAGAGCGGGAATTGCCATATTCGCAAGAATGCAGGCTCAAAAAGAGCGGGAATTTTCCCGAATAATGAATAAATGCTCTTCATTTTTTAAAATAAAAATAATGAAATATGGCTACAGTGCAGAATTTTATTGATAATTCAAAATAAAAGGAACAAGTATAAAAAAATCATAACAGCGAAATCGAACCTTTTTCAAAAATTGCGATGGCAAAAGTGTATTCTCAATAGATGAATCAGTTTGACCATTTCTGGAAAATATCAATGTTTGTATGTGTGTGTGACTGATTTTTGGGGGTTATGCATATTTAGGACTTTTGTTTTTAAGCCTCAATTGTATAAAAAAAAAATCATGGCAAAACCGTGAATTCCTTTTTTCAATTACATCATCGAAATTCATCTGCTATTGAGTTTCTGAAATTTCAATTTTTAAAAACTACCTGTCGGGGGGGGGGGGGGTCTCTGAACCTCAATCCCATCAATAATACCAAAGATCATCTAAAACTGCTTTTTTAAAGATACAAGTTTAAAAAATTTCAAACAGTTACAATAAGTTTGAACCAATTACAATAAATATAATATTAAGTTAAAGACCGTGAGATTAGTGAATAAAGAAAATTAATAACTAAATGAAAAAACACAATGTAACTTCAAGAGCATAATTTAATGAACATGGTAGCACAATTTTAAATATTAAATCACTTAATATGCAAACAGACAAGAGCACAAGCAAAGATTAAAACTAAAAACATTCACACTAATTTGCAGTAAAAAAAATACCTTTTTTAACACTTTATAAAGAGCTGTATGATCATGTTCAAGGGCTCCAGATCCTGAAGCACTATTAGGTTGCAACTAAACAAATTTTCAAAATTAAAACAACATCAACAAAAAGTTATTCAAAAATTTATGGCATACACATTTTTTTAAATAAATATTCTTTAAGCACCAATAACAATCCACACGTCAATGCAGATTGTAAAAATAATCATGTGAAAAATGCACATTAATCTACGGATTGAAGAGTCAATACATTTCTGAAAAATATATCATTAAGTAAAACAATGAAAACACTAAACTCGACAACAAATTATATTCCATTAGTTAAAATTTTATGGTATTGTCACAAAAGTGACAGATTTAAAGAAAAAAAAAAAACGAAAATTTTCTAATGACATCTTGCACATTCAAGCATTTTACGATAAGTAAGTTGAAATTTTCTGCAAAAGATTTCTACCACAGAGCATCTTTTTCATGCAAATGTCATGCAATGCAGATTTTACGCCATGACTACTTAGCGAGCTAAAAGTTACAGGAACATGTTTTGTCCAAATTAGAAATTGAGAAGATGAAAACTATGAAGGTGAAATTTTAAAAACGAAGAATTGCATCAACACATGTCCAGTTATTTTTTGCTAAATATGACAAATAATAATAATAATAATAATAATTGTTGGCTTTTAATTTTCATCAAAGACTACATTTGCAAATCAGTAAGTTTATAAATTCAAAATATTGACAGCTTTACAATTAGGTAACAATATAAACAACAAAGTTCTAAAGCACAAATTTGCAGAGTAGAAAAACCAGACATGTTTTGGGTTATATAGAACCCCTTTTTCAACGCATTGGGTTCATCAATAGATCTATTTCAAACAAATCTAAGAAAGTTCTTCTGCCTTTATATAGGAGTTTAGTAAGACCTCATTTGGAGTATGCTGTGCAGTTCTGGTCGCCTTATCTGAAGAAAGATATTTTTGTATTGGAAAGGGTTCAAAGAAGGGTAACTAAATTAGTAAGGGGACTCTCAGATTTAGATTATGATACCAGACTTAATAGGCTTAACATGTATAGCCTGGAGCAAAGGAGAGTCAGAGGGGACATGATTCAGTTATTTAAATTTATCAAAATGAAAGAGGTAAATGGATTAAATTTTTGCGGGGAAAGCAGGACAAGGGGTCATTGTTTTAAGCTATTTAAATCTCAGGCTAACTTGGAAATCAGGAAAAACTACTACTTTAGCAGGGTCGTGGGCACTTGGAATAGCTTACCGGAAGAGGCGGTAATGAGCAAGGGAGTGGATAGCTTTAAGAGGGCCATTGATCTTCATTGGGGACTCATTAATTGACTAGGACCAGCCTAGCTGGGCCCAGAGCCTGTTGCTGGTCGTCACATTTGTATTTGTATTTGTATAAATGCAAAAATATCTAGTAGGAGAAAAAGGGTTCTTTGTAACACCAAACAATCGACATTTTTAATTATTTTTTTTTACTGTTGTTTATATTATTACTTTTTAACACAAAATGTATTTATTTATTTCTTATTTTTATTCTTATGATTAAGTGTTAAAATATAAAATATGAGAAAATAATAGTTAATTAAAATATAAAGTGCAGAAGTGTTAAAAAATCAAGTGCAAAACAAATTTTAAATCCAAAATAATTATGTACACTACCAGTCAAAAAATGAAGGAACAAAAACTAATAGAAGGAAACTGAACAAAAGAAAAGTTCAAACAAAATCAAAATCCACTTAATAGATGAAAATGCAGAATTTTAAATTATAACAGAACGTAGTTTAAAGAAAGAAGGAACGCTCTAACAAAGCAATAAAATCAAAACAAATGAAGACTTTGAAAGGTCGCTAAGGCGATCATGCCGGAAACAGAATGAATGCTCAAAGCTTGAAATAAGCCTTGTGAAGCTGCACAGTAAATTTGCATCACTACAAAATACTCACATTGTCCCTATCCAGACGCCTGTTAGGTTCCATCTAAGAGGAAATAAAGCAACCGGCTTGAGTTACATGGGAAAGTATTTGAAAGATTTATTTGTGGATACAAAATGGTCATTTCTTAGCACAACATGAAAAACCAAGTAGTTAATTATTCAAAAAACAGTACAAGGAAGGCAAAAATAAAGGCTGTTGCTTTTAAAACGTGCGCTATGCAATTTTTTCTGTGCTTACCAGATAATATTGTAAATCAGAAGTGAGACAAATGGCATATTAAAGCGAAGTCACATCAGAAACAAAAAAAAAAAAAAAAAAAAAAAACATGACTGAAAATGAAGTTTTCAATGTTTCTATGAATTCAGAAAATGAAGCAGTCGAAAAACTTTGTACTAAGCAATGAGTAAAAGCAACACTGTGTAAAACAGTGCAAATGAAAACATTAAAAAGAGTTAAAAACTCAGTAAACAGCTGTTTCAAGACCATTCAAAACAAGCCTCTTCATCAGTGCATGAAAAGAAAGAACGGCTCACGAAGTTCAAACTTACGGTCAAGTGATGCAACGGCCAGTTCACTTGACCATTAGTTCAGACTTTAGGAACCATTCTTTCTTTTTATGCACTGATGAAGAGGCTTGTTTTTAATGGCTTTGAAACAGCTGTTTGCCGAGTTTTTTTAACTCGTTTTAATGCTTTTATTTGCACTATTACACATGTTGTCTTTTTTTTACTCATAATCATAGCAGACTAGTTTTTTTTAAATTAAAAACACCTCAAAGCAACAGTTAAATACAGCACTTTTTATTTTTTAACCACTATCCTGTCAAGTAACCACAACCATGTCATAGATGAATGAAATTGACTGGGAAAACCCTCCATGATTTATAATTCTTATTCTTAACATGAAGAAAAATTAAGACATTTTAAAGATATTTAATTTCTTTACAGCAAAGAAATACTGCCATCATATTTTCATGGCTATAATTATATCTCATTTTATTTAGTGAAGAACAATTTAAGTTTCTCAAAAATGCAGTTTAAAACAATTATCACTTTTATTTTTCATCAACCACGAATAATTTTTGTCAATATATTTATAGATGTGTTCAGAATTTTTTACAAGAAAGCATAGAACGCCGGATTTCCTTTTAATCCAAACCATACAATGCCATTATTAAAGTGGAAAATATACAATTAACATTTAGGACTAAAGAGCATTGGTCATTCATCGACAAACAGTTATGAAGCACAGGGTTTTTAGTCTTACTTGATCTTCAATAGCTTTATGATCTGTTTCTTGCAACCAAAATCCCAGAATAATACTGTCATTTATGTGGCATAGACTGCGCAGCAAAGAAGTTGTAGTATTGGCTGGGTTTTCGGTCAAAGTGAATTCTGCTACTAACAGTCTTAACAAACTGTTATAAGTACCTATATGATGAATAAAGTTTGTAAGGAAGTACAAAAACAGTTCTATAAATATTAACAAACAAATGCTTCAGTGTTTACAAAAAGAAAAATGCATGTATTTAATGTGCTTTAAAAACAAAGTATTTAGGATACACAGCCAGCTCAGTTATTCCATCCGAGGACTGCAGTTTCGTGCTTTTTAGCACTCATCAGCCCGGAATAGGAATCGCATGAGCTGGAGGCGAAAAATCTCTTAAGGGAGCCAAGAGAGCCAAACAAACTGGTAGCTAATGCAGAATTAGCAAACCAGATGAGCGACCACAGCAATGGTGCAGTTCAACTCAAAGATTGATGGCAAGTATTTTGTAGTAAGTTACCGCCCAAAAGCCTAAGGCAGAAATACTTAAAATACACCGCTAGCTCAGTTATTCCATCCGAGGACTGCAGTTTCGTGCATTTTAGCACTCAATGCTTGCTAATTCTTAGCATCACTTGCTAATTCTGCATTAGCTACACGTTTGTTTGGCTCTCTTGGCTCCCTTAAGAGATTTTTCGCCTCCAGCTCATGTGGTTCCTATTCCGGGCTGATGAGTGCTAAAAAGCACGAAACTGCAGTCCTCGGATGGAATAACTGAGCTGGCTGTGTATTTTAAGTATTTCTGCCTTAGCCCTGGCTTTAGGGCGGTAACTTACTACAAAGTATTTAGGATTTGTATTTTGTTTGTGGTGAGCTTGATATGTCCAGGATTATTTTCTATAAAAGAAAGAGAGTCGGTAAATAACCCGCCTGCCAAGGAAAGAGTATTTTCGAGTATTTAGTTTCATAAGACATTTGATTTCCAACTTTAGCATTCATGAAAATACAACACATTGAATTTGCGTGTAACAGTTGGGAAATAGTCGGTATTTATAAAAGGACAATATTCTCCCACTCAAAAACAATTTCAGAGCTTTGGTTAATCTAAAAATTTGCTAATGAAAATTTGAAATAATTTCAGGAATTCTGAAATCATGCGAAGAAATTCTGTTTGACTACTGTATTTTTCAGATGCTTTACTTTTTGTAGACAAATCTGTAGTTCTTGCAGGGACAAAGAAATAATTACTCATAACTGTAAAAATTCATAATTTATTTAATATTTTCATTTCAAATTATAAATAATTTTGAAAGTTCTGATAAAAGTATCATGATTTAACAAATTTATTTTGAAATGTCCTTGACAGTTGCAAATTAAGCAAAGAAAAAAAATGATAAAATTTATAAAAAAAATTGAAAAAAAAAAAAAAAAACATACATGTAAGGAAGGGAAATTTACTTGCAAATAACAACGTAATGTTATGTATATTTTTTAACACACACAAAAAAAAATCAAATTTATATATGCAATATGCATGTACTTTATTGTTTTTCTAGTAATGTGTATCAAGCATATGTCCTTTTTATCCGCCCCCCCCCCCTTGGGAGAAAACTTTGAAATGACAAGCCTATCAAATTAACTTCAAGAAACTCTTCTTAAAGTGCTTTCTTAAAGAAGACACTAACTAAGTTTTAGACTTCATTTTAAAACTAAAGTTCTTCTTCTTAGACAATAAACACTTGTAATTAGAATATCATCACCTTAGAGCAACACTAAGACATCTAATCCCAGGAATAACACTAAGATATCCTACTGTTGCTCTGGGGAGACGATATATAATAGTTTTGAATCAAAAGAAATTCAGAAGGAAAAAATATCCCACATACGTGATTCGAAAATCAAAGCAAACTCGCTTCTCATCCCTACAGTAAAAAGACTTCAAAGGATCAATAATTTGAATCTAACATGCAAACACTCCAACATCAACTAGCTGCGTGCCCGGCGTTGCACGGGCTACCTAAAAAATGTAAGAGCAGTCCAGTTGATGCTTTTGTAGTACACTGACACTAGTTTCTAACGCGTTAAGGAATAAATAAATGCGCGTAAAGCAAGGTTTGCAAAACACCAGTAAAACATATTTTTGCCAAAACACCTCATCAACGTTAATAATCGTTATCAATGATACAAGTTATGAGTACATTTTCTGTCAGCACAAAAGGGGAAAATATATGCATTATCAACTATAATCTTTACTCACGTTAAACTGAATTACATCTGATAGACTATATCGGAAATATTTATGCACAATAACAATCCGCTTTTTACATAAAATAGTCTACTACCCGGCGTTGCCCGGGTGTTTATTAATGCAACATACCACTCAGATAAATATTTGGATGGATTCTATCCACATGGTCGTACAAGAATTACATCAATCCGTTTTCCAGGTACAAACCCTCAAAGAACTCAAATAACTTGTAAATCACTCATTTACTTTACGACGTGCACGGTCCTCCTCGAAAATGAAAGTTATGTCATGTGACGCGTATTTAACAATCAGGCTTGAACCAAAAAAAAAAAAAAGTCACTGAAATTTTGCGGCAGATTGCGGAAAACCCCAAAAAGTAAACATTTTAAATCCCCTGATTACAGGAAAAGCCTCAAAATAAAAACAAGAGTTTTACCTGTTCTTATTCGAGAAAAAAAATGGCAACAGATCTTTCATCTCAATGATTTTCTTCACC
Source organism: Uloborus diversus (assembly GCF_026930045.1). NCBI lineage: Eukaryota > Metazoa > Arthropoda > Arachnida > Araneae > Uloboridae > Uloborus > Uloborus diversus. The sequence goes on from NC_072736.1 coordinate 164,291,782, forward strand.
CACTATACATTTTAATAAAAGCATTGTTATGGAAAGTTGAGATGAAGCACTGAATAATAATTTGAATGGAGGAAAGCCTTCGAAAAATATGGATTTTATTTTGAAATCTAAGAGTCTTAATTAATAATTTTTAATTGATATCTCCGCTAATTATTATCGGAGGATTATGTTAAATAGCCAAACATGAAGACGGGAAGATGACGAATCCATCGATACCTGGTTCGATGGTCAGTTCACTGTCGTTCGGGAGAAGAAGCTTGGACATAGATAGATAGATAGATAGATACTCAGATTTTATATGTATAAGATAATTAATTTAGAAACCAAAATTAGACACTTATCAAAAAATGTTTCGACTTGCTTCTTTTTATGATAAAAATTTCTAGTATTATTTGCAACAAATATCCTAAACAATAGCAAAAAAACATATATTCATTAAATTACCTTCGTAAGATTTTGGAGGCAACAAAGATAGCACTTCATATAATCTCATTCTGACCATTGCTGCACAGGCTTTCAGATGTTGACCATAAGATTTAAAAACATGACCAACACTGAAAATAAATTGGAAAAATAAATAAATAAAACAATAAGCAGGGAAACATGTATGGAAGTAATTTATTTAATTAAACTACACATTTAAATGATCATTTAAAAAAAAAAAAGAAAAGTTCATTGAGAAAAATCAAAAACAGCTTAAAATGTAACTCACTTTACGAGCATGGCAAGAGCTGATTCAATGGGTGAAAGAAGGCGACGTATGACATCCTCATTTACCAAATCTTTACAGTGCAGGAGAAAGCTGCCCATAGCTGAAATGATATATTAAATTAAATGCCTTATCATTATACCAAATAAAAAAATTAAATTATAGAATTTTTTTAACCCTATCTGGCATGGTAGTCACAAAACTAGACACCAATTTAAAAAAAAAAAAAATAAAATCACAAAAAAAAAGGTTGCAGAGTCAGTATTTTTTTTTTTTCTTTTTTCTTTGATGATCTTGGATGGCAGTGGAGGAAAAATGGTGTTTCCTGCTGGCTCGATTTTGTGTTCAAATCACCTCAATTTTTGAACTCAAAAATGGGACTTTTTGTAAGATTTTAAAATTTTTAACCAGTGCCAAAAAAGTTAACCAATTTTCATTATTTCCCCTGAGGTGTGCAATCATATTTTTGTTAAAGATTTAAACTAATTTTTGAATGCATAAACATGTTTTTTTTTTCTATCCTAGGTGAGCAAATGGGGAAAAAACACCAACCACTGCAAAAAATAAATCTTCAATTTAAAAAACAAAAAATCTGACAGTAAAAACTATGTCTAGAGGATCAATTTAAGTGTTTCATAGTGATCGTGTCTTTTCATTATACAGTCGGACCTTAAATCAGTGTTATTCGTAATATTGGAGAGTGAAAATTAAAAATAAAGCACTTACTTTATCTAAAACCCCAAGTAAGCAACTGCGCAAAAATATCCATAGTTAGAAAATAGAAAGTGCACACTTTTTATTTAGCATTCCAAAACTTATCACATGCTACTTAATTTATTTAAATTTAAACTACTGAGCAATAGATGTTTGTCAATTTCCTTGACTTGAATAGTTCTTTTTAAACTTTATGGAGAGAAGAAAATACTGTGTCTTTTGCAGCCTGCTGCATGATATATGTTTTTACAGTTCTCAGGCCATATAAAGCATTTGAAAAAGTAAGTTTTAATGGGAGTTTCACTATCGCTTTCTGCATCAGAATCACCGTTCGTTGGTTACCCCCCTTGCCCTCGCCCGTCAAAAACTGCTGATTCCAAGAAATGTCTTTTTCTGCTTCGGACAATATGGATATAACATTTGGAAAACAATCCAATATTTCCTAACTCAAATGAACAAAAAAAAAAAAAAAATTTCCCCGGCTTTTAAAATAATTTGTTAATTCGGGGTTTATTATCCGGTAAATAGGGGTTTTCGCCTTCATTTTAGTCGGGGAAAAAGAAAAATTCGTTAGATAGAGGTTCGTTAAATTGGGGTCCGACTGTATTTCAAAATATTTTATTTAAAAGCAGCGTCCAAAAAGGGTTTTAAAGAAAAAAAAAATTCATAAAAAATGCTCTGATATACAAGAAAGAGTTGGAGGATGATAGGTCAGAACTCACCAGCAAGAGCTCCAGCTCTACCCTCCAAAGTCACCTGCCATGTGAACGCATCACCTCTGTGCCTTTCCTGTTCAAGTTCTTTATTTGACCTTGGAAATGAGTTCTTCCACAAAAGTAGCATTCGAGGTAAAAGCCCCTTAACCACAGAGGAACCTGGACACCATAAAAGTAAAAATTTAATGAAATGATATACATTATGAAAAAGCAACCAGAGTAAACTTGGCAACTAAAATAATTATACAACATCCTCAATAACATTGAAAACCCCGTAGAACCTCGATTATCCCAGCTAATTGGGACCGCTAGTGCCTCGGATGTCGAAAATCTCGGTTAATTGAAACTTTGTATAAACTTGTCAGGATCTCAGATTTTTAAAAAGTATTAATTAAAATATACAATAGAATATTTTTAAAAGATAAAAATGACCATGTAAAAAGCAATGTTTTTACAACTAAAAAAATCTAAATTAGAAAATAACTTGCAGTAAGTTAAGGAAAAAAAAAATTTATTTATTATTATTTTTACAATGCCAAGTTAAATATTAAAAGGTGCATTTAAAGAAACAAACTTCTAGAAAATATTCTTATTTTCAAATTTAAAACTCTTTATTTGATATTAAATTAAAAGTTTAAAAAAATAGATTTAATTATCGGCTCAGTTAACAGAAACCTCGGTTAATCGAGGTTGTACTGTAAAACAAATATACTGTTCCTCAAAGAGAAAAATGTCGAAGTTATCAACACTGAAATAGTGAAGAAAAAACATTAAATTTGCAAGACTAACAAATTTTTGAAGCAGGGAAAAAAATACAATATAAGTATGCTAAAAATATGTGCTAAGAAAGTATAAATATTGTTGAATCTTACCTAATGTCATGACGGAACCAATCATTAACCATCCAGCTTGGGTACGTTGAAGAGAGAGGCGAGTGTTTTGAGAAGCACTTCTGAGCAAATCTTCAGCCACATTAAATATCATCTGTTTAGAGGTAGAAAAATAAATATTGAAAACCATAAAATCATTGTATTTATAGTTAATCATAATTTCGTTTGTACTTTGCGGCCATCAGAACACTTTCTTACGTTTATTTCGATCCTAATTTACCCATTATTACAACTACCAAGATTCGATGTCTTGGCGCAGTTTTCAAACTTGAGCAGTATGGCAGCCAGATTGGTACAATTTGTTACCTTTGCAAAATTTCTACCTTAGTCTCAACTAAAACTAGATCCATATTGGCTTCAACCAATTTAAAACCACTTGTCACCTTAGTGCAGCACAAATAAATCAAATCTGCTGTACTATATGAAGCTGAATAGCAGAAAAATGTCTGATTGGGCCATTTCCCTTGGAGTGATTGGCACCTGTTCAATTTGAAGTCCACTCACACAATAATTTTTGTTTGAATTAGTTCCTGAAATTTAGCAGTCGTTCTAAGAAAGGAAAAATTTTGGCTGTGCCACTCTTGGAGAAATGAATACTGAGAACAAATTGGCACCATTTTTCATCATGGTTTATGCTTGTGCACAATTTTGCTCAGTTCCATATACTATGCTTTTAAGTAAAGAGCAGCAAAAAAGAACTGGCTTAAATGCAATACCGGGACACACCTTTTCCAAAAGTTGTCGATATAAGTTCAGAATCCCTTCGAACATGTAAATGCATAAAAATTCAAAACATTTCTTGAGTTCAATAAGGTCCTCTACATATTTTAGGTACAAAAAAAAGTAAACAGTTGCTGCTTTTTTACAAGATTATACATAAAATATTATAATAAAATAAGGAAGCATGGGCGGATCCCGGGAGGGGGCCATGGCCTCCACCGAGAAAATTTCAAGAATATTCAAAATACCCTTTTTTTTTTGAGCAAAAATGCAAAACATTTCCCTTATAATACATACAAAGTTTAACAATAAGAAAAACAATGAGAGGGGCCATGGCCACCCTGAAAAAGTTTCAAAAATAGTTAAAAACCTTTTTTAGAGCTAAATATAAAAAAAATCATTATTATTCCTTGAATTCTATCAAGAATATAAAAACAACGCCGGGGAGTCATAAAACCACACTGAGGAAGTTTAAAGTATAGTTTTTTAAACCCTCTTTTTCTAGCTTAAATTAAAAAAAAAAAAAAAACTTGTAATTTATGTGAAGTCTAACAAGAATGGAAACAATGCAAGAGGAGAGCATGGCCATCCCATAGAAATTTCAAAAAATATCAAGTATATATACCAAACATTTGGGTTCATTTAGCATAATGGGCTCGTCGTATTAGATGCGTCGACTTTCCCCATGGGGGAAAGAAAAGGGATATGTGTTAGGAAGTGTCTGAGTCCGATAAAAAGTTATACATTTGATGATTGCGCATTAAGTTAGATTCAAGTTTTAACCTGGCTTTATGCAGTGCTATGTAATTATTCTTCATTCCATTTTTAATGTGGGACCCTCCAAACCACTCCTCTTCCTCTTATTAATATTACCAAAGATCGTTTACAAACCACGTTTTAAAAAATAACTTGTAAAAGTTTCCAGGGGAGGGCCCCCCATTTCTCATTTTCTCCATCATTGTTCAAGATCGGCCTAGATTTTGTTTTAAGCGCTTGAGTTTCTAAATGTTTCCAGGGTAGATTTCCTCCCTCCCTAACATCATTGAAAGTCTTCAAGAATTACGTTTCTGGAGCTTCAATTTCGAAAAATTGCTGGTCCTCTAAAAGTTACTCATGAATCATGGATTGCCTACATTTGCAATTTAAAAAGTTCAATTTTGAAAAAAATTTGAGAGTGGACCTCAGAATCTCTTCGACCCTTAACCTTACCAAAGATAATCTAGAATGCGTTTTTAAGTCTATAAACTAGTAAAATTTCCTGGGATGGGCCTTTTGATCTCTCCTCCCCTTAACATCACCAAAAATCGTCTAAAACAGCCTTTTTAGAGCTACAATTTCGAGGGGAGCGCTCCAAACCTCTTCTCCTCTACCATTACCAAAGAAAATTAGAATGCATCTTAAAGACTGCAATTTAGAAAAATTTCTTGGAGTGGGCCATTGAATTTCTCCTCCATGCATCATCACGAAAAGATCGCATTAAACTGCGTTTCTGACTCTACTATGGCCAAAAAAAAAAAAAATCCGCCGGAGAAACCCCGAACCTTCCTCTTTTTAACATTATTGGAGATAATGTTTGCATTTTTAAGGTTACAATTTCAAAAAATGGGCAGGGGAGGGGGGCGCACCCGAGCCCTTAACATTACGAAAAACAGTCAAAATGCATTTCTAAGATTACAAATAAGAAAAATTTCCTCAGATGGGCCCGCAAATCCTCTAACTCCCTCAAATATCATCAAAATCATCTAAAACTGCATCCTTAGAGCTACTATTTCGAAAATAGACAGGGGAGCGCCACCGAACTTCATCTCTCCTAACATTACCAAATATGGTCTAAAATGCATTTTTAAGACTAAAAATTTGAAAATTTTCCGGGGGAGAACCCCCGGGTCCCCTTTAGTTCGAAAATAATATTATACTTACGGTTGGTTCATATCAGTTTTCTCTTAAATCAGAAGTCCTATACAGTCGCCTCAGAACACAGTACAGATTACAGGAATACCACTTTGATATACATGCACACGTTTATTAAGTAAAGGGGAAAATTATTGGGAAGGTTGCAACCTTTATTTTAAACTCGTGTCACCTAGTGAAAATTCCTGAAAAAAATGCTCTAGTTAAAGGTGGGCTACATTGATATTTGTAAAATTCAAAATATTTCCAAAGCATCCTATTTTCCCAAATGGGCCCCTCCGAGAATTCTATCTGGATCCACCCCTGTAAGGAAGATACACAAGGGTATTGACAAGTCAAAAAAAAAAGTACACGTTTCTTTTTTTTGCAATAAGTGGTAGTATACCATTACATGCATCTCTTCTCTACATAGTATAAAATGAAGTCCACATTTTACGCAATTTGTTTCAATGCTCTAACTTAACTCTGGCTGGAGTTATTTGCTCTTTACCTTGAATTTGTTTAGGCTTAGCTCAAATTTAGGCACTACTTTCTTCATTAAATCTATCAATAAAATATAATAGTTTAAAAAACTAAAAAAACACGCTTTCATAGCAAAATGAACTAAAAAGTGAAAAATAATCTTTGGATGATAGTAGTTGACCAATCACTTAATTTTAATGTAATACAAAAAAGTGTGGGGTGCTGTCTATTTACATTTTTGCTTGGACAACAAATGGAAGAAATTCAAGACAACTGATAAGAAGTCCCCCACGCTCTTTTGTATTACATTAAAATTAAGTGATTGGTCTACTACTATCATCCAAAGATTATTTTTCACTTTTTAGTTCATTTTGCTACGAAAGCATGCTTTTTTAGTTTTTAAATTATTATTTTAGTTTTTCTGTTTTTTAGTCTTATGTTGGAGAATTATCAGGCAAAATTGCAATTGCTTCTTTTCGTAAAAGTCTTAGTACTGCAATATTTTTTACTTTCATTAAGTTTGACAAAGTTTTATATACAGAACATGACTGGCAATGTGGACGAGCAAAACATTTCGAATTCTACTTCGAAAAATTTATCAATAAACAGAAATTTATACCAAGTCCATGTGCAGTTTATATACCTTTTTATAAACAGTTGAAATATTTATCCAGAATTGACGAAATTATTTATAAAACGAGTGCGAGGTAATATCTTAAAGTTAAGACAAGGGCACCCCGATGGGAAGCTACTGTGAATCATTGATGTATGTCTGCGGAAATCATATTTTAAAAACAATTATATTTCATGTTCTAATTACCTTGGAACATTGGAACAAATTTTGTCTGATGCAGAAAAATTAAAGTTTTTTGTAGATATTTTTAAATAATTTTGCGAGCATTTTTTAATGCATTTTTAAAAATTTTTCCTTTTTCACATTGTTGGATTTATGCCAAAGTATTGATTAAAACTGGAGGAAACTAACAATTAAAAGAGTTAATTAATTTATTTGATTACAGAATATTGCATTGTCATCGGGTCTGAGGTAGCGTGCCAAATTTCAAAAGAATCCGATTGCAGGAAGTGGGAGAAATTTGAGCTGCAAGATTCTGTTACAAGATACATACATACATACAGGTGAAGCTAATAAAAGCGTGTTAATTAAAAAGTGAAGGAATTGTCCCACAGTTTCCTTTTCGACACCATTGGAAAAAGCGACAATTTTTACTCCAGATCTAACTCGACCCTAGGTCGAAGAACCAAACTTCTATCTCCTTTTAAAAAAAAGTTACAAGCTTTTTAAATGAAGTTCGAAAAATATCACCTAAATTCAATTTGTTAACCATTTTATTTTCGCGTTTCCAGGGTTCCGTTTTTTCCCTCCATTGCTTCTTTCCATCCCACCTTTATCAGAAAAGTTCTTAAACTTATTTTATTTTGTGTTTCCATGGTTAAGCTTTTTAAATCCATCTTTCGCATTTTAATTTCTTAAAAGTATTTTAACATCTGTCGTCATTGTTTGGAAGGGAAATTTTGCTTGATGTTTTTTTTTTTATTTATTTCTGTAAGCGTGATTGTTGAAGATTTGTCACTTCACACAACTTTCAATTTTCAAGGTCGACCGGGCAAAGACGGGCAGCGCAGCTAGTTTTAAACAATAAGCTCTCAGAAATACTAAATCAAGACTTCTGACCTTGCCACGATTCTGAGGTATCCCCAGAGGGGTGTTTCTAGAAGAACCGAGCAGAGCAGCCAGCGCAGCAGAATAGCCCGCAATCGCTTCGGGAGACGACTTGAGCACTTCGAGCCTGTCGGAACATCTTTCGAGCAAGGGAGTCAACTGTGAAGGCACGGCACTCGTGATTGAGCGCAGGCACCACGCGGCGGCCAGACGAGCGGCGGAACTCGAATGCACCAGAACAGATACCACCGATTCTACGATTCCTGAAATTCACAAAATAAATATTGTTACAAATTTCGTATATAGTAATTGTTTTTATGATTAATTTGTTGTAATCTGGCTAATTTTGGCCCTTGTTCCATTAATTTCCATTGAAAATTATCATAGTAACTTAACCTGTAAATAGTTTCTTGTAATGAACATACGACCCTCTTACATTCGAATGACGTATACGGTCCCCTGATAAGATTTGTGAATGGAATAAAACATCCAGAAAGAAACAGTATTAGCGCTTGCTCTGTGATTTTCGAATTTGTTCTTTTCACTTATTTTGGATTTAAATGAGTGGTATACTGAGTAATGTACAGTGTTCAACGAGATTTGATTAATTGCTGGATGTTTGCAATTGTTACCTGCTCTATTGTCAATATTTGTAAATAAATTCATTGTGTTTTTATCAAGGTTGGAATCGTCATTTCGAAGAAAGTTTGACGTTGCACCGAATTAGTAACAATATGGTAGAAGTAGAAACAAAATTAGAACAAGCAACTAAACGTCAACCAAGTAACGAAAAAAACCATTAAATAATGTAAAATGTTTGATTCAAATAATCTGCCAACTGAACAAAAAATATACAAATAGTTAAAGAAGCAAATTAAAGTGTAAAAAATAGTGTGCTGTCTTCTGTTTCAAACACCTCTGGTGTTGCATGAAATAGTTACACATATGCTTTATCATTAGTTGATCGAAACATAGAGTGAATGTTTAAGATACTTATAATTACATACTTGTTGTTATAGTTCAAAATTTTCAGTAGGTTATTGCCCTATAGCCAGGGCCCCTCATGCAGAAATACATAAAATACACGGCCAGCTCAGACATTCCATCCAAGGACTGCAGTTTTGTGCTTATTAGCACTCAATCCGGGGTGACGAGTGCTAATAAGCACGAAATTGCAGTCCTTGGATGGAATGTCTGAGCTGGCGGTGCATTTTATGTAGTTCAAAATTATTATTCATGTGTACATACAAATGAAGAAAAAGTCTACAAAATTTGACAAAGTTCCACTTTAAATAAAAAATGTATCACACATAGTAATTAAAAGTTCAAATTTATTTTGAATGTTACTACATAGTTACGGAATTACTTGCCTGTTGAAGGATCACAAACTATTGATGTAGCAGTTGTATCAAGGACACTTATTAAAGCACCCAATTGTTGCAAGGAACAGACTAAAACATGCTGACTTAAAGAGGCATCCTGTGAATTGTCTTTTCCTGACGTATCAGAAGTGCTATCTAAAACAGCAAAAGTTAAGAACAAAATTATTGTTTAGTTGCAAGACCTATCACATGGACATGCCCACATTGAGAGGGGCACGTAAAATGTTAATATTACTAATGTTTCTCAACTTTACTAACAATATTTTTCTATTATTTCAGCAAACATTTCTAAACTTGATATGTTCTGTCCTGAATCCCTCTCTGTCATACCCGTTCCTTGTTTGAATACTGTTCATTAGTACCCACAATCTGTGGTGAATCATTCAAATGAAGGTTCACAAAATAAAATTTAAAAATAAAAAATGCAGAGATCCAACATTACACAAGTTACTTTTTAAAATATTTTATTTCAACAACTTATTTATCTTCGGGCAAACAAATCATTAGCATTTTCATTGAGTTTAAACGTGTTACTTATCATGCTTTTTTCAATTGGGAGAAAGGCTAGAACACTTGTCACCATTTCACTCATTGTGATTCTTGAAAATAGTGTTTTAATGAGTTTTTATGAATGAAAATTAAAAGTGAAAAGAGATGCAGTACAAGCATCCTAAAATTTTTAGCATCAACTGAATGGGGTCATTTCCAAAATTTCAGAAGTGTTTTTTCTGAAAGAGCATGTTTAAAAACATAGGATCTGACCATTTTTTAAATAATTTGACCAAGTTTAATATTTTTCAAAAAATATTTAAATTGGTGCGCTGCATTGTTTACGCTTCTGCCGATGACATCACAAATGACGAAATGCCACTTACTGTTGCCATTCGCAGAGTGCAATATTTAATTCGCTTCTTAATTATCACAACGCGGAAACGTGGTAAGCACATCATTTGTAACGTCATAAAGACATTGCCTAATTTTCAAAATCAGATATTTTTAAAAAATTAATTTAAAATTAAGCGTTGGGGAAAATGAGTTTTTTCTCGCTCCATGTTATTTGTTTTGCTTATTTAATAAATGTCAGTGAATAAAAGTAGTACTTTTGACTGAAAGAAACAACACCATTCATTTACCATGCAATAAGCTAGTTCTACTGACATGCACTCCAGATGGCAAAATTTAGCTTCACCATGACTTTAAAAATAATAATAATTAAAATAAAATAAAAAAATTTTAAATGAAAAATTTAAAAACTTTTGAACTTAGGTGACTTTACTTGGTTTATGATGAAATAATTCCTGAAGGTTCAATCGAGGTATATTTAGGAAGTTCCTGAACTTTAATTTGTTCTTTTTTTTTTAAACTTATGATTCCATGTCTGAACTCATAACATTTTGTTTCATATACGTTTTCAATTACAATATTCGATGGCCTTTTACTGTTATTATTTTGTCTTTTAAATATTCATCGCCCCCTATCACCCCTCATGAATTTTTCACCCCCTTGAACGGTAAAAGACAACCACACAATCTAACCACCAAATACAATCTAACACAATAAAAACATCTAAAAGATATAAATAATAGTCTATCATAGATAAAATTTAAATAGGATGTGTTTTGCGCAAGCTTACCTTCATTGACGTGTTTTATAATAATGCGAACTAGCTCTTTGCAGGCGGAAGCTTGAGCTGTTTCGCCAAGGAGCCTACCAAGAACAGCCTGAAGAATGAAGTTAACACATTTTCTACTATACACAGCATCAACGTGGGTAGGAACAGCCTTTGGGTTAATGACAAGTTCTAACAAGTGGGTAAGTAATATGGTTAGGTTCGATTCCAGCCACGGACCTCCGAGCTTCTGAATGAAGACAACGTAAGCCTGAAATAAGTAGTTACGTTATATATATTTAGTGCTCAAAAAAAAATCACAAAGTGATGCATCTGAAATGCTTACATTTGAACAAATGATTAAAGATCAAAATAAGCAATTAAAATTAAAGCAGAGTATAGCAATCTATTTTGCTCCGTAGAATTTACTTTATTCTTGTGATATTTTATGCATTATGAAAGCTTTAAATTCATTAAATGTAGAGGTTTAGTTTGCTGAAGAATTTCTTAGTAAGTTTCATTTAAACACATAAAACAAAGTGATAACACCGTCATAGAATATTTTTCAGTTTCTGAAGATTTTTAACTGGTTAAAATTTTACCAAATTTTTTGAACTGACAACAGAATTATTTTTCAAAATTTGAAAAACAAGAAAACACATCATAAAATTAGGCTTGATTTCTTTTCATCTATAATTCAACTTACAACAAAATGTTTGACAAATGTCGAGTCATAATTTATCCCACAACTAAGTAAAAACTAATTTGTTTATGACAGACAAAGCCAAATAATAATAATAATAATTTGGTAGTCCATAGAAGTATAATCCTAAAAGTCCTTAATCCTAAAAGTTCTTAAGTAAAGAATATAGTCTTTACCATAGAAGTTTGGTAAGACCTCATTTGGAGTATGCTGTTCAGTTTTGGTCTCCTTATCTTAAGAAAGACATTAACGTATTGGAAAGGGTTGAAAAGCGGGCTACAAGGCTAATAAATGGAATTTCTCACTTAGACTATGATTCCAGGCTTAGAAAGCTAAAAATGTACAGCCTTAAGCAAAGAAGAGACCAAGGGGACATGATTCAGCTGTTTAAATTTATATAAATGAAAGATGTTACGGGGCTGAAGTTAAGCACTGAAAACAGGACATTGTTTTAAGCTATTTAAAACTCAGGCTAACATGGATATTAGGAAAAATTATTATTATAGCAGGGTAGTGGAACCTTGGAACAGTTTACCGGAAGAGGTGGTAATGAGCAAGGGAGTAGATCGTTTTAAGAGGGCCATTGATCTTCACTGGGGATTGTAAATTGACTAGGACCAGTCTAGCTGGGCCCTGAGCCTGTTGCTGGTCGTCACTTTTGTATTTGTATAATAATAATAATAATAAAATAATAATAATAAAAATTGTCCCCATACTTGCAGTAGTCACATAATTTAATAAAGAAACTTTGCATAAACATCTTTTTTAACTCTGATTTAGAACTCAGAAAATATAAATTAAAATCATCAGATTTCCAAACTTTAAACTAAAGTAAGACATTATAAAGGTAAACAAATTACTTTTAAAGCACATTTCTCGTAGCTCTTATGTATATAATAAATACTTCGACTTACATGTGTGACACCAACACGTATTTCCCTACTAACAGAGGACCCTCCTTTAATCATTTCACCAGCACTGCCTTTGAGAAATCCAATTCCGCCACGAAGGAACCCGGATGCCATCAGCCCTAGAACTTCCTCCAAGGTGGGTAATCGATTTTTGCCTACTGTAAAACAAAGTTTCCATGGGTTTAATTCTTGTAATAGATTATAACTAATATTTTGAATAGATAATAACAAATGCAAACTTTTCAAATTAATAAAAAAACAAAAGGAAATACAGTCGAGTCCCGACTTACGCGAGGGATGCGTTCCAAGACCCCTCGCGTAAGTCGAAATTTCGCGTTGTGGAAAAAGGTATGTGTAAAACTTTTATAAACTTAACTAATCAATATAGACACTTGTAAACACCACCTTTAACAGTTAAAAACCATTTCTTTACTATACATTACTGTTTCTTACGTAAAGAACTGAATTTTTATTTGTATTTTTAAAAAAAACGTTTTTTCCAACATAAAATACTGCTATGATGCACATAATCAATGATCAATGGGAAAGAAAGACATAAAATAAAAAAGTACAGTATGTAGTAAGAAAAACTAATACCCTGAAGATCCAGTAACAGTAGATCCAGTAATGATATTTGTAACTTTAAAAAAGTTAAAATGATGATTTATGCTGCGTGATCAAACCGTTATTCTAATATATTTTTAAATACAGTTGCTTCACTAGTTCTTTTTATAATGTTTCCATCTATGGCAATATCCCTCTTCCTGGTTTCTTTAATGTACAATAAAGAGCAGCTTCCATTGTCATAATTTTTGCATTTTGCTTGCATACTATTACTCGGTGAACTTTTATGGATTTCCTTTTCTTGACTTTTAATTGTACGTATGGAAGACTCACTTATACCTTATTGTTGTGCTACCCTTCAACGCATTTTTTAGTTGAGCTTCAGCTTTTCAAAAAGCTTTAGCTTTTTTTAACTGTCAGGAACGTTCTTTTTCTAATTCTATCTTCACCAACTTTAGATGAAACAACGCTCTTAGGTGTCATTATATTTTGCTAACATTCGCATTTAAATAAATGGAAAATGTGAAGTAGTTATTTGTATAAGAGATGTTCATACTAAAGCCCTCCGCCGTCCGGATCTAGGGCTTTAGTTCAGACTAGTACTGGGTGGGTACTTTCACTCTCAGTGATGCTAAAGGGATGAAGGTTTATTCACGAAACCAATATTTAGTGTCAGCGAAGCCCATTCTAATGCTCCGCCACTCCGTTCCAAAAAATTTCTGTCAAAATATTTGAAATTTTTATTTATTTTTCTTGACTTTCCGGTGCTGGGGAAATGATATTACTAATACTTACCTATTTTTATGTGAGGGGACTCTCCATATCTTGACGCTGCACTAGTTAAATGCAGTCCCAAAACTTTCGTTCATTCCTGCATGCGTAGTAAAAAATGTAAACAAACCGCACGGTGCACGATTAACGGTTCAGTTAAAATTCACAGTAAAAAGAATCTTTTTCGTCAATGTAACGGTTTCAACGAAATTAAGTGTTGCCAATAATATTTTTTGAGTTTATTTGGAGAATTTCATCGAACTTTTCAAGAAGGAAGATGTAAATTGTGTGGAACGTCATCGAGGTGGTATTTAAGCGGTGGACATCCGTCCATCGATCTCTCTATCCCCTGCTTCCACAGCAAAGATGTCTCCTCCTGTATAAGCTGCTGTAGTGGGCTACCAGCCCAGGGATTTATCATCCTGCCGTTGATGGAATCGTGCTTAACTTGATCCACCTGCCGAATGAATTAGGCCGGCCGGCCTTACCTGAATTTCTCAAGACTTTGATTGGAATCACCTGGCTAAAGACGGTTCAAGACTACTGGACTGTTTTTGTTATCAAGATGAACTTTTAGGAGCACCTGTGGTATAATTGTTTGTTTTTCTTGTTCTTGTTTGCTGCAATACTTTTTATTGCTGGATAGGATTCTACACAAATACTTTATTTTTAAGAAGCTTTAGCTAACATGTTGTATTTTTACGGTACTAATAAATGTTAATGATTTACTTAAATATGCTTTCTAATTTGACTCAACCAAGACACATTTGTGAGGTCCACTAAAAACTTTCATTAGTTTTTCCTCCTGACAATTTCATGTTGCAGCGAGCAATTTACATCAGCAGTAAAAAAATTTATTACTCATGAAAAACTCTCGTTATAGCCATTTCGCAAAAGTCGGATAGCGTTGTAGCGGGATCCGACTGTATATCATTTAGTTTGTCCCGATAAGAAAAAATTATATAAAGGAATTTGTAGGTTTTATGAATTCTGGCTTAAAGAGAAAAATTAGTGATATATATCACATTCACAAATTGAAATATATTATTTCTTGCCATATGACTTTTCAAACAATACAAATTAGATACAATTTAGTAAATTGAAGAAAATATGCAAAAGACAATACTGCCATGTGCAGGTAAAGAGCAGTAACTGCAAATTTTTCATTTTTCTTTCTTTTTGTATTTTTGTTATCTATTGTAAGTTAGCTTTATAGTACGAGCTGGTTTACTTGGTTTCCGTTGAAAAAAGGAGTGAATTCCAACATTTTCTTATTGTTAGCATTGAATCCACCACACATTTCTTCAAATATCTCCAAAACTCATTTCTGCAGCTACTGCCGTTTACCTGCACTCGGCAGAATAATTTTTTGGTTAGTGGTGCAACTGAGGGAAGCAAGAGAGGATGTTTTTCCAGCAAAACCGCAACTAATTTTACACTGATCACTCTTTTACTTTCAAATATGAACAAAAAGGAAAAATGGATGAAAAAATTACCTTTTTAAAATACTTAAGGAATTTAAGAAAAAAACTCTCAGTTGAAGATGCTTTCCATTTGCTTCATATTCATACTTTAATACCGAACAATTTAAGAAAGAAAAGTACAATTTTAGAAGTAGAAAAATTGCTTAGACATTAATCGATTTTCACACTTGTCGACTTTTCAATTTCCAACAGCAAGGAAGTTTAAAAATAACTGAAAAGAACAAAATATTTCAAAAAGGGGGGGGGGCAGGAGAGAAGTAAAAAAATAACTGAAAAGAACAAAATATTTCAAAAAAGGGGGGGAGGGAGAAGGAAAAAAAAGAGAGAAATACGATTTCAGCAATTTAAATGTTAAAGGTAATAAAAGACACAAATTCTTTTTTTTTAATTTATAAAAAACTAGATCAGTCATCTTAGCATATGAGGACAATAGCAATAAATATAGACAAACTTTATTACAATCTATTAATTCCACTTACAATACATCAATAATAACTACAACATATTATTACAAATATTTAAATTAAGAAAAATAATGTAGTTTCAGCAAAAAATGCAAAATGTATGCAAATAAACATTCATAAGAGCAAAATTCAGTTTTTAAGATAAACTAACCAGTAGGATGAGATGCTTGTTGAGTGGTAGCCATTACAATGCCCAAAAGTTCTGACACTGCACACCTAACTTCGTAATTTGATCCTTCAAAAGATCGAAAACATAACGAAGCTACGGTCTCTAAATCTGTAGTATACAGGAAAGGAGAGTGTTTCAGCATTTCTTGCAAACACTGGAAGAAAAAGGAACAACAGGTTTAAAAAAAAAAAAGAGTACTAAAGATTATAATAATGAAACAAAGCACTCTCAATTTAGAAGAAAAAAATCCGACTAGTTTCACAATTTAATTCCATATAAGCAGTGGTGCTCCCATAGGGTATACTCCATATATGTCGTATACTCTCAAACATTTTTTAAACACATAGCGTGTACCCTCAAGCTTCTAAAATGTTCATATTATGACATATTATGTATATGATCGCATACACATATTGTGCATAATTGATTACTGGGAGTATACCCTCAGAAAAAATGATGGGAACATCACTGCATATAAGTATCTAAAATAGAAGCCAAATTTCCAATATTATTTTTATATCCTTCTTTAACTCACAGAAGATATTGTAAAATGGACTGAAATTTAAAATGGAAATATGAAAAAGTAAATAAATAAATTAAACTAGCTGCGTGCCCGGCGTTGCACGGGCTACCTTAAAAAATGTAAGAGCAGTCCAGTTGATGCTTTTGTAGTACACTGACACTAGTTTCTAACGCGTTAAGGAATAAATAAATGCGCGTAAAGCAAGGTTTGCAAAACACCAGTAAAACATATTTTTGCCAAAACACCTCATCAACGTTAATAATCGTTATCAATGATACAAGTTATGAGTACATTTTCAGTCAGCACAAAAGGGGAAAATATATGCATTATCAACTATAATCTTTACTCACGTTAAACTGAATTACATCTGATAGACTATATCGGAAATATTTATGCACAATAACAATCCGCTTTTTACATAAAATAGTCTACTACCCGGCGTTGCCCGGGTGTTTATTAATGCAACATACCACTCAGATAAATATTTGGATGGATTCTATCCACATGGTCGTACAAGAATTACATCAATCCGTTTTCCAGGTACAAACCCTCAAAGAACTCAAATAACTTGTAAATCACTCATTTACTTTACGACGTGCACGGTCCTCCTCGAAAATGAAAGTTATGCCATGTGACGCGTATTTAACAATCAGGCTTGAACAAAAAAAAAAAAAAACAGCAAAATTTTGCTGCAGATTACGGCAAAATAATCGAAAAGTAAACAATTTAAATCCCCTGATTACAGGAAAAGCCTCAAAACAAAAACAAGAATTTTACCTGTTCATATTCGAGAAAAAAAATGGCAACAGATCTTTCATCTCAATGATTTTCTTCACCCGCTATACATTTTAATAAAAGCATTGTTATGGAAAGTTGAGATGAAGCACTGAATAATAATTTGAATGGAGGAAAGCCTTCGAAAAATAGGGATTTGATTTTGAAATCTAAGAGTCATAATTAATAGTTTTTAATTGATATCTCCGCTAATTATTATCGGAGGATTATGTTAAATAGCCAAACATGAAGACGGGAGGATGACGAATCCATCGATACCTGGTTCGATGGTCAGTTCACTGTCGTTCGGGAGAAGAAGCTTGGACATAGATAGATAGATACTCAGATTTTATATGTATAAGATAAAACTGGTACAGTACAACAAATTAGTTTATCGACATAAAATCAACATGTGAACTTGGCAACACAATGTAGATTTCCAAATTCTTAACACATATCTTTTGTTTACATATTTATTTTCATTTTCACTACATTTATTTATTTAATCGGTTTACTCCAACTATAGTATATTTTTTAACCTATTTTGAGGATTATCCACGAATTTCATTTATCCATGGTTACCGTGCAACTCCATTTTGTGGATAAACAGGAATTTACTGTAATGTACATGTACGTAAATTAGACTATGAATACTTTTCCTTTGCTTCACACAAAATAAAAAACCGACACAGGATGCCGTTGCCCTGGCAATCATAGCACCAGCTATGAGTGCAGAGCAGTAGCCTAGCAAGAATTTCATCATGAGAGAGGTCCACCAGGCTAAGAAAAGTGAAATCTAATGATTGGAATTGTAAATAGAAGCAACAGGAATTTGATTTTTAATTTCATATTGACACTAGACAGACAGTCAGACCTGCATAAAATGGATTAAGTAATTAAAAACTTTTACTCAACAAAGTAAAGGAATTTAAATTTTTGTTATAGAAATTTAATTTTTGCTTCAAAAAAGAGGTCCAGACCCTTCTCTATGCCACTGATGCAGATGTCTTGATTTCAAAATATGAAATTTGAAAATTCACTGCTATTAGTGACTTCAAAATTGCTCTTACTTATAAAACTTTTAATTACTGCCTCATGGGTGGAACTAAGGCAATATAGAGCAGCTCAGTTACAGCATCCAGAGAAATAAGGGGGAACTGAGCTACTCAACATTGCTTTCTATCTTTTACTTGTATCATTCAATTGAAAAAATTAATTAAATGAATATTTTTTCCAAAAAAACTCTACAGAAAAAAAAATTCTACAAAATATTATACAAAGAGTCAAATCCAACAGCAAAATCAATGAAAAGAACAACCATAGTACCCATTTAATTTGAAAATCAAACATTTTTGATTGATATTAACAGTAGGGGTCTGTCCACAGGATTTTTCACAGGGCCCACTTTTTGTGAAAAAATAATTTTGTGAAAAATGAATTAATTTGGTGAAAAGTCAAATAATTTTGCAAAAAAAAAAAAAAACTGTTAAAACTAAATTTTAAAATTTAGGGATGGCACAAACTGCATCATTTAAACTTAAAATTGAGTGTTTTCCTCTTCTATGTTGAAAATATCATTCTGGAGTGTTTTTCTAGTATTTGGCGGGGGGGGGGGGGCGTCGCTCTCAAGTATCAATATTTATCTACCATTCTACATTACGTTAATTTATACTAGAAATATTTCTGTACAGTATTTAAAATAATTGTAACAAAAAAAAGAAAAATTCAGACAAGGGGGGGGGGTTGAGCATTTAACTTTTTGACCCAAGACACTCTTAAAAAGCACAGAATTTTGTTTAAAATTTATAAATTCCATGATTTTAACAAAAATAGAAAGAGATTTTATTTGTTTACCTCTTAACAAAGCGTACTAAACATCAAAAATTCGAAAAATTGTATTCCCATAGCAGATGCAAAGAGATTGCAATTCTCAAAGTGAAGGCATCAAAGTATAAAAACGGCTTGTAAAAGAAATATTTTTGATAAAATTATTTTAAAATTGAATTTTAGAGTTCTATGATAAACATATCATTAATGTTTGTGGACACAGTTGAAGCAAAAAAAAAAAAAACAATTAAACCATCGATTTAGCATTTTAATTTTTGACTCATAAAAGAAATGGAATTTTGCTTTAAAAACTTGAAATGAGCGTTCTAACAAAAATAAAGAGACTTTTCATTTATTTGCATCCTAATAAATCAAAGTTAGCTTGAAAAAAGAATAAAATATGATTCTCATATCGGATGTTTAAAAATTGCATTTTTCAAAATGTAGACATCTAAAGAAAAAAAAACAGCAAGTAAAAGAGTTTATTTAAAGTTCATCATCCTTGCTAGCATTGAAAAATCAAACCCATATAATTTTCTCCGAAAATAAACAGTTGAACATTGCAACGCAAATATTGACAAGCTGGTAAAATGAGAATATTTTCTACACAAGAGTGCCGACTTTTTTTCTTTGCAAAATTAGCAGATTTTGTATAAGCTGATTCCTCTAATTTGATTTTTAAAAAAGTTCCAAAAATTATCGGTTTTATACATGGAATATATGCTTTTATACATGGAAATATACGTTATTTTGCTTTCAGATTTGCTCTTTCAATAAACAATTTGTGAAAGATCTGTTCTTGTTTATCAGCATTTTGTAAAGAGTCCGATCGGGATTTTGTGATAGGTCTGTTTTGGTTGATCGGATTTTCGTGAAGGGTCCGTTTTGATTGATCGGATTTTCGTGAAGGGTCCATTAACAGACCCAAATATCCTCTTGACAGACCCCTGAACAGTTAAAGCTTATTTAATTACAACAATAAAAGAACAAAGATTACCTTCGCAGCAGAACATCTAACAGTCATTACACGATCTGTTAGGCAATGTTTTAAAGCTTTGAAAATATCTTTGTGAACGGAAACTGCAGCGTTACCAAGCCCGGAAACAATTTTTTCCATCGTCACCATTATTTCACACCTAGTTTGGGACTGAAGAATTTCCAAACATTAGCATTTAAAAAAAGCAAATATATTTCAAACAAATTATGTCATGCACTATTTCAAACACTTTTGATAAAATTTGAAAACGGAAAAAGATGGTGGACTATACATTAGTTAGGGAAAAAACATGTACTTAATAAATTGTGGATGTTCAAGATTTTTAACAACAGTAAATATTTATCAACAAAATTTGCAAATTATGAAAACTTGCATGCACACTGTACAAAAATTTATATGATATACAATTTAAAAAAAAAAAAAACGAATTGTATAAAGTCGTCCCTGTATAACACGGTACTTCTTCAACATGGTCTCGATATTACACGATACCAAATTTGCGATTATTATAACACGGTTTTGATATTACATGGTACAAAACTCGAATTTAATACTTCATGGTTTTGATATAACAGGAATGTTATATTTATAAAAGATGGAATTTCGTTTTTGTTTAATACATTCCGTTAATGGTTGATAACTTGAATAAGTTTTTACTTTGTTTCAATGAAATTTGGTTTCGATATAACACAGTACACAACCCTTGATTTACCTTATTTCTAAGTCTCGTATAACACATTTTCGATATAACACGATACATCTTAACCTGATTTTTCTCATGCACATACATAATTAGTATTAAAAATAAGTAAAAATATTTTTAAAAACGTCTCGTATAACACAATTTGGATACTACATGGAACAAATTAACCGTGTTATACGAGGGATACCTGTAATCAGTTTGTCTGAAGTAATTTTAGTCCTCACCTCAAATGTATGTATTTGTTCTGTTAGAAGCTATGAGACAAAAATGGTACTCTGAGCCAAAAAAAGGACAATATTTATCTCTATTAATATATCTTCAGCTCATTTGTATGTTATTTCCTTTTGAACATTGCATAAATGCTGCACTATTTCTACTCAATATCAAATTTTTAGTTTTGGAAATTGGGGTAATATTTTGACTTATAGAAAAGTTAGTAATGTCTCTTCGTGTACTTAATGTGGTCCATAATGATGTGAATTCCGATATCACTTGAACACTAATGCTTTCTAGTTTCTGTTCATATCGTATATACGTATAAGTCGATCTCAAGTATAAGTCGACCCCCCTACTTTTAGGAAAGAAATCAGGAAAAAATAGAAAAACCCGCGTATAAGTCGAGTTCCTACTTATGGGAAAAACAGGAGTGTTTTGCCGCTAATTTTGAATTTAAACGTTTTATAAAGGAGGAAAATGAAATATAATGAACATTTTTATGATAAAAAACATCCAATTTTTATTCTTTTGCACTAAAAGGGTTCACTTTTGCAATCACCATTTTTGTAAAGGGTTCGATTTTGCTGTTATGGTTATTTTTTACTGATTGCTTTTATTTCGATTTTATATCAATAAAATTTGCTGTACACATATTATATTAATTTAAAAAAATGAGCAATTATTCACAACTATCGGGAAAATTCGTAATTACAGCGACCCCCGCACTTTTCACGTAGTCAGACGTTTACTGTAATTATTGGCTCTCCTCTGATATGCCCCCCTCTTGGCGAGATTTTAATTTTTCGCTCGATACGAAAATCGCCAATAAGGCGATAACTTGGCAACCCTGGTTTTGCAACTTGAACGCTGGAAAGTAGTTTCTCGAAGTCTGTCTTTTTGCACGTGTCTGTGTGGTAGGAGGTAGGTGCTCATATGTTCCGCTCTTAGGGAGATTTTAAGTTGAATACTCTAAAATAAAGTTTCAATTCAAACTTTATTTTAGAGTATTCTTTTCTTGTTGTTTTTTAATGTTAATTTAGTTGAATTTTCTATTTTAATTATGAGTTCGGTTTGTGATGTTGTCCAAAAGTATCAATTGAAATTTTTGAATGAATCTTCTTTTTCTTTTTCGTCAGGTCGTCCAACGTTTGGACGTACCAGAGTCCTAAATAGATTTTTTATATTTAAACTAATTGAAAATAAAGAGGTTTTTTTAGAATTTTTAAGGGAAATTGGTTTACTTAAGAATGAAATGTTATGTTCTAGATGTAATTCTGTTATGAAAATTAAAAAAACTAAAAAATGTTCAGATGGGTTAATTTTTTTTTTGTAGAAAGGTTATTGGGGGTGTTGTTTGTGGAAAAGAAGCAACGATCAGGAGTGGGTCATGGTTTAGTTCTAGCAAGTTGAAAATAGAGGAGATTTTTTTGATAACATATGAGATTTTAATTGGGACCAAAACTGCTGATATTGAAAGTCAATATTTTTTTTCATCACAAACTTTAGCCGATTGGCGAAATTATATTAATGAAGAAATATTAAATTACATTGAATTAAAATCCGAACAAATAGGGGGGGTTGGGAAAGTTATTGAAGTTGATGAATCTAAATTTGGGAAAAGAAAATATAATCGGGGACATGCAGTTGAGGGACAATGGGTTTTTTGGGGGGTTGAACGGCGTTCGGGGAAAACTTTTTTGGTTGCTGTTGGGGATAGGGGTAGGGAAACTCTATTTTTGGCAATTAAGCAGTGGATACTACCAGGCACGACGGTGCACTCCGATTGTTGGAGGGCATATGATACATTGGGGGAGGAGGGGTATGAGCATTTAACAGTCAACCATAAACTTAATTTTGTAGATCCAGAAACTAAATGTCACACTAACACAATTGAATCCACATGGAGACACGTTAAAAGTACTCTACCAACATATAATAGATTAGGGGATTTTAAATTTTATTTAGCTTATTATTTATACAAAAAAAATTGTGAATACAAAAATGAGGATATGTTTGTAAAGTTTTTGGAAATAATTCGCGAAATTAATTGGGTGGAGTACAAAATACAAGTAAAATAAGGTTGTTTTTTTTTGGAATTTTTTTTGTCAAAACAAACATAATTTAAATATTTTTGTAAAGTAATGATAATAAAAAATGGGATAATTTCCCTAAGAGCGGAACATATGTGCACTGCCTCACGTGAGGAAGTAAAAGAAAAGTAAAAAAGGTAAGTGAACATATTTTGAATTATTGTGTTTTTAGTGTGTTTCTGGTAGTTTGTATTTTGGTCTGGTTGGCATTTTTGTAGCACAAAAATGGTGTTAATTTCACATAAAATCTGTGACTTTATTGTATACTGAACGGAGGAGATCTGTGACTTATATCCGACTGTGATGTATATTAAAAGTCGGAGGGATATCTGGCGAGCCCGAGGTCTCATAGTACTTTCGTAATGAGACCGAGGCAGGGGTCTCATTACGAAAGTACTATGAGACCGAGGGCTCGTATCCCGGAGAAACAACGGAAAAAAATTAATGCATTAATTTCATTAAATAATTAATGACATAATTTGAATTTTTCCTGTTGGCGCTAAAAAAGCATCGCTAAGAACGATGTATGACATATGACGTCATACATAGTTTTCTTGGCGACGCTTTTTTGGCGCCAACAGGAAAAAGTCGCCAAGAGGGGGGTATATCAGATTTGTTCCTAATTATTTCTTCTTTATTTCAGTCAGACCATCAAAAATCATAGCAAAATGTTTGAGTATTTACTTCTTTAGCATCTGCTAAAAAGGAATGGACTAAAATGGGGAAAATTTTAAGGTTTTCATTTTTTTTCTAAGAAAAAAATCAGGAAAATTTTCGGAAATTCAGCCCCACGTATAAGTTGACCTCCTAACTTTAAGCATCATTTTTTGTAATAAATTTCTCGACTTATACTCGAGTATATACGGTATGTATAAATAAATTTTGTGTGAAAAATGTTGCCGAAAAACATATTTAAAAATTCAATATCTCAAATTTTTCAGTCTACTGCATTTAACAATTAATCCATGTTCCTTTATAATGTCTCATAGTGAACTACTCTCCTATAAGGTAAAAATTCGGAACATGAATGCTAGTGCTGGGAAGAAACTTCTTTTTAAAATAATTTTCTATTAAATACTAGGGGCATTCAAAAGTTACACTTGTTTCTCCATAGATGACAGCATCCCGTAACAAGAAGGAAACATACACAGACGATACTTTAGTTCCACAGCTTCCAACTGCAGCAATTTCATTCGGGTAGTTTGAATAGTTGCTGCATAGTACGAGAAAAAAATGGCGCGACAACTGGAAACGTTCTCCAACTTTGAGGTGAGCGGAACAGTAAGTTTTTTGTGCGTAAAACGTTTAACAAGTACAGAGATTCATCGTGTTGTCCTCTTGCACGACAATGCAAGACCTCACAAAGTGCCCACCAACACAGGATTTGCTTCACAATTTTGGATGGAAGGTCTGGCAGCATACACCCTACAGTCCCGATGTGGCGCCCTGCGACTTCCACATATTCGGCAAACTCAAAGAACATTTGGGTGGAAGAGAGTTTACCAGCAGTCACCAGGCTCAGACAGTTGTTCTAGGCTGGCTCAAGGACCAAGGAGCGGATTTCTATCATCAGGGCATCGAACGATTGGTGCTATGGTCCGACGAATGTCTGCAGCGACTGGGAGATTATGTAGTAAAATAGAGTGATGTATCTGACTTATGTATCTGTATTGTAGCACACTTCTCAATAGTGTTTTTTGATCTAAATTGTTAAAGTGTAATTTACTTTTTGAATGCCCTAAATAATTATAAAATATTTATTATAGTGGGAAAAAAATTTAGAAAATACAATTCAGTCTAAATCACAAACATAAATACCAGATTTAAAAATTGGAATTTTAAAAATAAACATACTTCAGCGCTTTTCAAAGACTTAAGCAATATAGAAACTGTTTCTTCATATGATCTTCCAGTCATTCGACCTAGCTGCTGATACATTGTACCCAAGCAGGAAATAGCAGCTCTATAAAATATTGAACAGAAAAACAATTTTTAAGGAAACAAAAATTTATGCTTGAAAATTATTTTGATTTTTTTTTTAAACTTTATAACTAGCTAAACAAATTTAAAGAATGTTGAAACAGTCTTACAAATCCTAAAAAAGTTGTATGGGAATGTGGGGAAAAGTGAAACGATAATTTGCCTTTTTCAAAATGAACAAATTGGAAATTTTTGAAAATTATAGTACATAAAGAAAGAACAATGTATTTTACTCGCATTGAAATGCTTTAAATTTTTCCCAGTAAATTTCTACCTTCAAAAAAGAGTGTAAATATTTAACTTTTTTTTGCATGGAGCAAACAAAAAATAAAATGTTTTTCATTTTATTATTAAAAATATTATTCATCAAATGAATGAATAAATAAACTAATAATACAGATGGCTAAATAAATGAGTGAATAAAATAGGGAATGAATGAATAAATAAGTGCATTAATAAATGAAAGAAAGTGAATAAATAAATTTATGAATGAATACATAAGTGATCTGATAAACAAATAAATCAGTAAACAAAATGAACTATTTCCCTTTGTCCCTTGGTGTACCTGAAAAAAATGTATTAAACATTAAAAATCAAAATACGCCTAATATTAACTAAATAATTTCTGCACTGACATCAGTAGATCACACTTAATACTTAAAATGACAATTTAAAAAAAAAAAAAACTTATCATTTTTACAAAAAAATTTTTTGTTGTTATTTTGTTAAACCACAAAATATTATAATATGTTCATCAAATTTTGAAAATAAGTTGACTTAATAACTTAATTTTCAGGGGTATGCATTGCACTCGACTTAAGCGCTGCACCTAAAGCTAAAAAACGTAAAAGAAAAAGTTTTTGTTCGTTGTTTTTAGAAGAAAACTGGATTGGAACTTAAAAAAGATACATGTTCCTTTTTTTTTCATTTTTTGTACTTGGTTATAGTTAATTAAGCTAAACCCAACACCCACTTTTCCAAGTTTCAGATCACTGCAAAAATTTTGATATTGCGCATAAAAAAAACATGGAATGATCCCCTTAATGGATCTGAAAAAAGTTATGAACTCTCTTTAAAATTTTCAGTAAGTTACCGCCCTATAGCCAGGGCTAAGGCAGAAATATATGAAATACACCGCCAGCTCAGTCAATTCCAGCCGGGGACTGCAGTTTCATGCTTATTAGCACCCATCAGCCCGGCATAGGAAGTGAAGTGCACTCCTCGGCTGGAAAGACTGAGCTGGCGGTGTATTTCCTGTATCTCTCTGAAATAATTACCATATACAGTTGAACTCACTTATAACAAGCCCTGATTTAACAAGAACCCGGTTTTAACAAGGAACTTAAAGTGTTTGGTTGGTACAATGTAAAGTCTATGGAAGCATCACTTGCTTTTAACGAGCAATATTATCGTGATTCATAGAATTTTGACTTACTTCTAGTTCAACTTGTCCATTCTTGGAAAAATTCGTCGACAATTCCAAAGTCGACAGAAAATTAGTGAGCATTGAAAAGTTCTGTAAACAAGTGATGACAGCAGTTTTTTTTTTTTTTTTTTAATTTATGAGTAGAGAAGAATTTAAAAATTATAGATCTGTTAATGATTAATGTTATCACTTTCAAGAAACTACCCTCAACATATTTCACATGTAGATAAACTTCGAACGTTTTTTGAAGAAAGGAGTACAAGTCTATGAGTGAAATTACGACAATGCGTATACTACACAAATAAAAACAATTAAAAAGAGTTTAAAAACAACTCTGCAAACAGCTATTTTCAGGTTATAAAAGCAAACCCCTTCATCAGTGCAAAAAGATAAACTGTTTTTTTTTCTTCTTTTTTTTCGCATGTCATCAATGGTTTCCTTTTATAATCTCGAAATAGCTGTTTGCGGAGTCTTTTTATTCAGTTGTTTAAATTTATTAATATGAAAGATGTTACGGGGCTCAAGTTTAGCACTGAAAACAAGACAAAGGATCATTGTTTTAAGCTATTTTAATCTCAGGCTAACATGGATATTAGGGAAAATTATTATTATAGCAGGGTAGTGGAACCTTGGAACAGCTTGCCGGAAGAGGTGGTAATGAGCAAGGGAGTAGATAGCTTTAAGAGGGCCATTGATCTTCACTGGGGACTGTAAATTGACTAGAACCAGTCTAGCTGGGCCCAGAGCCTGTTGCTGGTCGTCACTTTTGTATTTGTATTTATAAAACTCCTTTAAATTTTTTTATTCGTACAAGTATGCACGTTGTCATAACTTTACTCATTTCATTGTACAAAATTTCTGAAAGTTTTTTCACATATGTGCTAGTCTATATTTTTCAGGCTTGAGCATATTTCTTGAAAAACAATGATACCATAAGACACTTCAAAATTAACCGACTTCTTCAGGAATATATAGAAATGAAAAAATAGAAAAAACAAGTATGTACGAATATTTTTGATATATCTCAAGAAACCGTTTTTTATGAGCACTCGGATGTATCGAGCAAGTCTCATTGTCATTATAAGCAAGTTCGACTGTATACCATTTATCAGAAGTAATATAACATTATATAACTCTATATCATATACATTTGTATACTTGGATGGTGCTACTTACAACTTTATAGCGACGAAACTTGGAGAATCGTCCTTATTTCGAATAATATCATTACACTTATTGATTGTGTCAAACAATAAAGACGCATCTCCAACATTGAAAAGAGTAGCAAGACAGCGACCAATCAGCTTCCTTGTAGGTGGTCCAGGTGATTCATTCATCTGTTTTGTAAGTTGCTCAACAAGTTTCTTTTGACATCCCTTGATATCAGACTAAAACAAACATAATGAAAAAATAAATACAGCACAGAAAAATGTGTATTTGGCTTAAAGTCACAAAAGATACACAGAAGCAAGGACCGATACAAGGGAGGGGCGATTGCCCCTCCCTTAAGGGACCCTACACAGGTAATTTTTCCAAACTGAAGTCCTAAAATGAAAGGGTAGGCTGTCTATGATGACGTTAAGGACAGGAAAAGGTTTACAATTTCCCTCCGGTAATTTTTAGAAACTGAAGCTCTCAAAAGCGCAATTTTAGACAATCTTTGATGATGTTAGTGAGAGAGGATTTCGAAACGTTCCCCTGGAATTATTACAAAAATTGAACTGATGCAACGCAATTTTAGAATACTCTTTCAACGGAAAAGAAAATGAATACGCTTGGGGAACTCCTAAGCTAAATCTCTATAATATTTTAGTTGTTTTAAATAAAAATGATGTGAAATTTCGTAATGAAATAGTAGTTTTGCATTTTGCGAAAAATGTGCCCATAGAGAAAACCCTGGCACAGAGCCCTTGTCCCTGCAGTTACAGGGCTAGGCCTCAACTCAATCGGGGGGGGGGGGGGTGTAGAACTGAAGGAGCAGGGTCTGTAGTTTCCGACTAGGTTGACATGGCCGTGCATAACTGATGCATGGAGGCTGTGGGTAACCTAGTGGGTAAGATGCTGGATTCTGAATTGGACAATATCCAGAGTACAAGCTCATAAAACTCGTGGGTTTAAAAGTTTTAGGGTCAGAGCAAAGGGACTTGCTGTAGGAGCAAAGTACTAAATACACTCTCTCAGCCTTCAGTACCATGCCGAAATTGTCGAGGTTTGGCGATTCACTCGCAGTAGTTTGGCAAAGTATTTAAATCTGATAAAACTAATTAAAATTGGTCAGTACAAGGGCAGCTATGGAAGGTTCATGAGAGGCACGTCAGCCAAGCCAGAAACTAGGAGTATGGCTTGGAATTAGAGTAATATACAGTAGAATGCCTTTATAACGCCGACCTGTATAACGCAATTCTCTATAAACCGCACAACTTTTCAGAAGTAAACAATAGGTTTTGAAGTCAAAAAACTCCCTCTGGTTTGTCTTGCAAACATAAAAATGGTTAGGAAAATTAAATTTTGAAACAGTTTTTCATCTTTCCATCTTAATTCAAAGTTTTTAAATGAAAATTAGTGTTCACAGTAAAAAGAAAATACCAGCAGATGGCTCTTGAAAATGCAGCTGTTATGCAAACGATGAAGCTAGCAGAAGTGCAGGATAATTCACTTTCTTTTGATTGTGAAACATATTTATTTGTGAATAACTAATTGTAATATTGGTGCTTTAATACTCATTGCAGATAAAACTCTTTCTGAAGTGCTAATATATAGATATATTCTGAATATTAGTTTCAAAATTTGTGAAATGATCTATATAACGCAAAATCCTGTATAACGCAAAAGCTCTGGTCCCAAGGTGTGCGTTATAACGGTTTTCTACTGTATATTAAATTACAAGTTTTATGCATGTGGAACCTAACAGACAAAGAGCCTTGGCACCCCTATAGCTCGGTCGGCAAGTACTAAGTTTTCAACAAAGTCAGCATTAAGGACATGCAGCAGCAACAGCAAAATCTTTGAATCATTGCCACCAAACCATCACAAAAACATCAGTAAAAAAAAAAAAAGTACATCAACTTGTCTGAGCTTCTGGAAGAAATCAAGAACCTGCACCTTTGAAAATATGCCTACAGTAAGTAAATATATAAAAAAGGATCCAGACAATACCTTTTGAGCAGCAACTAGAACTTTGTCCAAAAACCTTAGCCATTCAAAGATGAAAACAGGCCTTTTGGGCTCAGGAATTTGCTGAAGAGCTTCTTCATTTAAAATCAAACTATGGGAAAGTTCCATCATCTTGCCGAACCTGTGAAAGAAACAAAAAAATAAATAAATAACCATACACAATAAACAATGATATTTGCTCTCTAGATTAATTGCAACTGCAATAAACATTGGCCATCCAGTCATCCACGTATGAATAACATAACGTGCAACAGGACCGACACCTTAAAAGAAACCTTTGAGAAATGTGAGTATCATAAAATTTTAAATCATTTTACAGTCTGTGTTAGCAATACATTTTAAACACTAGTTTATTTTAAATTGGACTAATTTCCGGAGCAACTACCAAAATTTCAACTCCCTAGCAATTGGACGAGATGAATAAAGTAAACAATGAAAGAAATGAAAACAAGCTTCTCTTAAAGATGTTTCAAATAAATTAAATACTAATCCAGCAAATTTCAAAATTTCTCATCTTTTTCTTCAAAATGCTAAATACCATGACATTTAAAATATTATCAAAATTTACATTTGCACTTTCACAGAACGTAAAAAATACATTAAAGTACAAGACCTTAATTGATCCTTATTTTGAAAGGATGAAAATTGCTTAATTTTTAGTAACAGGGAGTTCATGTTTAAAAAACTGCACTCTTAACAACTCAGTAAAATAGGAAACATGAATTCTGCTACAGAGTAACACGGAGAAAACCGCCTGTCATTTCCTCTGGAAACTTTCAGCTTCATCAGATAATATTGGCAAGCTTACGGAAATGTCAAGATGATAAAAAGTAAACAAATAAATCAGACATATCAGAATTAATTGATACACCATCAATAAACAAACAGCGCAAAAAGGAACGAGCACTAACTTGCAAAATGAAAGAGAATCGGAATTTTAGTACATGAACTTAACGTTGCATTAGAATACAGTGCATTAAAATTGCATCAAATTAAATTACTTTATAAAAGTAAGAAAAATAAAAATCAAGGACAAATTATAAACATTCTGCAAGAGTTAAAGCCCACGCAGCGGTATTGCCATCCCTAATTTTGATGTCGCAATTGAGGGTGCGTTCGACGAACCTCACCGGTCTACCGGTAAGTAACCAGTTACTTACCGCAGCGTTCTATGATTAACCGGTTACCTCACCGGTTACCATTCTAAGCAGTTGATTGGTTGATTGGAGCACGTGATCATTAGTTGTCACGTGATTAACTAACCGGTCGCTCTCGGTCGTGCTCATCGAACGCAACCTGAGATTAACCTCATTTCTTTACACAATAATTTTCTAATTAATCTCAGTGAAAGATTCAAAAAAAAAAATCCATTACATTTTTTTTCACTCCGATTTTCATTGTATTTTAAATCTTCAAGTAAAATTGTCCGTTTTTTCACGCTGCCGAAAATCAGAAAGAGTGCAGCTCAACATCAAAATTTACAAAACTTGTGACTTCGAAAGTGGTCTGCAACAAATTTGATGCTTGTCGTGTATATAATTTAAAATTATGTCTGATAAACTTAAAATTTGTATTTATAATTGCTTTTTTTCTATACTGTTCATTAATGCCGTATTATCAGATGAAATTCCTATTATTATGTGGAATATTAAGGGGTAAGTTGGGTTAATTGTTTACTAGGTGTATAATACATAATAAATTGTTTGACTACTTACTATTAACTTTCTTTGATGCATTAATTAATATTATTGTATGCATATTTCGTAGAAAATTACTGATTTTTCCCCCCAAAACTATGAATTGCAAACGTGATTCAAACAAAGAAAATTTAAAGGGATAAATAATAAATATAATTGCTGAAAATAAATATTTTCCCTGTGAGTGATCAGGAAAATCAACTAGTATTTCAAAATAACTTATGATTTGTCCTTTTTATGCTGCATGCATCTGAAAATTATTTTTCCTTTATTTGGTCTTGAAAACATTTAGTGGTACTGCGCGAAAAGAAAAAAACTTGGAGCTTTTACTAAACTGTTACCACAATTAGTTTAACGAAATAAGAAGGACAGAGTTATTTCGAATGATCATAGCCCCTTTTTTTTTGCTTTCGTATTGCGAGTGGAATATGAAAGCAGAGCAATCCACACAAGGTGCAAGGAAGAAAATATAAAAGTGAATATATTTGCTTTGATCAGATCCTCACGTTTGTCTTCTGACTATATTTCTGAGGTTGATTTTTTATTGTGCCCATTTATTGTGTACAGCACACAGGAGTGTCCCGATTTTACGTTTTTTGGGAAGGAGAAATTTCTCAATTTACCAAAAGAAAACTTGTAATGTTACCAAATTAGAAAATGCAAACATGCTGATGCACCTACATAAAATGAGGTAAGACTTTGGTCATTCTTTAAGGAAAATCACAAAATAAAAAAGCTGTATATTGTCCAACTTTGATGAATAGAGAACTTTCTTAGGAAGTCGAAATAACCTCGGTACAGATGTGATATACCCCCACCCCCCCCCCCCCCCCCCCCATTTGGCGACATCCGATTTTTTGCACAAAATTGAAATATTTTTCTCGCCAATGAGGAGAGTTACGTGTTGTTTCGTGCAATATACCTTACAGGAAAGCTTATTTTGTGTTAGGTTAAATTCAGTAGTTGTGTTTTGAAGTAAAAACATTAGAAAATGCCAGTTTTTTCAAACTTGAACGTTAATTAAAAGTTAACTCCAACGTGGTGTGTATCTGTAACATGCCATTGTCATATGATGTATTGCTTTAGACTGAGTGTGAGGATTTATCTATACATATAATAAAATAAGATGTTTGTGTGTGTGTGTAGCGCGCTTCCCGGGAAAACAGTAAGGCCTAGAAAGATGAAATTTGGTATACAGGTACAGTTTCTGCCGAAGATGTGCACCTCGGGCTTCGATTTTTGATATTTTAATTAAAAAAAAGGTTATTTAATGTTTTATGTGTTTTTTTGCACTTTTTAGTACTTTTTACCTCACAGACCCCGAATCAATCGCAACACACAAATATTTTTTGTACTATAGTGTAGAAAATTTAATTTTAAATATGATAAATGAAAAAATTTTGAAGATTGAGCAATTTTTGTACTTTTTATGAATTTTTGAAAAAACCTTTAATTTGCATTTTTTTTCTGGGTTTTATTTTTTTTTATATCATCCTGCGAGAAGAATCAAAGCCTCATTTCTGAAATTTAAGTTGGTAATAATAAAAACATTTCGCCCTCTTCCGAAAAAAATGTTCTTAAAAATACGCAATAGGTTTTTTTTTTACAATTTTTTTAATGCTGAACACATCATGTCTTTACATGCATCGGTCGAAAAAAGCGTTCTTCAATCTTTTATGCTTGTGACGTCACTACTTGGATTTCGATTCAATGTTTACGATAGAATCTTAATCGCAAGCAATGTTAATCTTTCTTTTTTACTATTAAGCTTACTTCTACATTTTATGATGTGATGACCACGTGTTTTTCGGCAGCGCTTGCTTTTTTTCTTTCCTTTTTTTTTTGTTTTATTTTATTGCCATTTATTTCTTTTTCCATCCCCCCCCCCCCCAAGCTGGATCTTTTGCTGTTTCTGTATTACCTTACATTTCATAGTTGTGTGCATTTAATTCAATAAAAACAGCGAGATTTTTTTTATCTTTGTCAAACGCTACTTTTTGCACACTATGGGAAATTTGAGCTTTTTTTTTGCTTTACTTAAGTAAAAAAAAAGCGGTTTTTTGAGTGATCTTTGTTTTTATTAGGGGATGGGCGGGGAGGTTAAAATAAATAGAGGTGGATAAGAAAATTTAGAGATAGATCGTAAAGGTAGATAGCCGCCGAAGGCGGCAATCTTGGCGTAAAAATGTGAATGGCACAAAAAAAAAAGATCGAGATGGATTGATTAATACTGCTACCGATTTTATTTAAACAGCCGTCGAAGGAGGCAAACTTGAAGTTAAAAGGTAAATGACAAGTTAGCCAAACATCCGCTGTAGGTGGCTGCTTGCACAGAAAGGCGAATGGCGTAAGAAGGCGAACCAGCTGGTCGCCGCAGGCGGCTAGTACCATAAAAAGGTAAGTTCTCCATCGGGGGGGCTCCTGACTTCGCAACACCTTTGATTTGCGATAATGTAGCACATGGATGTGAACAGCATGGTGATTGATGCATGTGGGCAGTTCTCAAAAGGTGGGAACAAAAAAGTTAACTTTGAGCAATTTCAAAAATTTACGAATTTGACATCAATTTTGATTTTATTCTATAGTATGCATACCTAGAACACAATATATGAACATGAAAAGACAGCAGGTATTTGTAAAAATTGTTAATTAGCAAATTAAATCAGCAATCTGTAGGTAACAGATTTTGGACATTGTTTTCCTGTAGGTAACGGATTTTGGACATCATCATAACGTAAGTTTCACCATTTTTGACAATTGTTAATCTGATTTTTAACTTTTCCAATGAAAATTTTATTTACTACATTTTAAATTTTGCAATTTAATAATAAAGAGGATATTAATGAAATACTTGAATGGCTATACATGCTGCTCCTTACATTTAATAAAGTTTTGGAATGATTTTGAAGAAATTGATGCAAAGTTAAAAAAAAGCTTCAAATTAAAAATAATACAATTGTAAAAAGTGACATCAGTTTTAATAATGAATATTTTTTCTAATGTCATAAGAATTAAAATGATGTCTAAAAAAATTATTGAAGAAAGAAATTCGTATTTCTGTTTGGAGATCGTTAAATTATGTTTCCAAAAGAAAGAAGAGAAAAAGAATTCTAAAATAATAAAAGCGGAAAAAAAAAAAATTGCTAGCGCAGGTGATAAAGTCGCCAAAACTGGTACAGCTGACGATAAACTACATTTGTCAAATTGGAATTCCCCTATGGTAACCTTTAGCTTATCGTATACTGTGTTGTCGCTAACGGAGGTTTGCTTGGCGATTTTAGCGCAAAATGGCTTTCGGTTCGATCATAAGCAGCCATGTTTCTACTGTAATTTATGTATTGTTCAATGTGTAACATATTAATTATGCAGAATACCAATGGATTAAAGAAGATAACATTATAATAACGTTTTTTATTGAGGTTAGAAGACAGTAGATCATCAAAAATTATGAATAAATGGACAGAATTATCGGCGTCAAGATCGTAACGCCATTTGGACATCTCACATGTACGTTTAAGAAAAATTATTTTTCTTCTAAGATACTGCATAAAAGCTTATGAAAACACTTTTAAACAATTAAAAATTGATTCCGAGGCTCGATAAACACCTTTAAAATGAAAAAATCATATACTTAGTTCTCAAAAAATAGCATTGTAAAGATCGTAAATTTTGGACATGCATCAAATTTCAAACTTACTATTTTCTAAAATCGTTTACAAAGTGAATAATC
Source organism: Uloborus diversus (assembly GCF_026930045.1). NCBI lineage: Eukaryota > Metazoa > Arthropoda > Arachnida > Araneae > Uloboridae > Uloborus > Uloborus diversus. The sequence continues at coordinate 164,326,779 of NC_072736.1, forward strand.
TGTCTTTACTTTTGTTATTTGTGTAAAATATTAACAAAAAATTATTCAGTGTAAGATTCATACCTTTAAATTTTTTTTGAAACGTATGGAAATAATTTTAAAAAATTTTTCTTTAATGGTACATTTGCTCAGTTAACGTTTTGGTATGTCCAAAATTGCGCCTTTTAGCAAAGAAAATATTTTTTTAAGGGCATTTAAAGAACATTTTTTCCATAATTTATGTCAATTCTTGTCTCTATACAGTATTATAATTTAACTCAAAAATTTTTGAGTTAATTAAAATGAAAGTTATTTGGTGTTGAAGCTTCAAAGTTGAGGTCTGTGTTTGCTCCCACCTTTTGAGAACTGCCCATGTCCAAGATGTGTCAGAGGTGGGATTTGATCCACAGACTTTTGTGATGGTTGCCCAGTGTTTTTACCACTTAGCCAAAAGGAACTTATGGGGATCCACCACCTCAAGTTTTTTTCCAGGGGTTTACTGATAATATTCATTAAAAATCATAAAAATTAAAGAGTCCTCTCAAATTTTTTAGTTATGGTTATCTTTCCTTTTCTATGTTTCCCATGTTTTGTAGGAAATATTTAAATTTTAAAAACATGTTCTGACCCTCAAGATTCATCTATAACATGAGGTTGGCGATCAGAGTTGGAATTTTTTTTAAAAAATTATCAAACATTAATTCTTGTTGTAATATAAGAATGCAGGAGGAGGGGGGTCACACATGGCGCAGACTGCGCCATTAAAATTTTTAGGGCAGTTGTTTTGAGAGGTATTTTTCACTTTTTTTGGAAGGAGGGGGTCTTTGCAATATTTAGGGGGTGCACCCTTGCACTAAGGGGGGGGGAAGGGCCGGATTTAGGGGAGGGCAGGCGGGGCTACTGTCCCGGGGCCTCCACAACAAAGGGGCTCCCATAATAAAATTATTACAAAATATCCTAACTTTCACGGGTCGGAAATATCCGATATATACATATATATCAAAGTATCGGATATTTTCGAAAATATGATGATCTTTTCGAACCCTGATTAGGGGCCTCCACTCCTTCGTTGCCCCGGGGCCTCCACACTTCCAAATCCGGCCCAGGGGGGGGGGGCACCCCTGAAGATTGCAGGTATTAATTAAAGAATAAAATACTTGATGAAAGTAGTTTAACAAGTTATTAACAAAGGCTCAAATAGTGGGATGTTATTCTTAATTTCAGTGACAGTCTGAACATAAAACCTGTTTCTGCTCTTGGAAATGTTGATGAATTGTTTGTAAACACCCTGAAAGATGTTTCTGATGACTCTTCTAGTCTTCTTGTTTTCTCCGTACATCAAGTAAGTCTTTCATACTGTATGAACATTATTGCACAAGAATCTTTTTTCATTTGAGTAATAAGCAGAGATAGAGATGCTAAATTTCGTTGAAATTTTGAGATGGTAGGGGGAAAAAGTTTTTTTTCTGAAAAAAAATTGATTGTTTACAAACAAAATGCTGTTTCTTTAAAAATTATGTTTTTTTAGAAAGCATGAAATGTTAACTATATAAAAACATTTGCAATTTGTATTTTTCTTTTATTATTTTTTTTTTACTTCTTAACATTCAAAATTTGTGGTTAAAAAAATTTCCTTTTTTGTAATTGTTAAATCATTCTCTTGGACGGCAATTTGCATATTGCTTATTGTGCCTTTTTTTTTTTTTTTTTTGACACATCAAATTTGTCCTCGTCCCCCTGTTATGGAGATATAAGTTCTTAAAGTCTGCCAAAATTTAAGAAAAGTACCAAATTTAAGGACTTTGTAAAAAATTGAAGGCATCGCGAGAATTTTCCGTCTGCATGTGGCAGGACATCCATCTGCAAATCATGTTAAAGATGTTTTCCATTACTCACCGAAACTCACTAAATTTGGCGAATTTTTTAAAATTTCAACAGACTTTAAGACCTTGGATTTATAAAACGGGGACATGAGGGCAAATAATTTATGCATCCATAAACATGTTTTACTCTGCACTTTTCAATGCAACTAGTTAAAATTGCATTAATTTTTACACTGTCACCGTCTTTCCCGTTTAGAATTGTATGAAATAGATTTTGACTTTGTTATTTGCTATATCGTACTGTTAACTAAATGTGAAGCCTTGATTTATTAAGACACCCAGGTCAAGTTTTATGCTGCACTAATGACCAACCCCTGTAAATAATAACTTGTATGCTTATTTCCTGGATCTAGAAGAACATCTTCTGACATTGAAAGATTTTTGTCCCATTTAATTGTTCACTTAGAATTTTGATCCAAATTCTCCAGAAAAGAGTTTTTCAACCTTTAAGACCTCGTATTCCGATAACTGGGACACAAGGGCAAATAATTTTTACCTCCAAAAACATGTTTTTTAATGCTCTTTCGATTTCTATTAATTTAGATTTTTTCCCATCATTACACTATTGTGTGGTCTAACACTGCAGTATATAAAAGTATTTAATATTGGGATCCTCCAAAAATGCTATCATTCTTTGAGGGGGGGGGAGAGGTTCATGAAATAGTGAGTTTGTAACAGGGGGGGAGGGGGGAGGAACAAGAAGTGTAACATCACCCTTTTTTGTAACAACATGTTTGTGAAAAATGGTGTGAAATATTACAAGGGGGGGGGGGTGAAAGTTGAAGTGTAACACTTTGTGATAAAGTCACTATAGGGCTACTTTTTTTTTTTTTTTGTGTGTGTGTGCAAATTTCATTAAAATTTCATGTCATCTAGGCAAAGAAAGTCAGTCATTAATGATTTCATTTTTGCAGCTTAGTTTAGAGGATTTGTCTGCTAGTGATAAAACTGGAGCATCAAATGATACTCTTCAAAATTTACAGGTATGGTTACAGTTTGAATCATAATATTGTTCGTGTTGCCTTTTCCTACATTCCTAATGTCATTTCTTTTGCTTTCTAAAATTGATGTCCACATTTTTTGAAGTTTTTTCCTGTAATCTGCAAATTTTCCATAATACTACAATTTGTATAAAAGACACTGTGGAGGAGTTTGAGATATCAGGGATGAGATTTTTCTGGCTTTTGCCAAATTCCGGCTTTTTCTGTTGGCTTTTAAGACCTTTCCTCCTTTCTTTTTTTTTTTTTGCCTCTTTCAGGCCTCATAACGCTAAATAATAATTTTTTTGATACTGAGCTAATGAAAAAGAACTTTGAAAAGAAAAAAATATCAAGAACTTTGAAAAGAAAAAATATCACACATGTTACAGTGAAATTGCTAGGGAAATGTAGCTTTACTTAGGGGGAAACTTCTGATTTCAATTATGAATTTGTTTGGCCACAGTTTACTTTAGTTTCAGTATTTCTGCTTACAGTCTCAGGACATTTTTTTTTTCAAAGTAAAATGTTTATGTGTGATTTAAAAACTTTATAAAACTATTTAAAGCGTAAAAAAAGGCAAGCAATGGTTTGTCTAATACTTTTGAATTTTTTTCTAGCCAAGCTCCAAACAGAATACTTGACGATGTTCTGCAAGGTAAAATCTCATGACCAAAATTATTCTGCAAGTACTTCAAGCATTGTATACACAAGCAAACAACGTGACCTTTTCCACAAATCGGGAGCCCTAAACCAGAATCATTTCAATCATGCCAGAGATTTTTTTTTTTTTCCGTTTGATAAAAGTTTACTGTTGCTATGCATTTTTGTGAAACCTAAACCGATTGAGATTCTCCAAAAATATTTTATTTACTTTCTCGAATGCGTAGAAAGAGCAAAGATACAAAATTTTATAAAAATCCAAACCTCGGTGTCAAACCACGTTTGTTTGGTTAATTTTACATGACATGAAGGAGTAATTTAAGTATTGTTAATAAAAAATTAATTAGTAAAATAATTAACAAAATCAGTCGAGTTAGGGTAGCATATAATAAAACACTTCAAAACTTTCAAAATAATTGAAATATTTTCAGAATGCAAAAGGATACGTTTATGGAGGAAATTGCAGTGCTGAAGATTGATTGGGAAAAATAAGAAAAAGGAGAACCAAAAACACTAAAAAATCAGAATCTTTTCAGGTTTAGAATACAAAATTTCTGCAGAAACTGCTGATTTTCTACAAATATCTTCCAATTCAAGATAAAATTTTGCACAAATTCTACAGGTTTCTTAAAGTTCAAAATTAATCTAAAGTTCCTGCTGATGACTTATCTAATTCAACATTTTTCGCGAGCTTTCTGCCAAATTATCGCAATTTCCGAGAATTTTAGATTTTTTTCTAATTTAATAAAATCTGCAGGATTTGTGCAAAATTCTATCTTTAGTTGGAAGATATTTGCAGAAAATCTGCAGTTTCTGCTGAATTTCTGCAGAAATTTCGCAGATATCTGTAGAATTTCTGCAGAAAATTTGTCTGAGTTTTTTCTCTCACATTTGAACGGAATTGTTCCGCAGCTCAGACATCTGTTCTGGGACGTACGTCGCACATTTAGTAGTAGATTAGACCCTCGTTTTACGTGGGTTTATTTTACGCGGTTTCGATTATGCACGGTTTAAGATTTGACAACTTTATTTTATTTTATACGGATGAATTTCGGTTTTACGCGGATGCGCGTGGTATGCAAACAGATAAAATTCTCCCCTCTTTCAAAATCCAAACTCCTAAAGATAGCAGATTACGCGTAATAAACTGCATTTCGGCTTGCTAATCATCGAACTTGGGCCACTGGAGACATTTTATGCGATTGGTTCCAGAGCTCTTTATAGAAGTAAAGTTATTCAACTCACACAGTTCAGAACTCACTGGAAGAAGAGCTTTTAGGAGTGACAAAGGAGGCCAAAACCAACGAGGATAGCAACATCCATGACACAATACCAAAAACGTTCACATCGAAAATTTTGAGCCATACCTTGTCAACTGCAAATGATTTCTTATCAAGGGCGCCCCTATAGGGGGCAAGGAGGGGGCTCGAGCCCCCCTTTGAAATTACAACTTCCTTGCTTTTAGTACTTTTTTCTTTGCAAAAATGTAACAACATTTCTTCTCCAGCCATTAGTGAATAAGTTGTTAAAAATGTCAAATTTTAATGACTCTAATCTGTCCTATAATCAATTTCCATGGGGGAAAATATCCAGCTAAACCACAGGGAAAATATTAGAGCTCCCCCCCCCCCTTGCAACTTTGCATATGGGCGCCCATGTTTCTTATTTGTAAGTAAAGGAAGATTCTATCATGGAAATGGTGCAAGTGATATAGATGTGTTAATGCTCTGCAAAGAACTACAGAGAAATTTTTTTAATGGCAGCCAAAGTACTATCATAGCCAGCTTATTTTTATAAACACAAAATTAATTTATGTTTTCTTTATGCATGTTATGCATCCATATCGATATAAGTACACATTAAACTTATTATTAAATTAGTCATCACTAGAATGAAATATTTTTTTCCATCTGTGGAACCTAACCCCTATTTTAAGACTATTATTAGGTCTCAATTTACACGGTTTTGATTTACGCGGCATTTCCGTGGGATGTAACCCCTGCATAAAACGAGGGTCTACTGTATTCTGCTTTGGGATAGCCAAGGAAAGTCAAAAATAGCCAAATTGGCTAATATTAGCTAAACCTAGCAACCCTGGGCTCAACCCCAGTAAATCCAGATTTCTGAAGTGCAAGTTAGTTGCAATTTAAGTGTCTTATTCGATTATAACTGCTTTCTTTTATGATTATGAAATACAATTTTATGACTCGCTTTTTTGTGCATTTCTCTAGAGATTTTTGGATGCCCATCCTAACATGATGTTTCCCTCTGTGCAAAATCCTTTGCATTATATTCATAAAGCCCACTGTGGAGTTCAGGAAATCGTTGTGGATAAGGCTGTTGATGAAAATGTCTTAAAATCAGTTTCATCTGCAATGGACACATCCTGTGTTACCATTCTGCATATATCCGAGGATGGTGTTTCAAACAAAGGTATTGTAAAGCATTTTATATTTTGAGAAAAATTGGGACACTTTTTTTTTCTTTTATTTTGTGTGTCATATTGAAATGAAGTTGAACAATCATGGAAAATTTTGTGACAAAAAGTATGTCGTAGAGTGAATACTAAAAATCTTTTTTTTTTCTCTTTTCATACTGCATCCATCAAAAGTCATCAAATTAATATTTCTTCAAGATTTTTGGGGTATCTAAAGACTTAGTTTAAATGTTATTGAAACTAGAATTTTTAATTTTTATTTAATTTGAAATATGTGTGTATGTTTTCTTTCAAATAAAAATTTTCAAAAAAAAAAAAAAAGTGAAATATTGTATTTATTTTATTTATTTATTTTTTCAAATTTGCAGTTGACTAGTGGTACTCTGTACAGTTAAATAAGGAGAAGTTATATAAATTTATGAAAATAGTCCCCTTTTTGCTTTTATGGGCACGTGATTGAAAGGAAAAGGCATTTGCACTAAATATTTTGCCTACTCACAGTATATTGATTGTGTGCAGATACTTTATATTTTTATCCTACTATACTGATGATATGCGGTGACAAATGTCATTCTTAGAAAGTTTTTTTCTATCTTGCATACAGAGCTGTTTGTAATTGTAATTATTCTTATGGTTTAGATCAAATAAAGGAAGTCTTCCTGCCTTCTATTGAAAACAGTAAGAAAAATGTCGTAGGAGCTTTCACTGGTGCAAAATCATCCTGGGTAAAATTTTTAATTCTTTTGCTATTTATTTTAAGGCAGCTTCTTCAATGTTTTTTGTAGTCTCTATAATGTTGCTGTTGATTTTCTCTTTTTTTGTTTTGTTTAATGTTTATTTTTTTAAATATACTTGTAATTTAGTTATATACTAAAAAACATCATTCAACTCATACAAAGTCCGTCCAGGGCTAGCTTGTAGAAATTAGTGTATATACATATGCAGACCTGCCAACTCTCCCGTTTTTCACGGGAGACTCCCGTTTTTTACTCGTTACATTCTCCCGGTTGTACGTTTGAGTATCCATTTCTCCCGTTTTTTAATTTTTTTCGGGTTTTTTTCTTTTTTTCAAAATTAAACTTAATTTTCTTGCTTAAAATAGTTACTGACAGCCCTAATAGATGGCGTGGCTAGCAGAGCAAACCCGCACTGCTCAGTGAGCTCACGTTCGACGAGCACGACCGGTTAGCGTGACAGCTAATGATCACGTGCTCCAATCAACCAATCAACTGCTTAGAATGGTAACGGATGCGGTAACCGGTTGATCATAGAACGCTGCGGTTAGTAACCGGTTACTCACCGATCGACCGGTGAGGTTCGTCGAACGCAAGGTGAGCGGCAAACGTCCGATGGGTGCGTTCGGAGTGTCGACCGAAATGCTTCCGGAGATGGTATTTTGGTTTAACTCTACGTTCGCACTTCCACTTCTATCTCACGCATGCGCCGTTGCCGTTTTCGCGGTATCGTTCAGTTTTCAGACGCATGCTAACTGCGCCGCGTGTTTTCATTTTGATTTACAACGTGCGTTGTAGTTTAACATTCATCTTTAGCGATGTCTGAAAAAAAGAAATATCTACAAACAAAAAGAGCGATTATACGAGTGAATTCTCTTTCATGAAAAAATTGAATAAATACTTGTTATAACAGTGTTTTTTACTTATTATAGAATCGTTTTAAATCTCCCTTTTTCTCCCTTAAAGCTTTGACTGGATCTCCCGTTTTTTCTTTTCATAGGGTTGGCAAGTCTGCATATGTCTGGACACACTTTTTGTTGTTTCTTGGTATAATATGCATTAATAAGGATACCCTATGACCCTCTATCTCCCCGCCGAAAGATTTCAAATGACGGGCTAGTTTTTGATCTTGTCAGAAGTCTAGGCTTGTGAAATACAGTCTAACTCGCTAATGACAAGCCCTGATTCAACGAGAACCTGGATTTAGCGCGGAAACAAGAAATACTTGGTTGGTACAATGTAAAGTCTATGGGTGCATTACTCGCTTTTAACGAGCAAACCCCGCTTAAAGCGAGCAATATTTTTTTGATTCATAAAATTTCTATTGACTTCCAGCTTAGCTTACTCTTTTTTGGTAAGATTCCAAAGTCAACCAAAGTTAGCGACGAATCGTAAATCCTGAGAACAAGAGATGACAGCAGTTTTTTTTACATCCTCTTACAAAAAAGGAAGTACTGTATTCGCAAAAAAATTTTTCACTCAAAATTCGGCCTCAATTTCCATTTTGCTCTCTGTGGAATGAATGTTGAGTTTTCTTTTCAACCCGACCACACGAAGATAAGTGCCTAAGAACGTATAAACACTTGAAATATCCATTTTTTACCTTCCCCGAGTTAATTATAACGACTTTTCTCGTGACGTCCGTATGTACATATGTATGTCGCATAACTGAAGAACGGTATGTCCTAGAAAGTTGAAATTTGTTACATAGACTCCTAGTTGTGCACTTCCCCTTTTGGTTGCATTCCGGTGTTTCTAAAGAGGTCTTTTGCCGCTTTTTGGGAAGAATCATTGTTAATTTCGATGCATACTGAAGTGGTGTTATAATTTGGCGGACACTTGGCAATATATCGCCAGTCTTTTGGTAGCCAAGTTTTGTTGCCAACTTGGCGACAAATTTGGCGATCTTTTTTTTTTAAAATCTGGTTTCAATTTGGCTGCTGTGGTGATATTTAGAGAGTAAACTATTGAATCACATTAAAATTGCCAATAATGGGAAAATAACATTAAAATTGGAGTAAAAGGAAGTCATGGGATGCACACATCAATCAGCTTGTTTATTTATGGAGTAAAGAAACGTTTAAAAATTTTGTATGGTTTGTGTGTGTATGTGTATTCCTCAAAAACAATAACACAAGAAACATTCAGCCAGTTCAAAGCAAAGTAACCGACTTCTTTTTTACTGTACAGTGATTAAAATGAAGAAGAAAAAAATCTGAGGTGAGCTTTTATGATTTTTTTCACGAACTTGTTTTTTATGCGCACTGGGTTATAAGGAGCAAATATGGCAGTCCTTTTGTCCTCGTTATAAGCAAGTTCGACTGTATACAATGTAGAATTTTGTGAAAATATCTTTTGTCATTAAACTGAAGTCCTGTTCTGGGAAAATTACATCTTTCAATAATTTCTAGGGTCTAATTTTCATCTAAATAATTTTTAGGATGTAATTTTTTAAGGTGCTGATCAAGGCACCAACGAATCAAGGCATCAACCGCTTTGTCTAGTGGCAGGGCTGGATTAGGAAGTGTGGGCAATGAAGGAGTGGAGGCCCCTAATAAGGGTTCGAAAAGATGATCATATTTTCGAAAATATCCGATACTTTGATATATATCCGAATATGTTGATATATATATGTACAGTCGAACCTCCATATATCGAACTTCCACATATCGAAATTTTCTATATATCGAAATCCCAGCAAATTTCTATGTTCATTACATAGAAAAATTGTTTCTATATATATCGAAAAAATCTCTATATATCGAAAAAAATTTCGAGACATTCGTAGATTTTTTTTCCATTTCAGACTGTTTGTCTCATGAAAAATGAAGGTTAGAGGAGAATATTATGTTCACTAAAGGTTGCTACGAAACTCAGAAAGAATCTGGGGTTAAAAGGTGTGTATATGGTCGTTGTTCCGTTCTGGAGTTCTTAAAGTCCCTCTAGTTTATTTCAGATATCTTAGCTGTAACCATTAACACTGTAAAATCTAGTTTCAATTTATCCCTTTTGTCTGTTGGTTGTCATTCCTAGTCTTTTTAGCCTCAGTAAAAATCATTCCAGTTAAATAGATTGATTTTTTTACTTTTCTCTCGATTTGTCAAAACGAAACTCCCCTAATGTTGCGATCAAGTTGAATTGCCGAAGAATATGAAGATGTATGGTTGGCGTAAAAATGTAACTTCTGTTAATATTTTAATCATTAACTTTCATTTAATCCGATACTCGTATAAATTATAAAGTGGGTTTCTTACACGAAACTTAGCTTTAATTTTAGTATTTTAGGAGATTTGTACGATATAATAAGATCGTTTCTATATATCGAAATTTCTATGTATCGAATTTTTTTCCGGCAATTTGCTACTTCGATATATGGAGGTCCGACTGTATATATCCAATATTTTCACCCCGTGGAAGTTGGGATATTTTGTAAAAATTTTATTATGGGGGCCCCTTTGTTGTGGAGGCCCCGGGGCAGTAGCCCCGCATACCCTCCCCTAAATCCGCCTCTGTCTAGTGGTCAGAGAAGTCTGACTGTAGATGAGGAGGTTCTGGGTTCAAATCCCGGCTCGGGCATGGACGTACTTACTCTCTCCTGTCCTTGTCCTTTCTTTGTGTGAATGTGTTGTTGTGTTGTGAATGGCGCCTACCCTGTAAACGGGTCCTTATGGCATGTGTACTATTGTAGCCGGACTTCATACCAAATTGTGGTACAGTTGGAAAAGTTAAGCAGTGCACCCAAATTGTCGGCTTAGCTGAAACAAAACAACAACTAAATACATTAGAATTAATATTAAGGAGAAACTCTGAAATAAAAAAACAAATGTACAATAAAAGTCTTAAAAACATGTTGTTAATGAAAAGTCTTTAAATGACGATAGAAAGAAATGTACGTATATCATTGGAGAAATGTTTTAATATCTGTCCTATTGATACTTATTTTAGGAATTTCTGTTAATTGTCTGGTGTCCTCTAATTCAACTGCCTGTTGTTGGTGGATGCAAAAATATATAATTTTACTCATTTGTGACCACTATATTCTCTATAACTATGTTGGAACTTAGAATTTGGGGGAACTTGTTGGGACTAGAATTTTTTTTATTGAGCAATTACGATTGCTTATTGTTCTCACTTGACTGTTTTTGGCATTACGCTGATTTTATTTTCCCCCCGCCCCCGTCTGCAGCACCACCGTCGATTGGCCTCATGATGCTGCTCCTCTAGTGAAAAGTCTCCAGGTTGTGTCCATATCCTACATGCATACATACACACACAATGCCTACACACTCACACACACATACCCACACATTTATGCCTGCACACAGCCACAAACACACGTCTACACACACGTACACACACACGCCTGCACACAGACACAAACACACACAGCTACACACACTAGGACTCGACCGATGCATCGGCGCCGATGGTTCGACAATTTGGCCATCGGCATCGGCGGCCGATGCTAACTTGCAGGAAACATCGGCCCATCGGCCTTAAAAAACATCGAAAAGCCGATGGAATTGGCCGATGTTTTTAAAAAAAAAGGACCTTTGTTGTTTAACTTTTTAATACAAAGTAAAGGGAGTTATTGTTTTCATCGAAAATTGTTTACTTAAATTTCAGTATGAATTTCTATTTTGATCACCCCTGAAAGAGTTTTTAATACTGCATTCAGGTACCAAACACGTTAATTATTGCGTTGTTTCTTGCGGCTGGATGTACGTATGTATCTCTCATAAGTCATAACTCAAAAATGTTAAGCTGCAGAAGTCTAAATTTTCGCATATGGGATGTGCATACGTTCCAGTTGTGCACTTCCCTTTTTGTTTTCGATCGGGTGTTCGAAAAAGCCTATTTACTCATTTTTTGTGGCTATTAATTACTTATTTAAATGGAAAATTAATATAACGTCTCAGACTGACGATCATTTGGTGATGTATTGCCGAATTGGAGGCTATGGAAAAAATATGAGATGGCAAAATGGTTTTGTTTCATTTTGTTAGACTCCCGTTAAACCGACGGTAATTTTTAATTTTTCGATATTTGTAATATGAATCACAGTAATGCAGTCTTTTCTGTATCGCTTCGGCGGAGCTACAAGTTTGAGGCCCGTCGAAATACATTTTGGGGCCCTATTTCTCTATCACAGAAGTTGTAAAATATTTATCATAGGCATTTTTGTAACTCCTACAGTGTCCCTATGGTTATGAGCCTCTCGTGCAATTGCAACATTTGCTATTTTTTAAATCCGCCACTGCACGTCAAAACAAACTCGGGTGCAAGTTTTAAAAGGGTTTTTCTGCTCAATGTTTATGATTGTTTTAAACTCTATTTTTATGACTATTTTTTGTATTTCCGAGAACACTTGCGTGCCCCCACTCCCTCAATTTCTGAAATTAAACTCTTGGTTGTACTTCTTAGTTGTTTAAAACTAACACCATTCTTAAAATTAGAGATTTTTTTTCAAGCTTTATATATTGTTTAGGAAGAATTTAGAGCATTAACCCCTTCAGTCGGAATTATGAAATATTGGACCAAAAATATTGATATTTCGTACACAGTGTACTATGGTAATGGGTATCTTATTGACAAAATTTTGAGTTTGTAAGAGAAAAATTAAAAAAGTTATGGCACGTCCAATATTCCTGACTTATATTTTTGAAATCAATATTTCATATACAAAAACCATAAAATACCGAACAAACTTCATTATAAAATGTTCTACAAACAATTATAAAACATAATATAAGCGTTTGAAACGATTAATTAAAGATTGTATACTTTTAAAAAAATCAGGAAAAAACCTCGCTTTTCAAATGAAAATTTATTGTTGGAAAAATGAGCCACTCTCTATCTCTCAATCCTTATATGTCAGTGTTGTCGACCCCAAAACGAAAAATTACTTCAAATTATAATAAGTAGAATGTAAAGAGTCAACTACAAAAAAAAATCAACTAATTAAATCAATTATTAAATGATTAGCAGCTGTTTAAAAGTATGTCCGGTATACCGGACACCAGGTCTGAAGGGGTTAATGTAAGAAATTGATTAAAGACGTTTTGAATGGTGACATAATTCGGAAATCAAAGGCACTTTTGAATTTTTTCTTCGGAAGTGCTGAAGTAGATTCAGAAACTCTTCCGAGGCCTTTATGGTAGCGATTGTGTATTAAAAAAATTAAACTAAAGTTGGGGCGTAAGTTTAATATTGTGAGTTACTCCAAAATCAGAGGGTGTCCCCCCAAACCCTCCCTCGTCGTTTCAAGCATTTCTTAAATATTTAGCAATTGTACACAGGTCTACGTACACACAAGCCTACATATGCATGCGCGCCTACACACACACACACACAACTATACACACGTAACCGCCCAGGAGAAAGGCAGGTTTGGGGGATCAGGAGAAGTTTCTGGAAACAATTACTCCAATAAGTAGGGTCCTGTCGCAACTTGTGATTGCAAAAAACATAATTTGAATTAAAAATATCAGAATTCAAATTAATCTTTTATTTTATTTTATTAATTTTTTTTTTTTTTTGCCATCGGCCAACAATCGGTATTGGCCCATCGGCCAAAAAATGCCATCGGTCGAGCCCTAACACACACTCACACACATATATACACACACACATGCCTGCACACAGAAACAAACACACACTCCTACATACACACATACCCACACATACACACATGCATACATACAGACACACAAACACACACACCTACACATACACACAACTACCCAGACATACACATACCCCCCACACAACTACCCATACACACATACACATACCCCACACACACAAACATACATGCCTACATACACACACACAGTGGCGGCGCGAGAGCAAAAGTAGACGTCGGCGAGAGAGCAAAAGTAGACGTCGGCGACGCAGTTTTGCGAGGCCCTTTCAATCATAAAATATTTTCAGACAAATCCATGGAATTAATTTTTGTACTAACTATTGGTACTTAGAGTTCCCAATTCACTTAATTGCTAGGACAAAAACAGTTCGTGACTAGTAGCGCAATCGAAAAGCTTTTTCGTGGTGTGGGGAGGGGGCGGCACATTGAAAGGAAGAAAATGACCTGAGAGAAGGGGGGGGGGGTCCGGGGGTCCTCCCCCGGAATTTTTTTAAAAATTTGAAGTTTAAAAACTCCATTTTAGGCTTTCTTTGCTGATGTTACGGGAAAAAATTTACAGAGGTCTCGGTGGAAATTTCTAGTAACTGAAGCCTTAAAAACGCAATTATAGGCCGCATTTATTGACTTTAGGGTCAGAGATTGTCCCAGATCGATTCTTTTGTTTAAAAAATAGGTCAAAATCAATTGCAAATTCTCCAAGTTGAAGCTTCAAAAACTGAATTTTAGACAAACTTTGAAGATTTTACGGGAAGGAAGGGAGTTATTCCCTCGAAAAATTTTGAAAATTACTGTCCTAAAAACTTTAGCAATATTTTATGTTCAGGAGCCAGTCCACTTAAACTTTTTGTTAAATGTAGTTTAAAAACCTAATTGCTAATGATATAAAAGAAAGGGTGTATGGGGACCCTTGCCCGAATATTTTCTGAAATTCAAGCCTTAAAAATGCGATTGTAAGGCCATATTTTGTAATATTAGGCACGGTAATCTTTGAAATTCAAGCTACAAAAACAGAATTTTAAGCGATTTTCGATGTTGTTTAGTATTTGGGGGGCTTTAAGCTGGAAATATCACGAAATTTAAGATCTGGAAACGAAATTTCAGATGCTTCATAATGCTTTCGGTGTGCGTGTGTATGGAGGGGTTTGTAGGGAGGTGGGGGAGGGGTGTGTGTTCGGACGAGCAGCATTTTGAATATTTTCTTATTTTTAGACGAACTTAGGAAACAAGAGAAAAAGGAAAGAAATAGGACGGGGGTGGGGAGAATAGAGTTAACTGATCAATAAGCTGTAGCTACTGAATATTTTAAAATCAGGCCCCGACAGAATTGGGCCCCGCATTTGCTAAGGCTTGCTCTGTGCAGTCTCCGCTGCACGCACTATTTTGATTACTTTTGTGTCTGTTGCATTTAATAAGAGCTTCAGTTGAAAACATGGAAATTTCTTAAAACTTTTGAGAATTTACTTCTGAGAATTTTGCGAGCCCCTATCTGCGCGAGGCCATCGGCAGTCGCCGACATCGCCGACGCCTAGCGCCGCCACTGCACACACACATACTCGTGATTGCGAAAAATATAATTTGAATTCAAGATGTCAAAGTTCAAATTAATTTTTTTATTATTTTTTTATATAAAATATGCATTTAAGTTGAACAAAATTTAATGCATGACTTCAGAATGTTAATTTAAGTTTTATTTTAATTATGTGGCGCTAACTATTGCTATTTTATCATGTAGAGCATGCCTGAAAATGATCGTTATCCACTCAGAAATTTATTGCAAGTTGAAGAATCTTATGACAAATCTAGTATCGTAAACGTATCTGGCTGTTTGTTGATGTATTTCGAAAATTCCACATTTAGTATAGGGAGCGATAATGTAACGCTTCCTGATAGTCCAGACACCACTGGCTCAGCTTGTGGAAATGATTCTGTGTGAGTATTTTCTTTATTTCTGTGTATTTATGTGGTCCCACTAAATTTTTTCAAAAAATTAATACTTACTAGGTTGAGTCAAAAGTTTTTCGTGTTTTCACCTACAAAAGAAATGCACAACAAGCCCCAGTTGTTGGAGGTGTCGATAGATGGTACTTTGGGAAGGACCAAGTTCTGCTTGGGTGCTAGAACTCGGTTGGTGCTGGATAGCTTCCAGCAAAACTTCGTTATCGACAACAGATCTTGGTTTCTCTTCAAGAATTGTATCACCTTCCTTGAAACGCTTAAACCAATTTTGAGCAGTGCGCTCATTCACAGAACCTAGATCCTCAACATCATTAATTTTGTTTATCTCTGCCCTTGCGTTAAGACCCTTTTTCCAGAGAAAACACAAAATAACTTTAATTGCGGGTTTATCATCCGCCATTTCAAGAGACTGCAACGTCTACACAGGTACGAGAAATCACAGCAACTGATAAAGATTATCATGGTCAAACTCTGCTCTGCCATTTTTGATCAGCTGCGCAGGAACACGTAATTTGCATATGTTACATTCAGGACTGCCAATCCAGGGTAGGGAAAATACGAAAAAACTTTTGACTCAACCTGGTAATACTTATGTTTCTTCAACATCCAAATGAATAAAAATTTGTACTATCTAATCTAAGGCATCACAATTTGATTATAAATTGTTCCAAACATTATAACTGTTAATATTTTTTCAAAAGGGTTTTTTTTTTTTAATCAGGAAAATATATCTCAAAAGTTCTCCCAAGCTTTTATGCCTTGAAACCACTAAATATTTAAATTGTAAATGATTATCTTTTGAACCAACTGTCCATACTTACTAATCCATACATATAATGCTTGGAAATTAAACTTTTTGAACTGAAGCATTCAAATCAGTAAGGTGTTGGAGTCATAAGTGGGGAATGGATGGTTCTAGGTTCGATGCCAGCTGGTCAAAGATCATCCGTGTTTGCCAATGGTGACTGGGGCCTGTTAAATAGGCCATGATCACTGTTAACGCTTCTGCGCACGTTCTCGAGCAATTAAGAACAACACTCGGGGTCTTGGCTCTTTGCTTTGCCAAGCAACCCTAAAACCCACGTTTTTGGAGAGGAGCGTGAAAACTACCTCTCGTAAGATGCTTTTGCTTTGCAAACGTTGGCGGTAGCAGCCATAGGGCTCTCGCTCCCAATCTCAATTTGTATTAAGGATACAAGTGTATCCTACTCTTATAATGCCTAAATCATAAATAATGTTACAAATCCTGTAAATAGTAATTATTGTAGTAACGTAACCTGTAAATAGTTTCCCGTAATGAATATACAACCCCTTTTCATATGGCTAAAGTATACGACCCCTATTTCCTTTTTGTTCATTGATAAAATTTGATAACGGTCTACTACTTTACAGAAGCGTGTGGAATATTTGAGAAGTTTCTTTTCGGTGTCTATATAAGCCGTTAGCGATGGATAAACAGGGGAGTTTCGATTGATATTTCGAACTGAGAGCGTATTTGCTCTGTTTATTGCGAGGCATTTCGCTGTGTTGTTTTCGTATTTGGAAGTAAATACGTGTGTAAACGTTGAGTTTACGGTGTTGTGTGATAATTGCTTAATTGCTGATGAATAATTTAGCAGTTGTTGAAGATCTTTCCTGTACATAGTGTAAATAAATTTCTTGTGTTTTTATCAAGAACTGTGTTTTCATTTGAAGAAAGTGGAAGTCGCACCGAATCCGTTACAATAAATTGTTTTTTTTTTTCATCAATGACTCATTAATGCAGTGAAAAATGCTAAAATACAGTCCACTGCCTGAAAAATAGTTTTCCCCCTGAGCCAGGTAACTTCAATCACAAAGTCCTCCAAGTTCAAATTCTAAATCAATACCCCTGGGGCTCCGTGGTTGTTCCCATAGGGTATACTGCATATACCCCGTATACTCTCAAACATTTTTTTAGTCATTTAGCGTATGCCCTCAAGCTTCATAAATTTTCATATTATGACATACTGTGATGTATATGATCACATACACAAATTGTGCGTAATGGATTACTGGTAGTATACCCTCAAAAAAATTGATGGAAACATCACTGCTTCGGCTGAACCAGGAGTTATTCAGCTTCTTGCATGGATCAAAATGATCGAAAAGTCGATAGATAGTACTTCCATGCACTGTGTGCTATCTGAGGTAATTTGAACTTCTACCTTTGTGGAGCTCTGCAAATGAAAGCCCTTCATTTCTGCCATAAATCAGATAGCATTGTCTACGTGGGCTGGTACACCCGAGTGGTTAAAGCAACAACAAGCTTAAATGAAAATCATGAGAGTGCCTTTCCTAAAAGTTTGTCACCGGTTATATGGCTCGTGATTATAAAATTTTAAAGAAAATAATCGTTTTGAAAAGTGAGATTCAAGCGTTGCTATTTTGTTGATTTTCTATTCTCACTCTGATCATCAGAAAAAAAAAATGCTCCAATTGTGTTTTATTTTAAGGCAAAGCATAATCGTACATTTTGATAAAATCATGTTATAATCAACTGTTTATTGTATTTCTTTATAATAAAATGGTTTAATATTTTTTCCCTCCTTTTACTTATAGTTTACAACTTACTTTTAAAACTGCTGGAGACATTACATCTGTTGTGCTTAAGTAAGTATTAGACAACATGTTTTAAAATATGCATAAGAAACAGTACTTTTCTGTTACTCAAACCAGTTTTTGTGTGGTTTTTTTTAATTTTTTCTTTTCTTTTCTTTTTTAACCCCCGACACACAAAGGAAGGGGGTTATAAGTTTGACGTGTCTGTGTATCTATGTGTCTGTCTGTGGCACTCTAGCGCCTAAACGGATGGACCGATTTTGAAAAAAAAAAATTGTTCGAAAGGAGGGTTGATCGAGAGTGTTCTTTGCTAGGTTGCATCTTCGGATGACATTAATTAACGAAGATATTAATTAAAAATCTCTTAAACGTTTTTTGCGATTTTTGCAGTGAAAACATAGCCAAAATAAAGATAATTTTTTTCTGCGTCTGATAGAATGGGTTTGGAACTTCCATGTTTCATAGAATTTGAATTATGACGTTTTTTTAAAGCAGATTTGGATAACGGCTAAGCCTTTATTCACATGTTGGTAACCGAATTCATTGTTGGCGGACAAGGAAATTAAAATGCGATGATTTAAAATTTTTATCTGTTGCCAGTTTCTATTTGTTAGCAAATAAAATACTTGAAATGAATTTTTAATAGTATAAGGGCTTTTAAAATGATTTTCAATTTTCCCTCTTGATTTTACAGTTGTGACTCAGTCAGGGCTGTTTAAAACTTTTAATTTTATCGTTGCTTGTTTTGTGTGTGTGCAATACAGCACAGTACAGCTACTACACTTTTACAGCTACTTTGAACGATTTTTAATGTGGCCCCTATTCACCGTACAAAACAGGTTTGAGTGTATAGGTATCACTTGGCTTGGGGACTTGTTAACTTTCTATTTTGGCAAAATTGAAAAATTAAGTTAACATCATTCTACGTTTGCTCCTCTTTTTTTTTAGTTTTGTATTTTCATGGAACTTTTTAAAGTTTATTTAGGGTTCGATATATTTATTTCGCTGATCATTTTACGTGTTATTGAAGCATTTAAAGTTGCTTTGGCAAACTATTGAATTGGGGATGTGTCCTGTTACTTGATAGCTTATTATTTTATTTGATGGATTATTTTACTTTTACTGAATTAATTGATTTATTTAGTAGATCGTTTTTCATCTTGATGGAACTTTCAGTCATGGTTGTTTGCAGCCTTGCTGTGTTTAAAATTCCTTTTAAAAGGACAAAATAAATGTATGGCATTGCTTAATAAGTAGCTTCTATGCAAGTTTTACGAAATACAGTCACAAATTAAATGAAAAATAATCGCCATGATTAAAACTGTGCTGTGATGTACCTATAATGCAAAAGTAACCAAAAAACAATGTGCTGGGGATTTAAGAGCAATTAAGTGGAACATTTGTCAAGGTTGACGCCTCAGGCTTTCTTGACACGCAAAAACATTTTAATTACTGATAAATATATACTAAAAAGCTAACTGGGAGAATATTCTTTTTATATCACAAAATGCTATGGTAGTTTATGGTTCTTTTAAAGACTAGAAATCTGTTTCTAGTCTTTAAGAGAGGCATACTTGACTTCTTATAGAACCTTGCAATCAACAGAAAATACTAAAATCTTAGAAGTTACATGAAATTAAAATTTCTAATAATTGATAAGAATTGTTATTTTAATTCATAATTATTACTGAAGTTCCAGTTATATATAAATTTAAATACCTCAAATTAAACAGAACCTTGGATTTTTTTGACTCAAATGTTTGAGATTTTACTTTTTATATGGAGAAAGAAAAGAGTAAAACTGGAGATAAGGATGAATGGGAGACGGAAAAATGAGGTTTTACCGTAAAACAAGAATTAAGCGTTCAATTTTTTTAAAAAAATTTTCTAATGCCTTTCTTCAACTATTGTGTCTTAAACTATTTTGTCTAGGGTCAATTACACGACATTTATGACACTGACTGACATTTTTGAAGCAAAACAACACGTATTTCGCAATATTCAGCGCAAATACATTGTAAAAACAATCCTTCCCCATGGAATATTGTATTTTTTCGGCTGAATTCAATGGCATAATTGGATCCTCAAAAACATTTTGATCGATTTTTTAAAAAAAAGTTAAAAGCTTGGTAACTGACTGACATGGATCATTGTCCAGAAAATGTTACTTTTGAACGCAAATATTTTTCGATTTCGAAACCTTTTGTTTTCTTTTTTTCGTTCTTACATGAAAGTGTTACCCACTAGAAGTAACCATAAACAATGGCCCAACTAAGTTCCAATTATTTTACTCATAAATAAAAAAATTGAAAAATGAATTGTTCACGGAAATGAAAAAGAAAAAATCTTTTAATGTTTACAAATTGAGGCCAATTTAATATCAGACAGCGCCGTGTCCAAGAGGAGGGTTTTAGGGGTTAAACCCCTCCCTTGGGGAAAAAATAAGCAAAATGAAGAAAATGTATATTTGACTTAAATTTACTTCAATGAGAAAGTTTGCGTTCAGCGTTTTTATTTTATTTTAATTTTCTCTCTGAAGTTTTTTGCGATTTACAACTGTTAAAGCCTTACAAACTGATGTAATATTTCGGAAAAAGTATGACGGACGAACCGCTGAATGATCTACCAATGCAAAGAAAGAATATTGCTTATTGTAAGGAGCTTATGGTGAATTTGGTATATGTTACATCTATGAAGATGCATTAGTGATTGTGCTTGGCTATGTAATTTGCATCTGCAAAGAGCTCTTTCTTGTTTAGTTTATTAAGCATTATTTCAGAACATAACAACCTGATATACATTCTACATTATAAAAGAGTTTGTGAAGAGTTTTTAATGCTCATTGAAATATACTACATAGTAAACAGATTTAATTAAAAAGAAGCAAGCAAAGTTTAATTAAAGCGAATCTGTGAAACGAAGGAATACTTTGGTTACTTGTACAGCTAGAGGTATCATTCAAGAATACAGCAGTCCTTACATGTGAATAAACGCCATACTGGGATCAGCAATTTGTCGTAAAACTAAAAGCTAAGGGGGTTGAATTCTCCCCCCCCTACTAGTAAGATTAAAACCCCTCCCTTTATGAAAATCTGGACACGGGCCTGATATCAGAGTAGTAATTTCGTTAATTGTGCAAACAATGAGCTATTTTAATGATTAGTTGGAATCTAATATTAAGCTCTCTTAATTAAAGTATGGCTTAATTAGTAGTTATTCTTTTAGTTCAAATGTGTGTTAAAAAATAGTATTTAGTAAATTTAAGGATATACTGGAAATTTATAGTTTTGGTATACTGTCTAAAATTGATGTATTTCCTCTCCGTCATTTATTCTCACCTCAAAAATAATTACATTGATAAGGTCTGTCAGGGAGGTGAGGAATTTTTCATTAATGTAGGCCTAATGGATACATTTTTCAGGGAAATATTTTTTTTCTTCTTTGCTGCAATCTGCACATGTTGAGCATATGAAAACATGTTCACTTCTTTTTTTACATTAATTTACATCCCTGAAATTCAAGTTCACGGAGATGAGAAGTCACAAAAACGAAATCTATGTTCTTGTTTTTCGACAAAAATCTCACAGCTTTTTTATCTCTACATAGTATAAAATGAAGTCTCCAAAAAGCGTCTGTGCGTTTGAACTCACAAAACTCGAGAACTAACCGGCCGATTTCGCTGAAATTTTCGGTTTGTTCCTTTAAGTCCTGAGAAGGTTTGCAGACCAGTTCGGAAAAAAAAAATCGATGAATAGTTCTTTCTTTATTCCAATTTAGGCCGAATTTTTACGGAAATTCTCGGAATATGGGGGTGAAAAATTACTTGCACATGTTAAAATTACGTATCGTTGGAAAGGGTAGAATTTTCCGCGTTCTACGCAATTTGTTTCAATGCTCTAATTCAATCGCGGCGGGAGTTATTTGCGTTTTTAGCTCGAATTTTTTTAGGCTTAGCTGAAATTTAGGCACTACTTCCTTCATTAAATCTATCAATAAAAAGTGAAGGAATTGTCCCCAGTTTTCATTTTAACGCCATTGGAAAGAGCTCTTTTTTTTTACTCCAGATCCAACTCGACCTATGGTCGGAAGTTTAACCCTCTATCTCCATTAGAAAAAAAGTTACAAGCGAATTAAATGAAGTTCAAAAATCTGTTCTCTATTCAAGTTTTCAACCATTTTATTTTGCATTTCCACGGTAACGCTTTTTGTATCCACTGTTTATTTCCATCTTTCTCATTTTCAATTCTTAAAATTTTATTTTGTTTCCATGGTTACGCTTTTTAAATCCATCTTTTTTATTTTATTTTAATTTCTTAAACGTATTTTAGTATTTGTCGTCATTGTTTGGCGAGAAAATTTTGCATGATGGTTTTTTTTTTCTTTCGTTTAATCCTGGTTATTGAAGATACTTCACTTGACGCAATGGTTTTTTTTTCAAGGTAGACCGAGCAAAGCCGGGCAACGCAGCTAGTAACTGAAAATAAACAAGGGGATTCCCTTGTATGGTGAAAAATAAAATTTGATGTCATTACTGCCACGTGTTAATGAGGAATGGCATTTTGTGTTTAGGTAACGGAGTTGAGAATTTGTTGTGTGACATGACTCCTCATCTTGCTAAAACGAACTAAAACACAATATTAAAAATTGAAATATACTTAAACAGTTAGTATTTGAGACACTTCAGAAAGGAATAATAATAAAATAAGTATATACTTTTAATTAAACAAGTTGTTAAGCAACATAAACAGTCACACCAGGTGTGTGACATGCCACGGAGGTGAGAATTCAAACGTTGTAAATCAAAAATATTCTAAAATAAAAATTATTATTAAAAATTGTTGGCAGGTTTAAATAGATATGTTTTTGATGAAATTAAAAAGCATTGTTAAATGAATTATTCCTTAAAATTTTTGCTATAAAAAACGTGTGACAGAAAAGTTACATTTTTTGAAGAATGGCCCACATACATCTTTTTGAAATGTCAGTCAGTTACCATGTTTTTAATAAATATTTAAAAATCATCCAAAATGTATTTCGGAAATTAAATTATACTATAAAAAGTATAATACTCCAAGGCAAAAGATCGTTTGCACAGCACATATTTTGCGTTGAATGTTACAAAATACATATTGCTTTGCTTCCAAAATGTCAGTCAGTTACCTGTGGAATTGCCCCTAGATATTATTCAATCAGATTTCTTAGTATGTGCTCAAATTGATGG